>NW_020799099.1:17251086-17310295 GCF_003259725.1 Athene cunicularia | reverse complement strand
CCCCTACCCCCCCCACTCCCCCACATGATTTAAAGGAAAGAATGAAGCAGTGTCTTGAAGTCTAGAGGAAGTATGTGGCCAAATACACTACAAGTTCTTGGACCCTTCCAAGGTTTTCAGAGTGCACAGCTTGAAACCTTTCAAGGCCACCTGATTATTGGAATATAGATAGGTACTTCAGCTTCTTTTTACTGTCTCACATTAACCATCCAACACTCAGCTAGCCACTTTGAAAAGTATTTGAGTGCAGACTAACTATAGCTCAGACTACAGTAATGTCTATTTCTATACTTATTAAAACTTTTTTTTTTTCTTCCTCCAATTACAGACCTTGTTTATACAATTTTTGATTGCTGATGAAATAGCCTATGGTACACTCTAAAACCTGGGATATAAGTAGTACAGATTCTGGAAGACTGTTTACAAAATGCATAGTTTTCTCAGAGCCTTGCTTACAAAGCTGAGCTCAGACTGCAGGAGCTATTTAAGACAGTGCTGCCCTGACCTTCTCACCCTTTCAAGATGCAACAAACCCTCACAACAGCTTAATTCCCCAACAGTCCTTCCCAAAAGGCAATTCATAAAGTTTTAAAGCACTAAGATTACACTGGATATAGGACTTGTGGGAAAGTTCACAGCAAGACAATGCAGCCATTCTGCAGGATACTATAGAATAACCATGAAGGTGTAAGAAATGACACAAAAGCGAGTGAACTGCATCACCCTTGCCTATTTGTCAGTAGAACAACTGAGCACTTTTTGCAGAACTCCAGCCAGGCTCACCACAGTTTTTACTCCAAGATGCACACAAGCTATACTGAACAAGAAGATCTATCTTGTAACTGATACCAATCAAAGCAAGATATGGACTGAAGTTTCTGAAGGGATCATGTGTGACACAGGGAAGACCGGCTTGAGAGAGAGAAAAAGGACAAAGCTCCGTCTCATTCAATTTCCTCCTTAAAGTGAAAAACAGAAACAGTGAAAATCAGCATAATCTTGGCATAATGCAGAAGGGGGGAGGAGAGGAAGGACAGCCTGAGGAGAGAGATTGCAACACTTTATTGCTATGGATGCGATTTTACAGTTGCCTTTTGCAATGCTGCAGGAAGTCAGGCCGAGACAAAGAGGTTCGTTTACACAGCAAAGGTAATCTACTGAGTGTCTGGTTTCTCCTTCATACTGCAGGCCTCCGTCTGATAGCCTCCACAAGCAGGGACCTGAATGCAAACCGTGACCAAACTTTGCCTACAGAGTGCACCCCTGGGGACTGAGGAGGGAGGAGGAGGTTGGGTGTAAAGTGAATCCACAGGAACAGCAGAAAAATCAATCTGAGCAGCCATAATACAGTTTTCAGAGCTGGCACTACATGAAACACGAGAGTACCAAGATGTCAATAATGACCGCAAAAGGTCTCAAATCCTCTTTGGGGCTGCATGAGTTTCTGCAGCTTCCAAATTACTTCAGAGATTTGAACATTTGTCCTAATAGAGAAGGGAACCTTTAGTCAGCACCATTACCCATGCTGTTACTTCTGTTTGGGACACTCAGACTCTTAGGCTTCAGTACCAAGACCTTCTGCTAAGAAATCATACTTTCCTCATCCCTCAAGTCTCAGCACTTTAAGCCTCACCATACAGTGACTGCAGCTTTGCAGAAGCCATAGCACCCTTCCAGAGCTCTCCACTCTTCTACCAGGCTCACCCACCAACCTGACTCAAAAGCATTAACTGGCAAAGAAATTCTGAGAGGAGGAAAAAAAACCCCAAACATTATGAGAATTATTAGGTGCCTTCTATTTATCATTTTGTTATTTCTGTTCACAGCAGATTATTTTAGTAAATTGTTTTGAAGTCTCACTCTGTATGCTTGCCCACTGCCCTCCCCCTTAGTTCAGGAAAAAAAAACCCCAACAACTTATGCCTACATAATATTTCCTGCCATAGAGCTTTAATACTATGACCACCTATACCAATTCCAGAAAATGAACAGAAAATTTCAGCCATTGAGAGGAGGTCACACATGACTCTGGAAGGGTATACCCTAACAGATTCTGTGGCCAGTGAAATGCAGCTCTGGTTACTTGTGAGTCAAATTGTTTCCAGAGATCAGAAGTCATACCTATGGTCTCTCTTTATTCCCCTTTTTTTTAAAAAACAAACAAAAAAAATCCTCTCAACCTCCATTCTTAGCAACTCAATATCCTGTTTACCATACCTACAGAAGTCAACATTATAAAAAGAATAGTTGTAACCTGTGGAACAAAGAATAGAAAGGTTTTTCTCATGAAGTGGCAAGGAATGGGATCTAAACCGAGATGCTATATAGAAGTTGAAATTCACTGATATGCATTGATGCTTTCATCTCTTTCGTTTCAAGAGAAGCACAAAAATATGAACATTAAAACCCTTCAAAGGAAAGTCCATCAACAACTAATCAATCATTTCAAGTATTCTCACATGGGAGCCACATCCGAACTGTGGGGTTTTATATTTAAGGCACCTTGAAAATGAGAAAGAAAAGAGGGAGTTAGGGATAACAAATTCTCTTAGGCGCGAATACGGAATGATAACTGGATCACTAATAAAAATAAATTATATTCAGAAAATATAGATAAAAGTAATATACTTTAACACACAAACAGGAGGTAAGGGAAGCCCAGGAGTGAATGCCAGAACTTGCATACAGAAGTCAAACAGTCTCACTCTTTTCTAATATTTTTCACAAGAAGAAAACACATACAGTTCTGTAACCAAAATAGACATCTTGTAAAATGACCTGACTCATTCTGGATACAGTCAGCATGCAAGTTTGGTTATTTGGTTGGTAAACTGTCTGTAAATTGTCTAAACAGGTTAAGATCATCTAGCCCTTCCACCTGCTCTGTGCTAGCCTTGCTCACACTGGGCTTGTCCTCCCTGAAACATGGACCTACTCAACCATTACTAATTAGCTCTCATAAGCCTCCACCTAGCACAACTGGGAGCTGTGTCTTTGAGTATCTACGCTTCTAACACAGTTTGCTCTTTTTCAGCTGAAGGAAGAGGTTAAAGGCTTGCAAACTGCACAGGAAAAAAAGCATAAGCTACAATTTCTTGCTTGTAATGCACAGAAAGCATTAGAAACATAAGTAAACAGAGAGAAAGGTCAGTAATAGCCAGTTAATAAACTAATTCATGCTTCTTAGCTGGAACTTGGTCTCTTAAAGGTAGTAAAAATCAAGCTGAAGTCTGAAAAGTTCCCAGATACAGGCAGTTTCTCCTTTGCTATCTCAAATTTATCTTTGGCAAGCCAGGATTAAACAGTATCATTCCTCTTGACAGACATTTTACCTGTTCTCTTGAGCCTCAAGACACTAACCTAGTTTAGACACAAAAGTTCTTGTGCTCAACCACATACTTACTTCCAAAACATTATTACACTAACAAAACAGTCCTAGCAATGCTATATTAAAAATATCAGACAATCTTTAGCTGTAAGAGCATTTAATCACAGCCTGAAAACAGTTCAACACAGGAGTGAACTCCATACATCACGAAACTCCTTTTCTGTTTCCACCAATAACACACACAAGCTTTTACTTTCTCACGGCATATCACAAGAGCGTTAATCACAGCCTCACATTCATTCCCCTGCCACATCAAACCATAACGCATGACACACCCCACATCACGGCTCATCTTTGGTTTTGCTTATGGAACACCTCCAGGCAAGGAGCCAGGGACACGGGAATACAAACACCCTACTCTCCTCCCAGGTTATTTTATCACGTGTGGAGCACAGAAAGATCATGGATAGTTACACCACAGGATGCAGCAGCACAACCCAGACTGCTTTTGACATTTGTAACTGATTCTTTACTGATTTTTTTTTTTTTTTTAAGACATCATATAGTGAAAACAAGCTAAGAAAATCCAACTATCCCTGTTAGTTGTTAAGTACTGTATTCCACAAACTATTTCCATACATTTCAGTGATTTCTTCCCTGGCAGGGCTGATGGTTAACAGCAAGGAATTCAGCCCAAAAAAGAGATTTGAGCATCTCCACAGGTAGCACTGCAGGATCTAACTGATCACCAAGCCTTGAGTGGAACTTGGGACTGCATTAACACAAGCACTGAGCCGACCCAAAGCCCAGGGACAATGAGGTACCTCAGGAAGGAGATGCAGGGGCAGACAAGCGACACAGCTCAGGATCCCTGGCAGAAGTTTCTACAACCTGCCTGGGGCCTTCAGGAGTTTATTAAAAAGCAGCATCACTGGTTCATGATGTCCATCCTCTGATTAGAAGTAAGCACCTCTAGTCCTACTCTTACTTAGAGCAGGAGACACTTCCTTCAGACCACAACTAGTTTGGCATTTAGTTGAGATATGGTAGATTAGGCCTTAAAGCTCCTCTGTTCTGGAGGGGATCCAGTGTTATCATTCTTAGTTCTCAAGAGAGCATCCTAACACTTAAGCCAGCAGTATCCCTGAGCCTGAGCTTTCCCCTCTCTTCCAGGGGCTGCTCATGCATTTATCATTCTATAGAGAAGAGCATGAAACACTAGAGCCTGCCTCTCAGACAACTCTCTCAGGTTGCAAGATTAATTAAAACGGATGGATGAAGGCTGCTCCCACTGAACAACCCATTCCCACCTCACCAGAGAACTCCATCGCAAGGCACAAGGTGGGGACTCCAAGCCCTGAGCTCAAGGAAAAGTTACACTTGCTGCATCCTCATAACTACCTACTACTATAACATCCTTTCTCCTTCTATTGAGCTTTGCATTTCAGCCCTGCTAAAAAGTGCCCAGATACACCTAATATTTTATTATGGCAATTACTCTTCCATAGTACCAGAGCAACAATATCAGAGATAGCTGTGAAGAACAACAGCCTTGTTAAATCCTGTCAGTCCAGCTGCACCACAAGGAAAATTAACAAGTACTCTGAGGTGCAAACATGATGGGAAGGGTAAGAGGCTACAGAGGCAGCTATTAGTGCCCTTCAACATAAACTTAAACTCCTTCAAGATTTAAGCTTCAAGATTTCTTGCCAGTTAAGCTGCTCAACACTTTCCAAACACACCAGTAGTTTAGCCATGTCCCTCTTAAAGTGAGCATTAACTTTAACTAGGCTGACTTGAGGCCTCAGAAACAGAGCACAGCATTCAAAACACATCAAAACTGTATGAAAACCAAAGGTACTAAATCAAACTCACCTTCTTAACTTGTTTATCCCTAAAGGCTGCCACAGTCTACCTTGAAAAGAGTCCTTTCCTCCTTTGCTTTTGTTTTGTAACCTGACTTCAGAGGCAGCTGGCCTTTACACCCCAACCAGACAGGGCATCCTGGGATGGAGAAAATCCTACCCACACCTGGGGAGAGCAGCCCTTCCCCCCCCCAGTGCTGGATTAGTCCCACTCACACCCACTCTGCACAGCTGTGAACACTCTCAACCAGCCCAGAGAGCAGGTGACATGTTATTAAAAAGCTGTAGTATTGTGTCAAAACCAGAGTGCTTTCATTTGGATGCTTTCCTCCTCAACGCTGCCTGTGATTTCCACCTATAAATTGAAATACTGTGCCCTTAAATGATTTTGTCTCATAGGCGTGTCAATTTATCTTAAAAAAAGTGGAAATGACAGAACCTGCTTTTTGCATTCCTCCCAGTTAATTGGATTTAACTGGGTGGGGAGGAAGAGAACTCTCTCTCCGCTGGTTTGGTTACTTTCTGTGTAATGCTGTAATTCAGCTTTTCCCTGACACTACAAAACACTGCCATCCCTTGCTCAACAGCAAACTCCCATTCCTGAGGTCCAGACGGTTTCTGTGGCTCCACAGCAGACTGTCTGAGATTTCTGTCTAGGGCACAGAAGCATAATTATACTAATTATGAGAGAGAAAAGATAATAGATACAGAAGTTCTTTTCCCTAATCAGCTCTAGGTCAAAGCTTTACCTACAGCTAACAAGGAAATAATCTATTAATGAGCCCACATCAGGAACCAGCATAGTCACAGCAGTGCAAACACAGAAAGCCATAATTTGCAACAAATGGGTTAGAGCTACATTTTTTTAAAATGGCAGTCTTGGGTTTATTTAAATAAAGACATTATTATCTTGAAACTACAATCGCCTCAGTGCTTGGTCTTAGCTTAGAAAGAAAGAAGGCATTCATCAAAAGCAATGAATGCAATATATGGAAACTTCAGAGTTCAGGACTACCAGAGTAAATGCTGAAAGTCCAGAACAACCTCTGAACCAGCTCTTTGGAAAAGTGCTTTTTTTTTTTTTTCCTCATTTCTCCTGCTAAGCATGCTGCTTGTTCAAGAGAAAGATGCCATCCATTCCTCAATTACAGTAACATGTAAATCACCAGGACTCTGGGCATCAGACCACCCCAGGCAGCTTAGAGCTTTCTAGAGAAACTGGACTGTTTTTCTTGTACAAATACTTTATTATAGTTTTTATGTACAAGCAGGACACTGAAAAATTGATTGTTAGGACCACAGAAATATCAGTGCAGGCCTTACATATCCTACAGCTAGATTTTTTTCGTAACTGCTGGTAGATGTCCCACCGGCAGCAGAAGTGCAACAAGATGCAAGGAACTGATTTTCAGCACTGTCGTCTACGCTTCCAAGAGCAAAATGATGCAAGCATTATAAGGTGCTGTCGCTATGACTGATAAGCTTTATCAGGGTAGCAAGCTGGAAAGAAGTCTGCTTTTTGTTTTGCTTTTTTTTCAGGAAAGAAACCATTGTGCAGATGCATATCATGACTGACATGCTCTGACAGCAGCCTGCAGTGCAGGTGGGACGCAGGGTCTGGCTTTATGTTAGCTCCTCTAATTCTTCTTCAACTGTTATAATTGAGTAGTTATTGGAGGGTGGGGGATGTTAATATATATTTAATATACAAACTGCTGGGAGGAGGGTTTGGGAAGAAAGTAGTACCAAATGCTACTTTTTCTCTGTACAACCACATACTTTAAGAGTACTGTGATGTTAATGCCCCCTCAGGAGCAAACTATTAATTTATTTGTGGACCCAGGTTTTTGACACTGCGCTGAAAAGCACTTAACTGTTTCAAGTCTCTAGATTTTACAGCAGAAGCAACAGTTGTGATTTCAGCAAGTAGGTAAAGGGCTTAATGCTTCAGAGTGTGATCCACGCAAAACAGCTCACCAGCACCAGGGAGCACCGAGGAGAGAGAAGCTCCTTAAACCCAGCTCTTCTGGGGGCTCAGGCTCTTTACACAGGGCAACAGAAGGCCCTTCTTTTCATTTGCAGTTCAGCACATTGAGCTCTGACCTGCCTACCCCCTTTGCTCTCTTTACTACACAGCATGGCCAGAGGAAGCAGCAGTTTCCTTGCCCTTCCTTAGCAGTTAGAGCACTCATTCAAGATGTGGGAATTAAACAGTTCCCTGTCTACTTGCTGGGACTCACATCCATCTGTTCAGTTTTGCAAGGGCTGAACTTCCTCAGAAATTGGAGACATGAACACTCTAACCTCCGAGCCATCGTGTAAAAAGACTGCTCTGAAAGCTGCCTGAAGTGAGCACCGCAGGGAGAGCAGCCTGTCTGTAGCTCAGGCAAGATGGATGTGCCACGCGCTTAGCCCTGAAATAAAGGCAGGTGTTTCTGAGTGCGGAAATAGCAGGACTGTCCATGTCTGAGGCTTTAAGTGCGAAAAACTAGGAGCAAATAGTTTTCAAGTTTAGATGACAACAAGCTGGCTGAGAGGGGAGGTGTACTAGTTCTTCCTGTAGACCAGTGCTGGTGACACCAATGCTCCAGATCAGAGGTGGGAGAGATGGCATCTCCTGTGTATGATAATCAGACCCACCAGAACAGAGACCAAGCATGATGCTTCCCAAACAATGAGAAATAAATAAATGAAAGAACCCTTTAGGAAATTAAACAAACACTATCCAAGACCATGTTTCTTGCTCTGTTACTTATTAAAATTTCCTAACAAAAAATAAAACTCTGTACGTCTGTTATTTGCCCATTTCCTCCCATTTTGTTCTTGATTTGTTGGCATACATGAGAACACACACACGGTACAGTCTGAGCATTTTACTTTCCATTCTCCCTGGGATAACATTCCATGTTTTATAGCTGACCAACAATCCAGGATCATAGCCTGAGAAACACTGTTATAATGAATATACCACCATCCTTTTTTAAAAGGATATTTCATTTCCAAAGATAATAGAGAATAGCTATCCAAAGCAAGACAAGGCAGTATCCCCTGTCTTGCATTAAGAGGAATCTGACAACCTCACATCAAAGACAGAGGTCATAACTGTTTTGTCTGTGATTGTAGTTAAGAGTTCAGAGACAAATAAGAAAAGCATCCACTGTAATGAAATTGTTAGATTCAGTTGCAGGAATGGGAGAAGTAGCTTACACTCTAAACAGGATAAACCAGCTCATACTGGTTTACATAAAACGCCCTAAATAACAATGCCAACACAGTGTGTCGAATCACTGAACCAACAGAGTACAAGATCAAATTGCTGTTGGATAATCAACAAGTCCTGAGACAGACTGTGCTTCTCTTCAAAGAACCTACTGATTCTCTAAGGTGTCCCATGCTCTTACACCCTAATTTTCTTTATAAAAATTTATAACATCAAAATGATAGTAAAGGGAAAGGACAAGCATGGCATGGAGAGCATCTAATCTCTGTTAAAAAGCACCTTTTTTGGCTATGGCTATCACACTACTCACAGTGTATACATTTAGACTCCCATCCCGTGCAACCTGCCAGCTGAAATGGCTTTGGCTGGTGTATGTATAAGAGTACAGACCTCATCCAGAAATTACTTTGTATTGCTACATACCGAATTTAAACATATCTGCAGTGCACTGGGCTTCTGGTCTGGCTGGGTCTTGCAACTCTGCCTCGGTATATCCCTGTGCTTTTATTGCTGTAATGCGGCAACAATTCAATCACAGTACCAATCTCAAATACGATTCTAGACATGACACAGCAGAAATCCATTTTTATTTGTCCCAGCAATTATAGCTCACAGCTGCCTGCTTCTCAGCTTTTGGGGGAGCTTGCTTCTTCCTGAGTTTTTCATGCTTTTCAGGGGTAGGGTTCTGTTTTGATTTGAAAGCTGAAGAAAAAGAAGGGAAAGTAGCTGTTAACCTTAAAAATCTGTGAACATGGAAGTGTATTCTTTTTCAAGTAATGAATGTTATTTCCTGCCTTTTATTTGTGATTGCAATTATGCTTGTGTTGATAATGTAGGAGTCAAGGCAATCTGCTTGCTTTCAACTATGTTGACCATGCAAAGCAGATTTTAATCTAAACAATAAGCAGATTCAAGCCAGAAATAAACATGTTGGTCTCCAAGTAAAGGAAGCCTACAGGATATTCTCAGGGTAAGATTTTTCAGCATTGGTTCCACTGATATTTGTTAAATGAAATAAATTACCAACAGCCCCTTTATAGACAGTCACAACACAAACCACATCAATTCCAATCATTATTTCCATTTCTTAACATCTATAGGGGACACCAGTTTATGGGGATTTCTAGCTTTTTTTTTTTTTTTAGTGATTACACAGCATACGTGTAGTTAATAGAGGATCCAAAAATATGTCTGCCCACCCTTGTCATTGTTGCATTTCCCTTGACCTATTTACTAAAGAACAAATTATACTGCTGATTTATGGGGTTGGAAAAAAAGCTATTAGTGACAATTTGATTTGCATAAGTATTGCCACTGAAAAGTAAATGTTATTTATTATCACAAAAAAGCAACAAAATTGAAGTGGTGTTATTAGGTGATCACTTGCATTGCAATGGGAAGAAAGGTCAAAAGCATTCAGCATTTTTAAAAAAGGAAAAATATCTTCAAAGTAGGTCACTTCCAAACACCTAATTCATTCCTAACAGCAATTCACTGTAGCTTCCATAATTTATGAATCCCAAGGATGCACTTAAACATCTGCAATTTCATTATTTCATTTCTTTACACCATCAGCTTAAAATTTTGACAAGCCATTGTGCAGGTAACAAGTCAAGAAGTTGAGGATTGCTATTCAGGACAACCAACGAACCCAGCTGTTCACCATGATCAAGAAAGGATTATTTCCTGTGACAGGTCATAGCAGAGGATTTTCTTGCTGTTGTTTAATACCTGCAACAGCTGAAAAAACAGCTGCTTAGTTTGAACATTTAAAAATTCCCCAATGAAAAAAATAACATTTATTTCCAGGGTTTTTTTGTGTTCCGGGGGGTTTGTTTGGTGGTTTTCGTTTGTGGTTTTTTTCAAGAAAGAAGAAAAAACTGCAGACCTCATAATCAACTTGTTCCAAGATCTCGCAGATTCATAAAATCTCACTCTCTAACTTAAACATAGCAGTCTTTCATGAAAGATAGCAGAGTAGGCATGTCATAACAGCCTCATGAAATAACCAAGGCTGGTTTAAATGCATTCAGCATAAGGTATTGAAGTCTTGGAGCATTTCCAGAATGGCAGAGAAATACTATGTAGTCAGTAGTGAAGAGCTGCTCACTGCTCCTGCCCGGCCACAGAAACGGCCGTGGCCACTCCCAATATGGTAGGGCAGCATCCTGCCCTACTTCCAGCCCTCTCTCATCATCCCCTTAGGATACCCTTTCCTCGTAGAAAACAGACTTTTAGCCAGATCTGACCCCTTATTCCAGTTTTCCCTCTCCCTGTAATTACAGGAAGCAAAGCTGATGTCTCAATGGCTCCACAGCTTTCAGATTCACATACTTTCTCCAGGAGTTGCTCCATCATCACATGCAGCCACACATGTCTCCCCCATCCTTTTCTGATGTGTTGTGAGAAGCCACAGGATTACAGCAACAGAACTAAATTAGCCACCTCTGTCTGCTTTTCCCTCCTCTACCTGATTTTTACATTTAGTGTTGGACTAAGTTTGGAGAATGCAAATAGCAGGTGTGATTCAGCAGTTCTGCTAATAACCAGGTAAGCAACACCACCACTTGCTTGCTGCACCTTACTGATAACAACCCCTTCTAGAAGCAGCATTCACTTATGGCACTGTAGTTTCAAGCAGGCCGAGAGCAGTAATTCACTGGCTTCCCTTCATCTAGGTCAGGACTTCCCAAACTGTGGTATGCACACAATGCATATGTGCAAAGATAGTTCGAAGAGATATGCACTAAAACCAGACACACTCACAGTTGTTTCTCTGGAGGAAATGGGGACAGTAAATACTGCCCATGCATCTGAATGCTTCTTCCTGTGCCTGCTGGCAGCCCCAGACCTGCCACCACATCTCTCCACATGAAAAAAGACAATGCTGAAGGTGGAAATTAGCAGTCTTTGAGCATTTACTCATCTGCACAAGAATTCTTTGCACTGTTTTAAGCCTGGGTTTTCACAGAATCAGGCTCTGTGCACAAGGGTATTTCACTGTTTTCACGTCCCAGTATGAAGCACAGCACCAGAGACTCTCCAGCACTGCATGGCAGTGGGTCCCAGCAGTGTCTCTGCCTTCCCCTTCTTTGACTTGCCCTTTGGAAGTAACAAACTGCTTAGTGAGGATGTGGATAATGTGACCACGCAGCCATGAAGCTCTACTCAGTCATCTGACTGTCATGTGGAACTAACTCAGAACTGAATCTGGATGAAACTTGTCTTTTCTCTTCATCTTCCTTCCCTCTCCCCTCACCTCCTGTAAGCCTCCTAGAGATTCAAATGGTGTTTCCCTATTCAGGTTATTGAAACATTTGTCACAAACTCATTACCACATCAAGAAAGCAAACTTCAGGACATTCAACCAAAAGTCGTGCACTGGTGGGGAGGGAGAAAGGGAGACAACAGTAACTCCCGGCTCTGCACACACCGCCACAGGAAGCAGCATGCTTCCAGGAAAGCAGCCCCCTGAGCCGACACACTGCACCACTGCCCCTTTCCTGTCCCCGAGGGGCAGAAGCTCTGTGGTTACTCTCTTGGTCCTTTCTGCCGGGCAAGGAAGAGCGAGGAAGGCGAAGGCAGAGGACTGCCAGAGAAGGCAGCAGTTTAGCTACCCCTGCTGATGGCAGGCAGAAGTGCGGGGTGCTGGGCCCTACAGGGCACCAGCCGGGCCGTCCTTCCCTGCCCCCTGCGTGGGTCACGGACAAGCTCAAGGGGAGGCCAGGGAAGCTGCAGCCATTCCTCACAGCTCAAGATCAAGCTCCGTATGTAGGTGTTTAACCAGGAGTCACCCAAAGGTCACTAAATGACTCAGTCTGCAATAAAACTTGAAAGTCCCGATGCTGTAAATCTGCCACTTGTCATAACCACTAAATCACATATATTATAGAAATCAACATCTGTAATATGTCTTCAGTTTCACAAAGCATGGCCGCATTTTAAATTTGGGACCTGGATTGCAAAAGACAATTTTCCAACTACTTCAAGGGGAAAAATTACCTCAGAATTAAGCCCACTGTTTGATTTGGATAACATTTTCATTTTAACTTAATCTTTATGCAGCTCCCTCCCTCCAAACATATTTTCTTAAGGTTTGAGCTTCTTTTCATTTGCCTGCACCACTGAACTGTTTTCCAAGCAACTTCCACATGTGATCACTTTAATGAAAAAAACATTGTCTGTTCTAACTCGTTACAAGAAATTGGACAAAGTCACTGAATACAAGGGAAAAAAAAAATTAAGAATTGGAAAACCATGGTAAGTGCATGACCAAATGTTTCTGCAAATATGGAAGTACTCCTTCCATTCCTCCTGACATTTCCAACTACTGTTTCCCTTCATGGGTCACTGCCTGCATCGTACAGCATCTTTTCTTGAGAAGACACTGTAACTAGGAGAACAACACAAGATGCCTTGAGAGCTTGACAGCTTTAAGAAGTGAATGAATCAACTGTTCCCCCTAGGTTCATCTTCCTTTCAGAAGTGGTTGGGGCCTAAAATAACTGGGGAAGTTGAGGCTACCATCTGTATAACCCCTTTCTAATCATCACCACAGTCTGACCATGTTCTCAGGATGAGAAACTGCTGTGGTCTAAGTGTGTGTCACAGGGTTTTGCCTAGTGATAAAGCTGATGGGCACTGAGAAACAAACAAGGGAAAGAGTGGTCTCTTTCATTTGCTCCTGCTCACGAGTATAAAATTAGAGCAGTAACACACAAGGCGGGAAGAAAAAAAAATCCAAGTATTTCTTTCATCTCCACAGTCATCTTAGAACCATAATCTGTTTTCATATGTATCACCACCATAGTGTGTATCGCTTCCTCTTACCTTGAGCACCCACTCTTTCCTACAAATCTGCGGTCTCCAACAATGACTGCACAAAGCCTTCTCTGTGCCTGAACACCCACCATCCCCAGCCTCAGAAACATCAGCTCAGCAAGGAGAAAACTGCCTACAGCTCTATTGCTACCTAATCCTATGTGGCAGATCAATTTTTCTTCTTTGTAAGTTCCTCAGCTTTTCATTCTCCACTGTGCACCCCTTCTGCTGTCTTCATGTCTCAACAGAGGTAGACCTCCTCTGAGGGCAACCATACTGCATACAAAATACACATGGGATGCTTCTGCAAAAATCACTTGTGGCTGGATCATACTATGATGCTAACTCCCTGTTAGTCCTCTCCAAGATCATCTGGAATGGGCCTAACTAGAATCAATAACTTTGGAAGGGGAAAGGGGAGGGGGGAAAAAAAGAAAGAAGGGGGGAAAAAAAAGTGACCTAGTATTTGCCAATAAACCATTAAAGTATTGTTGAACTTCTCCTTTCTGTGCTCCTCAGATGGTTCTCTTTTTCAGATGGAAAGGGGAACTGTAAGAAGAAAGACTTTTCTCATCCTCTTTCCAAACTGGCATGATGAACATCCAGGGTTTGAGGTTGTTGTTAGGGGTTTGGGGGGGTTTTTTGAAGGTTGAATGCTTATTCAAAGTCTGAACTTCATTCTACCACTAGCTGTGACTCCACTAGGCAGCAACCTATTCATTACTGTTTCAAACAAAACACAGAAGTTTTATTCCTGCATTGCAGTCCCAGTTCTGACACCATCTTTGAACAGACCATTTCCCCTGGCTGCAACAGAGTAGAAGAGACACATCCATCACTAACCGTCCACGTCAAGCCTTGCTCACAGTCACCACTTCCTCAAATCTGCTGACTTGTTTAGTCTGGTTATCCCTTCATTAGTTATTTCTACCAATTCAGTTATACAATCAAAACTGTAAGTCTTTGCAAGTCTGATCTGAGAGGTAGAAACCTCATGAAGCATTTGCTACAGTTAGATATTGTGCATCCACAGCCTTTTGGGGACAATCTACTCAGCTGCCTCAGTCTTACCAGTAAAATCTCTCTTCCAGAACTACTATTTAACATAGCCAAATCATGCATTGTTGAAAGCAAGCATGGAACATTTTCTAGTCCCCTAACAACAGGGAAGGAGGATGGAATAAAATCCTGGATATGCTTACCTTTCTATCCCTCCCTTTCAAGGGTTTCAGGTCCAAGCCGAACACCTCTTGGAACCCCCTGCTGCCCTAGGACTTACAATAGTAATTAGAGCACAACTTCCAACAGGGGTAGATCTGCCTCAGGCTGTTTGGAAAGTTTCAGAGGGGGAAAAAAAAAAAATAAAAAAATCAAGAGATCACTCGATTATACTCTGCTGCTGGCATTAAACATGTTAACATCTGAGCATATGGTTGAAACACCACTTTTACTGAAACAAACATCACCAACTTGAATAAAAAGCCAAATATACAGACTCCTACAACAAGAATGTCTTATTAATGGAAAACTACTAACAAATATAGCTAATTATTTGGACTGCATAAACAGTTCAACTTAAACGGCTATAGTTCCATCACACAAATACTTTCAGTCACCCTGACAAAGGAATTGCCTCTAGTTTACACTTTCATCAACATGACAAGACTGGCAGTAAGAAGGAAGACAAGACCTCAGTAGGTTTGCATTAGATGCAGAAGTTTCTTCCTGTAGTTAAGGATTTTAACCTCCTAGGCCTGGCACCAGGTATGAGGTGACAGTTCTCTGTCAAGGCTATGTAAGTGTTTTAGAGTAACATAGTGTAGGTCAGTAATCTTCAAATGTCAGCTGAAAGGGTTTGCAAAACAATTCAAGTGATGATAGCTTAATTCCGGGAAGGCAGTAATTCTTCACAGTTTGGTTGCACATTAGAAGAAATACATGTTGGTTGGTGTTGTTCATGGAAGCTCTAGGATTCAGCTGGCAAAAGACCACAATGGATAGGTTTTAGTCCAGAGAAAAGTACTTCCTCAAGGTGAGTCACACTTTGTTTACTTTTATCTCCTTTGTGAATACAAGGCTTCCTTTTCTGGGCCTCAGCAGTAGACCAGCAAGATAGTAAGATACAACAGCATGGATGAGATCCCAATATCCTACTTTTTTACTGTTTAGGGCAAGCTAAATTTATCACTTAAACTTTAGTCCTGCTTACATGACTGTTTTCTGTTATAACCAGCCACTATTGCTCCATATAAGTGTTTGTCAAAAAATAACACCATGCTATTACAGTATAGAAGTTGAGGGGTCAGGTTAAATTTTGCAGAGTTCACCTCCTTCACATATCAGCCACTGCCCCTGAGTAACCCACTAATGTGCACTGCTCCTCAAGTTCTCTCAGTAGCAGATCAGGAATAGCATTTATTCTCCTCCCATCTCTTAGCTGTTTTTTCTACTTAGGGCATCAGCTCTTTGAGGTGCTATGTGTATTTCAACATACCTACTACAGTGCTCTCTGATCATGATTACAACAAGTTCTAATAGATGCAGAAAATGGTTATGGCTGCAAAATGAGGTTTTTTCATTATTCATATTCTGGAAAATAGAATCTTTAAAATCAGAAAAAATAGCTTCCTAGTTGTTACATGAAATGAGCATTTCATTTTTATGGATACTCTGTATCATTTGATGGGTCAGAAGACTTCAGTGCAACATTGTTTTGAAATCAATAATTTAAAAATAGGCATTTTTAAATAGGGAAATTTATAATTTGAACATTCAGAAAGCAAAAACCAGTTATAACAGAAGAGAACTGAAAATTTTAATAAACCTACATTTTAAAATGGATTATGCTTTCAAGTTAAAAGGAAAAAGTCCTGAAGTTTTAGGAACTGGTGTGCATATGTTCATTAACTGATACAGTTTGCTTGGTCCCTTCCTGCTAAAGGGCAATTCCCCCTCCCTCATTTTTCTCCATTTTCTGAAAAAACAAAAACAAAAACAAAAACATCTTTTTATTTTTTACATGAGATCACCAGATCACACACTCAGTGAAAAAAAAAACCACACGCTGTGCAACTTGCATACCTTACACTTTCAGGCAGACCATAAGCATATTGGTATGATTCAGAATAGCTATACTATGTATATAACAAAAAGTTTGCATGTCACAGAAACATCATTACGATATTTTCAAGAATTGTGTCATTATTTCCAAGAAGTGTGAATTGAAGAGAGACATCTAAGGCTAATTTGCATTTCAGTTGCAGGTCCCACAAACCATTCCAGCTCAAGATAGAGAGCTACTTTTACGAAGCAGATTATCATAATCAGGGAGCAACACCTGTACATGATTTGTAGAAAACAGACAAAGATGTTCTGAGGACACTTAGGTCTACATGAATCTCAAATCTCTTCTTGTATTAGGACAGGAGATGTCATTTCCTTTCCCACATTTGGGTCCCCTTGTTCTCTTTTTTGTTCTCCTAGTTCATTGCATGACAAGCTACAACCTTCTTTTCATATGCACTTCACAGTGACCCTTGCTCAGTTGCCCTGCTCTTAACCCTGACTCCTTTTCTCTTGCAGGATTTCCCTTCCACACCCACACCACTATAGAAACTTTGACAGGATTCCAAAACTCATCTGAACACTCAGAAGCTTTGTGCTGCCAACCTATAGGGTCAGAGACATCTGTTAGTAATGAGGCTTCCTTGATGTTTAAAGTTTTTAAGCAACTAATGCCCACAACATTACTGTAACATAAACAGATACTGTCCCTATTTATAGACACAAAAAGAGTTTATGTGGTTTATCTGAGTCAGAAAACTGCTCAAGTAAAGGGCCAAGAATTCCTGAACTCTTGATTCCCAAATCATCACATACAAGAAATAAATAATCTAGTTAAAGCAAGGCAATAATGAGACAAGAAGTAAATTTCAGTGAACAGCTCTATCAGGGGAATTTTGTCCTCACCCGACTGTGCCTTTCCTCTCATCCCAGGTCTCCAGGGAGAGCAGGCTGCCAAGTGCCATTCAGCTAGACATAATTTTATACCACATAGCAAGTCTTATAAATAGCAGGAACTAGCAGGATATTTTCACTTTGACTCTTAAACCAGCTTTGTTCCCAGGCCTCCTATGATTTAGAGTTAAAATGCTCAGAACTCCCAGGTGGTCACAAGTTACACTTTGAAATTGGCTTTTCTGCACTCCAGAAACACCATGCATAGGTCATTAGGGGACTTACTTAAAGACCTGCTTAAGAATTGAGTCGAATTTCCTGCAGAACTCACAAGGATGAAGATGCTAATTTACACCTTCAACTTTCACCACCACTGATGCTCTTTTCACTTTTAAGATAATTACACCATCAGACAACCCTCAGGCAGATCAGTCTGACTAGCAAAGCTTGCATCTTCAGTCAAGTCCTTCAGAAAGTCTGCTAGTGTAGCCAACCTTCTCACTGTAAACAAAGCTGAATGTATCCTATGTTTTCCTAGACACTGGAAGGAGTTCCCCTCTCAGTGTTGGGGAAGTGTCAGGTCTTGCTAGAAATCAGACCACTCACAGAAGAAACTTTTCTACCCATTTTATAGCTAGCATAAAGATTACACGGTCTGCCAAAGCCCACAAGGTACACTATGGAAAAGCAGAGTTTAAAGTTAATTCTTTGTATTCCAACACAAGGCTTTTGACACTAGGTAGGTGTTTACTCTTCAGCATATTTAAAATGTGAAATAAGAAATGCTTAAGAAAAACCCCAAACCTGTAGTCGGTATAATAGCAGCAGAGAGCAGTCAGATACAGAGTGGACAAACCAGTTTCGTAACATTGCAGCATCCCTGTCCTAATATAAGCACCAATAAATGAGCATAAAGCTAAAAACAGCTACAAAGTTGCAGCGATTTCAGTGACACACTTAGTCTCTTCATTCCAAAAGAGAAGCTTACAGTACCATTCAGTAATCTATTAGCACCAAGCACTGCACACAAAACCAGATTTCAGGTCTGAAAAAAACCCCTTAATTTCCAGGCAAGCATTAATACATATACAGAAGCAAACCACAAGGTATGCAACTGAACACATAGATTTGCATATGTGCTGTAATACCTGGGTAACACAAGAATTATTTTCCAAATATAATAAACAAAATGTATTAAAACTTGGTGACATCTGTTAAGAATCTAGAAACTTTATGAGTAAGTTTTAAGGGAAAAAGCTAATAGGCAGCAGTGTTCTGGCACACAAGATGTATTCTTCATGCACAGAATAGTGCAATTCTTTTTGGCATCTGCATTTTCCCTTACAAAGGGAAACCCAGTTTTGACCCTTGCAGTAGACCAAACCATCAACAAAAACCTTACTTTTGACTCAGCATACTGAATCACTGGTAAGATTGACTCAGTTGTAACTTATCAGATCAAGAATGAGACAAAACATGCAACGCTATCTGAATTCTGCCCATAGCTCCAGAACACTTTAAAAGCTGCTGCCACAAGAATTAGCAATTAATTCACCAAAGCTGAGAAATAGTAACAAAGTGACAATCTACTGCAGTGAGCTTCGCTTTTTGGTCTACTATCTAGAGCCCATCTGCAGTCCAATGAGGAGAGCACTGTATACCAGCATCCTGCTGAACAGAACAGTAAACTGTGAGAAATCCAAGACCATGTGTGGATCAGTCAGTCAACACAGGACACCTCTGCACAACCCAAAAGACTCCCAGAAAGTGCTGCTTTCCCCCTGTTAGGGGACCAAAGATTAAAGTATTATTTCTGGGCACTTAGGGGATGCAATTCCAACTTTTGTATGGTAGGTTAATGTTTTTCTTCCTTGGCAAATGCATTCTAATTGACTTCTCCAGTCACATGAAATCAGCACTGTTATGTATTGCTGCAATATTTAGGCAATGTTAAAACATTTCAGTGACTCCTATATAATGTTCTATTCATTACTTCTGTTTGCCTCCACCTCCTAGATCTGTCTTTCATTTTTTCTGTTCTCTTCCAGCTAACTTTTCACCTCTTTGTTCTATATAGCCCAGATCTCCTGTCCTCAGGGGGTAGAACCCAGGTTGTCAAACATCCTAAGAAATCACCTTAAGCTTTACAGGAAGGGCAGAAAAAAAAAATTTCACACCCTACTGACAATATTGGTTGACTAAAATTGAATTAGAACCCATTAAAAAGATTCAATCCCAGTAAAAGCAAGGAGAAGCATGAAATAATATTTCAGTCAGTTTAGGACTGCTTTATATTCCAGCTCTCAAGTGTTAATACACCAACAGGCAGCCACAGGCAAGTTATGGTAAGGCACTCTCCTTGCATAACATCTATGACCAGTGCTTCCAAACACACTTCAGAATTACTTTCTATTCTTTCAGGGGTTTTCAGAGGATGTCCATTGTTACTAACAGCATGAAAATAACATCCTAACAGTGACAATAACATACTATTTTCACACTTTAAAGAATAATGAACATTATTTCCACTTAAGTAAAATTCAAACCCCATTTCTGACTAGTGGGACTTAAGTGTGGACTCCATGTCAGTAAAAGAGAATATTTTGAGCAGTAGCTAATGATTGGCATAACTAAAAAGAACCTTCACCATCCCAATATTGGGGGGGGGGGAAAGAGAAGTAACCTCTTTTCTCTCCAAAACAGACAAAAAGAGGAAACCAAGATGCAAAATTATCCTTCCAAGAAATATATACTTATGCGTATTATATATTCAACACAGAAAATACATTTAAGATGGATTTATTTCCTGAGGGAAAAAAAAAATTAATTCTCTTCAAGACATCTTTCCAGGAGATACTGGTATCAGATGTAAAAAAGTTCTTTTCATAAAACTGAGACGTGGACACTGTTACACTAAGCTTCCCACTACAAAGAAACCAATTTTAAATACAACAATATAGGCATATAAATACAAACAGAAGACCTAGCCTGCAAAAAAAACCAAAATAAAATTAAAAATGTGTTTACTGCACAGACTTGTTTTTCCTGAGGAGATCTGAAAAATATATTGGTTTACTGTCTGATCCCCCTTATTCTGTTGTTAGCAGACACTCTCTCCACAGCTATTTCATTATGCATCATTTCTGAAATCCACATCAATAGCACTCAGTACATTTTAGCAGCAAGGCTACACATAACAGTGTATCTTTTTGTCCCACTTGGGAAAACCCCTTAGAAAACATACATAAACATATGTTGAAAGCAGTCTGAAGACAAGAGGGTCATCTGTTTATATACTTGACACATAAGAAATATTTTAACATTTTCAAATTTATGATAGTATTGGACATTCATAATCACTTCAATTTTCAGCTTTCCCAAGTACTACTTGTTATTTTCCTGCACAAAGTCTATTCTGATCTAGAAATTTATTTCTCCTCCTGTATTTCTAATTCCATACTGTCAATACAGTTATAAATTTTAAAACCTACTAAAATTATTTGAAATGAAGTAACTTCTGACCTATTCTTGACAGTTCAGCATGGGTATGTTTGTAATCAATATGTGTTTTTCATATTCATACAACTTTTCATTCTATGTCTAAAAAAAAAAAATAATCAAAACCAGGACAGAAGTGACCAATGTATAGGGAAGATAATGTGCTTTTTACACAGTGCCCTTCATTGTCCAAATGTCCCTAAGCACTTTACAGAACAGTAAGCCTCCTAGATGTACCACCACAGAGGCAAACACAGCAGCTGTTCTGCACTCTACAAGAGCTCACCTCTAACCAGAGTAATCTCATACTGAAAGGCTGCACATGAGCCCAAGACACTAGGGAAACATTTATTCTATTTAAAAAAAAAACAAAAGAAGAGGCTATTACATCTGTAGGTATAATGCTGCATGTACTTAGAATTCTAGTGTAAAATAAAGTATGAAAATCAGTACTGTAAATGTTATGTTGGAGGTAACATATCTCAACAAAAAAAGTAGTCTTTAATATCTGAGGTTTATGTTGTATTTTTCAAAAACCACACCTCAACTCTGCATATAAACCAATGCAAAACTCTCTGCAGACAGAACTCCCATCTACTCCTAAGTGCTGAGGCCCAGACTGAGATTTCACAAGTGACTGGTGCTTATACACTACATAATATTCTAGAGGAAAGTCTCTAAACCAAGAAAATAATCTAAAAATCAAAGAAACATTCCCAAAGGTGAAATCTTTCTTACTAATAACTTATTCTTTGTAAGAAAAAGTTAGTCCTCTATGGCAAGCCACTGCCTAACTTTTTCAGTTCTTTATCTTCCACTTCATTCATGTGGCAGCAATATTAACCTTTCGTTTCAGTCACACATACAATGCTCACCTTTGGTCTCAGTAACAAGCTGCATAAAGCTGTCTGTCTATATTAACACTTCCTCTCTTTCTACTTAACAGCTGGCTTTTTCTTGGTTCTGTTTTTAATGAACACCGTGGGTATAGACAGGTCAGATATAATCCTGAAGTAGAAAAAGTGGCAGATAAAAGCACAAAGCTCAGTTCTATACATTTTAGTAATCTTGCCTCACTGAATGAGCTATCAAAAGCCTTCAGGCATACACAATTCTAAAAACGGAAGCTTTCCATAAGGAAAGTCCTTCCTGTGTGATGAAACACAGAAGTTATCAAAACAGGATGTATTACTACAGTGAGCACACGTGCATCCTTACTTCAATTGTTATGGCATTAGCCCTTCCTAGCTGAAGCACTCTTTGGAGTGAAGTTGGTTGTTTGGTGGGGTTTTTTTGGTTTTGTTTTGTTTTTTTTTTTTTAAAGCAAGCATGCTCTGCTCCTAACTCAACAAAGCATGCAAAGAAAACTGGGCACAGAAGTGAACACAACTCAGGAAACAGCACACAGTCATATACTAAAGAACATGGTAAACTGCTAAGCATAAAGATTACTGTTTACTTGAAAAGGATTACAGTCAAGGTGGCCAGACAAGCCCTAAAATACAAATTAACAGAGTCTTCTATGCACCTGATGGCTGGATTATTCCAAAATCTGGAGAACAAGGTTGAAGATATTTTATCTCCCATCTCATTTGATACTACACTTCATGAGTGCATAAAAGCAATTCTGGAGTTCTGAGATTCAGAAACAAGCAAGTATTCCTCTTCCCTCTGCTCCACCCTGCACAAAGAAAGACACAGAAAGGAAACATTCATTTTATATTGTCAGTGTTTATTTACACGAGAGAAGGTTTACACAAGTTAAAAAGTTGTTTCAACAGGAACCCAACAATTAGTGATTTTGCCTGTCTTCAAAAAAGGGATGACTTTAAGATGTGATGAAGCAGCTTCAGAACACTGATGATCACTTGGGAAGAAAGTGCCAGGAATCAACTAAAACAAACAAACAAACAAAAACATAAAGAATTATATTAGTTCTATACAACTAGTCAGACACAAACACTTGAAAAAGCACTATTCTGCCCTTTCAGCTATTTTCCCTCCCACAACAATACTTCTGGGTGAGCTCTACTCCCAGCCTATGTAAAGCACAGCCCACTTCAACACTGGCTGAAACAATCCTGCAACAAGTTACAACACTGAGTTGACCATCCCTGGAAAACATCAAAGATCAGGCAGATTATGTTCAGTTGTCTGTCAGAGGTCTAAGATGTAGTACATCAGTAAAGAAATGCTATTTATTGGCATACCATATAAGGGCAAATGGAATGCAACTCGTTTTCCCATGACATGGCTTACACAGATGTTACTTTGCAAACAGTCTTGGAACTTGATTCATAACTAAGTTTCTCTTCGCATTTCTGTAACTCCCTCTATCTCAAAAAGCACGTATGTCTTCTCTATAGTCCCTGCCAGTAGAAAAATATTTTTTTTTTAAAGTAGTTAACAAAAATGAATATGTAGGATGCATTCTTACTTCTTGACCAAAAACACATGTTCTGTTAGCATGAGAAACAGTCATAACAGTGAAAGAGAGAATTTTTGTCTTTAGAAGTTACACTTGAAAACTAAATATTGCTATGTCACTTCTAGGAAAAGGGGCTGTTTATTTGATTAGTTAGCTACTGTGAAGAATGACAAAAACTAAAGCAAACAAAGCAACCTTTCTCCTTTAAAAAGGATAAATGTCATGCATTTGCCTTCCATGATCAATGACAGAAAAATTTAGTCTTCTCATCTTTTTATGTGGACTACACTTTCACTCATACTCAAAACTAATCTCCCACAAACCATCCATGATTTTCTGCCCATGTTCTAGCTAACAGGTGACAGGCGTTACAGTCTGACAGAATATAACTATTATTATTCTCATATGGTGCAAACCCACTTTTTTTCAACACAACAGTTTTTATGTCAATTTTAAAAGCAAACAATTACATAAACTGCATGGCATTTGGGGAAAAACGTACCTTCTGGGGAAACACAATCTCCATTCACAGGCACTGGTGCCTGAATAAAAAAACAAAAAAACAAACCAACATATCAGTGTTTAGTTAAAGCTTCACAGGTAGCACCCAAACTCAAAGCTATTTTATTGCTAAAGTCAAGAGATATTAATAAAACCAGAAATTTCTGTTGCCCCCACAGGAAATGGTCTACCTTGTAAACTTTCCCGTTTTCCTCCATAACTACTTTAAATATTTCTTGGTTGCTCACAAATGACAAAACAAACACACTAATAATAAGTGACAGATTAACATCTTACCTAACATAAAGGGGATTTTCCTACTGTACTGTACTGTCTCTGAGGATAATTCGATTTGCTGCTTATATACTAAAGAATAAAAATGCCTTTCCAATTACATTACTATACATGTTTCAGTATAAAGGTACACATGTGAATATATATATATACACACACAAACCTTACATTACATATATGCAAACATTTTAAATAAACGTGTTAAACTCTTTTACAAACACATTTTGACAGAGCAGGATTCAGTTTTGTGGAAAGTGCCAAATTTTAAAATGTAGGTCTGTAAGTCTAGGTCCATTTCAAAGCTGGATACACCACAACTCAATTGCAGTATTACACAGCATGTCTTGTGCTATTACTTAAAGGACAAAATTAAAGCTATTTTTAACACCAGTTGGAAGAAACCTGCCTCATGATGAGGATGCTAATTATTTGCATAGCAACAATCCTCCACTACCCTTCCATCAGCTCCTCACAGACAAGTTTTCCAACTGACATAAATGATCAGAAAGAAGCAGAGAGCACCTCAGCACAAGCAATCCTGCCTCGCTCACTCATACACACAAACGAAATGCAAAAAACATGTGGATGTTAGCCTTTCATGACACAAGCCCACCCCAAGTATGCCTACCCAAGCAGGTAACCCCAGGAGTAACCACTTAGGTGAACCATTCAAAAAAGAAACAACCTCAAAAGCAGCGTTTGCAGCTGTTTGAAGTTTCAGGAGAACAAAGCTGCCAGTGACCACCCATGTCTTCCACACCAGCAGAACTTCATGCCACTACTTAATGGCATGTGAAGACATTAATGAAAACTTTGCAGTATCCTGCAGGCAGGAAAACTGATCCAGAAGCCACAAGGCCAGGCTTAGCACAGTGCAGCACTCAAACTGCGCTGTGTTGTGTGAAATTCCCTCATGAACCTGCCTGCCCCTGAGCAGGCACAGGACTTGATCCACTGAAGAGCAGGTCAAAGCCTGTGAGGAAGGAAGGGAAAAACAGGATTCTTTTTTTCACTTTAGCTAGCGTAATTACCTGCACAGGGCAGGTTGTGGGACTAGTCTTGAAAGGATGTGCCAGTATGGCAAACATAATCCTAGTCTTAAAATCATAGAAGAGTTTGGGTTGGAAGGGACCTTTAAAGGTCATCTAGTCCAACCCCCTTCAATGAGCAGGAACACCTTCCACTAAATCAGGCTGCTCAAAGCCTCATCCAACCTGGCCTTAAATGCTTCCAGCAATGGGGCTTCTACCATCTCTCTGGGCAACCTGTTCCAATGTTTCACCACCCTCATTGTAAAAAATTTCTTCCTTATACCTAGTCTGAATCAATCCTCTTTTAGTTTAATGCCATTGCCCCCTGTATTATCACTACAGGCCCTAACAAGAAAGATAGGGACAGACTTTTTATGAGCCCCTTTTATGTACAGAAAGGTTGCAATAAGCTCTCCCTGGAGCTTTCTCTTCTTCAGGCTGAACAATGCCAACTATTCCAACTTGTCCTCATAGGAGAGGTGTTCCATCCCTCTGATCATTTTTGTGGGCTCCTCTGGACCCACTCCAACAGGTCCATGTCTTTCCTGTGCTGAGGACTCCAGAGATGGACACAGCACTGCAGGTAGGGTCTCACCAGAGCAGAATAGAGGGGGAGAGTCCCCTCCCCTGACCCCCTGGCCACACTTCTCTTGATGCAGCTCAGGACATGGTTGGTTTTCTGGGCTGAAAGTGCACATTGCTGGCTCATGTCCAGCTTTTCATCTAGCAGTACCCCCAAGTCTTTCTTGGCAGGGCTGCTCTCAATCCCTTCATCCTCCCGCCTGTATTGATACTGGGGGTTGCCCCAACCCATGTGCAGGACCTTGCACTTGGCCTTGTTGAACCTCATGAGGTTCACATGGACCCACCACTCGAGCTTGTCCAGGTCCCTCTAGAGGGAATCCCATCCCTCAGGTGTGTCAACTGCAGCTTGGTGTCATCTGCGAAGTTGCTGAAGGTGCACTCGATCCCACTGTCTATGTCACTGATGAAGATATTAAACAGTACTGGTCCCAGTACAGACCCCTGAGGGACACCACTCATCACTGACCTCCATCTGGACATTGAGCCGTTGACCACTATCTCTGGATGCGACCATCCAGCCAACTCCTCATCCACCAAACAGTCCACCCATCAAATCCATCTCTCCCATTTAGAGAGAAGGATGTTGTGGTAGACAGTGTCAAAGGCCTTACAGAAGTTCAGATTGATGACATCCATAGCTCTTCCCTTCTCCACTGACACAGTTCATCATAGAAGGCCATCAGGTTAGTCAAGCAAGACTTGCCCTTAGTGAAGCCATGCTGGCTGTCTCAGATCATCTCCCCGTCCTCCATGTGACTTATCATAGCTTCTAGGAGGATCTGATCCATGATCTTCCCAGGCACAGAGGTGAGGCTGACAGGTTGGTAGTTCCCAGGGTGCTCCTTTCAACCCTTTTTAAAAATGGGTGCAATGTTTTCCTTTTTCCAGTCACCAGGGACTTCACCTGACTGCCATGACTTTTCAAACATCATAGAGTGTGGCTTGGCAACTACATCTGCCAATTCCCTCAGGACTCTGAGATACACCTTGTCAGGTGCCATTGACTTAGGTATGTTCAAGTTCCTCAGGCAGTTGTGACCCTGATCTCTTACAGTGGGAGGGACTTTGCTCCCCCAGTCCCTGCCTTGAGGTCCATCCACTCGAGAAGTGTGGGAAGAAAGGCTGCCAGTAAAGACCGAGTTAGAAAAGTTGTTGAGTACCTCAGCCTTCTCCTTGGCCATTTTTACTTGTTTGCCAGTTGTGTTCATCAGGGGGGTACACTTCCTCTGACCTTCCTTTTCTGACTGACATACCTATAGAAGCTGTTATTATTCTTTGCATCCCTTGACAAGCTCAGCTCCAGCCATGCCTTGGCCTTCCTGATGCTGTCCCTATACAACTGGGCAATGTCTCTATACTCTTCTCAGGATACCTGTCCCTGATTCCAGTTTCTATGCATTTCCTTCTTGCCCTTTATTTTGACTAGCAGGTCTTGACTTGTCCACACCAGTCTCTTGCCATCCTTTTCCAACTTCTTACACAGGGGGATCAAGAGCTCTTGTACTCTATGGAAAGTGTCTTCCAGGCCTTAATACCAGATCATCCCCTCTCCTTCCAGTAAAACTAAAGCTTTAACTCATAAGGCAGGGAGA
Source organism: Athene cunicularia (assembly GCF_003259725.1). Lineage (NCBI taxonomy): Eukaryota > Metazoa > Chordata > Aves > Strigiformes > Strigidae > Athene > Athene cunicularia. Next base: position 17,283,175 of record NW_020799099.1, on the reverse strand, counting down.
ACCAGTGGTCACGATGTATAAGCAGGTGCCTACCACTTCTGGGATAACTGCTCAGGAAATCTGAGATAACTCAGCACCTTCCCCCCAGTAACAGATCAAAAACTCATCCCACTAAACCAGGAATCTCTTCACTATACAACCCTTTCAAGAGGAACACCAGTTTAAAAACACCAAATAAATAAATAAATAAATTTAAAACCAAACACATAAAATCCTCCCCAAAAACCCAGACCAAAACCCCCCACCAATCTTTTATTTCACAACTGACCACTGAACAGAAAATTCTGCTTCTAAGACCCAAATGGAAATGTACTCACAGAAAACATATAGGGAGAAAGGTAGTTAACAGACTTTCCTGCTTAGATCTTAATTATTTGAAACACATTAAGTATGCAGATTCAAATTTTGTTGTAGATTTTTTAAATTATCAGGAAAAAAAGAATATTCTCCCCTGTAAAATACTATTTTGCATTTTATCAGAAGAGACTTCATCTAGCCAAGCTTTCCTAGTTCACTTTCCAGTACTATAAGGGAAGAATTATGTGATAAGTCTGAGAAACACTGCTCTACTAACTATATATAGATTATCTTGGCGATTTTCCAACTTGCAAAGTCCTCGGCAGCTTCTTCACAAAACAAATGAGCAAGCAGTTCTCAGAATTAAACAAAAGTTTGGCTGTCCTGGTCAGTTTTACAGATGGCAGCACTTAAAAGCCAGAAATAAACACTACATCTTAGCACTAACACATTCAGCTCTATTCCTCCCGGGTTTAGTTTTCAACATATACTAACACTGGAGCTAAAACAGAGATGAAACAATTTTTAGAGGCTAGAGAATGCTAGATATTTTCACCACCTTGAGTTAAAACTCGATTTGTAGTTGCAGAGGGTAAGTGTAATTTTATCTGGTTCAGTATGTGTTTTCATATGCACATATTATCTTCTACTACTTTGGAATTGACTGGACATGGCAACTTCACCAGTTGTAGAATCATTCCTAGTTTGCCACCAATATAGATGACATTACACATGCCCACCATCCAGAAACTAACTCAGTAGAATGGAAACTCCCTACCACAGACAAGCCATTCTAGTCCCACACCTGTAAAATAATGAAAGGTCAAATAACAGTACAATAAATCCTACTGAAATCAACAAGACTATCTTGGGAACTACCCAATCAAAATCTATTAAAAAAATACTGATTAATGCACAATTTGATAAGCATTTGGTAGGATTTGTTTGTTTTCTATTTCGTTCTTAGTTATAATTTTCTTGCTCACCATGAAAGTTGGTTCATAACAATACTGAGTGTAACCTTTTAGTTTGGGTTTTTTTTTGGGGGGTGGGGTGTTTTTTGAGAACTCAGTACACCCAGTTTAAGGCAATTATCAGTCAACTCAAACTGGATCCAGGAAACAGAACTGTAGGGAATGAACTCTCACTACACAAGTAGCCCAGAAATTTTGCAGTAGCTGAAATATGATTCTCACTGTACTTGCATACAAAATCTCTACCTCGCATTTCATTCTTTGGTTTTTATCCAGAATTTAATAGATGGACATAAGTTAGTAGAAAATGTATCTGCTTTTAGTTTAAAAAAAAAAAAGCGCAAACAAAAAAAACCTCCAGACACAGGCAGCCTTCATTTAAAATTACCACAGCCATTAAAATTCTACAGCCAACTCTCACGTACTTTCACTTCAGTATGAGAGATGAATGCCTGACAACCAAAGTGGGCAGTGTAGTGTACCAGACAAAAAGATACCTGCTTAAAATGTGCGAGTCAACCTCCCTGCTTATATTTAGAGTCTGACTGTCTATCATTCATATTTCAAGATCATTTTACTTTTTTTAGTTATCATAGATTGGAAATTGTATGCAGTATGAACAGTATTTAAAAGAGTATTGCATCTTTTCCCTGACCAAAAAGTACCAAGAGACAGTATCCTACAAAAACACAATTAAAATACTTAGGCTGAACTGAAACACAGATGGAAAGGAGTATATGATGACAACTTCACAAACACAGTATCACTTAAAGAAAATAATGTGAGGCACAAAAAAGCCAGGAAGAGATAATATTTGATAAGAAGGCAAGCACTCATAATAAAAAAGATACTAAACTTTGATACAAGGTACCTATTTCATGAACTGATTTTACTAACCTCCAGCCCAAAAACCAGGAAAAATTTTGTTTGATATTAGGAGACAAAATAACAGATACTGCTGATTTAAACAGACAATTATGCTTCAAAGTACAAACAGGACAGAACACAAAAGGAAATATTCCTTTGGAGTTTTTCACCATCCAAATACATTTTAACTTGAAATTTTAGTTCTATTTAAACACTCACTAAAAATTATTGTAAATTTGAAAGTACAGAGAATGTATAGATTTTACATATATAGAAAAACATATAAGCATATATATATGCTTATAGCTGTCACTGACATGTATGAAAACATATTTGAATTCTAAATAAAATTTTCTTTCATATCAAACTTACAGTCCAATTAATCAACATTCACAAGTAAAACCATAAAGGTACTTTTAAAGAAGTGCTGAAAGCAAGAGACCTGAATAGGAAAAAGAGATTTGATGCTTTTTTTATGACTTAAACTAACTTTTCTTTGCAACTGACACTCTTTATTTGCTTATGACTAAACACCATCCAGGACAACACATTCTTACTAGAAATGCTGTTGGAATGCTAACCGCACAGACACTGGACCGCTCCTTTGACACCTTAACTTGCATAATTACTGTGACTGATGGGACAAAACACTGGCTGCTCAGGCAGCCATGCACATGTGCAAAATACCTGCCATGCTTGTGTGGTTGTGAGCACAGGCTCAATCATGGCATATGTTTAAAAAAAAAAAAATTTAAAAAAAAAAAAAAAAAAAAAAAAAAAATTAACACTTGGAGGTACTTTTCTCCATGTAATTTCTGGTAACTTTGCTTAATTTCTGGCATCCAAATGAGCATATTTTAAAATGGAAGAAATTCTCCTCCACTATCATTTGCACATGAAAGCATCAGACCTGCAGGACATTTTTCTTGCCTGAACAGGAAACCTGCATGTTTTAATTTTATGTTAATTTCCAGAATATGACAGGCATTCTTTAAGAAACATTCAAAAAAGCATCCCCATCTCTTACAGCAATGCATTTAATTATGCAAGCAGACAAACAAAGGATCCCTTTAGTGATTAGGGACTACAGTTAGCTAGTCAATGAGTTCTAACACTGGGTGGTAACTCATGGCAACAGGGGAGACAGAGAAGACAGCAGGCTAGATACAAATAGCAGTCCATCTTGCTATTCAGGATCAGAAGAAACAGCACTGCAGAGGGAGGAAAAAAAAAACACAAACAAAACAAATCCCACCAGAACAGTAATGAACCTGCCAGAAAGCACAATTGGATCACTATATTTCCCTCACAACCTCTGTGCTCTTCTTTTTACTTTATGCCTTAAATTTTTGTTTAAGAACCATTTCAGTTTAACTACTTTATTTTAGTTTTGGAGTTCTGAATCTTCTTCTCCTATTAATCACTTTTTAAAAACGTAGAAAAAAAAAGTAAATATCTTACCGACTGCACAATCGATCGGGCAATCTCCTCACTGCAACAAAATGGGCTGCCACTCACAAGAACATTTGTGCTGAAAAAAAGAGTTTTAAAACCTGTTTGATCAATCAGTGGAAGAGACACATGCACAACTAAGCACCTATGGAAAAAAACCACCTTCACATACAGAGCTCAGAAACGTGTATCTGCAAGAAATGAGGAAGTCACAAACATTAAGCACCCAATAATGCTGGAAGGGGTGTTGTTTGTTTCTTTGGGTTTGAGAGGGTTTTTAGACTATACATTCCGTATTAATGCAAGCAGTGCTCATACCCAGTGCTTCTGACAGCTAACGGGTACAGTTCAGAGGACCACAGCTAAGAAACTATATCCTCCCAAAAAGTCAGCAGAGATAAACTGGCACTTCCTGAGGGAGCTGAAAAACACCTAGATGGCTAGCACAGACGGTGTGAATATTCCCCCTGTCTCTTGTCTTGGAAGGATGGCCAGATTCTGTGGCAGGCTACCCTTGGTTTGCAGTAGTCTGCCTGCACTATCTAACAAGGAGGAGGAAAAATCAAGTCAGAATTCTTCTCCAACATACAGCAGATACCTGTACTGCCTCCAGAAAGCAGACAAATTATGGGACCAAATACTTTGCAGAAACATTTCCCTATGAATATATATCCTTTCAGACTGTGAGTCTGATCACAAGTTTTTAACATCCTACACAGTAAACCGCAAGAAGTTTAATTCTTCAAAGCACGACTGCAACTTTTTGATTTCATCAAGATGAAGCTCAAAGTGTTCTGAAACAATCAAGACCAAAACTTGAATATTATCCTACAGTATTTCTGCCATGCTAAAATGGAAATACCAACCTGTCCAACTGCTAAGGTGTTCAATCAGCTCCAAGAAATGGAGAAAGTCACATTTTCCCAGTAAAGTAGAAGACAACAGTAACTACCTCAGCACAGCTTCCCCCACTGCCTTTGCTCTCTGGTTTAGCTAATGGCAATCTACAGCCCTTAGAAAGCACCAGGCAAAGACACCTGCCTGGTCTTCAAAACCTCTGGTGCCAGAACTGCCAATGCAGAGCAATCCAGAGAGCTCAATAAAGTCCATTTTAATTTAGATTAGGCCAAAGACTAGTAAAGAACAATAATTTGGTTCTCTCATTCCAGAGAGCAACTAAAAAATATGGAAGGCTAAGCTGCAAAAGAATTTTGCAACACAGCAATGCAGCACTGAAGGACAGAACAGTGACAAGAGGATTTGCATGACATAACAGATTCTCCCAGAATGATCCCAAACAAACACTCTGGGGCCATTTCTGGAAAGCTGAAGTAATCTATGTCACTTTTATACCATCATTTTATTTTTTTTTTTAACCACTTCCCAGTAAATCATCATCACACAAGGTGCAATTAGTCAATAATAGTCTATTATCAAATAATTATCAATCAAAACCATGAGTATTCCAGTTATCTCAAAGTAAAAAAATCGAAGCAGTACATGCACAGCTGCCACACACTGAATACCACCACCAGTACCAGCACAATACAAAGAGAAAAAGACACAACTGGATGCTTACCACTTAATAGTACCTCCATCAGCTTTTTTATGAAGCAAAGCTTTCCAGTATTCATGGGTGGATTTAATAATTTCAACAGCAAAATCCTAGTTTACATCAAGGAAAAGTTTTATGAATTAAAATGTTATTAAACAGAAAAAAAAAGCCACAGAACAAGTTTATTAAAACATACTGTTTCATGTGTTATTTTCAGGGGCCTCCTTTGAGGCCTCGTTAAATTTCTGGAAAATATAACACCCTTTTTATGAAAAGAAACAAACTTCACTGTCAAATACACTGGCAACACATTCAGGACTTGGCCTTAGTCCGCAGCCAAAAAACATGAAAGCTGCACACAAAAAAAAAATTAAATCAGCACTAGATGCTAAGCAGACACCTACAGCTGTAGAAAACTAACAGGTCCTAAAATGGGACAAAGCACATGAGCTATGACTCCTCTGTTACACGTGCACATGTGGGTCAGAGTTAAGGTTTCCCCTCTAATGGCAAAATTTGCATTTACTTCATTAATTGCCCCATCATATACTTAAACATTTGCAACAACGTAACACATCAGCTGCTTAACAGTTTTTGCTTAAAACGTAAATAATATTGGGGACAGTGTGGTGATGAAAAAGCTTCCCAAAAAATAAAGTAAAATAAACACTAAGCATCCAGATGATATCTTGACTGGTTTGCAAAAAGCTGCCAACAGAACATTCACATTTCCTAACAAGGAGTGACTTGGCAAAATGCCACTGGAACATTGTGAACTTCACCAGAGCTGCTGGAGCACAGCCATGGCTGCCTCACCACATCCTGGGTCTCTAGAAATGCTTGAGAATTATTCCAGTGCTCCAAATCAGCCATCATGGGGCATTTAGTGCCTCAAGCCTGAACCCTGATGGCTTGACAGGATTATACCAATTTAACTGTTGCTACAGAGCAACACTCTGCTTTACAGAGCAGGGAAATCTCCAAGAGCAGTTCCTGGGAGAACAGGGGAAAGATCAGATTATCAAACCTTACAACTCTTAAGTTTCATTGACTTAAAAGACAGTTTTAGTGCAGAGGGGAGTCAGGGCATCTCTTTAACCAGACAAAACACGTGAAGTTGCTTGTGCTGGTTAGAAGGCATTTTATAACTTTGATAGCACACTGCAAGGTTGAACTAGCTGACCATGGACATCATTCAGTAGGAGCCTGCGATTCTTTGCCAAAAATGGTCTACAGAGCATGCAATACACGATTTGCAAAGTGTTTTTACTCAAATCACAGTTTCCTCTAGAAAAATCCAGGTATTTTCTTCAGCAAGGTCTATTCCCAGGTCTACTCTCCTTTCAAACACTAGCCATTTTTACTGTAGATAGTTTAAAATGTCATTCTTTTTTTTTTAAAAAAAAAAAAAAAAAAAAAAAAAAGGAAAATACTTTCTCAGCTTTCAACTCTAAACTATTTCAAATGTTTTAACACAGAATTATCAGGAAAAAGTATACCTTGAGCAAATACCAAGTATGAAAAAAATCTGCAACCCACTGTCTGTCTTACACTGCATAGCCTGAAAAGAATGTCAGGAAAATTTATCAATCGGGACTGGAAAAAATACCTGAAAAGACAATCTGTTCATTTCTCTGTCAGGGAAAATGAAAATGCTGTGAAAAAACCCTACACACACACACACACAGATGTGCGTGTAAATCTTGTCAGGATTAGGACTGAAATTTTTTTGCATATTTCCTTTAGTAACCTATGCATTTTCCCTTAATAAAATGGAAAACAGTAAATATTATGTATTCCTAGCCTAATAAATGGTATTCAAAGATCCCTCATATAAAAATATTCTTTTTGTTAAACCTCCTCCTTTACAATTCCAAAAATTCTAGGATGTATTAGAGAGGCCACATGACAGAATAATGCAGCTTTAATTTTGGATTATCTTCACCTTGTCTTTAAATTCTCCATTGAAAGCAAACTGATTTTCCGGTTTACCATCAGGGACTTTATATAGTCGGAACCAGTCAACTGTAGCCTCAAGATAACCCGGTTTGTGCTTCTTGACATCATCAATATCTATGTTTTTAGGAAAAAAAAAAAAAAAAAAAAAAAGAAAGTAATTTTTACTCATTTGTAACATTCATATTTTTAAAGTCTCATAAAGGATCTGCAAGCATTTTGATTCCACTGAGCACTTCTAAAGTCACTGGGGAACTTCACTTTATTACATTAGCTGCCCACAGTTGATATCTTATGATTTCACAACCACATTAAACAGGTAAACCAGTTGCCTCCCGCCCTTCGTTAATTAAGACCCAAAGGGACAATGAATAAAAGGACCATACTTGTGACAGGAGGAACATTCCATATTTTACAGGCTTTCATCTCAAGTAGATACCTCCTTCAATACTTAGGTTATTCAGTGAGGTAAATTTTTTTTCCCAGCAACTGCAGGAACTGCAGGGACTACAGGCATTTTTACGAAAGAATAGCTAGTAAAAACAATTTCAACACATGGATTTTTAAACCAGCACCTCAAACCAAAATAGAGGCTTGACTTCTCAAAGTTGTATTAAAGATACCCCTTCGCTCACATTACTTCCAAATTCAGCCCATTAGACACAAGACAGATATGTGCCAGGAGCACTAAACACTAACTCTATTGATAACCCTGTGATATCTGCATACTCACAGTGATAAGCCAATTCTACCTTTACCTCTATAATCCTACTGTGCAAGGATGGAACAGGACACAAAGAGGAATGCATGTCATTTGCAGGACACCCTTCGGAGCCAGAGATGAACATTGCCACAGTGGGTACAGAGAGATTAAACAGTCACACAGTAATGCTGCTTGAGGGCTATACTGCTGTAGCAAAGACGCAGTTCATGATCTTAAACATTTACTTCTGCTGTGCGTATCAAATTCTAACAGGTTATCCCATGAGAACACCATCACTCTTGTCACTGGCAATGAGGGGATCCTATCAGCCCCTTGGCAAATTAACTCTCTGGCAATGATTATATGGAAAAGCCTTCAATACAATTTTAATTGATTTTGATACAATAAAGGATTTTGTCCTTTCTGGAAGCCAAATACTTTTTGTAGCTGATGTAATCCTTCTCTTCCCATTTATTTCCCTCCTGCAGTCAATTCTGATGGAAATGCGAACTGACTTTATTGCTGTGCTTTGTGTGTCATCTTCCAGCTATTTCACAACCTGTCTGCCAGACCACCTTCCATAGTGTTAGTCTCTTCCTCTAGTGTTTTGCAAGTCACTTGCTCATTACTCCCTTCCCAAGTCCCTCTTGCTCTCTCTCCATAATGCTTGGCTACTTCTTTCTCCTCTTCCATAGAGAGCCTCACTCACTGACACCTCCTTCTTGGTTGGCAGTGATTCCGCATGGATGCTCTTCTGTCTATCCAGTCTTATAAAACAGATTTTCAGAGTTGCTTAGTCCGCAGAATTGACACTTGGTCATGTGCTTTCCATCTTTAAGTGCCTAAATCTCTTTATAAAATCTAGTCTGTGAAACTGAACAAAGACATTCAAGTATTTCTAAAGAGAACTGTAAGAGAAAGGAAAAAGTCTTGTGCTACAGGCTATTCAATTCTCCATAGACCACCAAGAGCGATGACATGTCTACTGAACTGTAAAACCAAACTATGTGAGAAGATATGCTGAGTCTTCATAGGCATCTGATAGACGCCACTCCCAAATTCCACTGGATCACATACTACCCAAAGAATAAAACATAAAACTTAAGAACCCTGTGTAAATTTTTGCTTCTGCACGTACTTAATAGGGCTACGTGTTTATGGACTCAGAGTAAAACAAATTTTGAACTTGGCTGCTGGCCATCTGCCTGTACAAGATTAGGGAGTTTCACTGGCAGAATCCCAGAGAGGAAAAAAGAAAAAGGGCACATGAGGCTGTGCTAGAGGCAGGTTTTCTAGCTGGAATACATGTTTAAGAGTACGAGAAGTCTTTCACTGGGGTGGGTGGGTGAGACCAACCAAAAAGGAATGATTTAGAAAATGGTAGGGTCTTGGCTGGAAGGAGGATACTTCATTTGGGCACTAATAAAACTGCAGCACGAATTCAAATTGGTTTCAGGGCTCCAGTGTATCATCCCATTCTCTCCAAGCAAGGGAACATCCCTCCTCCCATCTTAAGCGCTTGTCATCTTTTCTTGTGAGGTTTGAACTCACAATCCCTAGTACTTGTTGAAGAGCCAGTATCTCAAGTCTGTAAAGCAAACCAGGCTGCTGCAGCCATTTCCTTGACTGCCAGCAGTGGATGAACTCCAGATCTCCATCTCCAAACGCTACTTATATTGAAGCATACTTTCTCAGACTGCTGCTACTTTTTTCTGGTTCCTGTTCCAGCAAACTTATCTCCTAATTCTGCTTTTCCATTCCTCCTTCTTGGTTACTTGCCTCCTATTTCTGTAAAAACTGTTCATCAAAAGTGCTTTACTCTCTACTGACACTTGTGTCCTTCCCCATCTGCTGTTCCTTATTTATAGGCTTTGTTTATATTTCTTTAAAAGGACTCAAATATTACAATAGGCTTTGGGGCAGGCTTTCATCATCTCCTTAAGACAGGAATGACCATCTTCAGGGACAGAATCAGCTCTCTGAATTTCACTCTACTGGTGAATACCTTGCTGGGGTAAAATGACTACAGAGAATCAGGCTATGACATTGTATATCCCCTAAAGTACTGTCCTAGCTGCTGCATTTCTGGTTCTGAGAACTCAGGAAGCAGAACAGTGGTTGCTTTTATTTCCTTGGTTCCTTGCAAGTTATTCTTCCTCATCCCCATGCTTTGCTTCATTATTCTTTATTATGAAGGATAGTTACTGGGCACCAGATGAAGAGTAAAGGGTTGAAGAAAAAAAATCTCCAAACTATATAATGGGAGTTGGTGGCAAGCAGCAGGAAAGAGTGCAACAGTGCACCAAAACAACAACAAAAAAATCCTGTTGCTGTGGAGTCAGCACATAGCACAAAATATAAGGAAAACAGCAGCTCTTGCATCACTCAACAGCTACCTCTTCAGTTCATTAAAAGGCACCATAGAAAAGCTTGAAAGACAGCTGGTCCTCAACTTTGAAATCCAAACAGCATCTTTGGGATATCAGGGGGAGCAGGAAAAAAACACTCAGAAAACAGAAGAGTAAGGAAAGAAAGGTAAAAGAAAAGATCATGATAAGCAGTACAGTGATTTACTGCACTAGTATCTGTAGAAGTTAGCTGCATAATATGATTTTTAAAATACTGAAGATATCTTTTTCACAGCAGACACTGTTAGACACTTTTTTTCTGACCCTCACTGCTTACCTTCCCTTAGAGCTAAGTACTCACACCGATGTGAAAAGGTGCTGAGCAAGTATGGGAGTAGCAAGCATGTACTCGGCCTAATGTAGTTTCATCTCTGCATGCAAACCCCGCTCAGAGTGACAGAGCAGAAAGGTCAGGCTCCTGCTGGTATGCTATCAGCAGGTACCCTCTGGGCTCTAGGAAGTAATCTCTTCATATTGCCTACATCCAACCACAGGTCCCAGTTTTCTGGGCACCAAAGTTAAGCACTGAGGGTTAAAAAAAGATGGCTAATCACATTAAGGGTTGCAGTTCAGTCTCAATAAGGAAAATCACTAGAGGCTGGCACAAACAACTGCTGCTCTCTGTCAAGGGAGGGAGCCAATGCAAACGCAGATCCCAATTCTACCCTACTTCACAAAAGAGAGCAACAAAAGCATTTGTACAAAACTACCATTTTTAGTACAACAGATGCTGCTTCTTGCAAGCAAAGCTAAAACAACATGCTTGCAGCAAGCTTTCTAAACAAGGTCTGTGGGAAGAGAGGACATATGTTTTTAATAACATCTTGTAAACATTTACAGGAAGCAGCAGCTACATTCCATATAAAGGCATTTGGTGTATTTTATGCAGCATGGTGTGAGGGGGTAGGGGGCGAGCCTCAGTACAGATAATTAATTTCTTTATATTGAATGCTTACACAAATCCACAACAAAGGTTTTCAGGGCCTCTGCTGCTTTTCTGCGTATAAATACACTCACATGCAAGAGTCTGTAACAATATATAGTACGAAGTATGCAGTATGCTTTGTTTTTTGCCATTTAGGGTTTAATCACTCAACTCAAAAAGCTACACTTGAGTTGCATACTGGAAAAGCAGCATGGCAACACAGCACAGTTAACTCTAGCAGTGCCAGCAAAGGGTAGCACAACAAAGCCAGCAGACATCACCACTGCTGTTGAATATATCTAGGCATCTTTCCAGTGAGCATTAGCAAAAAAAGGCTGCTAGATTCCAGGCCAGTAAACCATCTCCAAAATGCCATCCAACATATGTAACTTGTCCAATTTACTGAGGGAAGGTAAGATGACCTTTCGAGCATCAGACTTTTCATAAACTGCTTCAAACACACTTCATTCTGCTTCAACTACCAGTGATCTTCAAAACCTCTTGTCCAACATGAAGATGCTATATACATTTAGACCAAATTACAGCATGAAAATATAACTCATCCTTTCTGAGCCTAACCTTGTAAAGCATGGATATGTATGTGAATTCAAATACATTAAATTCAATCCAAATTATGAGATAAGCAGACAAGCAGCCTTTCCGCTTCAACAATCTGCTGCTTCTCCTGGCTAGTATTTTAAAAGAAACAAACAAAAAGCAACAACAACAAAGCAGCCAGTCCTATTACACCACCAAGATTTAGTGTTTCAGTGTGCAGGGAGCTTTTAGGCCCTTTCCCAGACTTGCTTGGTCTGAAGTTGCTTTGCTGGGCCGCTAATGGCCATCTGCCTAGCAACTGCCTGAGCAGAAAGACAACTCAGTGGTTTTCAGGTAGCCACAAAGACGAATCTTATTGAAACAGATAAATCTGAAATGTCCAGTTTTAGTCTAAAAGAAACTTTCTCTGACAGGTACCTGCATCTGACATACAGCTTGTGTTTGAAGTGAGATTGTCCCCATGCCCACCAGTATTAAGTGCTATAATTTCAAACAGATTACCTTCTAAAAAGATACTAAACCCCTGCTATTACCACTGATGACACAGTTCCCACTTGAATAGGTGCTAAGCACTGCTTATCATTCCTGAGTATTGTCACTATAAACTAGAATTTCTCATTGCTCTGTGTGAAAGAGAGATCTAGGCAGGGTTTCCAATTTAAACCAGTATTTATCAATAAATGCCTGCAGGACACAGTACAGTGGAGTGCTATGAATAAACAATGAGAACTGCTCAGAAGTTGGGACTGCTCAGTTTTAAGTTCTGCAAAGTCTCAGAAAAATCAATTGCACTTACGAGAACTATCACAATCCCAGAAGGAGAATATACAGAGTACCTGGGGTGTGCTTAAAGCAGCAAGAGACACTGCGCGGGCTCAGGATGGGGTTTGCAAGTAATCACCACTCTGGTGTCTTGGAATTATCTTTTCCAAATGTTCACTGGGGGCTGTGCACATACTGAGCTGAAAGCAAATGTGATGATTCTCAGTCCAATTTGAAACGTTTAGCAAATGATACAGAAATGACTGGACAGACTTAGAAGGCAACACTTAGCCTCATCTTTCCCTAGGTGGCCACCACTGTAACACAGCAGCACGTCAATTATAGAGGGAGATACCAGTTTTATCTGTAGCTGCTATCCCTTTATGCTGAAATAATTAACATCTTTGGGAAGGGGGAAAAACAAGTATGAAAGGACATATTGTACTGCCTACTCCAACAGATTTGTTTGTTTTCAGACTGAAGAAGGATTGCTGTTAAACACTGCAAAGCTAGTCATGTTTTGTGAAAGCAGATGGGGGCTTTATTTTTTTCCTTTTTCTTTCCTTTTGTAAATCCTGGACTGCAACTCCAATCCCAAAGGGAAATCATATTAAACTGGATAAGCATTTCTGCACTTCTCTGAATCTCAGAAAGACAGTTCTCTTAAGTTTTTATTATTTCTTCTATTCTTATTATTTTTTCTTATTTTTCTTCTATTCCCTGATAAGAAAAGGATACACACAGTAATCAACTACAGGCAATGGTTTGCCCTTTTTTTGTTTGTTTGTTTAAACAAGTCTAAAAATCTTACTCCCCTCTCAAACAAACTAAAGCTGTAACACAGCTGACAAATCAGTCATCACTTGAAAAAATGAAACAAAACCAAACTAGAGGGCTTTCAATTAGAACTACTTAACCCGGTGGCATAAACTAACCTAGTTTTGCCCCTACTTAGTGGACTCCTTTTCAATTCTCTCACCCATTTTTCTGATTAAACTCTCAGATAAATTGTTAAGGAAAAAACGTAAGAATTAAACAGAACAGTGTATAGAAATAAAGTGCTAATTACTTGTCTTTTAACTACTGACACTTATATTGCATATCACTGCACATTATAGAGAGGTTTAAATTGACTCTAACATTAACAGCAAACTATTACTTACTATTTCCTTAAGCTCTAACTGTCAAAGTAGTTAAAGAGTCATAAACACTACAAAGTAATTCATCTGCCCAATGATTTTAATCAGCATCAACCCAAGAGTTTCCTTTTCCTCATTTCCTCTTCTCCCCTTCTTTCCCCACAAGCCAAGTATTCTCCATGTGAAAGCAACCTGCAAGAAAACTGAGAATGAAGGGCCAGTGCAGTGATATACTTACTTTACATTCAGAAACCCAGAAAAAGCCTCAATAGCTGAGAAACATAATTCCTTAAAAAGCTACTGGATAGCCCTATTCCTACAGGAAGGCCACTCTGTGCCATGGTACTCCCCAACAACAATGAACAGTATCTAATTGTACATACCTGACAGCATATATGTTTTTTGGCCTCGTAACAACCACTGAGACAAAACCTCCTCACTTAATTCTGTTGGCTCACAGTAACACTGCATTTGAGGAAGTGAACCTCCGTTTACCCAGAGAAAAGCTGAACTTTTCCTGTGCTATAAAAACCTAACTCCCTGCAGTTTTAACACATCTGCATCATCTTCTTATTGAACAGTCTGCAAGCAGAATTATACCTCACGTGCTATTCACACTGACACATTTTAGTACTTGAATTCCATCTGGATACCAGAAGCATGGTCAAGGAGAACAAGTCTGGACAGGGTATGTCCCCCTGCACAGCTACCCATCACCAAGGCTGATACTAGGGTGAGCTGCATTAGTAGTAGTTTACTTTTCAAATTTTCAAGCTAAAAGGTTCAAGCTAATTGTTCATACTAGGCAACAAACTCCGGAAGTAACCCAGTTACAAGTGACAAAATATTGAAAAGGTACAGCCCTTTTCAAAATGCAACACAATGCCTACAAACATAAAAGGAACAAACACTTTCAAGAAGGAAAATAGCAGTGTGCTACATAATCTGAGTGGGTAAATATGCACTATTACACAGGAGATAACCCTGTAATTTTAAGAGGTCATTTTCTAAGGCAGTTATGTTTCAGAAGTCAAAAGATTTTCTGCATGACAGGTCCTCTTGAAAAATCCAAGTATCAAAAGCTTAGTGTGAAAGCACGTATGTCCTCCTTGAAGGAAGCACCCAATTTAAACAACAACAAAACAATAAAGAAGTCTTGGCCTTTCCACTGTCTGCCTCTTCTTGTCTTGAGTGGCCTAAACTCTGGTACCATTCTACTGTGCAAGTTGCTGACATAACTTGCATTAAGAAAGATAAAAATACTTGCCATGGATTTTCTGGGCTTCTGGGTCATCCACGCTTATTGCAATTATCTTCCAATCTGTCTCTCCTTCATCAACAAGAGCTAAAACACCCAAGACCTTCACCTGAACAATCTCACCAGAAGAACGAATCTGAAAGAGAACACAATCTCACAAAAATTTGGAAAACAGTCCAGAGAATTTTTCTTTTTTACCTTACAGACACAACACTTTTATTACATTTTTGACCAGCAGGTAACAGAATTGCAAGATACTTCTGTAAAACCAGTACACAGTTATTTAACATTACTAGCCTTTCTACCACCATTGCTATTCTTCAACTCTCCATTCTCCAGTCAACATTTATTTAAGCAGAGAAGCCAGAAAATTTTTTTCTTCTCTTCTACCCCACTTCCCACACAACTTCTTGATCTTCACAACAAACTGCAAATCAGAAGCATCTCATACACATTTTTTAACTCTTTCTTGCCTCTTGACTCTCTACTTTTACAACTTCTGATCGTCACCTATCTCATGCTGTTCCTTCCTTTAGACTCCAATATACACACCTGCCTTCCCCAAAAATATGAGCACAAATCTTTTTTTGCATTTTCTTGGGAACCTTCTCCCTACCAACTAATATTCCCTTTAAAACTCTTTCTGGATCTCTTGAAATTCAGCTTTAGCTACCCTTCCTCAAATAAAACCACCTTTACTGAGGCCACCAACTAAATTTTCCTTTACCTAAAATATCCCAACAGATCCTCTTCTAAACTCATCCATTTCATAACCCTATCATAACCATGGAGGATTGCTTCATTCTTTGCTGTCTCCAGATATGTAGAATTTTTTTCAGTGAGCTAAAACTTTTCCCTATACCTACTAGCAGTGCTTGCTGCACCTCTTCTTCATCCATTCACTCCATATCTCATAACTCTGGAATACTGCAACAGGTTCCTGTCTTCTCCGCTAGAGAACAGGGATCTACTTCTGTTTGCACTCATGAGAAAACTCAAACTTACCTCCTTTGTGGGTCTGATCTTGTAATTTAAGTACAATGCTGCCATACTTCCTCATCTTTCAGAAACCTGTTCCCAGGTCCCGTACTACTAACGGGGAAAAAAGAAAGAAATCTTTTCCTTTCCCCAGAATTTTACCCCCCGCCTCCTCCACCCAGAATTCACTGTCCAATCACAGAACTTCAGGGTGGTGTTCACCTCTTTTCCCTCTTATCCAGTACACAGACTTTACCAAATCTTGCTTTTTCTTCTTTTTTAAAACCACACAATTTCCTTACCTATTACCTCCTCAGATCCTCTATTCATACTTTTGTGACCCCCTTAAACTATTACCAGCTTCTCCTCCAAAAGTTGTTACCAAATTATTAAATTAACCTTAATAAATTAAATTAATCCTGATAAAGACAAACCTTTGAACCTATTTCACAAACATCAATAGGATCATTATCCCCACAGCATCCTGTAATGTTATCTGTATGGTTTGGATCTTCCCAGGTCTGTCAAAGGAAAAAGAATTATCAGTTACCAGTTGATCTGCAATTACAATTCATCCAACCTCTAAATTACTAAGATAAATAAAAACACCAATAAAAACATCAGCTTTCTGAGAACAAGCTTGCTCAATGGAAAAGAAAAAACAAATAAACAGCCTGACTGACGCTGCATAACTCACCCTCATACTCAGGACAAGTAACATGAAGATTACTGAGGACAAAACAAAAATATTAACTGCATTCATGATTCAACAGATACCTTAATCACTGCAGTGGTTAGGGTATCAGAGGACCCTGAATGAGTATTTTTCTGGTTATTAGTGGTTGTGGGATTAAGCTAGGACATCATACCATTACATTCTTATACTCTTTAAATACTATGGCACTAACATAAGTTGTTTTCAAAAACATCTATGCTTTGAGCTAACCAAGCTCCTACGTATGGATTTGTCAGAACTCAATTAGCTTTTTTACATTTTTAGATTTAGGTATGAAATATTTCTGAGTATTTTGAGATGTGTACATTCCCAAGAACAGCCAGCAGTTTAAGACCAAAGAAGCTTCTCCAGGAGGCATGTTCATGCCCTGCTCCGAGCTCTGTACAACCAAGGAATCATAGCCAAGTTAACTTAATTACTTGACCAGTACTTGTTCTGTCTCTTACTGGCTAGTAATGAGTAACTTGTTCTGAACTGGAGAAGTTTCCCTGGTAATAATTTTGAGTCCAATAAAGTTTTGTTGAAACAGTGTTAGAAAACTTTTCTTCGAGGAAGCTCTATGAGCTCCTGCTGTCCATGGTCAAACCTCCACCTCAAACTTGGTTTTGAGAGTTTGACTGATATTAAAAGGCAAAACAGTGAAAAGCAAATGCTCAGGTGTTTAAGTAGCAGAATCATTACCAAAAAATTGCTGAAGTGGAGCCAAGAGAGGATTTCAACTTAGAACTTATTTTTCCAATACTCTTCCAAAGTGCTTTTTATTTAAGGCTGCATTATACCAGTACTATTCTCCTGCCCAGCTGCACCCCTCCACCTGTAGGTTAGAAGGAAAGCTCGCTAGGAATGGTATTGTCCTCTGGACAGTATAGCAACTCCTGCAATAATGATAGTCCTACTGTTATTTTTTTATGCTGTGGAACAGAGAAGAAAACAGCAGCCACAAATACATAGCTTTAAGTTATATACTAAGGTTGAACCTCTGGCAACTGCTGATCCTGATGAAAAGCCTTCTTGTGATAATGGAGGCACTGAGCTGGATTTTGTTTGTTACAGTGGCTAGTAGGAATCTGGAGTATCATCTAGATGTCAACAAATGGAGGTTTAATGATCCAACTGGTATTTTGAGTTATTGCAGAAAATAAAAATGACAATTATCTCCAGCCCTCTTGGACTCACAAGGCAACAAGGGAAGCTGAACGCTTCTCCTGGGGAAAGTGTCATCAGTCCAAAATAATGCACTTTGTGAAGAAAAATGTTCAAATGTTTAGTTTTTGCTTTGTACTAAGGCACACATGAATTTCAAAACACTAAATGGAACTGCTGGTTTCCAACTATACCTACATGGAAACTTTGTCTACTGAGACTGCTGACTGGTAAGAACTTCATTGCTATACTCCAGCACCTGCTTCTTCACGGATGAAATAAACAAGCAGATTTTCAGGAGTTAACTTTAAGTGTAAAGAAAATAGATCATTCTTTCCTAGCTCCATCATGTTCTTTTTTTAAGTACTTATTAAAATACTAATTTAAGTCCAATTTGTTGTTCACGGAAATGAATAAAGTTTAAAACTTTTCATTATGCTCAAAATTTCAGTCATTAGTTGGGCTTTTTCAAGGCTCAAAGTTTTGAATGTGTCATCATCAGTAAAGTCTCACAGTTCAGAGAAAAGTTAGCAGTTGAGGTTTAATCTAAAAAAGAGCAGTCCTTGTGTTCCTCTTTGTTAAAGATATTTAAGAAATCCCAATTAAAATTTATGCTACAACACATGGAAATCCTATATTAGTTTTTTTAAAAAATGTCTTGTTAAGCAGAAAGGGCTACTTGACAAAGTATTCTTGAATAGCAGACCATGACAGTTTAATTCTTTCACTACAGCAGAGAGACACAGACTAAAGATCTGAGATTTCATGATCATTTAACTCTTTCCTGAAACACAACGCATCCTTACACCCACACCCAAATTCTGATCAAAATTTATGGATACAATAAAGCTCAACATAAAAAAATCCTAATTTACAAATGTATCAAAGAGAAACATCCCTCCTGCAACTGATTTGCATTCAGGTAGTATCCAAGATTTACAAGGCAATTTACAAAGAAGATAGAAAACTTTCACCATTATAACAAAAATGTTACCTGTGGGAGGGCACCATAATTCCATATATAACCCTTGTGAGGAAAGATATTTGCCACATATCGAAGCTTGCCTTTCTTTATATCTTGTTTAATGGGATTCAACGGCTCCTCAGTGGCAATCTAAGCAGATCATGAAAAAGAGAGAGAGAGAGAGAGAGAGAAAGAGATGGTGAAATGGAAAGCAATTCATTCTGTACCCAACCAGTTAGAAAGATCCATCTGGGAGCATGTGCTTGTGGTTTGAGAAGTATTAAAAGTACGATGGCCTCACTCTAAATCTCAAGGGTCATGTTCAAAAAGCAGCTTATTAAGGTTTTAAATAACGTTGTGAAGTATGCAAGAAAAAATGAATCTAGAAGAGAAAGTCATAAATTTATAAGGAGACTGTCATAGTCAAACATAAATACTGGAAGAACTTAAGTTAGAAGCTCTTGCACTTTATAGTACAAGCTCAACAGACATGCAAATAGTGGCCCAAGTTCTTCTGACAACAGGAGCTTTGACAGCAAAAGCAGAAGTGTTTAACCTTCTTCTCAGCCTCTGTTCATTGCTCTCCTGTTGACTACATCTCTTTTCTCCATCACCTCTCAGCACACAAATGCTTTTTCACAAGCACAAGTTCTGCATAGTCACCAAATGCCGACTTAACACAGATTTGGAACAAGTTAAGCCACTGTTAGAAGAAAGCATTCTTCTTCCCAAAGAAGCACTCACAGAAGGACTAAACTAATGAAAGCTGAACAGTTTATTATTGTCATCCTCCCCAAAAGCTCAAATACAAACCCACTGCCATGTGAGTTACCTACCACACACCAGCTAATTCACCGTGACCATCTTTGTGACATGCCACACCACAATCCAATCCATGTTAGCTTGGCTCCTGTTTACAAACACTCATCTGAACGGCTTCGCATTTGTTACCGACTCGGTGGTTACACTGACTCAGGCAGTACACAGCTTGTGTGCCTAAGCACACACCTCTTACCCTATACTTGTTTTACAACATCCTTGTAATTTACCTAAAGCACCACCACCAAAGCCATCTCCAAGAAATTCCACCTTTTTGAACCACGCCAAACTGTCAACAGCATGAACTTATTCCACAGGTAAACCCTCCCCAAGAACTGAGATCAAGGTTCATGTATTTCTGGTTTCACGCTTGATTCTACCTGCTTTTGGTGCTAACTTAACAATGGAGACCTCAAACAGGCCACTTGGGACTTTGACAGAAGCAGAGTTCAGCAACACTTTTTCTTGATGTAAACCAGGACAAAGAGAAGTAACTAACAACAGCAGACAAAAGTTTCAGGAAAAGCACCTTCAGTAAAAGCAAGGGAAGAACAACTGAAATACAACAAACTGATGAGCAGGAGATCTGGTACTGGGGATGTAAGAGTGAGAAACATTCATCCTAAGGCAAGGTTTAATATTCTAGCCTCCATACCATGTGAGGGAATCTCAGCACAGAGATGCAGACAAGATTTGGTATTAGCACCTTAACACAGTCTGGACTGAAGGGCTGCCAAGACAACTGCCTTAACGATTAATGAAGGAAATTTCAAGTATATGAAAAGTTACAGATTAGAGAACCACATTCAGTCTCCTCTATCAATCAAGAAAAGCTAAACCCACCAATTTCTGAACCTATGAAGACAACAAATGTTTCTGCCCTTGACATAACGTGCCGAGAGAAGGGGAGGAAGAGCGACCTAAGCTTTACGCAAACAGTTCAAATAGCATTGTCAAAGTGAAACTCTGCAAAAGAGAACCCAGCTTCCACAATAAATCATCATCTTAAAATACAAGGTAAATCTCCAAAGTAACCCTGCTTGTGGAGTAACAACTGTGGTGGTAAACACAGTTCAAATGATTTTCTAGCATCAGGGAAAGGAGAAAATAAAATCGTGAAAAAACAGGCTGGGGAGGTTCTTTGATGTTACTTTTAATAATCAAAATAGTTAACAGCTCAACCACAAACTTCCTCAAAAGCATCTGGGAAGCATCCGTAAAATTAATACAAATGTTCAGGAAGGTAGGATATATCCTGGTGAGATCTGTTGTTTCACAAACACTACATTATTCACCTTCTCTATTGTAACTGCAGAGGAACAACCCACTAGGCTCTACTTTTAAAATAATTTCCCTACAGGAGTAGGTACTTTCAATCAGTGAGGTCCCCAAGTATTTTTTCTGTCACAAGGAAATGCTTTTTAAACTTGCAACTCCTCAGGATTTGGCCTAGCACACTATACAGTGGAAATGAAAAGAACTAAATTCTGAGTGGAATGCTCTATGAGCAAGCAAGAGTAAAATTAAACGTTGGACAATGTCCTGCAAGCCAGTACTCTAGGACTGTGTAGTGCAGGTATGCTGCACTCTGCAGTCAGAGGGCTGTCAATAAGCCATGCTCACCTGCAGAAGGAAAACAAAATTAGAACCTTAACGTTTGTTATAATCGCAAGGAAAGTGTCCATATGCACAACTTCAAATTAATTTAACAGAGAAAATTTTATGTATAGAGTAATCCACACTCTGATTAAACTGACTGCTGAAAGCAACCGCATTGTCATAACTTTCATAAATACCTATATAATATTTTTTCTTAATTACCTCCATTTTTGCATTTGTCCAACGAGGCACTTCTACAATCATATTAAACAGGACCTGAAACATAAAATGACAGAACTGAAGACAAAATCCACTTGTCAATTAGTATTTTACAATAAGACAAATTCTGTCCTCTGTATTCAGCATCAACATATATAACATCCTTCTGTTCCAGCTCCTTTATGTTAAGTACAAGTCATTAAGTGCCACACAGTGATATTCAGCCCCCTTGATTCAACATTTTCCCACCCCACCCCATTGAAAACGTGAACAACTACAAATAGTGGAAATCCACATGATGTTTTTTATTCCTGTATCAATATTACTCTTCACAAAATATTCAGACAGTCAATGGAATGATCTGCCACAAGGCAGGGGTTCAGTCTACTAGTCAAAGAGGATTGGACATTTCTACAGTACATAGTTAGCTTCCCTCAAGCACTGGAAAGGATGATGCTTGTTTTTTTTCCCCCTGAGGACTTATTAATTCAGACCCTCTTTTGCCTCATTCATTTTTTTCAAAACCTATGCAAATGCAACAATCACCAACATTTCTGATTCTCAGTCAAATCTGCTTGAAGTAAGGCAAAATGAATCCAAAAGTGATGGCAGAGGAAGACATGGACCCAGATAACCTCATGTTTGTGTTAGCCTTCTTCCTAAAAAAACCAAACTGAAAGTTGTTTTAAGAAAGGGGGTGTGGGGCAATAATCTTAACACACGTAAACTCTCACGTTTTTAGAAGAAAAATAAGTTATCTATGTCCTTCTTGCTGAGGAGGTTAAAGTGACGTTTTCCAGAGAAAAACCGTGTAATTGCCATAAGGTTTTCTCTTCTGAAGCTGTCAGAGTTAGGCACTACCAAGGAGTAAATTATTAACTGAAATGGGTGACTAGACCAAATCACCCAGATACGTCTACAACTTGTTTTCTCCTAGTTTACTAACATAATCTCAAAATATCACATTGCCTGGGACATCTCTTCACAGCCAAAGAAAACTCACATTGGTATCAAAAATCGCAACAGTTCAGTGTTTTTGCAGAGATTTGTAGGAAAAAAATATATAGTTAACCTAGATGAAGATTTACACTGACTCTTTAACTACACTGCAGTTAAGGCTCAGGCAGACCAATATTCGTATTTTTGCCCCTTGTATCCTGCAGCTCCAACAAACAAATACCATTACTGAGGTCAATACAACAGTCTGATTAAAGTAATTCCAGTGGTTCTATGATCTCCTTCCCAAACAAACCTGGAATATGGAAAGTAAGAAAGCAATGGAAAACCCCAGCTGTCACTCAGCGTTTCTCCCATGACAGCAAATTCCCGGCAAATTTACATTCAATTTGCCATCCATAAGTACCATGCCCATAATGCAATCAGTGGCATGTCAGATAGAATCACTTTCCCCAATCAGATCATAACCAAACAAAACAATTAAAAAAAAAAAAAAAAAAAGAGAAAGGTGCTTCAGATCAGTTTCATAAAGTACATCTTACATACATAAGAACAGCTCAAACAGAGAAGTAATCAGAAAGAGAGCTCAAAGATGTCAACACTAAGGAAGCAGAAGAAAGCAACATACATGCAGCAGCAGGTAAGGGAAAGATTGGAAAACAGCCAAATAAAGTCTGCACATCCATCTGGGAAACACTTGGAAAAAAGAAATACACAGCATGAGAGCCAGTGCTGACAAGCAACTCTTAGGGAACTGCCAAGCAGGTCAAGGAATTGTTCTGACTGGTAGCTACAGGCAGAAAACTTACAAGTACTCCTGGAACTATACATAATGTCTTCCCCTCCACCACAGTCCTGTATTTTTGTTGTTTAGATGTCACTGTATGTCTTCCTGACCTTGCCTAATACAATGGCTTCAGCAGCCTGTAAATCTTGGGTTTGAGCTTTAATTGGTCAAGAGTTATTCCAGGTCTTTAACAAAACAGCTCTCAGGGCTGGACAACAATTGGACTGAAATGAATACAATGCTGCTCTCAAAAACAACAACAACAAAAAAAACCCCACTTGGATTTAACTCAGCTCTAAGACCAGGTCCTCATAACTTGTGGTATCAATCAAATGTGAATTGTCAAGAGTCTTAAATGTGACAGCCTGACAGATTAATCTGTATGCAAAAAAATCCCCGAAAGTACTCTGTCTAATGCTAAGCTGCCACAAGCATTTACAAGAGATTAATAACTTCATGCAGTGCTTACATTTAAAAATAAAAAGTTTTATTTATAGGGCAATCACTTTTTCACAGTGATGAGACAGGATTCACTAGTGTGGAAAGTAGAGCACATACTAGATAATTTGACAGATAGACAGATATATACTCCTCTGTTTTTTTAGGGTTTTTTTCTTCCTCTTTCCTACCCCGTTTCCCTCTTTATCTAAATATCATGCAGGAATTTTTCCATCACTCTTATCTTCCCAGACCAAGCACCTATTCCTTCTAACCACTTGAAAGTTCTTCCCTATCCCTTGCTGCAAAACCATGCCTACCTCAGCTGCAAACAGAAATGCAAGTGTCAGACACCACCTGTCTTCAGAGATTACTATCTGCATATGCCATTCAGTGGTTAGTTTTGGATAGTGAATGCATCTGATAATTAATATTTTTATTTTAAATCACTACACCCAAAAATTCCACCTCACCAAACTCCCAAATGAGCACTTCTACCCCCTTCATGCAATGGTGAGAACATTTCAACATTCCATTTGACACACCTTCCAGTGATAGAAAAAAGATCTCACATGAAATGAAAACTTACTTTGGGAAGTTTACCATTTAACTGCCTTAGTTTGACAGCAGTCAACTGGTCTGCCTATGAGATTGCTGCTTGCTGCAGTCCAAACTTAATCCAACTCTGCAAGCACCTAATGTAGAAGGGGCTCCACTTCATGACAGCAGACTGTTCAACAGGCCAGATGGAGTAGTTCCTATAGGCTAGCCTCACGACAGCTCTGCTGGCTGATGGTTTCTTCAGGACAGTCTCCTGGAGCATGCAAGAAGAGAGGGGGAAACCGTTTCCTAGATTCAGAAAAAGGGACAGAACCCATCTGCTAGGGAAGTGACCTGACTGAGCCCAAGAGGAATTTTCAATCCAGGTTATTAAGCAGCTTGTTTGACTTTGGGTTAATGTGAACACAAGACAGACATACGTACTTATGGCTCTAGTATACCTTGAAAAGGTGATGGGAAAAAAAAAAATCCATTTGCTCAGAGTAGTCAAAAGTGCATTTCCTAAGTCCTAAAACTGAATACAAAAATCAGCAGAAAATTACATCAGAAGGAGCAACCAGTACATTTAAACGATATCCTTTATTTCCTAAGAACTGCATGATAACTACATTACATGGGAACTCACATAGGATGTAAATAAATGTTTGCTTTATCTGGGTGTTTTCTTTAGTACTGGCTGGCAATTCACTACATTTCATTTCAGTTGAACATCATTTTAAATGTATCATGATATCGTGTTTACCGAGACAAGCAGAAGCGTCTCTCACACAGAGAACAGGAACAGTTTTTGTTTTCTGAAATAAGAAAACAAAACCAGAAAAATAAAAAAGATACACAAATATACTTCAACATACTTATTCAGCAAATGTTGAGAAAAGCAAGGAAAATACAGACTGTCGTACCCAGGTAAACCGTGAGTCAGAGTTCTCTCCATTAAGACTGATGGGCAAAAACAACTGCTAGCTCTGGCTTCTTACAGAAGATACCTCATTTTGATCAGGGCTTGTTATTACAAACCTCAATATCACAGGAAGAAAAAAAAAAATTAAAAAGCATATTCGTGACACTATTTTTACAACCTACCCTTCTGGACTCACTCGCATACATCCTTCTCAGAAACAATTCTTCCTTACTGTCCTGGTTCAGCTAAGATAGAGTCAAGTTTTCCCCAGCAGAGAGAGAGGGGGAAGGGATCTCCAGACGGGTTATTCATACCATGCTGATGTCAGGTCCAGGGGCGGAACCTTTTCCTTGCTCTTTGGCAGGCTCGATGGGGAACCTTTCTTTCCGTAAACCAGCTAGCGGTATTTCTCTGTATATCGTTTGTCTTGTTCACTGTTATTGCCGTTTATTGTTGTTACCATTGATACTGTTGTTGTTCAGATTGTTCTATCACACTGTTGTATTAAATTTCTTGTTATTTTAGCCAGGGTCTGTGTCTAACTTCCAGCCCGACCGGCGCGGGTGGGGGAGGGGCAACAGCAACATGCTCTCCGATTCCAGTAAGGCTTAAACCTGCACACTTACCTAACTTTCCCTTTCTTGTTCAACTATTTCCTTTCCCAGTCTTCCAAAGTTCCTTCGTAGGAGCATGTGAGGGGAGGGTTTTGAACAGGTATGATTTTGCCCAGAAGTTGCAACATTTAATGCTCAACTCTGAAGGTTCAGCTAAGTTGAAGCAGAAATGGAGCAACCAATGCAGAGCAAGGAAGGGGACAGAAAAATAAAGAGAGGAACAAAAACTCAATATAATTTCATAAAATGACAAACCACCACTTTTTAAGGCCTGATTGCCATCCACCATCACTCCTGCATGACAGGGAGAAGAGATATGCTAAAGGTTACAATTACCTTAATCATTTTTGTAGCTGAGTGGTTAAAATAAAGCCCTGAAAGCAACAGAGGCAACACTTGGGGGCTTCTTGACCCTTCCTCACTGAGACACACTGAGCTGACAAGACAGAAAGAAGAAAAAGCAGCTGTCATTTCAATTTCTTTTCTGTCTGCTCATTTACACTCTTTCAGGGATTCTCATCAGCCATCAACTGAACATGGCAGCATGCACCTGAGGACTAACGAGAACAAAAAAGATGAGCCACAGTCCAGTAGCACTGTGAACAAAGGACAATGTTTAAAAGGAAAAAAGAAAAAAAGAAAAAAAAAAAGGAAAAAATGAAAGCATAAAGATCAGTTGTCAACAGTTGGCTGCACAGCAAAATTTAATTGAAATTTGGGAAAGTCTAAAATGTTTCAAGAAATGGCTGCACTACTGAGAAAAGTTCATACAGAAACACCATGACGTTTCCCTTAGAACTACAAGCTGAGACTGCAAAACAGCTAACAGACTTGTATGATGTGCATTCTCCTACCCCATGAATGCTGAAAGCTGAAATTTCTCTATTTTGAGACTTGTTTTCCTGGCATCAGGAACACCAAGAACAACTTAAAGTAGATGAGATAGACTGAAGAGACTCATGCAGAATTATCTTCATTTTCCATAGCTAAACTGACATCTGATGAACACCAGTTCAGCATAATTTAACACTCTTAAGAGAGCTTGCCCTTGTCGAAAGTAACAAGTAACTGTCACCCTAAAAGCACAAGTTTTAGAGATGCCACTGTATTTCCAGGGCAAGAGGAACTATCACCTTTGAATTTTGGCCAAATTCAGTGCAAGGATCAACTGAACACCAGGTTTACAATAATAGCCTTTGCATCCCTAGACAACAGTAAGGAGTACAGTGCTTCAAAGGTCTTCAGGAATCAGTACGTGGCATTAAATTCCTCACTGCCCCTTTAACCCCTGATTAAGCCATGCTTTCCCTATACACAAACACACAGGGATGCATTTCTCACTACGTCAAGGTGAGGAGAGCTTCTGAAGAGGCCAGTGTTAAGAAACTGCTTTCCTGAACACAAAGATCCCTCTATTTTCTCTCTTCTCCCCAACGGCCAAACATGATGATGAAAAAGGGTTTTCTAAATTATTTGCATTCTCACATTTCACCATCTAAGACCAAGCATGTTTGCGAAGCCCATAGCCTGCATGTTTGCTTACTTGAATCAGAAGCCCACAAAGACTGGAATGTACCTTTGCCTTTGCTCATTTTCTGTAGTTCTATTAAACTCCAGTCCACAGCTCTCTCATAGCAGGAGTTATGTGAAGCAGCTTTCAGAGTCTACACTGGCCCAGGAAGCAAGAGCTGCTTAGCCTCACTGGCATTTTTTTCCCCCCACTCCACAGATCCAGAGATCAGAAAAAGGGTACTAGAAATGTGATTTTCAGCAAGCTATTATGCTTCCCACTACACAGACAAATGCAGTTTTGAACAGTTTTAGACACTGCATAAAACAGGCTTCGCAACTGGTACTGTCACAGTATTCCTAAGCAGGTAAGAAACAGAACACTTGACTTCCAGCAAGAGCAGTAATTAAGAATTCATGCTGCAAGACAATGATTTCAGAGAAAGGCTACTGGCACGTACTGCTTCTCCTCAATGATTCATCTTTCATGCATGATTCTCTGTCTACTAAATCGTACTTAAACAGGCATCAAGCAACAGGAAATCTAAAAAGCGTTACCTAGGCACTGTAGCTTGAATGAATCACAGGGCAAAGGGAAAGAAAATATATAATGCAGGATTGCATGGGGACTGTTGTACAGAAGAACCAGTGTACCACACACTAATTGCAGAACTATGAGAACCTAGACAGTTAAGACAGTTCTTTCACATCAGATGGGTAGTTACAGTTTTACAGTATGACGGGACAAACAGATATGAGAAGATTGGGACACACACCCACACACCATGGTGTTAAAGAATAGTTTGCTTCATTTTTTTCTTTCACTTTCTTCTACTAAGTTTTAGGTACTCCTACACCAGGGAAAGCACTGCAAAAAGTGCTACATTTTGGAAAAGACACCTGCACAAACATATCTTGTTTCACAGAAAAAGCCTGAGCAGATCTTCCATGGTTTTTTGGGCTTCTGCTAAATCTAACTTCAGTAATGATTAACGCTGAACCATTAGCAGATGTGACTTTTCTCTCTTGGGCTCCCAGATGAGTATCGAAAACAACAGTTCTAAAAAGCAGATACTAAGTCTAATTTCTGCCCTAACATACTTATGATTTCTGAAGTTTTGTATATATACGAAAGATTATCCACAGTCACAGCGTAATGAATATTTCATTAATGGAGATTTTATGGTAAATGTTTCCGAATGCAATAGCAAAAAAGTTAACATATTTATGCTGCAATAGTCATAATGAACTTTTCAAAGACTGGTATAAAAGTCTTTGCCTTTGAGAACATCTTGATGAATAAAAGAATGCTGACATTTCTGGCTCATTCAAAGAGAAGAATATTAAATCCCTTTAAACCTTCTTCTCCTAAAAGACTTGCATTTAAAGATATGCCAACCATATTCAGTGAGAGCAAGTTCACTCTGCAGAACAGTGATGTTGGAAAGGGAATAGTAACAAAAAAAATAAAAGCTTAGCAGTACCTCAGTTCCAGCAGTCTTTGACCTCTTTGCTGGAATCTCTTTATCCTATAGAGGAAGAGTGAAGTAAAGAGTGTACAAAGAAAATTAGAGAGCAATACTGTATTCACATAAATACAGACAACAGTAGTTTTCAATGCAATTGAAACACCCCTTTGTGGGCATAAGGCCTACACTACAACTTTTAGAAGTAAGTACTCAAGTTCTCTTTCATTGTGAAATTATAACCTTCCAGCTGTTAACAGAGGAAGATAAAAATGTACATGGACACAACCGCTTTCTCCCAGCTACTAAAAAATTTAAGCATTAATTTAGGCCTGTCCTCAACTGAAAAACACAGTCATCCTTCTGTTCAGCTGAAAAAGATAAAAAACAAAATAAACAAACAAAACCAGTATGAAAAAATAAGGCTGGAGTTATCCATCACAAAATAAAGTCCACAAAATTTAGACCAGGGAAAGGAAAGAATATAACATACAACTCCTTATGTCCTCTTCCTGAAAAGAAGGCAAAATTAACAGACCTTCACAATAACTCCTTTCTTGCTCCTCCTTCAGGACCCTATATCCTGTGGAATCCTTGCTCACACACCAAAATTAAAGCCTCTCCACACTGATCAGACATCGCTGTACTATAATCTACAGAAAAATCAGAGACTATAATCCACCTCTTCAAACCTTAAACTCTAGATGCAGGGACAGCAAAGCCCCCAGGAAACACGTGATGAAAATACCCATGGCTTTCCCAGCAATAGCACCCACTGAACAGAGCATCTTAGTAATGACTCTCTGAATGAGACTTACCTCTTCCACAAAGCAGCATGCTTAGAGTCTTGCTGATCAAAAAGGTTTCATGCCTATTTTTAATCTCTCAGTTTAAATAATTCAAGACATTGGTTCATTAGTTCAGAAGTCTCATCCTGAACATGTTAGAGCTGCTGACCTTTCTCACCATTCATATCATCCATAGAGACCCAGCAACAAATCAAGAAAACGTCCCAAACCTTCCCAACCTGTTTGTGTAACAAGCATACCATAATAAGCAACCCTAAGTCTAAACCAAAGACTGGCAGTTCCCACTGGTGACACATAAAACAGGCGTTTCATTATTGCTATAATGAAACTCCAGGGAGTGTGGCTAACAAGACGTGAAAGTGCTCAGCTGCACCTCACGCCTTGTAATTCTCCGAAGGTGCGATTACCACTTCTCTCTTGGGCATTACTGTTGGCTTCCAATTATAATGCTCCTTTTGGAAATTTAAAGAAATACACCGTAAGATACATAATCATGTGCTGTACGTCTCCTACTGCAAGGAAACATACACTTTTAATTGCAGATGTAGAAAATTGCCAAATTAAGAAGATTAATAGTAAGAATTAATTCAAGCACACATAAACACAAACCTTAAACACAGAGAAGTAACGTAAGATACAGTGAGGGCTCCCCCTGCCCTAAATCACCTGGAGACTCAGAGACGCCTAGGCTGGTCTACACAGTAATCATCATGTTTCACTGCAAGATACTGAACTCAGCAGAGAAAATTGGGTGGAGTTATTGTGCCTGCATTACATAATAAAACAGCCTGCGTTGAAGTGGTAATTTCTGATACTATACATTTGTCCATTAATTTCTAAAAAACCAAAACAAACAAAAAATAACCAGCGATGGCTTTTAAAAACTGTATTTGTACCTAAAGAATACCAACAAAACTGTTATTTTGAAATTAACTGTAGTTCAAGGCATAAACACATACCTCTTTAGATTCAGCAAACAGTGGAATGTCATGAAATGGCGAAATATATTTACCATCTGCATTCTCTGAAAAACAAAACAAAAAAGTATCATTACAAATCTAAAGATATGCCAGATGTTGGTACTGCTATTGTGCATTACAGAAATGTATGATATATCACAATTATGCATCAGTTAAAACTTTTTCTGAAGTTTAATTCCAAGGACTAAAATATAACCTACGTGTAGGACAAGGAATTTGATTGTTTGACAAGGATTCACTGGAATCATAATCATTGCTTTAGTATTCAATACGACACTTTTCTTCTAACTACCTGTCAATATAAGCTCCATAAAGATGACGGAGGAAAAAATACCAGGGGAACCTCATTTCCATGAATTATCAGTGAATTCATCTGGGTTTCTAGCAATGCTGCTGCCCTTGTGACTTCACTGTATCTCTAATAAACTAAGTTTTATGACTACAAAGAGAAAATCCTCCAACATAGTAGGCCAAAGTATTACCAAAAGAATAAGTGAGGAATGTGACAATTGTTCAGGCCCTAGACATGAAACACCACATCTCAAAACCAGCAGAAATTGACATTAACTTAAAGGGGGTCCGGTTTGCACCTCAGCCTTGCTCCCACTGTAGAAAGGAGCAAAATTCATTGTTGATGTTTAAGCTTTTCAAACTACTCAGAAATTTTTCAATATACTAAAAGCCCAAGTACTGCATCAAAACAGAAACATCAACAAAAACATAAGGTGCTAACACAAATCCCAAGGAACTTCTCCTCTGCTAAGCCCTAATCACAGTAAAGGAAAAAGCATACAAGGGACTTCATTTAGCTTTGGACTGCACTTTGACCACCTCTGCAAAGGGTAAATGGTAGTTGGTTTTGCAACTCCTCGAAGCCTCCCAGACGCTCCTCCCAAAAAAACAAAGTTTAGTAGTAGGCTGCTTATTCCCACTAACTAAAGTGATTTTCTCTAGATGAGATCCTGCACTGGCAGTCCCCTGGGGACTGAGCACAAGGCATCTCTGGCACAGTACCGGTGACAGGGTACAGAACGCCTCATTCGCTTCTCTCACACCACCAGACGTCAGCATTAACTGCTTGTAAGTCAACAGACCAAAACTGTACAAAACCATGGCTAGAGAAGTGGCATACAAACAAACAACGTTACTATTAAAATGCGTAATACTGAGACTGCACGCCATCAGCTCTCAGTGGGTTTGGAGAAGCCTCCTGGAGCTCTGCCCATGCCCTTCTGGTGCCTCTTGCTGCTGCTGGCCCCACAGGCCCCTCAGGATTGAGGCCCCGTGTTTTGGACGCCAGCCTCCCCTCACCGTGACGTTTCTGGAGAGAGGGCTGGCCTCGTCCCAGGTGACAGGCCATGCTCCCCGTGGGCAATCATACCGCAGAGGTGAGATGAGGCAAGGGTCCCAAGGCTGTCCTCGGGGTCCCTGAGTACCCCGTGGCCTCTGCACCCAGGCTGCCACAACACCGCACCGCGGCAGCGCGTCAACCCCGCAGCCCCAGCACCTCCTCACCCTCCAGAGGCCTTTGCAAGGGCTGATGACGGGCACGGCTGTGCCGCGCACACCAGGCCCAGCATCCCCTCCAAAAAGGCCATCTGCCAGGAAACCCCCTCACACTCGCCACAAAAGAACGCCCCCCTGGAGTTGAAGGCGGGAGCTCAGGGGCGACAACTCAACCAGCCCGAGGGACCTCGGCGGGAGCGGGCAGCCGCTACCGCCGCCTCTCCCCACCGTACCCCCCGCGAGGCGGGG
>NW_020799099.1:17176675-17251036 GCF_003259725.1 Athene cunicularia | reverse complement strand
CTCACCGGCGAGGAGGGAGAGCCGCCGCCTCTCGCCCTGCCGCGGCTGCCACCTGAGGGAGGGCGCGACCGTTGGCCCCCGGGGGCTCCATTGAAAAAGCGGATGTGTTGGTGGATGCGTTTATGAAAGGCAGGTCCTGCCTGACAAACCTGATCTCCTTCTGTGACAGAGCGACCTGCTTATTGGGTGAGGGAAAGGCTGTGGATGTTGTTTACCTTGACTTTAGCAAGGCATTTGACACCGTTTCCCACAGCATTTTCCTGGCAAAAATGACTGCTTGAGGTTTGGACAATCGCACACTTTGCTGGGTTAAAAACTGGCTGGACGACTGGGCCCAGAGAGTTGTGGTGAACGGAGTTAAATCCAGCTGGTGGCAAGTGGTGTCCCCCAGGGCTCGGTGTTGGGGCCACTCCTGTTTAACATCTTTATTGATGATCTGGACGGGGGGATCGAGTGCACCCTCAGTCAGTTTGCAGATGACACCCAGTTGGGTGGGAGTGTTGATCTGCTCGAGGGTAGGGAGGCTCTGCAGAGAGACCTGGACAGGCTGGAGCCATGGGCTGAGCCCAACTGGAGGAGTTTCCATAAGGCCAAATGCCGGGGGCTGCCCTTGGGCCACAACAACCCCCAGCAGCGCTACAGGCTTGGGGAGGAGTGGCTGGAGAGCTGCCAGTCAGAGAGGGACCTGGGGGGGGTGATTGACAGCCGGCTGAACAGGAGCCAGCAGTGTGCCCAGGTGGCCAAGAAGGCCAATGGCATCCTGGCTTGTGTCAGCACTAGCATGGCCAGCAGGGACAGGGAAGGGATCTTACCCCTGTACTTGGCACTGGTGAGGCTGCACCTCGATTCCTGTGTTCAGTTTTGGGCCCCTCACTACAAAAAGGACATTGAATGACTCGAGCGTGTCCAGAGAAGGGCAACGGAGCTGGTGCAGGGTCTGGAGCACAGGTCGTACCGGGAGCGGCTGAGGGAACTGGGGGTGTTTAGTCTGGAGAAGAGGAGGCTGAGGGGAGACCTTATCACCCTCTACAACTACCTGAAAGGAAGCTGCAGAGAGCTGGGTTTGAGCCTCTTTAGCCTAGTAGAAAGCGACAGGACAAGAGGAAATGGCCTCAAGTTGCGCCAGGGAAAGTTCAGAATAGATATTAGGAAGCATTTCTTTCCAGAAGGGGTTGTTGGGCATTGGAATGGGCTGCCCAGGGAGGTGGTGGAGTCCCCATCCCTGGAGGTGTTCAAGAGTAGGGTCGACTTAGAGCTTAAGGATATGCTGTTGGTGGGAACTGTGCTAGGTGAACAGTGGGACTAGATGATCGCCAGGGTCCTTTCCAACCTAGATGATTCTGTGAGATTCTGTGTGTGGAGGTTTTTCCTGAGGGGGTGGCTGCTGCCAGGCCCAGGCACTGCCCCGTTTTCCCTGCAGGAGCCGGGAGGTGCTGCTTCCCCCTACTGAGGCCAGGGTGAACACCTCAGAGCAAGATGGAGGCTGTCGGCAGCCCTCACAGGCCCAACCTCAAGGGAGGGCTCCACCGAGTTGAAAATTGTAATAAAAAAAGAAAACCCGCTTGAGATGGCAGGTGTCCCTCAGCGGGAGCCAGATAACTCTGGACAGTGGTACCCCAGCTGTGCCCTCGCTGAGGTGCTTTCAGGCCACCAGCACTGCCAAAAGTGTGGATGTAAAATTGGGGGTGATAGTAGAAGGGTTGTTACCCTCACCTGAGGCCCATGTTGCTGTGAAGACCCTTCCTGGCTGCTCCCTGGGGACACAAGTGTTTATTTCTTCTTGACACGTGCAGTTTAATGTCACCCAACCCAGTCTGTCTGTGCTGCTTATAGGCAGGCTATTTGCATGGGTTCCCAATAGTAGATGTGTTTTTTATTTTGAACCCTGCTGATACTTAAATTGGATTCTCATCTGTATTCAGGTTGTGATGTTTTTAAAGTTTATTACCCCTACATATGGTCCAATATATATTTATTTACCTGTACAAGCTGGGAAGTGAAATACACTGCTGTGGCCAGGAGTCCCTGTAAGACGCACAGTCTGAGCACAGAGTTCTCCATTGCCTTGTGTTGCAAATGTGGTCTTATCGAAAGCTTTCTCATCTGTAATGAGAAATCAGCTGTGAAACACTTGGAATTTATTAAATATAAACGAGTTTCTGTGCAGGCACTTTTTAGATGCATAAGTAGATGCCATTGTATTACCTACCAAGGGCAGATGATGCAGCAGGAAAACACACAGAAACCCAGCTCATGCTGCCAGAGCAGAGAACATGATGTTTTTGTACTCTAAGGTATCCAAAATTTTCTCAGCACTGCAGAAATAATAAAGCTTTAAATAGGCTTGGCTGTATTTCTCAGTATTATGAATTATATTACACAGAATATGACAGAAATGTTCACAGTACTCCTCAAGTCAGATATGGTTAAGACCAGCTTCCTGGTTAGAATAAATTTACCTAACCTCCTTGAATCTTTAAAACAAAAAAATGTTTTGGTTCTAGTATCTACTCTAAGCAAATTCACCAGAATTATCAAGGCTTTTACTACCAAGGTATTATTTCACCTCTTTTTATTCCCAACAGTTTACATCCGTCTCCTCGAAGTATCATTCCAGCTGGGCCAGCAAAAAGCAATGTATAGGACTGATCCCATTTATTGACCTTGAAACAGCTCCCGCTGAAAGACAGTGAAAATATTGCTATTTATTTCAATGGAATTAGAGGCAGGTCCTTAAGACTTAAGTAGGACTTACATGGTACTTAGGTTTTATGCTTGCCCTCTGCACAGGGGTGAATCTCATTCCAGCAGAATGCCACTGGAGTATAGCAAAAACTCAACAGCAGTATAATCACCTAAGCCTGAAGGACATCCTTACTTTAAAAGTTTGTACTCTGCAGTGTGCATTTACATTTATATCTTTTTTATATATACATACTTTTTATATATATACACACACACAATTAATGTTTTGCCCATGATAATGCTGTGGAAATTAAATGCAGAAAACAATATCTATATTATAATTTAAGAAAAAAAAAGTTTCCCTTCCTCCTGAATGAAAATCATTTTCATCTTTTCACCTAATAAGGCTTTGAAGAATTTCATTAGTACCACTACGTGCTATTTCAGTGCGTTTGCTCTTGACTGGTGATCACATCATTATCATTAAATTTTGCTGTAATATAACTTCTATCTCCATGACTTATAAGACCATTAATCTGAAGGAATCAATTCTTGCCAGCCTTCTGTTTTGCTGCTGCCTATGTGCAAAGGGCCAGCAGCCGTGGACAGCCATCCTCCCCGTCCAAGCACCTCGGTGGGACAGGTCACTGCCTGCACTTGCTTGCCAGTGCGCACTCATTCAGCCGTCACAGTCCCACCACCGTGCTGATGGATCAGCCCATATCAGTGCTCTCTAGTTCAGGTCAAGCCAAGCAAGGCTAGCTGAGGCAGTTTAGGAACATGGGCTAAGTTAGGCTGCTTTTTTGGCCAAAGCAAGTTAAAGAGCATGAACAACTCCTTCTGCAGGTCTTTGCACTGACAGTCTGCAGCAGGAGGAGGAGGATGAGTCGTTGGAGTCAGGAACCTCTTTCATTGGCACAGCTAGATTTGTGGGAAGATCTATATGTGCAGCCCACACACATGTACCTGCATTTTACGTGCTGATGAATGCCTGATGGCAGCAAGAGAATACATCATCTAAAAGGAACTAGTTTTTCAGTAACTAGAATCAGGTTATATTACTTTCCATCTCAGTGTGAATAAAGATAGAGGCTCCCATCCCAAAGAAACTAAGTACCTTGGGTCAGACTGTGAACCCATTTTCATAGTGGTGAACTCATGTCAGTAACCCTATTGTTTTAAAAAGACTGATCCTCTGTATTTATGCAAAAATCGGTTTTAGTCATAATATTCACTACTGTGTATAGGAAGATGTCAAGTTCACACCCTGTTTTTTTTCCTCAATAAATTGTTTCTCTGAGTTGTTAGTTTCATTTTTAAACCATGCTTTTCATTAGGCTCCCTGTAATGTATATTAGGATTCACTTGCCGGATTAACTTCTCTGGACTTCTGCCTAGAAAGTGATTTGCCTATCAAGAGGCCAGGTCACTGTGGCTAAGTCAAGCTTTGTAGGCTATGGCCATTTCTCCCCTCCTGGGCATCTGTACTGAGTTCTTTTTAAGCCCTGTGAACCAAGCATTTTCAGTCTATCATTACCCCACCAAAACTTGTTTGTGAGTATTAACTGGAACTTCCTTTTTTTTTTTTTTTTTTTTTTTTTTTTTTTAAGACTCTTATCTTTGTTACTCCAAAGCAACTTCCCCATCACAAAATAGAAATCACCAAATAGTCTTCTTTCCTGTTCATTCTTTCATTTGTTCTTTCACATACATGCACCTACACAAAGAGAGAGAAAAATGGTTTCAGTACAGCTATAAAAATACTATCTGGAAATGAAGTTTTAGTGCAAAGCTGAAAATTTATAATCATTCAAAATAGGGAACTAGAAGGAAAATCTTGCCTATTGCTCATGATAGTCTTTTCTAGGCTCCATTCCTCTCTTGATTTGTGAATTGCCAGACATAAGGTTCTCAAAGAATCCCACAGAAAATATTTCATCTTTGGTAATTTCTACACCCCCCTGTTTTACATTGAAACGTAACAATAATGAAGATTCATCTTCCTGTCCTTTTATCTGTGCCTTGCTGGCTTGCTTGTCTTTTCTCATTAGCTTTGATATCACAGTGCCATCTACTTGATCAACAGAGTCAGGTTATTTTTCTTAGAAAATAACTACGTGGCTGTAACCCCAAAGAAATCAAAGGCCTACTCTGTTTCTTAGTGAGTTCCCCTCTCTTCCACACCTCTTACCCCTTTCAAAGCAGCACTGCCCTTAGATATGTGCCTTTGGGAGCTGGCCTGGCTCCGAGCCTGTTTCACAGACTGACACAAAGCCCTGGACAGTGACAGATCCATTGGCACTGCGAGGACAATGCAGGCCCTGCTGACCCTTCTCTCAGCATCCTCTCTCCTCTCCAGCAGGTGTTTCATTTGAGAGCCGGGTCCCTCTCTGTAGGCAGAAAACGTGTCAGCCTTTTGTGTATGTAAACTGGGGCAGAGGCTTTGTTCAGAGTAAGAAAGCATCACAGCAGTTGAGGAGATGGATTACATAGCCTGATAGGTTGAGCCATCCCTTCTTAAAAATACCAATAGCCTAGTCTGAGCCCCGACGGGCATATGCTTTATTAATTTATCCTACAAATATTTAGACAAGAAACACTACAGACAGGGCTAAAAGAAATTATCACTGTGCACTTACTTCTAAAGACCTGTTTCTCTACAGGAATCACCAGTCTGGCAAGATCAACAGTAGGAGTGAAGGTGACACTGCCACGCTAAATAACTTTTCACCTGCAAGACAGGCTTTTTTCTCTTTTTGTACTATTGGAATGGTGTTTGAAGTGTTTTTTTTTTTTTCTCTATGTATATTTCAAAGTAATTTTGATTCATTCCTTATGAAAAATCTATGTGTAGACTCCAGTTTTTCCTGTCCTTAAGCCTTCCCTTTTTATTGCTTTTATCCTCACCCGTCAGTCTGTTCTTATCTTACAGTATAACAGCAAACAGGTAGGGTGTATGTACTAGCAACTTCCCAGTGCTCAAAGTCCTTGGTGGGCCTTATGCGCGATTGTTCTTATCAAAGCCCCATCTTTTTGTCTCTCAGAAGACATCTTTGCTATGACTCGTGTGTACAGGCAGAGTGACAAGAGATATGAGCTTGCTTTTATACGCACCTAGGCTTCCTTGTATGGAGGCGTGGATCTATAGAGATGACTACCTTTTTGCTGTCATGCTCCCCCTGTGAGGAGGGTAGGACAGCTTTCTCCAGCAGTACCATCATACATTTCTGCTTCTCCACTGCCTGTCGAGTGTAATCGCTTTACATGCGCAAAATTGGCGCTGGTGGGTAAAGTCACTCTGCAGATGCATATTGAGACTCTGTTTTTGTCTGATGGCTGTGCTGGCCATTGCAGTGAACAACTTGAAAATGGCAGCCTGGTGTCACCGCCGGAGGACTCCAGCGGTGGTCTGTGCCTCCACTCAAAGGGAACAGGCACAGCAGTCAACCTACACCAGCATATTTCATATATGCTCTGGGATACTAAGTTATAAAGAAATCTTCTGTAACAGCTGTGAGGTATTAAAAGAAAACAAATAACTGTTTGCTTACTTAATGGCCATCAGTCTTGATGGTGCTCCCAGTTTGTTTATAGCTCAGAATGGAGATAAAGGTTAGCATTGACCGTACAACAGTAAGCTCTTATATGTGTCTAATACAGTTGCTTGGGAACATAATGCCAATATTTTCCGTGTTGACATCAGCACCTGTTCTGTCTCTTAAGCAGGGTGTCTTCCGTGCAAATAAGTCCAATTTGAATGCTCACATCAACTGGATTCCAGTTTGCTTTGTAGAATTAAAAGAGCACAGCATAAACCTGTTAAAGAGATTTTCACATTCATTGTAAAAAGAGTGTTTTGTCCTTGTAGGTGCCAAATAGTCCCTCTTGTTTTATGGATGAGTGACTTTGATACTGCTTGATTCTCAGTTGTTACCAGGGCCAGAAGAGAGCAGGAGTAATTTGGAAATTGAAGGAGGGTTGCTCGTATTATTGCAAGTGGCAGCTGAAGTCAATACTCCATATGCAGTTCTGACCATGCTTTCTGTGGCATTTTGTTATAGTCCAGGTAAACTACAGTAAATAGTAATGACTTTATAGGTGTATCTCGCTCACATACACTTCTGATTGTTTTTACATATTCCTCCTACTGACTGCACTGGCACAGCCCTCTAGTGTAAAACAATCATTGGATTTAATAAACTAGGATGTGTCTCAAACCTCCTCTCCCTCCAGAGGGGGTAGGGAAGCCACTGGTCCTGAATGCATCCCACTCAGCGTATTACAGAAGACATGCTATTTTCAGCCTTTTCCATGCTGAGTGGAACATAGGAGATATTTTGAGGTTGCAGAAAGTACTCATCTACATTTCCAGACTGTGGTTGTAAGCTAGTTCTGGCCTCCTGGCTGCCTCAGAAATAGTGCTGCCAGCTGAAGCCAGGTAAACCATTGCAAGTACAAAAGCAGCAGCAAACCACAAGCCGGCTTTCCCCACAACCTTGCTGAATGAACACATACCTTTTCACACCCTGTGACTGAGTTGA
Organism: Athene cunicularia; assembly: GCF_003259725.1. NCBI lineage: Eukaryota > Metazoa > Chordata > Aves > Strigiformes > Strigidae > Athene > Athene cunicularia. The sequence goes on along the minus strand of NW_020799099.1, from coordinate 17,243,810 downwards.
GGAGGAAGAGGAAGACAACTTTTGCATGTGGGTAGATTGCTGTCGTAATAAACACTTGAGCAAACTTCACGATATCCTATCTTGGCTGTAACTCTGCATATGTGGCAGAGAGCCTACAGAGCCAAGAATTTTATAAAGTTTGTTCTTTCACCTCCACCCAGCCAAAATATATTCCCCAGTTCTCCCCCAAACCATCTTAATTTAAATAAATATAATGAAATCTCATATAAATGGTGGGACCCATGCCTTATGAAAAGCACAACACCTTAAAATCCCGTCTGGGGAAATACCTTCTCTGGAAAATGTTGGCTTAAGCAATCACCATCCCTACCCCCAGTTTCTCACATGTGCCCCTGCATCGTCCCTTGCCTCATGCTGCCACAACTGCTTGTGTAGCTGGGTGATGAACTGAACAGGAGCACAGATCAAGATGGATACTGGCCCGGAGGAAAGGGGGGAGGGAGGGAGTTTTCAGCCAGATCAGTTTCTCCATCTTGTCTTAAATTCGGGTGTTTACACCCTGCAGCAATAGTGGGAACAAAAGTATCCGGGGAAGAGCAGTGGTCAGGGTGGTGACTGTTTAAACCCATTTTACCACCCTTGCTGAATGCCAAGCCATTGCTTCGAACAAATCCCCTCCCCAGTGGGAGGAAATGGGGTGGTTGATTTCCCTCAACTCCAACCTTATTCTGTTTACTTGTTGCTGGGGGGCTTTGATGCTTTGTCACAAGGGTGTCACTGATGGATCCCTTTGTACGCGTCTCCTTGCTGTAACCACTGCTCTGTCTTTCAAGGAACTTTTGTGGTCTGACTTGCAAAACAAAGAGTTTCTTAGGGAATATCAACGAGGAGGCAAGATGTAACACAGAAATTGCCTACGTAATATGTGACTTCTCTGGGTGAGCACAGTCTTCCCAGTATTCCACTCCATGCTTTATTCCTCTGCCAGGATGTGTTAGGTCTGAACACTTTGTGCAGCACTGGCACAGTGCTGCAATTTGACATCGTAAATTGCTTAACAGTTTCATAACCTTTTCCTTTCACTTCTGAGTAGAAATTAGGGGCTTTGATCAGGAGGTTGCATCACAGGACTAGCCTCTTAGAGAAAAACAAAAGTTGGAAATAGTTACACTACTACTTTGCATCCCTGCTTGTTTTTTCCTATGCAGTCCTTCAGAGACACAGTGTGGCAATGCTAAAGCAGAACGGTCTGCCAGTGTGTGTCAGAGGGACTTCAGTTGTGTTCCCCTGCAGATGCTGCGGCAATGAGTGTGTGTGAGACCGACACTGATTAGGCTGCACCACCGGGCTCTCACCAGGCATTTCCTAGGGCAGCGAGGGCCGCAGGGGCTGGGAATCACAGCAGCAGCAGTGATTGCTACTAATGGCTGTTGGGGCTCTTCCCAGGATAAGTCCAGTCCAAGCTTAGATGCCAGCAGCTCCTGCTGTTTTAACATGAGCTTGATTAGGCCGGTGCTATGGAGGATCACTAGACAGTGCAAGTGTGCCAGAGGCCACTGTTAACAGACAGGAGAATAAGATCTCTTCCAGGGGGCGATCCAGAGGTACTGTGAGCAGGTGTCCACTTCCTCTGTCATCAGAGCAGGGTGATTTGTTACGACAGCCTCCACGAGTCGTTGGTAGGCTTTTGTGTCACTTCTCTGTGAGTAAAGCGCAGGACACAGCCTGGTTTGAGACAAGCATCAGCTCCATGCTGCTTCCCACCTCCCAGAGAGTTTTTTGTCTCCTTCTCATCTCTTTTCTTCATTGTCCTGGGGGATCAGTCTCCCTTCAAACCTGTAGATCAGGAGTTTCCAGCCTCTTGGCTACACCTCTCGGTGGAGTTGTGAGCCTGTCAGATACAATTCGATACGCAATGATTTGGGGTCCTGACCAGGCTGAGGAAGGACAAGGAGTGATGGTCAAGGGATTGTCCCTTTTGCCATGCCCTCTGCTTCCCCACTACCCCGGCAGCGTAGAGGGAAGGTGTCCTGTGAAAGCATGGTGATGCCCTGCCGCACTCGGACGTTGCTCTGCTACTGCACAGCAAGGACGGCCCGGGCAAAGCTAGGAAAATGCGACTCCATTTCCGAGTACCGGCACCCACGGCCCTGCAGTGGGGTGAGGAGCATACCCTGAAGCAGTGAAAGGGGCCTTGAATGGCTGCGGTTTGGAGCTGGCTCTGAAACCGGCCCCGCCAGGCGTGCTTGCACATAGGGCAGGTGAATGCAAACACTGCCTGGGGCGTCAGCTTCCCGGGGGTGGAGCTGCTCCAGCACAGGTGACAGGGCTGAGCCCCAGGCCCTGGGGAGCCCTGCTCCAAAACCAAGCATAAAGCAACCTGCCTTCACCTGGGCAGCGAATTCACCTTCCTAAAAAATCAGGATATTGCCTGCCCACCCCGCCACCACCACCAAGCAAAGCTGGCTATGGCGAGCATGGACTGTCCAGGGAAGGAAGGCGTGGGGGGCAGGAAGAGGAACTTGGCCCTGCTGAGGAGCAAGCTGTACATGGGGGAGAGGAGAAGGACAGAGCCTGTGGTGGAGAGCACTGCTGTCACCGGGGACCACAGCACCTTGAGGAGGAGTCAGTCTGACAGGACAGAGTACAGCCAGAAATTACAAGGTACCGGGAAGCTTGTTTGGTGCTCTGCTGCTAGGGATCCTCTGGGCTGGGGTGTATCTCGAGATGTTCTGGGCTGAGGGGGTATATCGACACCCCCCTAGTCTGCAGCTTCGAGATAAAGAAGGGAATGGCAGTCTCCTCCCCCATACACTCATAGTTGGGGTGAGCAATTGCCCCCTCACAGCCTTACCCACCCCCACTTCCAGGGTGTGCAATGTTTCCCCGAACTTTTCTAAATAATGTCGTGTAGGCAGAACACAAAATGTATCAAAGGTTTTGGTGTATTCCTGCAAAATGCATATGCAACCGGTATGTTTCTTGTTCACCACCAGAATGTGTTTGTAATGCAAACAGTAACTTGAAAATATGATGGCTCCATGCTATCTGTCTGTCTGACCTATCAAGTGGGGTATATGCTAATTAGAAGCATCAAGGGCAGTTTTTTCTTTCAGGTAAAAATACCAAGATCTATAATGTGTTTATCTGTTGCTCAGATTGTACAAGCCTGAACTGAAATACATCTAAATACATGTTTTGATGGATATGCTGATTCAAATTATACCATTATGGAGAGGGTTTCTTTTGAAAGAACCAAATTGCATCTGGACCAGAAATTGGCAATGTATGTCAGTATTGGGCCTGTCAGTCAATAATTAAATGTGATGCCACAAATTGAGGAAAAGCATGAAGAATGTGTATGACTATTTCTGGGAGTGCTCTATCATGCAAATTGACAAATTTCTGTGGGTATCCAGGGTCTTGAATGACAGGACCCCATCACAAATGTGGTGTTTGAGTAGTATTATAATATAAGCCTCTATTACTAATAGTGGTATAACTGCCTTGTGACAATCACTGTTGTGGCAATAATCCTTTATGGGGAAATAAAATGGGAAAATACTTTGAGTTGCTGTATTATGGTTTTGATGCACTTAATTAGGAAGTATCATTCCTTCAGAGAGACAATAAAAGCAGAAAATAAAATAATAAACCTGAAAATAATAGGATTTCTATGGTGGCTGCATACGCTGAGAACAACAGAGTGGTTCATCGATTATGCTGTTCCCTCCTCGTGATAGCTAATCAATGAGAAGATGAAAAATTTTCAGTTAAATCAGGCACACACTGCAGGGATCTGACAGAGGTGTTTCAGGGTACAAGCATGGATTGCTATGGTTGGGCAGGCAAGCTCCTGGCACAGGTCCCACCAAAACAGCAGTTTTTCACTTGTGAAGGGGGTTGCCCAGGTGAGGTCAAGGTTACCAGTGCAGTGTCCAGCAAAAAGTGAGATCTTTCTGTTCGATGTCAGGTGTATTTATGCCTTAAATGTCCCCTATTTAAAATCTGAAGCAAAGGAGGTGAGGAAACCTAGGTAGTCATGGCAGAGCATGATGTTATGTTCATGGCAGCAGTCCAAGGAGATGGTAAATCCAGCTTTACAGCTCCTGCCACCAGCTGAGACTGCTGCGGCCACCTACTGCAAAGCACCAGCCTGAAATCAGGTCACTCTGCTTGCTTGTGTTTGTTCAAGAAAAACTGTGATGGGTTAACAAGGTACCTGCAGGCTTTATATTGGATTAGAAGTTGCCTGTCCTCAGAGCGAAAATACAAAGTCAGTGGAAATTCCTATGAAGTGTATTTACAGTTGCAATAGAAAGAAATGCCGTTATGTGCCAAGGCCTGATCTGGATCAAATTTTGCTGAGCTAGATGTGCCTGAATCTGATTATGATCATGGATCCCAGGCCTAATGTGCTACCTGCCAACACTGATGATGTGTTATGATTGTATGCCTTTATGTTCTTCATTTTTCTCACTAGTGCTTGGAAGTGAAGCAGCTTACTTCAAGGTGAGGGAAGTGGGTTTTTTGGCACAAAGCTTTTGAAGTGTCCATTCTTGGTAAGAAAACCCAACAGCTCTGTGGGTGTCATAAACGGTCTGTTGCATATGACCAGTTCAGGACTTTGATCACCCTGGAATGGTAAATGCTTTGCAAAAAGATACAAATGGTAATCATTTGCACTTGCTTCCCATATGAGTGGGAGGAAAAGCTCTAAGTTTAGTTGCCCTTCCCTTCTATAGACCCCTGTTAATATGTTTTCTAACACACAGTTTGCAGAGCTGTGGTAAGAATTAGCACAGACAAGAATGTGTAAGACAGGGAGATGCAACAGGAGCAAACCCTGCAGAGGGGAATCTCCCGTGAGTGGGGCAGATTTCCACAGCTAAGAGTCAGAGGCTGCAAGACCCCCATCTCTGCTAGTGGCAGGTAACCTAAGCAGAGTATGGGGTCCAAGGTGTCTTTACACCCCAGTGCCTACAGCAGCACATTTGTGCAAGGTGAAGCATGGGCGAGACACCTCTTGAGGGCCCTTCGAGACCTCTGTTTTAAACGGTTCCCTGAGTAGAAACCAGGCTGTTGCCCCCTGTGGCAATTAAGAATTGGTGGCTAGCAAAATGTAAACTGACCTTGAGGCTAGAAGAATGATTGTGGGAAACTGAGGCAGCATTATGTAACACTGTGTTGAGTGAAAAGCAGCAGTAAAAAACACCACCTGCAAAGTGTGGTGAGTATGTAAGCCACAAACAGGCAAAACCTGAAGGTCAGTAGGATGTAAAAGTAAAAATGAACCTGTGTAAACAGGTGGTAATAAATTGGGAGCTTGCACACAGTGCAGCAACGTTTGCTCTTGACAATGTTCCCCCTTCAACAGACTGTCGTGAGTTTATAATTTTTCTGCATGGCGCCCTGATCCTGACTGGACCGAGACAGAGAGCACACACACCCCCACACCCCCCCGCCATTTCTAGCAACTCTGAAGTATATGGTCAAAGTGCAGCTCAGTGTGCTACAAGCATAGGTTCCCCAAATAAAAGCCCATAAACAACAAAAAACCAAAACCAAGTGAGCCAACAGCCAGGCATACAAACTCCTGACAATTCAGTCTCTGCCCTTGGATTTCCTGTTTTATGCAGAATCCAAAATGTTTTCTATAAAGAGTGAGAAAGGCAACCTACCGCCCAGATGTCCAGGGTAATCAAGATTGTTTGTTCTGTAAGTCTACAAACACGAGCACAGTAGCATTGTCAAAGGTGCAAATTTATGCAAGTGTTTTTCACTTTAAAACTAAGGATTCATTAAAAACACAAGAAAGCATTTTCATAGTTAATTATTATAGTAGGGACATCTATTCAATACCTTATCTGGTGTGAATGGCCATGCAACACCTCCTGGCTTTACTCTTTTAGAAAGGAAATAAGATGCAGAGTAACCATTATATTCTCAAAGAACTTGGCAAGAATTAGTGCATCTATTTCACCTTATCCTGTGAGATAACCAAAGCCTGCAGTCCCATTTTTAGATAAGGCAAAATAAGGCAATTGCTATAAAATGGCAGGTTTGTAGTACAACCATGCAGTCATCTAGAACCTGGTTTGTAGTTGCATTCTTAGATGAGTGCAGAAATACTTTGATAAAGCCATACGTATATTTTTCTTTCATAGTTCTCCATCAACTGCACAGAAGCATCGCTGTTCTAAAGAGCAAAAATTGGGGCTAGGAAAAATATATTCACTAGCATCTGTGGTGGATGCAGAAATAGTATCAAGGGCCATTATAAGAGCTAAGCTAGAGTTCCTGTGATATTTTTATATCTGCCCTATGTTCACTAGAAAATCCTGCACATATGTCCTTTGAAGAGGAATGAAGAACTTGCTACTATCCTTAAGCAATGGCGCAAAATGGTATTTAGCAGCTCTGTTTTCGAACGTGTTACCCCTAGCTGTTTAGCTGTCAGGAGCTGGTCTCTTTTCTACAGTGAAAATCCATCAGTAGCAGCTGTAAAAATAACTGTATTAATATCTATGTACTGCATTAATGATGGGATCAACCTTTGAATCAACTTAAAGCTGCCATTCTGTGAGTACCTGTGTATTTCAGTAAGAGGAGTTTGTTTGATGTAGTTATTGGCACATAAATGTTTGCAACATCAGAACAGATTAAGATACAATGTGTCATGTTGGGATAGATGCTATCAACCAAAAAGGGAAGACCATGAAAAGGGATTTAAAACATAGTTGGCTCTTAGTTTTTTTGTTGGTGTTTTGTTCATAATCATATACCAAACTTATGCTTGGTGTGAAAAATGGGCTATAGAAAATGGTAGTTTTCCAGAAGGAATTGGAGATCACATTTGCAGTGTTCAGTGAGACAATGCATGCTTTGAAAATACTCATTGTTTTACAAATCTATTACATATTAACTCCCTTATAACTTTAACTGTGAATGGGTCAACTGCACTGTTAAATGATTTGCTTCAATTTAAAATACATCAGTGACATACCTGTAATAGATATAGTGATTCAAATCACAGAGCTACCACAATATATTGCCTCACAGGTCGTATCTGAACCCTGAATTTCACATTTTGCCTGTGTCTAATGTAGTTATGAGAAATAACCAACACCAGAAATGACTCAGAAACCTGTGAAATTATAGAAATCCCTGGAAAGCTGCTATCCCTTGGCATACAAAAACCCAGTCAGGGGCAACTCAACCCCCACTCACTCCATCACAAACAAGGAACCTTCCTCCTCCCCATCCTCCTCCTTGCCTGATTCTTCCTGTGTGGGCTCTAAGTCCATGCACACAGTTTCTTGGCACCTCCCGTCAGCAGTAACCATCCTCTACACCTCTCTCCAGTTCCTTATTTGCTTTGCGCTGTACTTACTGATTAACTTTCTATGGACTACAATGCAGATAATATCCTATTTCACTGCAAAATGTATTGATCTTTGGAGTGGTTGGTTTGCTGAAGTATGGTAAGGAGTAAAAGTCTGGATTATTTCCTGAAGTGTAGGACATGACTTGATGAAAATACCCCCCTGTGCTCTGTGATGAAAAATCACAGTCTAAGAAATACTTCTATTTTCTCCCATGCAAATTTATGCTTGGAGGATCTAATTCTGTTAACTTGCACTGCAATAAAGCAGTGGCAGCCAGGCTGGGAAGTGAGCTTATCTTTTCAGAGTAGAATCCATTTTGTGCTGCCGTGTTTGCACAGCATTTAGCACAATCCAGTCCTGCTGTGTGGTTTAGGACTCTTAGGACCTACTGCAGCATAACTAGTAACAGCAACTGGGGTAAAGGAGTGAAGACTAGGACTCAAGGAGGTTTATGGATCCTTCTCTGAGCATATTAACAAATGTTTTATTAATTGGGATACTTTGTGTTGTGGGTCACACAGCTCACAGTTCATATAGCTAATGTGACAAATCTTGAGGTGCATGTGCCCCAGGGGAAGCAATTCAGATGCAGCCCTTTCTGGGTTCTTACTTTATTAACGTATTAGCTCAATGCCACAGGAGTGGTATATTTATACCGGTATATGACACACTGGAAAGGTTTATTTGTAAGTATTGGAGCTAACAATAAGGGCATTCTTCTGTCACCTGATGATAAGCTTTCTTCCCTTCCACTGCGGTCACATGGGATCTCTCTGTAGTCCTGTCAGCACACATATAATTAAAGCGGTCTGCTGTCAAGGAATTGAAGAAAGAACTTGCGTGTCGAATGTAAATATTTTCTGTACCTTATGGAACAGAAAAATGATCAAAGATTGAATGACCTAATTGCAAGGAAGTCTCTGATGCAGATTTTATGAGCGAGCCCGTTGCCCAGGAAGACTGGTGCAAGGTCATTCTGGTCCTGCGGTGTTCTCCTGTGTTCAGAAAAGGGGCTTTTGCATGTGTAACTCGCAGCACGTGTGCAACAAACCTGCTTCTGAACAATGCTGCTGTTATGTGCCTTTGTAAGTAAAAGTCAAAACGGCATTTTCCACAACCCTCTCCCAATCCTTTTGTATTTTAGTGCCCAACTTGGAGTACAGCAGATCTAATCTGCACCATACTTGCCCCATAATGTTGCACTGTAATAACTCTGGTGTAAAAACTATAATGACACCTCTATGAAGTGGCCCCTCACAAGGGGAATGGGATCTGGAGTAAAACTCCCGTGTGTTAGCTCATGTGATGCACTTCTGCATGCAGTGGGACACTCCATCCTTTCCCACTGCTTTTATTGTTTCAGGCTCCACCATTTTCAAGCATCTCAGTCTCCCTGTGCCCTATAGCCTTCCCTGCACCTGCAGTGGAAGCAGGGGCGTAATGGGCAGAGCCAGGGCTATGGTGTGAGGGGAGATATGAGGGGGAAGAGAAAAGCTGCCACAGCAGCAGTCTCTGAACTTGGCTGCCTGCATTTCATTCCCAAATCCAGCTGATAAAGGCTGGTGTACATTCCTGTGTGCAATAGCTAGGTTATCTGAGGGTACAGGCTATCTGAGGACTTGCTTTCACAGAGAAGTAATTTTATCCAGGGTGGTGTGAGACTCAGGTTTCACACATGAAAACACAGTAATGCTGTAATTTGTTTGTTATACCTTGATAACTTATGCCTTCACTGCTCCCTTGTGCCAGGCAAAATCCCCATATCTGCACAGTGTGAGTACAGAACTTGTGTTCCTTTGGTGTCCTCCAAATGCTGCCTAAGTAATAAAAAGGCCTGTTACTCACTCCGTGCACTGATATCACTGTACTTGTTGCTGTATTCTGTGCTGGTGCCTTCACTTCCGGATGGAAAGGATTGGATGGGGAGAAACCTGGGTCCTGTCCCGAAAGGCAAACATAATACCCAACCTGAGCATCTTACCTGGGAGGAAGGATGGATAGAGCAGACCTCTTGGAGCTGCTTCCTCTCTAGGTGGGAAAGCCAGGGAAATTTGCATGTATGGATCTTGCAAACCTGCTATGGCTGTTCCTCCAGTCACTTACTGCAGAATCCCCAATGCTTCCCCTGGGCCTAGAACCGGGCTGCCACATTTGCACCTTGCAAGCTCTGTTCCTCCGCTGCACTGCTGGATGTCTCCATCTGGGGGATATTTTTAGACTTCATGAAGTCTACTTGCAAGAAACTGGTTTTTGTAAGGTATGTGGCTGCTTTGTCCATGTTATCATATAGTGAACCTCTGGTTTCATGCAACTAGAGCTGTGTACTTCAATGCACAGCTGGAAAACCAAAGTTAGCACCTTCCTCTCCAAAGCAAAGTTCTCCAGAAAGGTGACTCCTGCAGGTAACTGGCATCACAAAGCAACAATTGCAAAAAGTACCTTCTGCTTTGCATTTTTAGGCCTACTAAAAATACCAATAACTTTTTGGAAAACTGGTCTTAAGACACAGCTGTCTAATAAACCATTCAACAGAAAGTTTTAACTTTTTTTCTAAACCTGGCATCTCTGAGGACGAGTGAGCCAAATTTTTACTGTCGCAGTTAATCCTCAGCAATGTCTCTTCCTGCTAATCCTCTCTCTTGAACCGTTCCAGGGCTGATACATGATACCAGGTAGAAACAAGTCATCTTATATTCCAGATATGCACTTGCTGTTTGTGCATTCATTAAACTTTCACTTACTCCACAAGTATTTCACTAGCCACTAATGTTCTCGAACTGGTCAAAGCAATCAGCTGAACATGAAATCACAGGTTTTGGCTGTAATCATCACTTCGAGATCTTGCTCTTGCATTCTATAGAGAAGGACATACCTGAAATGAAAAAGTGAACATATTGAGTGAAAATTGAAAATTATATTACTTTTAACAAAAGGATACATTTATTAAAAAACATGTTTTCTATAAGGAAACAGCATCTACCTGATATTTCTCATAGTTATTTCTTCCTATTGAGAATAGTTTTTATTTCCTGGCATTATTATCTATCATGCGATAAGGATAATAGATGAGCCCTGACATAATTCAAGAATCAAATTTGATCAGGGTGATCTAATGACATAAACGGAAAGAACAGCCTCTCAAGGGATTGCACCTTCAAGCCTGAAGTGGGATACGGGGGCTTTATTTTGCTCATATAATGCCCTCCCCTGCCACTAGTATAAAAGATTAGAAAATTCTTTAGCACAGCATCTTGTGTTTACCTTCAAATTCCATCTGATATCATAACAGTGCTGCATCTGAGATGAAATGACATTTCTGAGATTTGTCAGGGCATCTGCTTCTCTCTGCACTTTTTCAGGAGTCACCCTGAACTCTCATATAGAATCACACACATGCAAACATTTTCACACCTGATCTCAAGAAAAATGCTGATTTTGGTGCAGAACTGGAACGGAAATATATTGTTCATGTGGTTCCTTGTGAATTTATAAGTGTAGTTACCTACTGTAAGTATTCAGAGGAAAAGTTCCCGCCAGTTTAGCACATAAGCAGCAGGCAAGGTGGCCTCATTCTGCAACCCTGGCAGAAAATTGCTCAGAGGGAACTGTGGAGTGATACTGGCACCAATTTTGCTCTCCTCCTCACTAAGGTAATGACAGAGTCTGTTTTATCCAGCCCACAGCACCTTTGGAGGGTGAGATCTGCAGCAGAAAGAACTCCTGTGCAGTCTGTGCACTCACACCAGCATGGACTCACTAGGGCAATATTCAGCTTTAAAACCTTTTGATAGCCCAAGCCTAGTGGAGGGGAGACATCTTCATCATGTTTCCATTTTATTGTCCATGTACAAACTTGAGGACAAAATGTTCATGGCTGTTATACACAGACTTCAAGGCTAAAAACTCAAAGATAAAAAGTACATCTAAATACAAAAAAGTCTGAAGAAACAGGTGCCCTCCCTGGTTTGTTTTGTTGAGGTTCCTTGTCCTCACTGTTTCAAATTAGCAATACAGATGTGGAGGTGCAGTCCCAAAAGTAGCTATTTAAAACAGTAACTGGTCACATCAGTCTCGATAGAAAACTTGATGGGAGAAGCATTAATAACAGAACTGTCCTTTCTGAATATTAGTGGTCAGCATAATTGTAGAAGGGGTTGGGGATGACAATACATTGGGTTTATAACATTTTACACCTCTCGGTGGTAGGCGGCTCAAAGCCTTCTTTCTTGAAAGCTGCTTGGTTTTCCCACAAGTCCAGGTTATCATCTACAACCTTGGCTGGTGTTGTACAGATGAGCTGCACGTTGTTCAATGCTCACTTGAGTGCTCACAACCTCTCCTTGACAATCAATTCAAACAGCTACAACATATTCAGTATTGACTATCAGTGAGCAAAGCATCAGATACTGCTTGCTATTGCCTCATTATACAGTATGCTCCCCAACAACAAGTTGACACAAAGGCATAACAGTCTGATCCTCAGTAGAGATTCCCATCCTTTGCCACTGAGCAATGAAAGCCAATGCTGTCAAAGCATGACCTGAGTAACATAGAGATGAGTACAGTAATGATATGTCCATCTTTGTTGGTACTCTGCACCATCTTGTGGCTAGCAGAAAAACACCAGAATAGCTTCTGAAGTCTTTCACTTGTTTTTTTTGTATTTTTTTCCTAATGAAAAATACCGATTGTCAGTGTACATAGATAAAATTCAGTACCCTTAGTACAGCTGACATGGGTGTCTGCAGGCTGGCTTACGAACCAGCAAAAGGGAAGACCATCATTACAGATAAGTAGGTGATGTGCAGGTCCTGTAGCATACATAAATTACCTATCTGTAGAAGACTCGCTTGCATTTCTATGATTTGGAACAAGTAAAATACTTGTGGAAAAATACAGAATGTCCTGATCCCAGTGATCTCCATTGTTCCAAGAAATGTTTGTTATTTATGGTTAAAGCTTTTCCCCCATATTCTCCTGTAATTCCTTTGCCTCCTTCAAATAAGTCTTTTTAAACAGAATTGCAAGTTTCATCGTCATTGTTAGTAACATTGTCTTCATTTAAAAGCTTGTCTTCTAGTACCTGTAGCCCTCAGCTTCCCATGAATAAACTCAACATTACATTGTGCAGAGCAAAGGTTATTCCAGTGAAGCTTATTTATGGTAAACACAGCCTTTTTCTTCCACAGGAACACATTTTCTCCCATCCTCCAAATCATAATAGATGTCAGATCGAGACTGTATTTTCAAAGGAGTAGAAGGGCATCAGCTATCCTTGAATTTCATTGTGACAAGGATCAGACTCTTCTGTGTTCCATGGAAAATTTCTGTTCACATACACAACATTAAAGCTGGGGGAGCTGGTGATGGGTTATCCCCTCACTGCCAAATGGACAGTTTCCTTCACCAAAACCATGTCCACTTTTAGAAGAGATGGGATGACACTGGGTCTGAGCTAGTATTGACATTTCTTACGCTTCTTTTCCTGCTTCCCATGGCAATTGGGGAATTTCCAATAGGCATGGGTTACGTTCCCCCACGGTCATGCAGGGCAAGCTGGGTGAGCATGTGGGATTACAATACTCCTCACAAATCTCCCTCTTTTAAACAGAAAAAATGGCCCCACAGGTGGGGTCCTCAGCCCCTGCATCTTCACCACAGGAGGATGAAGAACAAGTTAGCAGACGGATGATGGCCAAGAGGGTGAAAATCATCACAGAACTCATGCAGACAGAGAAAGACTATATCAGCGACCTGGATCTTTGCATCAAGGAAGTGATTCAGCCCCTGAGAAACAAGCAGGTGAGCGCCGGGGGTGGAGGATGAGGTAGTGATGTCAAGGTCTCGACTCACCCACGTTCTGCTTGCAGATAATCTTAATGCAAGCACAAGTGTCAACATGGTAGTGACATGATGCCAGGAGTGAGTCTAGAGCTAGCTTTCTGGAAAGGGATGTGCCAGGGCTCTTACGAGGAGAGCGGGAAGTCAGATAGGCTCCTGACACTTGCACTACACTTGAGTAAAGCCTGCATCAAGTACTTGCCCACAGGGCAACTTTGATGCTGTACTCCTGCTTGTGGGCTGCAATAGCAGCTTACAACTCTCCATACTGCTCTGCAATTATAACCCCTGGTACATGCCCTGGTAGTCCTTTACTGGCACCTCCAAAAGCAGTTAAAACTGGTAAAACCAAGTATTTTCATAGAATGATAGAATATCAGGTTGGAAGGGGCCTCAAGGATCATCTGGTCCAACCTTTCTTGGCAAAAGCATGGTCTAGACAAGACGGCCCAGAACCCTGACCAGCTGAATTTTAGAAGTGTCCAATGTTGGGGAATCTACCACTTCCCTGGGGAGATTATTCCAGATATATCCTTCATCTTTTCCACGTGAATCCTTGTAAAAAGGGAGTGTCTTTCTAGCCATCCTTTAAATACCGGAACATGGTGATAAGGTCTTCCCTAAGCCTTCTCTTCTCAAGGTTGAACAAAGCCAGTTCTCTCAGCTTTTCCTCATGTTGCAGACTTCTCAGTCTTCTGATCGTCTTTGTGGTTCTCCTCTGGACCCTCTCAAGCCTTTCCACATCTCTTTTGTATAGTGGGGACCAAAACTGAACACAGTGTTTCAGGTGTGGCCTGACAAGTGCTGAGTAGAGTGGGGTAATGACTTCTTTATCTCTGCTGGGGATACCCTTGTTGGTGCAAACCAGCATCCTGTTGGCTGCAGCACACTTTGCTTATATTGAGCTTCTTGCCTACTAGGACCCCTAGGTCCCTTTCCACATAGCTGCTCGCCAGGCTGTGCTGCACTCCCAGATTATGTTTTCCCAGGTGCAAGACCTTACACTTGTTATTGTTGAACTTCATAATGTTTTTGTTAGCCTGCTCTTCCAACCTATTCAGGTCATCCTGCAGGGTTGCTCTCCCTTCTGAAGCGTCCACTCAGTTTGGTATCATCAGCAAACTTCATCAGGGTACACTTCATCCCATCATCCAGATCACTTATGAAGATATTAAACAGTATTTTCCATTATATTTCCAAGTATTTTCAGCAACCTGAAAAGGCATGAACCTCCCCATCAAGGTTAAATTCAGTTGTAAAGGTAACTTTTTCCAGCATTTCAGACAGCTGTGGTGGAGAAATACCATGTCTGACAGACCAGTGAGCACTTCAGAAATTTGTATTCTACACAGAAAAGGCACATTTAAGAAGGAAGGGTCATAAACTTTCAGGCAAAAGATCTTATTGGGCCAATGATACCCTTTTTCTTTTTCAGCTGAGACTTCAAAGAGCACCTTTTCCTCAATGGTATTTCAATTTGTAGAAAAATTATGCAGCCGAAAGCTGGGAATAGGGGAGGTTGTCCAGAGAAAAATTCATGTTTGTGGGGCCTGCAACATAGCGGTCACAGAGGTTACACAAATGATATCTGCTGCAGATACAGAAAAAAATAATTTAAACCAGACCTTAAACCAAGTATTCTGTATGTAGGGTTTCTTATGAAACTGGTGACAAAATACAGGTGCAGAGGCCAAAGTGTCTTTACATGACATTGGTACTGCCTCTTCAGGAAATGCTGTGGCCAGCTGAAACCTGTTCTGTTTACGCTCCTGCGGAATGTTTTTTCTTTCTTAAAACTCTGTCAGAGTTTCCAACTGGTTTTCAGATGAGCTGGCATCTGCTGGCATAATTTTAAGGAGTTCTTGACTTCTTCCTCCTCACTTGTTCATCCGCTGAGAAGTAGTCTCCACTTGACTCCCTCCCCAGCCTGGCCAGCACCAAGAAAGTGTATTCCTTGGTTGAACTCCGAGATTTTTGACAAGCATGCTGTATTCCTTCTTTTCCAGTCAACAGAAAACATAGATTTAAATTCTGTCCTTTGTCACTGTATTAATGTGTGTAAGTGTCCATGCACAGTGTAGTTCCAAATACTATGTAGGCATTGTGCTGGAGCAGAGGTCGGAAGTCCTGTGTTTGTTAGATGTATACAGGAAAAGTAATTTAGAGATTATAACTGTCTTAATTTAATAACCTCTGCATTTTTGAAAGGCTTTCAAGAATGTTGCATGGTTTTAAGGCTAGTTCTCAGATAAACTACAGTACTGAAAGTTTGTAATATATTTAGAGAAGGATAGCATTTAGAAAATTGACCTAGCAGTGAATCAGTTTCATATTTCCAAATGGATAAAACATGTTTTAGGCCCTATAATACTTATAAAGAAATTAACTGCATTAGTACTGAAAGAATATTTCTGATTCTGTTACAATAGCATGCAATTTGATCCTCTTGGCATCTGGTAAGCTGCTGTGTAAGTCAGCAATTCTGTTTCTAATGGAAAGATACACTCAGAGGGTATCAATATGGATGTTGAAATCAGTCTTGCCTTTGTTCTCAGTACTAATACATTACCACTGGCTATCTCCAACTGTCCTTTGAATATTAACTATTGCCCTGCTGTGCAAGGAAATAAATAACTACTGGATGAAAAGTATGTGTCCTGGAAATATTTTACTTGCTCTAAGATGAGTAGGGACATGGAATGAAATTTTACATTGGTGTAAATTGATGCAGTTGACTGAAGTCAATGTTGTGCGCTCAGGCTCTGTAGGAAGCTCTTTAGGTTATATTAATACCCAGAATTGTAAACTTGTTTGTTTTACTGGAAATTACATAATCTTGATTATATTTCTGGGTTTATAGGACAACTAACTTAAAATGGTACCACTGTCTGTAAGTCTTTGTACCTGGTAGCTGTCACCAAAGCGCCAAAGTCTCAGTTTATGTATCAGCCTCTATTAGCAACTGGTAATCAGGGAATCAAACTCACTGTCAACTATTCTTTTCCTCAGTGGGAAACTAAACAAACATTTTAAAGCCAGCAAAAGATCTTTTCTTTATTCAGATGATAATATTTATTTCCTTCTTAGGTAAACACTTTCAGATTAGGAATAGTTGAAAATAAGGTTAAAAGCCCTTGATAGCATGCTCTTTGTTAACTGCGTCAACCATATTATACTAATCTGAAAACTGCGTATGTGTCCTTGAAGTCACAAGGAGGATGTTTATGTGAGGTCTTGCAGAAGTGGTGTTTCCTGGAGTGTTGAATGCTCAGGGCACAGCAAGAGAAGGTCTGTAATATACAATGTCCTTCTTTATCCTTCGTCAGTAGCTGCTTAATATTTGTATTCCATTAGATTGCTCGCTTTGACGTGGATGGTTTGTTTAGCAACATTGAACTGGTCCATCAAGTATCAGCCAAACTGCTGTCATTGTTGGAGGAAGCCACGACAGATGTGGAACCACCCATGCAAATAATCGGTATGTTTACTGTCCTCTTGAGTTCTACAAAGCTACGTGAAAGAATAAACATAAGACTCTCCTGTCCTTTATCCTCATCAGACTTAACTAGTACCACTCCCAGAGGCTAACATGCTACAAGCTGTCCATAATGACACAGGAAAAATAACATGTGAAACCTGTCCAGTTGCTCTACTGTACTCATATGATCATGATGCTCTTTTTCCATTCTTCTGGATGTTGAGGGGGAGAAAGGAAGGAGAGAGTGAGTTTAGCATGAGCAAAACCTGCAGCACTGAGTTATGTCACATACTGATAATAATATCTTGCTCATCTAGTTTGATATTGCATACGTAACTCTGCTCACACTTAAACCAACTCTTATATTGCATACTCATATTTGTGCTGTTCAAGAAAAGCGTTAAATATTATTGGAATAACAAACACATGAGAACACCCCTCATACCCACCCCCCAAGCACTGTAAACATACATCTACTGGTGATACAATTCATGTAAGAGGTGGTTACATGTGCTTAATAGGGACATGGGTCAGTAAAGGCAAGAAAGCTGTCATTGATATAGAGTTTGTGGGAATCTGTACAGGAATGTCTGTAGGGATCATGGGTATTTTCAGTGAACAGGTTTGCTCTGCATATGTCACAACAGTCACATGTTCTGCAGGTCAGGCCATGAATGTTAAGGCTTCACTTGACATTCTGGCACAGCTGGAGAGATTTAAGCAGTTACCATTCATCAGCTCTCCTATAACTGCTTCTTCAGTGCAGAGGCAGTAGGTGATCCACCTTAAGGGATCAGGTGAGAATTCTTAATTTGTTTCAGTGCAAAGTCAGACAGTTTACTTAAAAAAACTTCCAGCCATGATTCAGAGGTCAGAGAGGTTCTTTTTTCTCTAAACTGATCACAAAGCACAGGTAACATGTTACAGAAATGACCCTTTTTCTCACAAATAATGGGGTAGAAAATTATCGGTTGTCGTTTGACTAAGAAACATGATAGTAAAGCGTATGAGGCTTGGGAAATGTATTAATCCTAGCACGTCTCAATCTGGTTTGCCAAGGCAACAGCTTAACGTAGTTTGATGCGACTGTGTTGTTTGGCGGTATTTCAACAAAAGTGCATCATGATGAGTCATACCCTTAATAAGCAATGTTCTATTCTAGCAGGAAGTGCCTTTTTCACAGCCAAGAGAATCATCCTTTTAGTTCCCTGCCACATCCAGAAGTAAAGACAAACAATTTTATCCATCTATTAGCGTGTATTTCTCCAGAATCAGACAAAGAACCATGAAAATGGGATTGTGGATCACAGAGTTGGCTAACTTATGGCAGGGAAGATGATGGCTGGTTAGGTGTGAGACATTCTTCCAAAGGCTGAGACAGAAGCAGGGAGAACAATTGCATCGCTATAAGCAATAAGTTAGTAAGTTTGTCATCCTCTAAATGTACATCAAGGTGAAAATTTTGTTTTCAGGATCTTCATAATCAGTATAAATGTTGTTGAAGTCAGTCTATATACAAAAGCAGGCTTGAGAATGCTTAACATACCCATCATATTCTACGATGTTTATGGTATTTAATTATCTTGCTTTGAACTACCTTGCTTTGGAAGGCAAGCCAGTCATGGTGAGGTTAAGAAGAACTGCTAATTCACTGGTTTAAAACCAAAACAATGTGGTTGTTCATATTCATGTCTTATTTTAGAATATGTTCTCCACACCTTATGCTATCTCCACATTGATGAGTAGTAATGTCCAATAGGAGCAGACTTGTAGAGTGAAACAGGTGCTGCTAAGGACCTGGTATCCATACTACACATTTCAAGAGGTCTTACTTCAGATTGGCTGAATTGAGGGTTCAATTGAGAGATGCCCTTTATGGTTGAAGTACATAAGATGTGCCCTCGAAGTGCATCTTCTGGTAATTACCATCCTCAAAAGGATCCAATGTCTGTGTCTGTGACTGCTCCACCACACAACCAAGGCATGGGAGATGGCGACCACTGAGAGACTGGCTTCAAAAACCCTCTCCTAATCTGAGCTAAAATGCTAATGTAGACGGACCTTTTGTGGTGCTTTGTCTTCTGTCTTCTAATGCTAAATGTCGCTGAGGTTAAATACCCTTTCTAGTTCTCCCCTGTATTTTTTCTCCTCTCAGTTCTGGATACTGTATACGGAGGAATATTAAGACTTAGTAACCTTACCCTGGCTTTAGCCATTAGACCCCTTCTTCCTCCCCCTCCCACTGCTGTCCACACAGGAAGCACCACTGAAAGCCACAGGAGAAACTGTTTCTTTTGCTTAAGCCTTCCTCCTAGGATTTTCTATTTGAGATTAATGACTACCACACTTAAGAAGGGGCATCAGTCAGATTTGCCTCTGTCAGAGTGTGCAAAAGACTCCATATTTTTAAAGCTGTGCCCGAATACAATGTGGTTTTGGTTCATAAAGCAAGTTCCCACAGCAATATGCCCAAAGCTCATCTGATTTGGTTCATATGGCTCAGAACCAAACAAGGCTTTAGGCTTAAGAAATCCATCTGATTTTAAAAGGCCCTATCCATGAAATCAGCACATAATTTTTCTCATCACTGAGCATCAATGAAAGTATCTGTCTTTGTGGCACAATACATCAGTGAACAGATCTTGCTCATCTCTTTCATTCTGGAGAAGAGCATGATAATTTTCAGCCTCTAGTATATTCTGAAATGAGCTGTAAACCTACAGCTTGCATTTTTGCTACTGAAAACATAAACTCACTTGAGGGCTTAGCATAGTATGGGCCATGCTAAGCATTTGGAACTCCGCTTAAAGTTAGTGAAAACTGTGAGAGCTCAGCATCTCTGAGAATCAGGTGCCAAGGGGAGCAGGATCAAGAGAAAGCTTGTTAAGGTTTCCCCTGGCACCATTGGCTGATAAAGGCCTGTATGGAGAGTTCATGGAAAAGTTAGGATGCGGTGTACGTTGGTAGCCCATCAACGTTAGCATTAAGCAGAAGACAGACAGCTAGAGAGCATTTAACTACAGGATGCTGCTGATTTTCTGACTGTGGCCTTACAGTAACTAAAATGAACTCCTGTGGCCTTAGCTCCGTCATTGTTGTTCCCTTACTCGCACCTTGAAACCAACATGCATCAGACAGCCCAGTTAACCTTTGCTGCTAGGGGAAAAAACCCAGAGCTGTGTTACTGTGGTAACTGAATCATTTTTCACTTTAAGATGGAGCAGTTCAATGCAATGTATTATGAAACAGCCCACTCTGGCCAGGATGAAACATGCAGGATGCCTGACAGCTTGGCATTCAGTCTGTGAATGAATAGAGAGGTCCCAATTAATGTGGTGTTTGGCTTTTAACTTTAATAATCATTGTTATAACTCAACAGGAACGTTTATGAAACATTGGACTAGTTGCCACATGGATGTAATTTTCAGTAAATGCCCAAGACAGGAGTTTTCACCATTGATGCTGTTTATTATATGCATTTCCAAGGATGCTGATCAGGGCACTGCTGTGTAAAGGTGTAAGAACCAAATGAATATCTCAGCAGAAGAGATGAAGCATGCCTTCTCCACTCTACATACACAGAAACCAACACGGGAGTTTTAGGCTGAGAGAATTAAGCACTAGAATTAAATGAGAAACGGGTGCAGGACTACTTTAGTGCCTCTAAAATTTCCCAACTGTTCTTTGGGGAAAAATGGTGGTGTGGAGGATTTGAAATGGAAATATTTTCCCCTTCAGTTGTATGTAAACCTAGATACTATATAAAAATGTCTGTAATCCACCATGGTTTTATTTAATTAGGGGAGGGGTGGAGGTTACTCCTCTGTCACATGAAGAAAAATCTCTATTCTAGGCCATAACAGTTGCCATTTCAGGATTTTGCAAAATAGATAAAACTGAAATGGCTAATGGGAGATAGAGACATTATTGTTATAACCCATTTAAGTTCATATTCAGTTGAAAAAAAGTCAAAAGGAAAATTAACAGGCTTGCATTCACCCCTCCTGCCAGCCCATGACACAAAAATGGTCTCCCCTTAACAGTTAAGCTCTCGTGTGTGGTTTCCACTGAAGGGGCATTAAGATGGGGTTGTGAATTAGGGGGTTGTTTATGAAGGGGTGCGAGGTGTAGAGATTTCATGCCTTTTCCTAAGGGAATCTTTGTGCATTAGCACTGATATAATGGTGCCTGGCTATGACAAAGATGAGCAGCTAAGAAATACGTGTAATAAATAATGCACATAAACACACAAGATCGTTTCTAAGGGAAGTAAAGTGGAAGCCAGCCTTTTTAGCTCACGGCTAATGTGGTGGAATAATAAAACTCCTTCTGAGATGCTGTTGTCTGGCTTGACACGCTTTGTTTTTCTCTTTAACAGGGGAAGTGTTCTTGCAGATTAAAGGCCCACTAGAAGACACATATAAAATCTACTGCTATCGCCATGATGATGCACACACCATGCTGGAATCCTATGAAAAGGATGAAGAACTGAAGCAGCATTTAAGACACTGTGTACAGTCCTTAAAGTAAGATCTTTTCAAATGATGATTTCCGTCCATAGTCAGTTGCCTGGCAGGGAACATTTTAAATGGATGTAGATGAAAGGTCCCCTGTAAATCCGGAGTTTTATGAGGCTTGCTGGGAGCTCTGGCTTATGCTGCTTTCATGAAAAGATGACAAGCCAGGGGCCATGATTAGACTTCTTTCTCTCTAAGATGGCCAAAAATAGCACAAGAAAGGTTGCTCTTTCCTTAGCTTCAGTGCCCCATACTGGCAAAAAAAATGCTGCATCACATCATGGCCTATTGGGAACACCTTGCCCAGCTCCCAGGAAACTTGCTGCCCCCATCTTCAGCAATTCTATTGCTTGAATTGAAATAGCCTGTAATGCAGTTATTCACATGCACTGGTGTTTCTGGACTCCTGTTGCAAGGTTCCAGGAATGTGGAGTGGCTGTGTGGTGCTGGACCCCTCATGATGGGGATATTTAAGAGCGGTCAGTGTTGGAGCAAGCTCCCAGGTCCCGCCAGTGGAAGGTGCTTTGTGCTGTCAGCTCCAGTGCCAGCCCCTCAGTGAAACATGTTGGGAACCAGGGATGCTGCAGAATAATGGATCTATCTTTCCTCCGGTGCAGCTTCCCCTGCAGTCAGTCACAGGAAACAGCTCATCCACTCAAGTGTGCTTATCTTCCCACTCATATATCCCCTTGCCCCAGCACTTTCCCAAAAGCATCACACAGAGCTGTCAAAAGGGAATGCACCATGGTCCTTCAGATCAGAGGTCTAGCTCCAGCTCCAGGAAAGGCCCATGCTGCATGCTTGTAGGAGAGATGTGAAGCTGTCACAAATAATGGAGCGTACATCAGCAACAGATATTTCAACAAGTTAGTGATCAGTCTGCAGAGAGGAGATGGGTAGTATGTCCAAGTGAAATCTGGAAAGAGAGGTGAAGGAAATCATTAACAATATTAAAAGAGAAATATTCACTTTGAAGACAGGTTATGTTGAAAATAAGGCGCTTTTTGTGCAACATGTCCAGTTATTAAATACATAACAGAGTACATGTGCAGGGTACCTAGGTTTTAGCTAGGTTGGAAGAAATAGATTATCATAAACTCAGGCTTTCAGGCTAATGAATGGCCAGGTATCTCCCCTAAGGGCATGCTTTAGTTGCTGATGCTTACAATATTCTTTTCTGGCTAATCAAGAGAAGCTGCTACTGTCATTTATTCATCCCTGCTGCTGAGGCAAGGGCACATGGAAGGAAATAAAGATAAAAGATAGCATCCACGTACATGCTAGGTTGGATGCTGCCACTTGAATTCCAGAGCCAGCAAGAGGAGCTCCTGTTCCAACATCACAGCTGGGATTTGTGAAGAGAAAGGATATTTTGTACTGAACCATTGTAGCCTTTGCTAGCAGGAAGTGACAAAGCCTTCCTCATAATGAAGCCTTGTTTTGTCTTGTTCTTTTCTGATTAGCCTTTAAACAGGAACCAATGAAAAGAGGACTGGTGTGTGTATACTATGTTGTGTTTTTTCCCAGTGCCTAAAGATTGCAGCCCATTCAAATATTAACACCTGAAAGTGCACGCTCAAATGCAGAGCTGTGGTCACCTAAACCTGTTACTACTATTTGGAGACTACTTGCCCTAAGAAGAAAATCATGCAGCATTGTTACCAAATAAGTTATAGGCTGTTTTCCATTGTGAGACATAATAAATGTGGGGGCTGGTGATGACTATTCTTGAAAAAAATGTTTACTTTTTATTATTATTTTTCCCTTGAAAAGGATATTGTTCCATTTTTTAAAAAATTTAAATGGGCTAATGTTACTAGGGGCTTCTGTTCCTCAGCTGAGTCATATCTACCATGTGAAAACATCTATATCAGGAGCAATTTGAGAGTGGCACTCTGCACATCTGTACAGACAAATCAGATTTAATTAGCCATGCTGAGATTCCTATTCCTCCTGTTGACTGAAGAGGAGAAATTCCATCCCAAAATGTAGGTGACTGCCTTGGAAACACGTGCAAATCCAAATTCTGTAGAGTCCTGTGTTTCAGCAGCAATTATGCAAACTGTGGATGTTGTTTGCTAGCTTAAGCCAAAGAAATGCAGCTGGTAAAAATGAAAGGATGCTGGCAACTACCTGCTCTCCTTTCAGCCTGAAGTAGCTTGGTCAACTGTTACAGGGGTGAAGGGATGTCATAAGCAGACAAAGTGCTGACAGTGCAGAAGCAATGAAAGCACCAACTTCCAGATGCTCAGTTAGGTACTGGTGAGCAAGGAAATAAGAGTGCAGGCAGTCAAGGAGCAGTGGTTGATGATGTGATGTCAGGAAAGCCTAACACAGGGATGGAACAACATTTTGGTACCCTGGCATTTCAGTGAACTCATACCATAAGGAAAATATTATATGCATGTTTGCATGTTTCCAAACTACCATTGCATGTCCCTGCTGTTTTCAGAGTATGTATCAATACCATCCTACACTGAAGAGGTTTCCTTCTTGGTATTGCCTACAAAAAACTTAACAGTTTTACTGATTCTATATCCTAAAAGGCTGAAATGTATTCTTTCTCATTTAGAAATACATTTTTATTTAAAGAGAGTAAATGTGAATGTATATGAAGTGTAAGAATGCCATGTTTAATTTTACTTTTTGTATTAAGGACTTGATGTTACTTACTGTTGCTGGCACAGTGACCCAAACTTCCTTCTCTAACAGTGTTAGGACAAGTCTGGGTCTTATAGTCAAAGCCAGGTTTCTGACAATCCTTTCTCATTTGGGGCTGTCCTTTCAAAAAGATATAGGGCCAGATACACTGGTACCCTCCGGCTGTTGTGTGCAGTTCTGCTGACACATAGCAGCCATAAACCTAAGTTAACTGGCCAGTTATAGCTGCTCTGTGTCACTGAAGTGTATCCGAGAATCTAGCCCCTGATCTGTATAAATCCTTTTAGGAGGAATCTAATATGTGTTTTGTTTTCTTCTCTTTTGCAGAAAGATATATGAGGAAGAGTAAGTACTATGCCTTTCTTACATGTAAAGTAAACTTTAAAATATCTTTAATTTAGTATGCTTAAAGCTGTACATGTGGAAATTTTAACAACCTTTTGTGTTAGTAAAACCCATAGATTTTTCCAGGATATATGTGATAAAGACTCTCAGTTTTAGTTTCCCTAAGCCTGTCTAGTTTTCTAATTACCACTGCACTAGCTTTGCCATATCTTTCAAAATTTGTGGCTTATGAAGCTGCTTAATTTGGTTGCCAATTCATTTGGAGCCCTTTATTATCACCTTGCTGTCTTGTAAATAAATGTGCTTAGAGAGCTCTGAGGTCCCCAAAAGTTCTTGCAACAAAATTGTGTCAGTCTTTGAAATCCAGACTCTCTGCAATAATTTTGCATAGGACTCTTTAGACCTGCTACAATACATGTTAGGTTCACAGGTAAAGCTATCTCTAAGGTGACGACTCCTTTGGTAGCCCTGCATGAGAAGTCTACCTTAGGATCTTCCCACTGAGAGTGGCTGGAGGAACATCAGAAAAGAACAAGCTCATTGCAGCACTTTGCGAGTTCTCACACAGCCACCAATAACTTGTGGTTAAGGGACTTCTGTGCCAAATGTGACATCTCTGAAAACCTATAAAGGAACGTTTATCACAGCTGCAGTTTCTGGACATCCAGCAGGTTGGAATCATTGAAATTTAGCATGTCCTGAAGTTACCTGCAGGGAGAGGTCAGAGAAGGGGTTAGCTGAACTGAAGAAAATTATTACAACCTGACAGAAATGAGAGAAAAAGGGAGCAAGTGTGCTCTATATTGGTAGGAGAGGAACACACCTGTAAAGTCAGAGAATTTGTTAATCAGGCAGTCAATTGCATGTCATAAATAAGATCAGTGTAAAATACACTTTGAAGGATTTGTATGTTGAAGTTCTACAGTTGGGGTTTTCAAGCTTTAGTCTATGATAGGAAATAGTTTTTCTAGATTTTGTTTTGATAAGAGACATTTTTGTATACTCCTGTGTCCCAATGAGCTGGGCTCCAAGAGGAACAAAATGTCCAGAGAGCCACAATAAGATCACGTGAGACAGCAACAAAGAAATAGCACAAGACTGGCTGCTCTGCCTTGTGTAACCCTATCAGAAATGAATGCCTGTTTTTCTTGTTGGAACAGTCTCCATTAGAGTGTATGATACAACTCACTTTCTGAGTTTAAACTGGTTCTTATAAAGCTGTGCAGAGTGAAATAATAAGCCAGGATTAGCTGTGGGAACCCTCCCTGAGCCTGGCTACCTCACAGTGTGGGGCTGTGTGGTGGCATTTGCCTTCCCCGCTGACCAGCAGGCCCCTCAGAAATGCCATTACCTGCAACTCAGTTTAGAGGTTGCAGAGTCTCAGCAGCCCTTGGGCAGAACCACACCCAAAAATCTGGTTAACGTTGAACTGGAAAAAACAGTTTAACTCGCCCTAAATGGTCTGTGATGTTGCTGCTCCCAGACTGCTTTTCATTCAAGCATGATAAAGAAAACAATTACATAAATACCAGACAGTTGCTGCCCTTTGCTAGCAGCTCAATAGGTTAAATTCTGCTTGGCTTAACAACTGTGCAGCCTCGGTGAATTCCCTGGGTTTGCATGAGAGTCTTACAGCACGGTGAATTTTTTGCCCTACATGCCTTGTACTAAAATGAACTCATGCACGTTAAACCATGGAGCTTGAGATTTTAAGTCGTGCTGCAGCCTATGATGTCTGCACACCACTTCAAAACTGCCAAGCTGAATATGACAAACCTCAGCCCTGCTGTACCATAGTGGCTATCATGTTTGCCACTGGGCCTAGCTTTTGGGTAATGAGAGCAAATGAAACTAAATCCTGAATCACCCATCTTTGCATAGCTCACCACCATGTGTTTAATTTTAAACAGGTGGGAATCTTGCTGCATTTGTGACTTTCTTTTGTCAGGAGGAGGGAGGAAGGGTATGCTGTGAGCTCAGTGCAGTTAAGCCAGCTGCATTTACTGCAAAGCTATGGTAATAATTTGTGATGAGATTAGTACAGCTACATATGACCTAGGATACTTGCTAAATTCAAAATAACAGGGGGAGAAGGCTGAAGTACCATCACAAATTAATTATCAACTTAATTTTCTGCACAATAGATGTCACAAGCCATTACTCGCCTGTTTCAGTTGCCACGTGTGTTTGGCCCAGTGGCTTGGTGCATCCTAACAGGGCGCATTGCAAATGGGACCCGTCCAGAGAGAGTGGCTATCATCAGCTAATCTTGCTGGGGAGAATTAGATGAGTTGAACTTTGTGGCATTTAGTGCCCCAGGGAGTCATTATCTTATAACAAACCTACTATCTCTCGAACCATATTGCAAGACTGTGTCATGCAGATACGTGAACAGAGGGCTGTTTATCACTTGGGCAGCTGTCCAAAGTGCAACTATATAAAGAAAAGACACTTGAAGATTTTTCCATTCATGAGGCAGCTTTTATAGATTTGCATTCATGGGGCTTTTCAGAGAAAACAATAACAATTTAAGATTTTTTTTTTTTTTCATTATTGCTGCCAGAAGCTGAAAGAAGGGAAAATAGCTCACTATATTTAATGTAGGATACATGGAAAATGAGGGGGATTGTAATGATGAGAAGGTTTGGGGACATCAAGAAGCCTTAAAAGGCATCTACTGTTAATTTTTTTCATGCAGAACTTTCTTACAGATAATGCCTGTGTGAGAGAGATGGTTTAAATATGCAGATGTCTCTTCTCAAAGGCATTCAAATTGTTAGTTAATTAGTCAGCAGTAAGGATTGGCTCTTGTACTTTTTATACATATAAAAGTGGGAATGAAAGCTTTTTTTTTTTTTTCTTCTCTTTTACTCTTTCTGCTGCACAAAACAATAGATGTCAGCCGGCAAAACCAAGTGGCTGTTCCCTGGGTTTTGTACTTTCCTTCTACATTGTGTTATTCCATCTTTCCATATGCTGAATTCTTTCTTTGACTAGCATTAACTCTTGCATAACATCAGACAACCTTTTCCTCTCCAAAGCAGCCTTTTCGGGCATGTAAATGGAAAGCTTCCTCTGCTTTACTGACTTTCACGCTGATGCCAACAGCTCATGCTCACTTTCAAAGGGGAGGTCTCTGAGTCACCCTTAGTTGGTGCCAGCACTGGTGTCTGGTTTGCTCAGGAGTGGCTGTAAGGAGGAAACAGTGGACATGTCTGTCCTGCTGGGAGCCTCAGTAGGGTCTGGCCCCGGCTCTAGGGCCTGACCACCTGGTGTTACCTACTTTGGGGACACCCCATGTTTCCACCAGCCATGTGGAAAGTAATGAAGGCACCTGTGGCTCAGTCTTGCCCTTCCCTGTTTTCTTCCAGGCTGTTGTGCCAGCCTGCAAGCTGCACAGTCTCTCCCCTTCAAGCCTAGAGAGCGTGAGCAAAGGCTTTTGTCTAGAGTGGGGCTGGAGGATGAATTCAGCTGTCTGGTAACTAACTCCCTTGTGTGGGGGCCAGAGAGATCAGGTGCCTGAGGAAGCTCCACTGCTGCCCCTGCTGAGTCAACGAGAATCGAGCCTGGAGCCGCAGAGGGGCCCTATGCCCATGCTGGAATCTGTGACTTCCCTACCCTCATCATTCTGCCACCCTAGGCAGCTGCCTGCTTTGCCTTTATGTAAGATGACTTTCAGCAGGTTGGATCAGGCCTGGGTGAACATCCTGTATGCTCAGTGTTTCCCCAGCCAGATCTGGTATCCTTTGGAAGCTCAGGCATCATTGGAAGTAACCTACTGGCAGCCAGTGAAGAAAAGTGATGGGTAAAGGACAGTAAAGCTTAAGGGTCACTGTGGCAACTTGAGAGATGTTATGAGAAGGGATGTAGCCATGAACGGGCATCCCAGTTACAGCAGGGAGATGTTGCAATTTTAAGCCTGAGGGGCCAGAGCAGGATGTAATAGACCCACTCACGTGGGGCTTCTCAAGCTTCCTGTTTTTTGTTCTTCCACCTACATGTCCCTTCCTGGGTGTTGTGGTGTGTAAGTTGTACCACACGAACCCTCAGACTGAGTGGGACAGTTTCAGAGCTGATATCTAAGCAATAGTCTGGTAGATTGCTGAAGACAGAGAAAATTCAGACCTAGTGTGTATTTCTCATTGAGGGGGTGACAGGAGGGTTTCGTTTACAGTGGCCCATGTTCCCTGACAGATATATCTTATTTTTTTACTGAAGTGGTAATTGCAGTTCTATGAGTCAGTGCAAAGCACTGCTCTTGTTTTGATATTTTCTGTAGTTGAAAGCTCAAGTGAAGGCTATAAAAGGCAGCAGCTTCAATGACTAGACAGAAATAATAAGAAGCTTTTGTCTTCAAGGCGTTTCTCCTTATGTGACATTTTTTTTGGTATAAATTATAGAGGAAAGCCAAATCTAATGGACATGGGATCCCTGATGATCAAACCAGTGCAACGGGTGATGAAATATCCCTTGTTACTCTGTGAACTCTTGAATTCAACTCCTGCTTCTCACCCTGACCACAAGGTGCTACAAGACGCCCTTTTCGCTATGAAAAACATTAATGTCAACATCAATGAACTTAAAAGGAGGAAAGATTTAGGTAAGAAAAAGGCACAGTGAGTTCTTCTGTCTTTGTAGGTTTGGGCTGGCAATTACAAGAGAGATTTCAACTCCAGTCATATCACTACAACAGTTTTGGTTGGCTGGTGCTACCCAAATTGAGTAATATCCTGGGTTTCAAGATGCCTTAATGTTACTTGTCTGCAGCCAGCTATGTTATCTGACTGGTAACTCCAGAAATATGAAAATGATGAAAGAATTCATGTTATATCCATGTTCATTGTCTGTAATGCAGTTGCAAACACTGATAATAATTAATATGCAGTAATAGCAATATTTCTTAGACTTGCCACATAGAAGCCAGAACTTCACTCTTCCCAAGGCTAGCGTTGATAACAGGGTTTTCATCATCTCAAGCATTTTCACACAAGATTACAGCAAGTGACATCAAAGTGTCTGCTCTCAAATGGTTTCATATTTGTGTGCCTGTCCCTGTGAAAAGCCCTGTGAATACAGATTATTAGTGTCATGAAATTCTCTGTCTGCAGTGCTGAAGTATAAGAGGAATGATGATGATGAAACCCTTAAAGAAAAGTTTTCCCGACTGAATATCCACTCCATTAGCAAGAAATCCAAGAGGGTCACCAGTCATCTGAAAATACTGACAGGGGGAGAACCTCAGGTACTTACTCATCCAACTGCAGATTTGCATTGACAGCTTCTGCTTTTGCACTGGGCATTTTTTAAAACACATTGGAAATGGAGTTTCTGGTGTTGCTTTTTTTCTGCATCATTTATAAAGTCATTTTCTGAATGTCACAGAAGACAGGAAAGATCTTTGTGACTGAAATAGAAAATAACGTAATGTGTTCTCCACCTTTTCCTTTTTTATCTAAGAGTTTCTCAAACTTCTGATCTTCAGCAGAGAGGAAGTGACTGGCAGTTTTGTGAAACTCAGTCTGAGATTAGTGCTTTGTGGATAGACTGGCAATAGTTATTCTCAGTGCTGAGAATGTGTTCAGTTTGTCTTGCTCCACATCCTAACATTCAGAATCTGAACCCACCAAGGAAGATGAGCAATACTTCTGTTTAGGAAGGACAGGGGGGTTTGCCTCTACATGTGTAAAAACCTGGAACAGTCAAAACTACCAGAGGCAGAGAACCCTGTGATAAGTCCAATGGGTGTTGGGTGGCCAAAAATAAAACACCCCTTCATAATTTCAAGGTTGTAATTAAAAACCTAGCAGAATAAACATTTTCAGGAAAGCTTACATCTGAATCTCAAAGAAAATCAATTGCAACTGATCTGAAAATTATATCCAGTGCACCTCACTGCATGAGATGGCTGATTATACAAGGACACTTGCCTTTCTAGATGTGACTTTACAAGATATGTGCTGGTTTTTCCTGTTTTGCTTTTTATCAGTGGTTTCCCCCTTTCACTGATGCAAACTACCCACATCTATTTTTTCTGTTCATTTATTTGTACGGTGGAAATTTTTGTATTCAAAATGGGACACCAGCAAGGCTATAAAATCAGAGAAAAAACAGGAATCAAATTTGATTAAGAGGAGATGTGATTTTTCTTTTTTTTTTTTTCTGTCTCTTTCGAAGCTTCTGTTTTATGGGTTTTTTTGGTTTTGTTTCTTAATTAAGCTTAAAACATTTGAGAATCATTTTAGAATCAGGATACATCTGTTAAAGATTCAGCCCTCTCTCCTGCTTAATTAGACTAAGAAAGTTCCCAGTTCACATCTCTGAAAAACACTGTGACCCTTACAGCAAGGTCACTGAAAACGAGACTTGAGATTTCTCAAATTCCTCAAGTGAAAGGTAGGCAGAAATAAACGTATTTTCGTTGGTTTGGTTTTTGGTTTTTTTTTTTTCAGCTAGCATAAAAAATTAGTACAAGCCTATTTCCAGCTGTTGAGGTTTCTAGCTGAAGAGCTAGCATTGCTCTAGAGGTAACAGCTCCACCTACAGCCTGCCTGGGGGAAATGTCCACATCACCCAGAAATAAGCACCCAGGGAAGTAATGCCATGACATAAATATATCTCTGATTTTTTACCATTGTTTCCTCAAATGGAGCAGCAAAATACAGAAAATGAAGAGTTTTATTGGCACAAGTAGGTGTGCTTTAATAAAGCAACTCCCTGCTTCCACAAGGATTAAAACTTAAATTCTCTGTCATGTTGTCCTGTGCCTTTGACTTTTCTTGAATTAAAACTGGAGTTTGGGAATGCTAGGGGCTGGTCTGTTCTGTTTTCAAATGGAGGAGTTCAGGGAAGGTTGGGATGTTTTCAGCAGTCCTCTGGACGTTTCTTTCGTTAGCCAGGCTCTTTTGGACTGCCAAAATAATGGTGCAAGCATCTATTTTAGGTGAAAGATCAAAATTTTAATAAGGAAGAAAAATTGTTTCGAAGTTTAGAGAAGACGGTGAAATTGTGTGTGAAGAATATTTCACTCTCTTCGCAACATCTACAGGTGGGTACAGGTCTTTTTGAAATCTGTGGCCATAAAACATGTCCATAACCAGTTTAACACACATTTCTGCCACTGGTTAGGCAACACCAAATTATTTATAGGCAAGTCTGTCTACATCACAGCATTAAATAAATAAGCTGTGCTGATGCTGCATTACCGAGCCCATGGCAAAGAAGTTTTGAAGCCCACACTTCTGCATTTTTCCCCTTACACAAGCAGGCTCTATGGAAATCCATGAGTGCAGTGCAGAAAAGAATGTGCTGTCTGGTGGCAGAGTTAGGACTTTCAATCACTGTGTGAAGCCGTCATATATGTCATGCACATCTGCAGCAGTGGAGCACCAACTGCTTCTCATTAAAAATGGAAGAACTGAGTTGCAGCCACATGAATTAAAATGTCCTAAAATACATATTTTGGATGTAAGAACTCCTTGCTTTATCCTATTGCTAGGTAGTGTTGACAGCTAGCGTTGGATGTGCAGAGTCCTCAAGTGCTGTAAACGTCCATGCTTTAATCCTCCTCTCTGAAGATGTGGCTGGGCTTGTAACTTATCAGCTTTTCCCTCTCATGGACAGCTTGCCAACTTTGTAGATGGCATGAGGCCCTTCAAAGTGTAAGTGTGCCCAAACCCGACACAAAGGTTGTTTGAGAGGTAGGTAAGATCAATAGCCAGCTGGCCAGAGCTTATCGCAAATGCACCTTGTTTGGTTCAACAAACAGGGGAAGGCCAGTGAGCTCAGCCAACAAGGGTTGTTCCCTGGAATGGTGTTGATAGTTCGTTATGCAAACAGATGCACTCTTTATTAAGATTAAAATTCACAGTAAGTTAAATATACCACTGTAGTCTGTCTTAGTCCTCCAGAGGAGGCCTGCGAGGGTGCACGGGTCTGGAGCTGGTTTCTTGCTGAGCAGTAGCTAACTTCCAGTGGGACTTTCATTAGGTTGGGCCATATTTTTTTCAGTTGAACGTCAACAACTCGATTCTTAAATAGTTTACATTGAAAACAGACAAAACACAAGAAAATATTATCACAGTAAACAATTCCACAATGGCTGGAAGCTGCACAGAAACTGCACAGGTGTCAGAGATGGAAAATATTTCTGATTCAATCAGTATTATTGCAGTATCTGCATGAGTGAATGCAGTATATTAAAGCAGATAGTAATGCAGTTTCATCTTCCTACAATTTAGGATTCTATGCATCTGGCTGCACAGAATATAATTGGGCTTCAGGAAATCTTGCAAGACAAAGACAATGAAGTCAATGACTGTTTAAAAAAACGGAACAACACTGCAAATCTCTGTGAAGACCTTGTAAGTTTATGTAATGTCCAGTGTTACACAGCTATTTGTGTGTGTGAGAAAACATTTTTTTTGGTTGAGTTTCTGTAAGAAATAAGATAAAATTCAGTGTAAGTGCATTGTGTTTTCCCTAGAAGAGCTAAAGAAAACTTCTGAAGCTAAATTCCTGGGTTTAAACTAAAATCTTTGCTAAATTTGCACATTTCACCTGAGCTTCAGACAAGAGCAGCAGATTATTGCTTTCTGACTTCTGTTACCAATACTTGCAGTTTTACAGTGACTTTTCTGAGTTTTGTTGTGTTCATGAACTACTAGCTTCTGGAATCATAGATCTGTGAAAATCGCAGCTTTATTACCTTTTCAGGTAAGTTACTATCCTTCATGTAGGGAAAGCATGAAAAATCTGAATATAGCCCATAGGAATTAAAAAAACATTTAAAAAAAAAAAGTTTTTAAACTAGTCTCTTGCTTTCAGAGTCCAAATGAACTCCAATGCCTGGCTCTACTAAGATAGACTAAAATGTCTCTTCAAAATGGGGCAGGCTGCTTCTTCAAACAGCTGCTCAAGCTGGAAAAATTCAGAGGCAGGGGGTTTCTTATACTTTCTTAGGTTTGTGCTGGCTAAAATTTACCTATTCAATCCTTTTCAAAACACTGAAAACAGAGTCTGCCAAGAAACAGAAGGATCTTTGGCAGACCACATCCTCCCAGATAATGACAGGGAAGTAAGATGTTGTACTTCCTTTCCTTTGAAGTTCCCACATTTGAAAAGAATCTCAAAAATTAATCTCAATAATTGGAAAGATATTTTCAATGTCTTTACAATGAATGAGTGCATAAAGTGCAGAAGAGTACCCCTCTATCATTGTAGTGGTGAGTGTGTCCAGTATGTAAGATGTCCCCTTATTCAGAAACATTAAAGAAAACCAGAACCAATTCCAAAATAGATGAAACTGAAAACTTTTTTTCTGAAAAAATTTGTGGCTCCTATTGGCTCATGACTCAGCTATTCTGAAGGTCTATATAATTTAAAAAAAAAATAATCTTATACTTTTCAACTGAGGACTTTGTTATTAACCATGTTAATTTCTACTTATTATCTATTTATTTCTGTGTCTTGTATTTACAAGATTACAAGCATTCTCTATCCTATGTATCAGTTTTTTTAAAAAAACTTTTCTCCTGACATTGCACGATGAGTAGATGTTCTTACCGAACAACCTATAGCATTCTTCACATGTTTTCCTGAAAGGGTATTATCAACAGAGATCTCAGCAATGAGCTCAGATTATTTTTTTTTCCTTTGTGCATTTGTCAATAATTAATACCTTCCTTTCTCATTATACTTTTAGGGTAGAAATCCACAATAGCCTCTTCTCTTCCAGAAATCAGGTCCAGCAGTTTGGAAAAACTGTTTTCTTAATGCATCAAAAATTGGTTCACTAAACACAGCCCAGTTTTTCAGGTGGCAATAAAGTAGGAACTGTCTTGCCAGTGTACATCATCTTAGCTTTGGGAGAGCAATTCTGTTGCTAATATGGATCTGTCCTCAACTGTGTTGTGTTACAGAGGGTAGGGGGACAGCTGCTCTTTTATTCTCCCATTCAACCCAACAGCTTAATTCACATAGAATGTTCAAGAGCTTTAATATGATGATGAGTTTCACTCACTACAAGCCTGTGCTGTATTTGAAGAAGTGACTTACAAAAATAAATTTTATTTCGTGCAGTATTAATCCCCCGAGACAATTAGAGACTGATGGAAAAGTCTGAGAAAGGCTTGTTTTTTTTACCAGGTGTCTAATTTTGTTGATTACTAGAGATAAAGCCAACAAGCATAACATAATTTAATCAAATCAAGTGATTGTTTGTGTTTGCTTAAACAGGAATTGAGTTACAGCTGTTTCCAGGAAAAAAAAAAAAAAAAAAAAAAGGCAAGCAGCTTTGATAGCATTCAGGACTGCAAGACTGACATTTAACAAGACCTCAATGCCCCTAGATTGTATATTGGTGTGGGCCTTCCAGTTATGGAAATCCCAGTTTTATTGGGCCACTTCACTGACCCTTGCCCAGTTTTTCCTCAGTGGTAGCGCACTAAGGGCAGTACCACAGGCTGCATGCTCCAGGGGACCATTACCATTAGTAGACATTTTAAACTGCAAAACTGTTCTCTCTCCTTTGCAACGTCATGAAGGAGATTCATGCTAGACCCTCCTTGAAGCTGCCTCTGACAGCAATGCTTTGTGAAGAGAAATTTACAGATTGCTTGATAGGCTGCCATCAGGTTTAACCTGTTACTCAGTCTGAAGAACTGTATGAATAAAGTAATAACTAGACCCGTTTTATACATTTTCAGATGGCTCAGATGGACAAGCTTGTTTTGACTCCTCTTTCAGCACTACAAGCCTTATTCTCAGGCCCACAGAAGCTCATCCAGAAGCGCTATGACAAGTTGTTAGACTACAACAGCTACCTTCAGAGGTCAACAGGAGAAGAGCCAGACCTAGCAAAGAAAGACTATGAGGCTCTAAATGCACAGCTAGTGGAAGAACTTCAGGTATTCAACAAAGCAGCCAAAAAGATTGTGTTGAACTGCCTGCATTGCTTCATCACCCTCCTCAGGAATATTATGTCTGCAGCACTTCAATCAAATTCTGCTGTGGTGGTGCCTGTTCCAGTAAGTACATTAGAAACGGCTGTAGCTTTGCCTTTATTTGTCTTTTTTCTTTCTGTATGATTTGGCTAGAGTTATTTAGGACACATACCTACAAGCTACACTGATTTTGTTTGTTCTGCTAAGCAGTCGAAATTGGGTTTGGTTTGTGGTGTTTTTGTTTTTTTCTTGCAAGCTCAGGAAAGTTTAATTTCTGCATTTAAGTTTTATCAGGCCTGGACTTTTAATGAAGAGTGATCCTAATGCAGCTGTTCCAGCTGCTACAGTGATAGTAATGGCAAAAACATTATAGTAAGGCAAAAAGGAGGCAGCTGCTAGCATTTCAGTCTTTGTTTCTTAGCATCTACCCTGAGCAGCCCGGAAAACACAAGAAGAGAAATTCTAAGTATGTACATGAATGCTGCCGTTGCTAGGCCTGCAGAGTCACTGCAGATGACTGCAGAAGAGAAACAGGTTAGGAGATCTGATGAAATAATTTATATGAAAAGCAAGTTGCTTTTAAACCCAAATATGCTTCAGAAGCTCCTGCAGACACCGCTAGGCAGTAAGGAATAGCTTTGTCCACGTTGGCGTTTTTAGGAAGTTTGAATTATTTCACTTATGTAGCCAAAGGTACCAAAGATGCCCGAGCTACACAGAACGGCATCAGTTCCTGTAGCCCACTCCACTCTTTCTGGGCACTATGATCATTACCTGAAGATTGAAGTTGAGAAATAATTCTTAATTTGTGTGGAAATCCTACAGCGTTTCAGTTTTGTGGTACTTCTTCCTAGAGGACTTGAATCCCCTGAGAAACATAGCTGCAATGATGCATTCCACACATCCAAATCCACTCACCTGAACCAGAGCAAGACTCCAGACAGGAAACACATTGTAGTGAGACAGTTCTGGAGTATTCCTTTACATCAAGGCTTGAACACAGCACTTTATAATCAGGGACAGCTGAAAAATTAAGAAAGCAAGGTCAGGATCAAAACAGATTGGTGCTCTTTAATGGGAAAATGAATGCTTTTCCTGCATGAAGAAATTGCATCCCTGTAGTTTGACCATTTCATGTTTTGAAAGCTGTTGTATTGAGCACTGTTTTCTGTGAGGCTCTGCCTACAAAATTACTTTATTTTTTCCCCTATTTACATCAGCAAATACATTTGGGGTTATGCACAGACCAAGAGCACTTATCCAGTGCCTCAGAGCTTCAGCTTATCCAGCAATTTTTAACCTTTTGGCAGCACCCAGTTGCACAAACACACAGCTGTAGGGTAAACTACTCCAAGCATTACAGCACTTTGGCCTCTCTGATAGCTGCTGAAATGCACATTTGCATCTGAAAGCAGGTGGCTCAGTAACATAAGTGCAAGGCTGTTCATTTTCATCACTGTCTAGAATATTTTTAATGATTTAAGTTATATTAGTATGTCTTTTAAATCTAATAGCAATCATTAGAAACTTCTTTAAGCAAAGATCTTTCTTTTCTTTCCATCTTGTTCTTAGCACTATGGGCTCTGCAGAAAAGAGCAGGAACTTGTCAGATATCCCGACTCCTAGCGTTCAGCCCATTAAACCAAGTCTGCTCTCTCAAATTTCCTTACCATTTTGTTCATGAGATCTAAGCCACCTTTGTGTTTGCAGCTGTCTTTCTCAAGCATCTGTGAAGTGCAGAATCAGTTGATGGAGGAGGTTCACAAGCTGAATTTTGTAAAAGAAAACAGCAGTGCAACGTTCATTGAGAGAAAATTGAGCTTGGAAAAAAAGAAACCTGTCCCTTCTCCAGTGAGTACCATATGTCCGAATTGTGCATGAAGCATCCTCTTTTGATTACTTTTGAAACAAATCCATTTTTATGCCACCTAGAAGTTTGGGCTTGGTCTCTTCACTGGGGCTCTGAATCAGATTGTTGGAATAAATGTTCCATTTAACAGTAACTTCTGAAGATTTTTCATTCTGTTTTCATGTTATTATTTTGAAAATCCATTTCAAATTATCTCTGATTACCCTTAGGTCTTTATGTTAAGTCTAAGGTTGTATACATAAACTTTGATTACTTCTTTTATTAAATACTCTTATGGTCCATCTGAGTCTTCTAATTCATAACTTTTTTCCTCATCCTCAGCTGTGGTTATGCATACTGGCATTTATACATATATGCACACATATGCACCCCTGCAGCAGAAGATTCAGAAAATCTACCACAAAATCTGTGTCCCCCTGGTTCTAAATCTTATCAGACATTTCCAGAACTTTTAGGAGTCTAGTTTACAGTAAAATAAAAACTCAAATGCAGATTTACAGGAGAAGCTGAAGGATTCCTTTCAGCGTCACTAAGGCACATGTGCTCTTGCTTCTGTGGTATGTTAAGATCACATTGATGTGCAGCACCTCCTTCTCTGCCCTCTAACCAGACTAGTGGATATGCTTCCAGCAGTTAATAGCACCTTGCCCTTATTTAGTGAAGTAAATTCACACAAAAATCAGACCGTTTGGGTACCACTGGGTTTTTTTTTGTCTAATGCCTTATAATCCAAGTTGTTACATGACCTTAGCACACCTCAGTGATTTTTGGATTATGCTTTTTTTTTGTGATATCACATAGGAATTCAGAGATCATTGCTATGGAAAAACAATTAAGTTTTAAGTGATGTTTGACATACAGAACACCGTCTCTTTGAGAGCAGAGGACAGACTAAGAGGTCTTTAATTGAAATTCCTACATTTCTTTAAAATTTGCTCTCTATTGCTCACCTGTTAATATAGGAGTTGGACAGGTCCTCGCTGCATATGGCATTTGGCTACCTATAACTGTGTAAGTAACTCCTTGATCTGGGTGTAAAAATGTAGGATCAGTTGCCACATGCAGCATACACTGTTTTCTATGCACCCGTGTTGCCTAGGAATGGCCTTAGCTTTATTCCCAGTGAATTTTTTTTTTTTGCTTTTCAGCTCGAATCCCCACGTCAAACAGAAGGCCAAAGGTCCAAGCTGTTGTCTACGTACAGCATAGAACTGATATACCAAGCTAAGCGCAAGTGCAATGCCACGCAGGAATTTGATATTGATTTACATGAAGGAGAACTGGTGGCTGTTGTGGAGCAAAAGGACCCCTTTGGAACTACGAGCAGATGGCTTGTTGACACAGGAAGTAAGTTCTCTGCACAAACATCCCAATAACAGCTTCCCTTTGGGATATTGATTTCTTTTCATTCTGGCCCCATCTGTTTGCCTCTGTCATACTGACAGCTGCATAAAATGGTTGGCTTTGAAATGGTTTTAGCAGTATTTTGCTGTTTGTTTATTTTCTCTCTTTTTATTCTGGTGTCTAGTCCTTAAAGGGTATGTGTATTCCTCCTTCCTGAGGCCTTACAATCCAGCCAAAGCACAGAAGGATATAGCAGAAAACAACTTTGGTGATGATGATTTTGATAACATCAGCCTCTTCGTTTCTTCACGGCCCTCTACTGACAGCAGCACAAGAGGTCCAAGGCACAAGGAGAGTGACAGCAGCTCATCTCTTCATTTCTGTGAAAATTCCATGATTAACGGCACAGGGACTGATGCTTTTCAGGATATGGATGACCAGCATGTAAGTATGATACACACTTGTGCCTGTCTTCTCATTGTTCCTATTTCAAATCTAGAATGGTACTGCTCATAATTGAAAAGATTTTCTTTTACACTGGAAAAGACTGGCAATCTGTCAGTATGACATGGGAATTCATTATCCTCTGTTCTTTGCCTTTCTTAAATAGCTATAAGGTAGGAAAGGATAATCAGTTAAACCATGAACTGTGGTCCCATCTCACAGAAAACATGCCATTGCATTACCACACCACATATATAATGCTTCAAGGTTCTCCTATGGAGAAGGAACCTGCAAAATAGCTCAATCTGGGGGATTTTTCTACTGATGTTTGACAAGAAATCTGTGGCAATGCTGGTCAGCAAGGCACAGAAGTGAGTTGTGTCACATTTGAGTACAGGAGCTTTAGGAAAGGTGATTGATTCTTCCTGAGGAAACCTTGCTAGAAAATTCTCCATCCAATCCAAGGCTGCTTGGTGGGACAGAAACAGGCACTTGGTGTGAGCTGAAAACCTTACTAGTGTAGTAAGCCAATGAGGTCTCAGAGCTTGGTTTGTTCCTCCCCATGCAGAATTCCCCAGATCCTTCAATTTTACTTTTTAGTTTGGCCCTGTTCATTGTAGTCTGTCTAGCAATTGCAGACCATGTAGTCGCATACTGGTTCAAGTATGTTACTACACGTTTTCTGTATACAGAATTCATACTAATATGCAATAACAGGGTAAGATGTGGCTACATTTCTGAATTCAGATTTTGGTTTCTGTGGATTTCCTTTTACAGACCTTTTATGCTGTTTATGCATTTCAAGCAAGAAATGATCAGGAACTCAGTCTTCAGGAGTACCAGAAGGTTAGGATACTTCGGTTTTCTGACCTAAGTGGCAATAAAGAATGGTGGCTAGCAGAAGCAAAAGGTCAGAAAGGATATGTACCATCTAATTATCTTGGGAAGATGACATACGCTTAGGAACAGAAAGGCCCATTGAGCCAGTTTCTCTGAAGTAGACAAAATAATAATCTATTACGGCTTGCAGCAAGCAAGGCAAACTCACAAGTGATTGACAGAAGCCACGGTATCTGGTACAGCACACAGATATTGAGAACCTCCATCCTCCAAAAGCCATCACCTTGTCAAGACCTGAGGGAGGAGACATTTAACAGGAAGACTGATTCTGATTAACATCCTGAAGAGCTTGCTTTTCTATTACCCCATAATTTTCTCTTTTGTCAGTGTCCTACGTCAAAAGTCAACCTACAAGTACAAATCACAGCTAAAATTATGTTTCTCTTCCATGATATCTAGCAAATAATATTCAGGATGAAGAGAATTAGCCTTGAAAAAGGACAAATTCCGTCTTCAGAGATGCTGTAGTTCAGGCTGAATTGTTCCTGAACCACTATCTCAATGAACATAGACCTGTCTAAAACTTGAGAATTTTTTGGTTGTCTGTTTTTATCCTCAGCCACTTTTGTGGTGAACCTTTTCCTCAGTGGAGATTATTGGAGTGGGAAAAGAAAAAGGGTTTCATTTTTGTAGAAAACATTTCAATTTAAAACATACAAAGTGTGATGGTACCAGAGGCTGGTCCCAGGGAAGAAGGTATGTTTAGTTAAATATGGAAATGGAGAGAGGGAAAGAAGGGAAAAAAGCAGCAAGTACTGTGAATTAATTAGTTATAATTTTCAAAAGAATTACATTACTTCATATGTTTTTAGTAATATGAAAGCACCACAGGTTTGAACTTCCACATATGTCTCCACACTAACTGATTTATTGTGCAAGATCTGTGTAGTGAAACAAAACCTTTGTTATTAGACTTGGGAAATTTACGAAGATTTAAAAAAAAAAAAAAAAAGTCAAGTGGTGCCTTTCAATTAGTATTTACCACCTATCTGTTTCCTTATGTCAGATACAGGGGTCATAATGTCTAGTAAATAAGCTAGGATTTAAGATGCATCAACATTTGTCTTCCAGAAAAAAAAAATAAAAATCATTATTCTCAGTGTCTGATGTTAGATTGAACACGGAAGAATGTACTGATAAGATGATTCACTGTTTGCAGAATTCAGGGTCAAAATCCTTGTATTTTGCTAAAGTATCTTCAAAATGGTGAAGGCTATTTTAACAAGTTAATATAGTTCACATTGCATCCTTAACGAGCATAGCAAACAAAAAATCCCAAGGAAGGATCTGAATGTCAGGTAGCACTTCTGTAGCTTTGCTGACTACAGTGATCCTTAGGTCAGGCTGAACACCTGAGCTAGACTCAATAGTGATCTAACAACATATCATTGCAATCACCATTGAGAACCGAGTGTTCATTGCCATTTATTTCAATACAGTAATGCCTAGGTCCTCTAGTGATGAATGAGGACCTTCTTGTGCTAAGCATTGCACAAAGCAAAAAAAATGCAACTATGCCTGCAGCAGACAGTGTAATTGAAGGTGAACTCCCATCAGGTATTTTCTGTATTGCTGCATAATTGCTTCTTACTCACCAAACATTAAAATGACAAGACTACTGAAATTAAGTGAGGAACGGAGAGGGGTGGAAGGCTGTACAGAAATTGTTCTAAGCTCTTGTGTAAGTTTCTACTTCCAATAGGTGAAGTGTGGGCTAAGAAGATGAAATTATTCAAATCTCTTACTGAGATGCAATAGGAAATAACTTGTGAGCAAAGAAAGAATAAAAAATGTTCAGGCAATCAGTGAAAAAAGTAGTTTAAACTACACTAATGGATCTAGTTTCTTTCTCTTTAGTGTCCCAAATTTCAATTTCATTTTCTTAAAAATGTAAAGAAAGTTCTCAAGTTCTTGCTCGGAAGGTGAATGCAGTGGATCAGAGAGATGAGAGCCTGAAATTTCTACTGGATTAAATCCTATGATTGAGAAAATTTTTGAGTTCTCTGAGATGGACATCCAGAAACAGGTACATGAAACTCTGAACTACTGCAAATCCATTGATCAATAATAATAGATAATGCATTACTTTGCCTAATTGTGCATCACCTCATGCATTTAAATCTTGCTGTTTCTATAGCAAGCAAAAAGGGTTCTCATCCATTTTATTAATGGATGTAGTTGTTTTTACAGAAAACGTTGCCTTTAGTTAAATGAAGAAAATAAAGCTTTGGAGGGGGAGTGTCAGCTTAGAAGAATGGACTGAAAGACTGCAATTCACTCTACTAAGTTTGCACTGCTTTGATCTTTATATTTTAAAATTATGGGGAAGATGTGGACAAGAAGCTTTTCAGTATGTCTTGCAACTTAGAATATTTTGTTTGGAGATGATCTATGAAGTAGTTGAAACAGTTTTAGAAATGACTGAATTGTACTTAATAGGCTTAATGCAGTCATGTAAGCACAATGATGAAGTTTTGTATTTCAGACAGTGAAATTTATTAAGGACAAGAGTCAGGAAAAAAAAAAAAAAAGGATTTCTGAAGTCTTAGTTCTGAGAACTCAGCTTGAGTCATAGGGAGAGCTCTGATTTTGAGTGTTAGGTACATTCCCCATGAAAAATCAGGCTCTGTGAAGGTGTCTCAAAGTGTACTCAAATGCTGTTCTCCAAAATATTTATTGGTATCCTGAAGTAAGAGGGGATGAAGGATGAAATACACTGGAGTTGGCCACATAAATTTCACTGAACTACTGTGGGATTTGGGAACTCCTAGTAGCCATATGAAATCCCAGTGTATGGTTAAGACCCATAATAATTTTTATGTTGTGGGATAACTTATATTACTTTATTATATCC
Source organism: Athene cunicularia (assembly GCF_003259725.1). Lineage (NCBI taxonomy): Eukaryota > Metazoa > Chordata > Aves > Strigiformes > Strigidae > Athene > Athene cunicularia. The sequence goes on along the minus strand of NW_020799099.1, from coordinate 17,201,267 downwards.
TCATAACTTGGGACCCACAAAGTACTTTATTAGGTACCCAGGTGGACTGGTTTACTTCATTTCAGAAATTCAAAGTTTAAGTTGTTATCACTGGATATTACAAATACATTGCAAACTTCTATTTTTGTTTAAAGCAGATGAATGCAAACTACAACTGCAAAAAATGAAGAGATGCTCTTTGAATCTAAAGCCTTCCTACATTAAGGAGACTTAATTCATATTAGACTTACTCAGACACATTTTTGTACAGATAGTGCTTTAAATACTAGAAACTGAGCTATGTTAAGGCTCCAGAAATTCCTAAGAATATACAATGTTTTTGCAGCTGTTTCTTTAATATAGAGAAGGTTACAGTGTTCTAGGAGTTTTCTTATTCTGATTCATAACAAAACTAATTTCTTGTGATTGAGGCAGGCTACAGTTTAATAGAGCAATCTTGCATTTATTAAAAATCTGCATTTTACTTAATTGAACTTTTGTGACAGTAAGTATGAACAAGATTGGGTCCAATCAAGTGGAAGTGTTTCTGCATTCAGGGAGTATTTTTAAGTTGCCATTGATAACCTGGAATGCAAAAAATGTCCAAGCCAATGAACAGCATGGTGTCTCTGGCCCTGACCTCTGGCACCTGTGTGCTTCACCATCTTCCCTCTGCTTGGACCGTGCTTGTGAACCTTAAGTAAGGATTCACCTTTTCAATGCAAACACAGATTGAAGAATTATTCCTTCTGACTTTTCATCTTAGGAAGCTTCACTCAATAATTACCTCCTTCAAACACTGAAGTATATTTTGCTGTCATTTTAAGATAGCTTGTGAAAATGCAGATCTATGAAGTGGACCTAACACCTCCAATAGGAAACATAGCCATGACAACACTTGTGCCTGTAGATCTATTACTCATAATTCCTCTTACAATATTGTTTGTTCAGAAATGGTGAAAAAAATATTTTAAATTATTGTAATAATAAAAATCTATTTTTGTAAAGATCTGTTTCTTCTTTTTTTTAAAAAAGTAAGACTTTTTTCCAGAAGCAAAGAGCTTTATATGCTATTCAAGATCTGCCTTCTGTGGTGAACTATAAAAAGCATCACAGCAAAATTAGCAGAGCAGAGGAAGTAGTTGCCTCAGATAAAATGCTGCATTTCTAGTACGTGTTTCTAGTATGGTTATCTATTAATATATTAGAAGTTGTCAAACACTATCAAAATACTGAGCAAGTTTCAAAATACACTTCAAGTTTCCAAATGTCAGCTTAGTTCTGTTCTTTCCTAGCTGCTCCTGAGGTCATGACTGCTGTGTCCAACCAGAGGTCTGTCATGAGCTGTAACAGATAAAAGCTTGTGTTACCAAAATAAATTACAGAACTTTGTGTTAGATCTTTCCTCTTAGACCCAGGTATCACCAGCATGTCCTAGCTGGGCCAGAAGGAGCATTCATGGAACCAGAGTAATCTGTTGTTTCACATTACAATGGGTATCAGAGTTTGGGCATCTATGAAAAACCATCATATATAAGTGGAAGTAATATATTACTATACCAATCATAAAATGGGCCAGAAAAGGCAAGTAGCTATTTTTACAGTAAATCACAGAGCAATAGGGTTTGGGAATAGAAAAGTCACAGGACTCTTTTCCAGTTATTTTTTCTAAATATGAGGTATGCTTCTCAAAATTCAGAAGGACCTTCCTTCTTTCTGCCCTACACTAGATTCCTCAACCTGACACGCAAATTCAGTCAAACAACCCTGTAGAACAGACTCCTTTCCTAAAAATACAGTTGTTAATTCCATCCTAACTATAACTTCAAGGCAGAAAGCAACTATTCCCTTCCATCTACTCTGTTTTTCAGCAGTGCCTATCTTACATATTCACACTAAAAACTTGATTTAAAAGACCAGGTCTATGCTATAAATCCCTCCTAATACTTCAAAGAATCACAATCCTAACTGACATTTTTATACCAACAGAAGGAGACACTCTTTCATTTAGGAAACTGGGAAAGTTACAGTGAAAGAAAGTCTTTTGCCAATACAAATTGCAGCTCTATTGCAGAGTTTGCTAATACAGTGATATCAGCAAGTCCAGCTAGACTTGGGAGAAAGATAGGCATGCATAAAACGTACAGAGTTAGTTATTTTATTCTAAATGTATAGGAGATAACCTACGGTCAACCCATGCCAGGGTTACAGACATAAAATCAGGATACACTTGAATCAGGTCTCAGAGGTATTTTAAATGGCACTAGCTATCACAATTTAAAAACAAAGATCAATTTTTTTTGCTTTTGTTCACCCCATATGTGGTACTTAATAATTAGAATTAATTAATTATAATTAATAAGTAATCTGCCCAGTTCACATGTAAGCTCCTGAAATCCTGGCAAGCAAAACTATATGTATATTTAGAGGCAAGACAGAGGCAGCTAGCACCTTGAACCTTCCTGGGGGAGCAGGTTTTACTACTAGAGTGAACACTTTACATAGCAGCACTCCAGCCATTAAAAGAATCTATCTTCATGCTCTACTTCATACTGTAGGCAACATTCTTCTGATTAACATTTAGGAAGAAAAAATGCCTTCTGTTTGCTAATGGAAACTGCTTCAGTATCTTTTTCTACTATACCACCATTAAAAACCTTTTGTGCTAGAGAGGAAGAAGGATGGGCTGATCGAAAAGCAATAAAAGTTCTGGATTCCTCCTCTTCATGGTGTTATTTTTAAATCGCCCTGGAAGCTGCAGGCACTACAAAGACAAAGCCTTTCTTTTTTTCCTCCACAGGAAATAATGGTTGAAAAAGTATGCAAATTCTCTAGGTAGCTAAGGCAATCCTGAGTAAATGAAACTATTCCTTTGGATGTTTAAGGAACCTCAGCCTAAATCTTAAATGTGGAGAAGGGAAAAGAGGTATGGGAAATAGCTGCATGTATCAGATTTACACAGACTTAAAATACAGGATGGCTAAGAAAAGCTGTAGCTTTCACCTAACTACAAAAGTCTGTGTGGCGAGTTCACCTTGGCTGGATGCCAGGTGCCCACCAAAGCCGCTCTATCACTCCCCATCCTCAGCTGGACAGGGTGGCAGAAGGTAAGATGGAAGGCTTGTGGGTTGAGATAAGGACAGGGAGAGATCACTCACCAATTACCATCACAGGCAAAACAGACTCAACTTGGGGACAATTAATTTAATTTATTACCAATCAAATCAAGAGTAGGATAATGATAAAACAGAAACTAAATCTTAAAACAGCTTCTTCCACCCCTCCGTTCTTCCCAATTTCTCTACCTCCTCTCCTCCAGTGGCACAGGGGGTTGTCAGTTCATCACATGTTGGTTTTGCTGCTCCTTCCTCCCCAGGGGGAGGACTCCTCACACTCTTCCCCTGCTCCAGCGTGGGGTCCCTCCCACAGGAGACAGTCCTCCACAAACTTCTCCAACATGAGCCCTTCCCATGGGCTGCAGTTCCTCACAAACTGCTCCAACGTGGGTCCCCCATGGGGTCACAAGTCCTGTCAGCAAACCTGCTCCAGGGTGGGCTCCTCTCCACAGGTCCACAGGTCCTGCCAGGAGCCTGCTCTAGCACAGCTCTCCAATGGGGTCACAGCCTCCTTCGGGCACATTCCCCTCTTCTGGCCTGGGGTCCTTCATGGGCTGCAGGGGGGCATCTGCTTCATAGTTAACCTCCATGGGCTGCAGGGGCACAGCCTGCCTCACTGTGGTCTGCACCACAGGCTGCAGGGGAATCTGCTTCCATGCCCGGAGCACCTTCTCCTACTCCTTCTTGGACCTTGGTGTCTGCAGAGTTTTCTCTCACATATTCTCACTTCCCTCTCCAGCTGCAGTTGCTGTTACAAAGGAGGGTTTTTCCCCCCCCTCCTTGTTAAATATGTTATCCCAGAGGTGCTACCACTGTCACTGATGGGCTTGGCCTCAGCCAGCGATGGGTCTGTCTTGGAGTCGGCTGGTATTGGCTCTGTTGGACACAGGGGAAGCTTCTAGCAGCTTCTCACCAAAGCCACCCCTGTAACTCCCCACTACCAAAACCTTTCGATGCAAACCTAATACAGTCAGAGATGTTTTCCTGTTTAGAGATACTCCCCTCATCACAGAAGGGATGGCTAGAGGATTGGTAGAGCACTGATCACAGACAGAAAGACTCAAGATCCTTTTCCAGTGCTCAGCCTGAGCCAGTTCTTGAGAGCCAAACAAAACCTGGAGCAGCCAGGAGGAAGAGAGGGAGCACAAGCTGTGAAGAACAGCTCAGGGGTGCGAGTGGAGAGCTGGAAGTCTTGATGCTTTAACTACATGTCTTACTTGTGGTGGTAAAGCATGAAGTGTAACCCGTATGTGGCTAGGACAGGTTTGAAGGAGCGTAATGGAATCTGGGAGGATACATGGAAATAGCTGGAGGCTTGTGGGTGTAAAAGCCCAGTAAGGAAAAAGCCACCAATGTCTTCACAGAAGCTGCTGAGAGGCAGGCATAGCACCTACACACGTGCTTTCTAACAGTAGCTGGGCTAAGTACAAGACCACGCTAGGGCTGGGGAAAGAGGGGGATTATATTCTGCAAAATGAAGAGACAAAGCTGATCCCACCAAAGTCTCTGGAAGAGGGAATCTAATTTGTTCAGCCTTAACAATACCCACACACAGAGACAAATTCCTCTTCCTCCCCCTGGCCCCCCCTTATAGGTTCACAGTATTATTAGCAGTTCGGCAGAGCAGCCAAGATGCTGCTAGGATACAAGTTACCTTGGACACTGCTGATGTCTAGATACAACTCTGCCCTAGCACAGCTTCTGTCTTGCAATAATCCTGGGGCATCTGCTTCATTTGCTCCCGGATCGGAGACACTAAGTAACAATGAAACACAGATAGGTAAACACAGATATGACAGTTCCCATGAAAGTTGTGTGGAATACATCACCCAGTATAACAAGAAAACTTTTCCTATGCAGGGTTAAAAACCCCCATGTTTTTCATTATTCTTTGTGAAAGCAAAATATAAACACTCATTTTGACAAAGGGCTAAAAGAATATCTTCAGATGTCTGGAGCAATCTTTTCTATTTGAAACTCTATACTATTACAAATATTTTTGATCTATTTTAACAGTTACCATACCTCATAGCACTATTTCAGACACTTGCAAATCCACAAAGGAACTAGTGTAGAGGGAAAAAAAGAAGTCTGAGTTGAGGAGAAAGGAAAATGGTTTCTGAATACCTCTACTCCCTGCCCAAATCAACCAAACCCTTTGTCCCATGAATGCTATGGGAGGGGACAGTGACATATTAGGATCGCAATTCTGGGTTACATGGATCCTAACACTTGGTCTCCCAAGTTCCAGACCCTGGCCCTTGTGCCTTCATACACGGTTGGCAGGCGAGCCAACCAGAAACCCAAGCAGGGAGCTTGCCATGAGTCTTACCATTAGTATGAATCTGACCCACTGCAACATCAGAACTGGTGGGGTGGTCTGTAGTTTCCTCTGTGTCCGATTACAACTCAAGGGATAAAACTGGTACCATAATGCATCTGTGTAACATCTGTGTCCTAGCACTTCTTTGTGAGCTATGTTTTTGCAGTCAGGAGATTGGAATTAACTTCCTGTAAGCTTAAGACTCTTCTAAACCTCCACCATGTCCTGGCACTTCTCTCCAAATTGCATCTGGAAATCCAACCTTTTTTCCCAGGTTTAAAGCCATCTACATACAAGCCCTGAAAGATCCAATGCCAATATCCAAATAGAAGTAGTTTTGCAACACTTGCTGGTAAATTCAAATACAGGGTCTTCCAGCAGATTTGGGAAAGCATGCATGAGCAGTGTTCCCCCTAAAATACAAATCATTGAGGGGAAGGGGAGAGAAACCACACTTTTACAACATACAGAATCCATTTGCTACTTTGAGTATCATGAAAGAAGACATGCATTTATATGTGTGTACTTCTGTTCCTAGCTCCTACAGAAATTGCTGGAAAAGGTTTTCCAACTGATTTCAAAACTCTAATACAGACATATTTTTTAAAAAGAAACAAACAGCTCCCTGCTCCACCCCCTCCTAGAAACTGGATGACAGGGCTAGAGAAGGGTTTTTATCCATCTGAAGTGTTGAACAGTGACCAACACTGTCACTAACTACTGAAGAGATTTCTGCCTTTGCTCCTTGCTTCTATGAGGAAGCAGTAATTTTAGATAATAATCATACAGGCTATGGTAGAACAGTTCAGAGACTAGAGGCTTCATTTTCCAGGATAGGTTGGCAGACAATACTGCTCTGACAGATGCAAGGACTGTGAATTTTATAGTAATATTTAACAGCATGGAATACTTAGGTAATCAAAAAAAGTCTTCTGTGTTTCAGGTGTGCCAGAAAGGAAGCTAGCTTATTGACACCTAAGACAATACCCTTCATTTTCTTCTATTTTCCTCTCTCACATCAACGAAAGTGTTGTGCAATCAGATTGTGTTTTAATTAAAATATACACTGCCTACCCTACCACTTATTTTCTATTCATAATCAACAGGACAATATTAAGGTTCTCTACAGATTAGGAAGGCTTGAAAACACTGTTCTGGCTCTTCTGCTCTTTATATGGTTTAGGGACCATTTATCTTCTGCCAATGCTTTTCTTCTCCCTCCAAGTAGTACAACAGCAAAATTACCTGAGAAGTTCCCCACCAAAACAGGCCGTTTAAAACTCTTGCTTTAAATAGAACATGTTGTTTAACAGTTAATTTTTGAAATTGTTTAAAAGAAAATATATTTTTTCCCATGAGGAACTGTATAATTTGGGATAAGCTTCATTAACTCTGTACAATATAGACAACTCTGAACAGCTGAAGCATTTTTAAATATCAGAAAATCAGGTGAAAGAAAAACAGCAATGATTTCCGAGATTAATAATACTTTTATTAATAACATTTAAGAATGACAGTTTCAGTCAGTTCAATGTATTCAGTGTCCACATAAATCTGGTTTTTGTTTTTTATACTCCAAAATACCCAACTTTTAAAATTTCAAGTTTCAGTGCTTTGAGCTAAAGAAGAGGAGCATATAATAGTGAATTCCTCCAACATATTCAATCCATAGATTTGCAATGTCAGAAGAAATACTAGGATTAAAGTGTGACATCCTGTATAACCTAGGTTTTGGGCTTCCCCGATTTAACTACTGTTTCATCCAGTAACCAGAGGATTTTCTTTAAGAAAAACACCAACCCTGCTGTTTCACAGAACACAACCAACAAAATTACCACGCAGCCATACTATTTTTTGAGTTTCTTTTGAGCAGCCTTCTTCTTGACCATTTGTAACCTCTTCATAGCATTGAGCTGAGATTCCTGAGAAGTCGGGCCTTTTAGGGAGGTCGACTGATTACCAGTATCTGCCGTGGCTTTGCTTGCGCTGCCCCCACTGTTACCCACAGTCCCACTGTTGCCATTCCCACTGCTCACCTGGCTGCTGGTGCTTGGTGCAGTACTGCTGGGACTAGGAAGACCTACTTTGCTGACATTGTCACTGCTTACCGAACGGCTAAGGGTGGTTTTCCCCAGTGTCAGAGGTGGAGGAGGTTTCAACTGAGCAGGGTTTGTGTTGTTGTTGGCAGAAGCTATTTTTGACCCTAGTCCTGTTTTGGAGGTTGCCAACCCTGACAAACCCACAGGTTTCTGGTTATTTGAAGAAGCTGTAGGCTTCCCACTGGCACTCTGTGCTGTTGATCCCAGTTTGGCAGTTGATGGATTGGCAGAGGAGGTTTTGGCTGCAAAAGCAGCCCATCCTGTAAGGCCACTGGTTGCTGAAGAGGAAACACTTGTACTGGCCGAGTTCCCCGAAATTGCTGCCGAGGTCTAAAATAAATAAAGCATTCTTATTTGTGTAACAAATAGCATCTATTTGTGTAACACATCACAGCAGGAATAGATCGAGCCTCTGTTTCAGTTCTTTTCCCAGGAACACCCAGCAGACAGTATTTCAACACTGGTCAATACAAAGTATTAATAAGAAAAGGAAAGGATGCCAGCTGCAGGCAACTTTTAATTTCCTAGCCATGTAAAACCAGTACTGCCTTTTCCAGCTGGCAGGCTATCATATGGCATTGTGATCCCTCCTAAACTCTAAAAGATGGCTTAACTGAAGTAACTACAAAAAGCCCAAATTCGTGAAGTATAGAAGAGCAAGTCACCAACTTTTATTGTTTACTGTCATTACCCAGTGTCACGTTTTAACAAGATGACAGGTGCTCAGACAAAAAATTACACACTGAGCAATTAAATATTGCATTTGTTACAGTCTTTTGGTCAAATTAGCAGTGTCTAAACTTCTTCTTTTCGTTCCCTTCCCTCCTCTTGGTTCTTAACAGCCTGTACCATATTTTTTTTTTTTAAAAAGTCACTGGACTTCTTTCCTATAGCCTTTCCATTCAGGTACTGCAAAATACAAACCTCCTGTAAACAAAGTCTTCCTTGCCTGCAAAGTGCTATACCCATTAACTGCAGTTCCCACACCTTAATCCCCAGTTTTCAGTCGGGGATAATACACACATTGAATTATTAAACCAGAGTTATACCAAATGGCAGAGTCAAAATGGAAATTAAAACCCTCTATTCAAGTAATACCCCTTCTATAATATATCCAGACAGTTTCTAAACAGTAAAGATGATGGATGAAATCAGGCCTCACTCCTACAACCTGTTCAGGGACATAAATAACTCTGCTGAGGTGAAAAAAGTTATTCACAAGTATAAGTGCCTGAGCAATAGCCATCATATTATTCATGATGGTTTGCATCCAGGCAGAGCAATGGCAAACATAACTTTGAGCACATGAATAATTGCTTTGATTCTGAGTTAAAGATGTGTTTTCCTAGGTAAGGGTCATGCTTTGTTGGACTACTGTGTTATTTATTACACTGCTCTGGTTTACTACATTTGACTAACTTTTGACAATATTTATTAAATAACTTGAAGAAACAGAAACATGAGGCAACATATATAAGAAGCAGCAGCCTCCTAAATTAGATCTCACAGAGTCAGCTCTAGTTTCTATTGCAGAATCATAAAACCACCTAGGCCAGAAAAGACCTTCAAGACCACTGAGTCCAACCGTTAACCCAATACTGTCAAGTCCACTATTACCATGAGAAGAAGCCTTCTAACTATTAAAATATGCATATGTTACTTGACCACAGAGCACATAGAATGGTAGAATAGTTTGGGTTGGAAGGAACCTTTAAGATGATCTAGTTCCAACGCCCCCTGCCATGGGCAGGGACACCTTCCACTAGCCCAGGTTGCTCAAAGCCCCGTCCAACCTGGCCTTGAATACTGCCAGGGAGGGGGCAGCCACAGCCTCTCTGGGAAACCTGTTCCAGTGCCTCACCACCCTCACAGTGAAGAATTTCCTCCTTACTAAATCTACTCTCTTCCAGTTTAGAACTGTTACCATCCTACCCCTATACACCCTGAGGTGGAGTCCCTCCCCATCTTTCCTGTAGCCCCCTTGAAGTACTATAAGGCCGCTATAAGGTCTCCCTGGAGCCTTCTCTTCTCCAGGCTGAACAACCTCAACTCTCTCAGCCTGTCCTCGCAGGGGAGGTGCTCCAGCCCCCTGATCATCTTTGTGGCCTCCTCTGGACCTCCTCAAGCAGGTCCATATCCTTCTGATGTTGGGGACCCCAGAGCTGGACACAGCACTGCAGGTGGAGTCTCACGGGAGCAGAGTAGAGGGGTAGAATCCCCCCCCTTACCTGCTGGCCACACTTCTCTTGATGCAGCCCAGGATGTAATTGGCTTTCTAGGCTGCTAGTGCACATTGATTTATGAGGCTTTTTTACTTGCATAAAATATTATGAAAAAAAAAAATCCCTGGAATAAATTCTGTACTCTCCCTTGTAACATAAAAACAGTCAAGAGTTGAATTCTTCAGGGACTTACGGTTGAATTGAGGTTTTCCCCCCCACAGTCTTTTAGTGTTAATACAAATCAACTATGCTATGGTACTACTCAGTACACATAGCAGCATAGCAGACTATTTTCATTCATGGTTCTTGTGAGAAAAGATTGTCATTTTTTCAGTTAGACCAATCTATGCAGTGAAATGTAAACTCTCACTCTGGAAAACGTAAACTACATTACCTTGACTTCTGTTCTCTTGAATGCTAGAAATGTTGGTGGGGTCTCAGGTTTTAACTTAATTTCTGGCTTCTTTACCAATGGATCCTTCACAGCTGGTGCAACTGAAACCACTGCAGGAGCTGGTTTTTGAGGTGGCTTTTGTGTCTTCTGAGCCTGTGCAAGTGACAGGAAAAAAACACCCCAAATCAGTTATGGGACTAACATTGACTGTTTTGACTGTTAAAAAAAGCATGAGCATTATCAGACTGAAATCTGTCCTTTACAATTTCAAGCTGAACGGTGCCTCAGAAATATGGTAGTAGGGGATGTGGAGGTAGTTCTGAGTATGGTACTGGGGACAGAGTCCAGACAAAAAGCACACTGAATAGAACTTGCTATTTCAGTGTGAAAAGAATGGCACTGTTGACACTTTGGGAACAGAAAAGCACTGGGCCTTCACAGGAATAAGGTAAAGACAGGTGAACTTGAAGACAGGAACAGAATCCAGCAGTAATGGGATGCAGGCTGCAAGAGCCTGCTAAGTGGTGGCAGGTAAAATAGTGGAATTTGTGCCAAAAAAAAAAAAAAAAAAAAAAAGGGAAAGGACATACTGAAGGCAAATGCTGAATGGCTGCAATGGCTATCCTGTGCAGTAACTGACCTCAAACAAACACTCCTCTCAGTTCAAAGGCCTGATGATCATCAGAATAATCAGGCCTTGTATGATCTTGTAAGTTACCACAGAACACTTCCAGAAACAGAACACATCTCCTGCTGTATGAAAGGGTTGATTTTAAAATGTCAGAACTAAAGTCATGAGAACTAATGGTTAATATTTCATGCACCCAAAGATGCTTTCTCATTCTGATGTTTGTTTCTTATAATAAGATGAGTGGGATTCCTGCGAGATCAGGAGTAATTAGTTTGTTTAGTCAAGAAATTAACACGCAGATCAATCAAAATAAAGGGATATTATCCTGGAATGTGCTACCTTCAACTTATTATCAAGCCCGAGAACAGTGAATACTTGAGATCTGGACTGATTTTTGCAGTCTTGTCTTACAGGAAAACAAACATTCCAAAGCTAAGAAGAAAATTAAAACTGTAGGGCTATTTGGTATACATGTATAAAAACTGAGTATCACCTGGAATAAAAAAAAAGTCTTCAACTGCTGCTTACCAAGTAGGAAATAATCCTATTTCACTCTTCTTCACTCAACTTCTGCTTTTTAAAAAGCTTTGTTTAAGCAGCTAATTACAGAAATCTCTTTGAGATGCTACATTAAAAAACACAGCTGCAGCTAGGTAAGCACTACTGAGAAAAATGGTTCTCCAACATGCTTCCAAAGATTTCTGAAACCCATACAATACTCTCACATATTAGAAATAGCCTGCAGTATTCAAATAGTGCTCATGAGACAAAAAAAAAATCTGACTCTTACCATTCTCTTCATCTGCCTGGTACAGCGGGCACAATACCATACAAGTCGAGGATCATTCACTTCCTTGTCTGTCACCTGAGGTTTATGGCAATCCTGGTGGTAAAGATTATGGCACTCCTGACACTCCACTAGCTGATTCCCAGAAATAACTGTCATTTGCCTGCAAAGCAAGTAGTTAAGAACAGATTATGGGAGAAAGCACTTAAAGGATTATCCAATTGTTGCCAATTTTGCAAGATTTAAGGTAAAAACTAAGTATTTTTGCTTTCACATATATTTTCTACCTGTGGCAAATGAAATGTATTTCTCTTCTTCCTGTACGAGTTCTTCCTAACAGATATTTTACCTTTTAAAATACAAAATTTCTAATTTCCTTCAAAAAAATCTAAAACTTCTATACTGTTAAACATGTGTACATGACACTTCTGATTTTCCTGTTTGATTTTTATATTAGAAATGTAAGTCTCACCTGCTTTACTTCACTATAGATACCTCACTGTATACTAATAAGACTTCCTCATTATCATACAAGGGCCTGGTCTACATTTAGACAATTTTGCTGTAAACTGTAGAACAATACAGTTCAAGAACAAATAATTTCTCAGTGACAAGCCTGTAAGAGTGCTTTCTGCTACAGGATTTAAAAGCATCATCAAAGCTGTATGCTACTTTAAAGATGCTTTATTAGCCACTCTTTTGGTCCCTTCTACACAAACAGACACTTGGAATTTGAGATAATACCAGAATCATGGAAAGATGGAACAGAAAGGATTAACTGTGCAGTCCTGCCTTGAAGCAAACATGTAAGCTGGTGATGAGGACTTAATTTTGCATGGGCCTCTGGTGAAAGTAATCACGCTGTATAAATGACAAATTAGTGATCTACACATGACTAGGAGTGTGTCTGTGAAATTAGCCAAATACCATTTTCCTAATGATTTCTTCTTTCAGATGACAAATCAAGCTATTTAATTGCTAAGCTGCTTTTGCTCATATCCCTGAGGAGCAGGTACCCAGGTAACCATGGAAACTCTGTTTGTAGATGGGTGGGGAAAGGTAATCCCTTATTTCTTTATATAACAGGAAAATGAAGTCTGAAGGTATTGTCCATATGGATACTAGAACATTTTCTAAGAAGTATTTCTTTTTTAAATGGGTTATTTAAAACCAGAGGGAGAAGCCTTTCTGAAATTCCAGGACCATTACTTTAGATGCAGGATATTTCAAAAGCAGTTTTATTTGTTTGTTATTCCTAAATTGGGTCAGAACAAAGCAGTGATGTTTCAACACCATGTCTCAAAGGGGGAGACTCATCCTATTTTAAAATTGCAAAGAACAATCCCAGACAGATTAAAAAACCATGAACTCTTCATGCCTAGAAACAAGTTAAACCAGAGTTATTTTTAAATGGTATGATAACTGAGAAATAAAACTAATGATTTTCACCTTCAGAAATCAACCAAACAGAAAAGTATTAATAAAAATAAGGTTGATCTTTCAAAACCAGGCTTTTTAGAAGACTTTTTTTTTGGTATTTTTTGAGAGACAGAGTTCACTATCATCTGCAAAATGCATGTAGTATTTCTTATTCTTCTAACTGAGGAGCCTTGTTTTTCTGAGGTATTGCAGAGGGTGAAGTTATTTTAATACTCTCTCTCTCCTTGACTAACTCGGTATAAAGGAACAAGAAGAAACACACCTCAGGCATCAACGTTTGATACTCCTAGTCACTATGAAAATACATTTGACACTTAGCAGATCTTGAAGAAACATTTAATGTCTCTGCTTTAGTTTTTACATCTATAAAAAAGGAATAGTTAATATTCCAATGCTCTCTTTTGAATTTGTGAACCCACAGCTGGGTTCTTGTTAACTTGTCTTCTTAAGCAATATAAGTATAAACCCTGTGGCTATGAATCCCACCTACTCTGCAATTGGACATAATTTTTTCATTCACAATTGACTGAATAATTGAGTTATTAATAGATATCATTTTCTACATACTATTCATACTGGATTTATTTTACAGAATATCCAGTGCTTTTATATTTCATATGTACTGGGATGTTATTATTTCAGCTCAATACGGCCAACCCCAAAAAGAGCCCACATGTTGAAAGCTGAGTAGTAAATTGTGGAATATTGTCTTAACCAACATGTTGGTTTCAGAAAGTTTGCAGCACAAGTACTCTGAAAAACATCCTGTCCATTGTGAGCTGGAGATCAAAAACCACATGACATCAGTTCCAGCAGGTTTCATGCAAAATGAAAACAAATCCTGAGCATTGGGTGACTGTTGCCATCCCCTCTCTAATGGGTTGTTTCTTTCCCTGCTGTGCTTCTCCCTCCCTCTGGCATCAGCTTAATGAGAGCTATTTTAGTTAGCCAGGATAGACGCACTTTTTGCAAGAGCCCTATGAAACTGTAACCATGATTAGCTAGAAGCGACGCCTTCAGCAGCCAGGTTAAACATTGATTGTGGAACAGCTAATGGAACCACATACCTGGCCTATGTTTTTCAAAGCAAAGTCTTGGCCACACTAGGCACAGCAGCTCCATTTTCTTTCTTTAGTTTCTTTAGTTTGCAGGCATTTCTCATTATGCCTCTATGTGTTTTCCTTTGCCAGGGAAGATGTAGAATTAAAATCCCAGCAGCTCAAGACTGTCTAAACAAAACTTTTCCTGCCAAATAAGTTAACACCATACACTTTTTAGTAGATTTTAACATACTGCTGAGCAGGCCTTCATCCCTTTAGGAGAGAGCAAAAATGGAATTTGCAGGAAGAAATATAAAATTGAAATATGTATTTCATACTTCAGATGTTTTAACTGTTCTTCCTTTTCCAATATCTGTAGTAAGAAATTAAAGATTTGTGCCAACACATGGGAATAATGTGACTTGAAATCTCATCAGTCCACAATTGGTTAACAGTATAATTGGCTGTAAAAATAGAAATTTATCCTCCACGTACTGGAGACACCTCCTTATCTGCACAACAGGAATGACCGCAGAAATGACTGAAGAACAAAATTATAAAGCACAGTTTCCTAATTGACTTAAGCTGAGATAAAATACATACTGCTACCAAAAGGCCAGTCCCACTTTCCTCTCTGCTCTGGGTCTACATTCCTGTATCCACACATGTGCCAGCATAAGCATTCACACTCTCTAAGGTGACCGAGACCTTACCCTACTGGAAAATCCAAGTGGAGAGCTGATGGAGAAGCTGATACAGCTGATCAAACACATGTGTTGGCAATACACTCCCTGAACTGGACAGGGGAGGAGGCACAACTGGGAGAACCAAACTGTTCCTTTTGGCAGCAGTGGGGACTTACAAGGATATAAATCATCTGTGAAACCAAATCCCAATTTGAGTGATTTGATCCCAGGATGGATATTCAAAAGCATATTTTATACATCTGTTAACACGAAACATATTGTTAGCAGAATGTTACTAAGATCCAATTTTAGAGCCCTTACTGAAAAGTAAAGAGAACCTGTCTTGACTGCAAGATATATTTACACTATTAACTATGTAAACTAATATCAAATGATTATGAAAAGAGAAGCAACACATACAGATCTCATAATAATGCCACTTAAAAGTGTTTTCAGAAGAGAACTGATTTTTAAAAAATGCCTATCATTAGCCATTAATATTTTAACTTTTTTCTAATAAGTAAGAGTCAATATTTGTCATGATAGTATTTGCATCGTGATCATGTCTTGTTTTATTATTTTTCATTTGTTCTTTCCTGAAGATGAAAAGTTGGTTTTCATATTAAAGGTTCCATTTTCAAGAGACCACTCTTATTCATAAAGGATGCTTAAATGTATTATTAATTTTAGATATGTGCTTAAGTGATTTCCAGAATAAAAGCCATAGAAAACATTAACTCAATCCTACACAATGGAAAAAAAAAAAAGGTAACCACACAATTGCAATGAAGCAATGTTGACTTACCTGCAAACAACACAGGCTAATCCCATTTCCATAGCAAAGTCATCAGCACTGGTTTCCTCAAAGCTAGATAAATCAGGCATGGATAAATCCTTGCTTGTCTGAACTGTAATAGGAGAGGAACGAGCCTCTTGCTTCTCTAGTCTGGGCTTCTTTGGTGTATCAGCTCCTTCAGTGGTATCCCCTTTTATCTGTTAAACACACACAGAATGTGAAAATGCAAAAAGCTAATGGTTATTATTAAAATGACAAAAAGACTGGAACAATTAGGTTAGCAGTATAAGAGGGTGTACTTTACACAGCATACCAACAATATATTTTCCTTAGATATATATTTTCTTCAAATATTTATGAACTAGAAGCTCAAATCCACTTTTTGTACTTCACCTCAAAATCCTTGAAAAAGCTTTGGGAATCTCACATTTCAGCTTGCTATATTTTAGTAACCTCTTATTATCAGGATATCTAAAACATAGAATCACAGAATGGTTTAGGTTGGAAGGGGCCTTTAAAGGTCTAGTCTAACCCCTCTGCAAGGAGCAGAGAAAACTTTCACAGAATAATTATAACAAGACTTTTGTTGGATTGACTAAATGGCAACATGACTGGATAAGGCTATGCACCATTAGATGAGTTGACTTACACAGGTTAAGGAGAGCTTTTGTCTAAAACATCTTCAAGCTTATTAATCAAGTTATTTCATTAGAGGAGTTACTTACTTTATCAGCGGATCTTTTTTCTGTTTCTTTTTTCACCTTTTCTGATGCAGTGGGCTTGCCATTGTTGTTGCCAGAAGGCAAACTAGAAGAAGCTTTAGGCTCTTGCTTACTGGAAATAGGTTTGGTAACAGATACTTTTGGTTGCTCTGTTTCCTGAAAACAGAAACAAAAATTGAAGGCAAATCCTACACTTGAGTTACTTCCTAGTTTGCAACTAGTTAGATAACAAAATAGGCAAAAAAACATGTCATACAACATTGATCATGTACATACACACACACACACACACTTTCTTTTAAAAACCATTTCTTAAATATTTTCATATCACATCAACAAATTAATGTGTTTAAGCTGCAGTCAACTATTAAAATCTCCCCTGATCACTCATCTTCCAGAGGAAAAGGTGCTCTTTTTCCAAAGACAGATCCACTTTGGAACATTAATTAAAAAGGAAAACTTTTCTGCTTTTAAAATCACAGAGATAAAGAACACAAATTTTCAGATAGTTCTGAGGACAAAATTCAATATAACCTGAAAACATAAGTTGACATCTGATGTCACCAGACATCAATATTTCATTCCCTCATGGAGAAAAACATTGAGCTCCACCTAATCTCAGTCCATATTCACCTATCAGATTAATAAATTTACATCTCAACAGAAATCAATAGCTCTTATTAATGACACATTAGTGTCAGCAATGGATAATAACCAAGCGAATCTGTAAATGAGTGATTAATCACACCAATGTGCATGAGCAAGGTACCACCCCCAGCTTGGTAAGAAGGGAGTAATTCTCTACTGTGTACTGGGACGGGTCCTGAGCTTCAGCCCCCTCAAGCTTGCTAACTTCCTGTTGCATCCAGAGGCAGAAATGGATTTCTTCATTTGCCCAACTGTGGTAATCCTGTGCTCCTTACTCTGTGGACTTCATGGTCAACTACAAATTAATCCTGCAGCCTGAGAATGCAAGGAAAGGAATTCTTGCACCTTCTTCCATTTCTGAGCTTTGCTGTCCAGCTGAGATACATTGGAGACATACTGAAAAGAGGAGAACACAAGATTTCTTCCTCTGGCATAAGCCTCGATCTCACTTGAGGGCAGTTGACTACTACTATTAGAACTGGCTTGCCTCTTTCCACTATTATTCAGCTCACTGCTTCCTCTTTAAACCAACACTTCTTTGAGCTCTGACATGGAGGGCACCTGAGAGTTTTGAGACCTGTGTTAGAGGGAACTGCAATTTAGGTTTCAGGAGTTAACAATTTGAATAGAAAGGAGTTAGACCACACACTACAAGCACAATGTATGCTGTAGTGGTAATAGTGCCTTTTAGTTATTTGGAATTACGTACACATAGAAGTGAAATATTACTAACATATTGGCATACAGACCATCATTAGAATATACCAGGGTCACTTCTAGGCATCCTAGGGGAGAACACTACCTCATTATCCATATGGCAATATGTAGCAATATCAGGATGTCCCTGCTTGGTTATTTCCACAGACTAATCTCAGATTCAAATATTCTCTCTAGCAGGTGTCTAGTTATTTTCAGTAGATGGAAAATAATGTTTGTCCACTGGACGGCAATGGTTTCAGCCTGCAAATCATTTCTGCTTTGAACCATTTGGTGGTTTTCATTCTTATATGACTTCAGTAACAGAATTTCAAGAGAAGAAATACAGCTTTATCAGTAAACAGCTTGTTTTCATTCATATTTATCTGTGGAAAAAACAATTTGCATTTTAAAGACATTTTAGTTTTGATTGTAACTGAAGAAATATGTAATTTTGGGGTTCACCTTAGAGTGTATGATAGCTTGTGAATTAAAGTGCCAAAACTGATATAAAAGTGAGTACAAAAAGTAATATTACAAAATCATGACACTTGCAATATAGTGTTGAATATCTCTTTCACAGGTCTTGGTAAACCAACAAGGTAAAAAGATTTTTTTTTCCTCATTAACTTCAACTGATCAAACAGGTTATTTTGCATAAAAGGGGAATGATGAATGTTCCATAATTACTTTCTCTTTTTCCTCAGTTTCTGATACTCTTAACTTTTCAGCTATAAATGACGAACTAGGAATAGCAGTAGTTTTAAAAAGGCATACACAAATGATCTGTGCTCTCTAATACCAGTACCTTCTGAGACGGACGATAGCTTGAGTCAGTTCCTCTGGCCAAAGACTCATCAAGAAGCGCTTTCAGCTTTTCAGCAGAGTCCTTACTCTTTGAATGCAAGAAGCCCAGGGCTTTCAGAAAAACGGGATCAAGTTCCAAATTCACTGTAGCAGCCATTGGGGTGTCTCTGGAGGAGGGAAAAAAAAAAGAAATCCAACAACAGCTTTATTCATATGGAGCATAATTCAAACAGCATGTGGCTAACTATCTCAGAGATTTTTATTTTTTTTTTTTGGTGTGTGGAATGAAATTATATTAAATCACAGCAAAGGTGATACGTAAATTAATTATCATCATTAGAAGATGACTGATTATGAACCTCGGAACTGCAGAACTTGAATTTGGCTTTACATCAGAAGTGATGTCAAATTCATTATTTGGCATATCTGATGTTCAAAAACTGAACTCATCATACTTACACAAATGGAATAAATATTTCATATTCTTGATATTCTGTATATACAGAATATTGAAAAGTATGCAAAATAAGTATAAACTTCAAGAAAAGCAATTACCACCCTTCTCCTTAACTTTATTTGCATATACAGTGATATCTATCTCATTGCTCACTTCAGAATAACAAAGAAAAATCTCTTACTTGCAGAAAAAATAACTTGAAACTTCTGAAAAGAACAACTCATTGTAACATACAATGTAAGAGATATAAAACAGCTAGTATATGATTTTATATATATTAAAAGTCTGAAAAAATATATGGTCTATTTTTAAATTTAGCTGAAACAGTGAGAAAACTTATAATTCAGATTGTGATTTATCCAAGTCCTCTTGTGACAGCCTAGGTTTTTGTGTTGAGTAACGACTATCTAGAGCTCCAAGATGACAATGTCAATGTAGGTGGAATAAACTGAGGAAAAGGTTAGAACAAATTTTTTTTAAAAAAAAGTTTGCTTCACAGCAGTACACTCTTGCACTCTGGAGCCTTCCCTATTAATTTCTTCAACAAAAGCTCTAAGGAACTTCATTTACATCAGAAATTTTCCCAACAAGGATAGACAGCTCTCTAACTTAATCAGTAATTAACAACTAACAATTTAAGAAGGGAAGTTTCCTGCTTTTTCAAAATGAATGAGAAGTGGTATTGCTAATAATCCCTTCAAATCTCATTTAAAACACATCAGGACTTTTAAAAAAATTTTTTATACAGTAATCTAGAAGACATTCTTGAAAAGGCTTTCATCAGTTCTGCTCAAAAGCACTGTCTGGACAGCTTTTTCAGCTGGAGCTTCCAAGGTTTTGTCTGATGAATTCCTTTTGATATTCAAGGCAGTGAACTTTTACCTCTCTGGCCAAAACACCAGCAGTGGCAGCCTGCTCCCTCAACACTTGCCTAGAAGTCTCCAGGAACCTTTATCTCATGCTGAGCTTTCACGAGACACCAGAGAATCGCTTGACTGAGATCATCAAGGAGTCTGACATACAGTAGACTTCATAGGGATTTTATCAATGGACCCAGCAGAGAGTTAAGAATACTCTTCAAGAGCCTCTTCTCTCTTCCTTAATCTTTGCTACTTGTCAAATCATTTTCTGGTGGCCACAGAACTGCTAGTAAGTACTACACACCAGTTACCCTGCTTTTTCACTGATCAGAGACTGCTGTACAAGCCCCATCCAGACAATTCAGTCCGTCTCTGATGTTTACAAAAAGTGAATTCAATGTGCGTGGAAAGCCCGTACACTCTTTTTTTATGCATCTACCTCTGATAAATTTTCAGGCTACTCTCCTGAGTTTTGCGAGTAGGTTATCTCTTCTATTTCTTTGTTCTGTGAATATGCCTTCCAATTTCAGTACCATACAAACTTTAATTAGGACTCTGTTAAACCCTCTGTTGAATGAAAACAGTAGAATTAAACCAGTAATTTCAGAAATTTGGAATTGCTCCCTGTTAAAAAAAAAAATAAAAATCCCTTAAATTCTTTTCCGAGGCTTCTTCTAGGAATATATACTTGTGTACGTAAGGAACAGGTGGCCTCAACAGTCATTAGCAGCCGATTCAGGATGCCTGTAGTATTTAGAGAACAAGTGTAAGCATAATAATTCTGTTTTCATCTTTCTGAAGGTAATGCTTCCCAGAGTTATTTCTAGCTCTAGCTTTTTAAAATACATATATTGTAAAGGAACTGTTAAAATCCAAATTTCAAAAGGGTTCTCTCTATCTATTCCTTTATTTGTGTATGAAATTGCAGCAATTATTTCTCTGTTCTCAAGGGCAAGTTATAATGTCATATGCTACTGCAGTTACAACTAACATATCACATGAAATTTCTCATGAGAAGAAAAGCAATTGGGCTTATTAAACAGTTCAGCTATGCTCAGTTTAGGCACATATTTTAAATTAAAAAAAAAAAATCTATCTGTAAGTTAAAGAAGGTAAGTATATTTAACAGAAAGATGAACACATCAATAGTTGTCTCAAAACCAGCATCATCTGAAAAAAGTAAATTGATAAATATTCTCTCCTTACTGGACCACAATAACCCAAATGTTGAACAGGCTAACACTAATAACTGGCTTGGTCCAAAAGACAAATTAGCGCTTTTGGCAGTGGCTTTTTCCACATGTTTACAGATCGGAACAGCGGTTTGATACTTCTAAAACTAAGATCCAACTACATTTTCATTCATAAACTGCCCCTCTGGTGGTGAAGTTGGCATATAGCAACTTGATAGCCTTGGAGCAAGAACAGTGCAGTGTTTTAATGATGATGCCATAGGTTATTCTGCCCAAGAGCACTTTTCGACTTTCTGGTTGAAGTGGAATCTTGGTGCAGAAAATAATTCAAACATCGTTTAGGAAAAAAATAGGAAAAAAGTGTGTATGACACTGTCTTTTGTGTAGTAGTTTGACAAGGCAGCTCTGAGATTAGAGGGCTGTGTTATAACGGAACCCAGAAAAAAACTGGTTCTGCAGAAGGCAGTAGTAATTGGAGGCAACATGCAGGCAAAGCACGGAGTAGGGACAAGCACACCCTCTCGCAAGTAAGCATTGAACCGTTAGTCCAGCTCTAAAAGCACCTTTCTCAGCTTCAGTCTGTTTGACTTGTCTTCACTATTGCATAAGAACTGTTTGATGATGAACAGACAAGACCAAATATAAGGTCGCAAAACAAAACTCTCTGAAATATCTAATACTAAAAATCCTACAACAGACAATCCTGGAGTAACTTCCCAATGCACACGACTAAGTAGTTTAAATCCCTGTGGGAAAAAAGATGTTAATTATTGGGTTGTTATTCTTAAAACACCTAAGAACTTTTTGAGTCTCTTATTTCTTGAGCATACTATTGTCTTCTGCTAAATACACACAAGCTTAATTGAGCACTATACTGAATATGTGGTCTTCCAATTTAATAGACTCATTAGATTTCCAGGGTGCAAGAGCCCCTCTCTCTTCATTTATTTGCCAGCTATTATTTTGCATGCCTACACATACATTATCTTACTTGTCATCACTTTCAGTTATATGGATCTACTTACATTACATTTTCAGATATGGTTTTATTTTCATCCACCTGTTTCTGAACTCCTGTTTCTATTATTTTCTAAGACAGGCATACAGTTGAAGATATTTTTCCAAGAAAGTGCACAACTTCAATTCCTATTGCAATGTTATTATCAAACCCATTCTTTACAAACTCAGCAATACTTTTACTTTTCACTGACACTGATTATTAAAAGGACTTTCATTCACATATCTTCAGGTACCTTCAACATCTGTAGCAGTTAACTTCAAAACCCAGTAACATGAATCAATAGCACAAAATTCCAATCCACTTCACTATGTTCATCAATAATTACTTTCACTTACCACCACAATATGAATTTACTCTTTTTTTTTTTTTTTCCCCTTTGGATTCTTCTGTTTCTCAGGATCTTCTCTATTCCTGACTAATCTAGTAACTGTGACAGTGGCAGATTTTGCTTACTTACCAATAATGCCTTCTCCAGATCATTTTCAGATTTAACTCTTAAAGTATATCAAAGGAAATCTTGAAAGTAGGAAATAATGAACTTCTATTTTCAGTTTTTGTTTTAGTATCTTAATAGAACTTGATCTATGACAACATAATTTCAGTTATTTCCCATGAGAGATATTTCAAAACTCACAGACTTTATTAGTCCAGACAATAGGATTAATCAGAACCATTGTATTAATCAGTTCTTATTTATTTGATATCTTCTCCAAAGAATTTTAGAAGACTGGAGTAAAATCTGCTATGGAGTTACTAGTACCAGTATCCTTCCTTTTACATTCTATTCTACAGCATATTTTGTACCATTCTTTTAAATTAAGATTTTAATATGACAGTAATCTGTTTACCCCAAATTTATAAGATTACACTATTTCCCTATACTTGCTGTCCTCTACTGCTCACAAACAGTACATTGTTTACAAATCACAGAATCATTCCATTTGGAAGGGACCCCAAGTGGTCACCCTGTGCAACCTCCTGCTCAAAGCAAAGTCAACAATGAATTTAGGACAGTGTGCCTAGACTCTGTCCAGTTGGATCTTGAAAAACCTCCAAACATGGGAATGTGACAAACCTTCTGGGCAACCAATCCCAAAGCCCAACTGCCCTCATTTCCTTACTTCGAATTGGAAGTTCTAACTTGTGCTCTCATTTTTCTGCAGTGCACTCAAGTAGAAAGACTGGCTCCATCTTTTCAATAGTCTCCTCTTAGGTATATAAAGGCTTCCATTAGGTCACCCTGAGCCCATGGCAGATGACATCCAACACTCTCCCTTCATCTTCAGATCTAGTTACTTTGTCCCAGAGGAAAATCCAGCTGGTCAGGCATGGTTTATCCTTGGTAGATGCCAAGATGGTTATCCCCAGTCACCACCTGCACTTTCTTATGCCTACAAATGGTTTCCTCCATGACTTTCCACAGGTGGAGGGAGCAAAGATGACCAGCCTCTAGTTCTCCAGATTGTCCTTCTTGCCCTTTTTGAAGATGAACATAAGATTTGCCTTTCTCCAGTCTTTGGGGATCTCCCCCAGCCTCATGGCCTTTCAAAGACAACAGAGAGTAGCTCTGTGAAGACACCGTCAGCCCTCAGCACCCTCGAATGCAGTCTACCTGGGCCCATGGACTTGGTGGATAAACAATCCCTGCTTCAATCCTCTTCCACAACTTGCAGTTCCTCCTCTCCTTGAACCCTACCTTGTGACTAAAGTACTGGGAGACCTTATTGACGAAGACATCAACCATCTCACCCTTACCTGTGTCTGCTGTCACTAAAACACTTGTCCCACTGAGCAGCAGCACCATATTTTCCTTATGAATCCTTTCCCTGATAAGCAGCAACTCATTCTGTTGGTATTGCTTGCTAGTTTCTAAAACTAGCTTAGCTTTGACTTTCCTAACACCATTGCTACACGCCTGGGCAATATTTCTACATTCCTCCTTTGTATCTCCACTTCCACCTCCTGTATATGTCCTTTTTGCATAGGAGTTCCCTGCTTAATCAAGCCCTTTTCCTGTTACATCTGCCTTACCCTTCTACAAAATGTTTCTGTTCTTATGAATAGTTGTGTTGCTACAAAAATCAGTTTAATAAAAAAAATTTAGTCAAGTAAACGAGATAATCATACCTATGCAATTGAGATTTGCTAATCTCTGCCACCACCAAGCTTCGATATTCTGCAAAAACGGACCTGAAGATGCTGTTTAAACAGATGCCATTGCTCATTAGTTTAAGTTGAAAATTTATTACATCTCCATTATTGTTTTCACCTTTCCCTAATTCAATGACTACAGAAATTTATAAGGTTTAAAAATTCCCTAGATTATCATCTTTCTGGATGATTTCTCAGTGGAAGAAGCAACTGAATTTCTGAATTAGTTATACCAAAGCCACGACCTGATCCTTTGCAACATACTTGCTGCAAATCTCTCCCTGACATTTCCTTTAAGAATGAAGGAAAAGCCTCTCATCTACAACTCACTCTTTAAAAATAAAATGCTTAAAAGAATAAAATGCTTCTATCTTTTAATGAAAAAATTTCCTATGCTACGGTTGAAACTTATATACCCCATACTGCAGATACACCACCTCTATTTGCTCGGTCTCTTCCCAATCGCTGTCCCCACGGGCGGGCCAGTGTCGCCTTCATTCCGCAGCCGCGCCCGGGGCCAGCCC
>NW_020799099.1:17119487-17176625 GCF_003259725.1 Athene cunicularia | reverse complement strand
GCCTGAGGGAGAGCGGCCGGCGGGTGTGCGGCGGCATTGGCCGCTCCCCCGGGGTCCCTCGCGGGCGAGGGCGGCGGGTCCGGGCGCTCTCCGCGCAGCCCTGGGGAGCCCCGTTTTTCTGCTTCCTCCTCGCCGGTGCTCACGCAGAACGGCTGCGTCCGCCCCTTTGCCGTTAGGTGTCTGTTTTGCGAAGGGGTGTTGGCTGGAAACAACTTGTTGAGGTGTTTGTCGGTGAAGACCAGTTGATGGAGAGAAAGATGCTTGTAGCGTCCGTGTCGTTCCTGTGACATCTAGCGAATTATGGCTAAGGGTTTTTTTTGGGGAAAAAAAAAAAAAAAAGCAATAAAAGCAAATAAAAAGTTTCCGTGTTGAATACCAGGTCCTATTATTCTGGGCTGATAAACTGCAGGACAAGCTTAGAGTGGAAGTTTTATGGACTAAATCTCCAAAGGAGTTTTAACTCTGGTATTATTTTATGCAACAACCGAGTTCTACTGTGCTGTCTTTGCAAGTTTGGCTTCTGTTCTTCTTAGCTCGTATCTTAACTTCCTTGAACCACTGACAGCTTTTACTTTAGTGATATACCTGTCTGAAATTCTGGTTTGAAGCTCTTAAGGGAAAACTTGTGTGCTTCTCTTTGGATTCACTTGAGGATGCAGTAGTGGCCCCTTAACTCATGCAGCAAATTGATTGTCTGGATAGAAATATAACTCCAACCTCCAGAGTTATCAGCCTTAAAGCACAAATTTTACTTAGTACTAAGCTAAATATTTGCTAGAGAAAAACTGATGTTTTTAAATGTCTATGTCGACCATTTCTCAGATGTTAATGTGTCTTTACCAGAAGTTCTGTTTTACCACATAGTAATTGACAAATAAAGGAGATTTTTTTCAGGAACTAAAAGGATGAGGGTGTTTATACGATTATTTATTTAAAGTTTTCCTGGGAAACATTTCTTTCTAAACCAACGATTTTCTTAGTTACATTGTTAACACAGTAGCTCAATGAAACTAAATTAACTGCTGTTTAGTGCATGTTGAAAGGCAAGAGAAAACAATAGTTAGTGAAAAGTTATAGTTACTTAATGTTTATTATTTTTAGTAACTAAGATGATTTTTATACCAAAGGTAGACAACATTATTTATCTTGTCTTTAAGTTATGTTTCAAATCTTGTGATGTTTGTTGCTTCTCCCTTTCCCTCCTTAAACAGTGGCTATTGTAAATAAGGCTGGTAAAGAATAATAATTAAAAAAATCTCTTCCCACAGAATTTACAGTCTAGTTAAAGGGGGGGAAAAAGTGCCAGGAAAAAGACTGTGAGTGAATAGTGTAATGTCTTGTAGGTTTTGTTAGTTCTCTGCTCCCTTCTTTGTTTTATTGTGTATGTCTGTGTCTGCTTTTGTCTTGGAAAGCTGCCAAAGGAGTCTCAAATTTATCACATTTAATGGAAGGGCAGTGGTTATGTGAAAATACTTGAGTGAGAAAGGGCAACCAGGTAAGTTCTTAGGTCTTTCGGAGGAAAGGCTGTGCATAAATCCATTAGGAAGCTGTACTCTACAGAGCCAAAATAGTGCAGGAAAACAACTGTCTTAAAAACAAAAAAAATACAGGAAACAAGACTTTATAGTCTGTGCTTAGAAATAAGATGTTAGGAGGAATTCTCTGAAGTAAAAGATGGGAGAGGGATGACACATGGAGTGTAAGTGTACAGTGCAGTTGAAGCCATGATGCAACAAGACCTTACCTTCTTACAGGAAACAATAAGGAAACACAGGTAAAGTCTCTTACAGACAGAACTCCTGGAAAGATTTATTTCAGTTTCTCTTCTGTGAGAGACTTGGGAATAACATTAGCCTGATTGTAGTTTTATGTTGTATTCATATACTGGACTTAAAACCAAAACAAAACAAAAACCAACCCCACAACCAACTAAACAACAAAAAAACCTTTAAAGAAAATGTCTGATTTTTAGGGTTGCTCTAGGACAAACTCCCTCTGTGACAGTGAACTAAAAATTCTCTTTGTGCTTCAGCTTTTTACATGTATAATGGGAACACAGGAAACTTCCACCTTGCAAGGCTTTAGGGAGGAAAGTCTGTGAGACAGTTCATCATTGTTGTGATGAAGGGGTGGTGAAGTCTTTACAGTAACGATCAGTATAAATAAATCCAGACTGAATGCTTTGCTATTCTAATGAAATAAATATGAGTTGCAGTCATTACAGAAGCCTGTTTTCTTAAAAATATTTTAAAAAGTGTTTGTGGGAATTAAAGCGTTAGAGTAATTCTGTTGATGTTGAAAAGCTCAGTGCAGAAAGCAGAGTGGAGTTTTCTGTTGCTAGCTTTCTTTGCCTTGTAGTCTGAAAAAGTATGTCCTGCTGGTCTGAAAAATAGATAACTTTAAATATTCCCACAGTTAATATTTCCTGTTATTTTGTTTAAAAATGGCCTGCTCTCTCTTAACAAATGGAATAGCACAATTTAAATTCAGGCAAAAAGTAAAAGAAAAATCCTAGTTAACAGCATGTTAGAGTAATAATGTTTGGTATATGGTTATAGTAAAGGAAGAAGAGTCAGTGCTTCCAGTTGTGAAGAAATATTACGATGATTTAGTCAGACATAAGACAGTAGAGATGTGTGGCATGCATGGACGGTTGAACTGCCGCTATGAACTAGGACAGACTTCAGTGCTTAGGCAGTGAATGCAGTTCTTGCAGCGTAGACGTTTATATGGGAATGTCCAGAACAGAAGTCTTGTTTCTTTTATTAGGTAATGTGCATTTTATCAACCTCTAAAATGTCTGGTACAACATTTTAATAATGCTACTCTCACCTTAGTAAATCTAGAAACAGATGTTGAGTGGGTAAAGACGAAGATCCATTTGAGTGGTTACCCTGTAATTCAAGATATGGGCCCTCTGAATGTTGCACATGGCTTCACATCAGTCACTCTCTGTCTGAGGCTGAAAAAGAAAGTTTGCTGGATAAAATTTTGAGGTACTCACTGTGGCAAAGAGATTTTTGATATCTAGAGGAGTAAGAGCAAGAGAAACCTGCTGGATTAGTCTAAATCTAACTTCAAATGTGAACTAAAAAAAAATTTAAGTTACAAAGGTAGGCATGTTATTTGGCAGTTGCACAGTCTATATGAAAGTTTTGTATGAGTTCAGAAATTACACTTTTCATGCAAGTGCGTTATGAAAAATAAAGGTGGAGAACTTTTAACAGTGCTTCCTCAAGTTGGTAGATTCAGACAGCTGCATTTACAAGTCAGAAAATGGGATAAGGTGATTTACAAAAGATTTTTCTCAGCAATTGAGGTCAGGCCATTTTTTTCCCCCTTCTTCCCCCTTCCCCCTTCTAGTAGGAAGTTCTAAATAGGTTAAAATTTCTTTTGTGTTTACCCCATGCATTATGAGCTCTATAGTTGCAACTGAATCTCTAATAGAGACTTAATTTATTCAGAATGCCATTTGGCTGTTCAACTTACATATCTATGAACAAGATTAACTTCATCGCTATGTTTTGACCTTCTGAAATCTCTTCTGTGAAATACAAATAGATTAAAAAAGAAAAAAGAAACCTTAAACTTTTGACTGTTTTAAAAAGGACAGAAAGAAAAGTCCTTTGCTCCCTGACAGTCTTGTATATTAAGAATTAACTTAGAAACAATTTACAGCCAATCTAGTTGCAAAAAGTAACTTCCAAGTATAAAAGAGTGGCCTTCATCCCTTTAGAATTCTGAAAAAATGTCTTACTACTGCTCAGCAATTAAGGGTGTTTACCTGGTAGCTGATTTTGACATGAACACTGTTAATTGCCTGACTTGATCACCACCAGAAATATCAGCTCATAAGCTTATCTGTTCTTGTTTGAGGTACCTCCATCTTAATAATTTGTATTTTCAACTGGGTGAAGAATTAAGTGTGAGCATTGGAAGGAGGGAGAGGAGCAAACCTGAGCAAATTGACAAGTGAATCTTAACCCTAATTAAATCAGTAGTTAAGAGTTTTAAGAATACGTAGTTTGATATTTGAACTGAATTATGAATTTAAAGGTACATAACATACTTGTTTAGCTTCCATGGAATTTAGAAGCAGGTTCTTTGGTAACTTTACAAGACATGTGTCCCTGGACCACCACACTGGGCATAGCAAAGGAGGAGAGAAACATTTGGAGGATGCAAACAAGAGCTTCAAGTGCAACATTTCTTTTGTTTTCCTGCTGAATGAAGCTGCTCCTGTCACCTCTTGAAGGTTAGCTGCAGAAGCAAAAGTGTTACTGTCCTAAATGGACTCTAATTAAATATAGAATTTGTTCTACCCCACACAGCACGTTTAATAACTCGTATCTAAATTGATCAGTAACAGAACAGGGAGTATCATTCTGGGAAACCAATTTCAGTGTTGTAGCAATGCTAATTTCAGAAGAGAAAGGGACTTTGGTAGGAAGAATAGTAGTAGTGTAGTATATGAGAAGAATTTAGGACTATATTTGAAGATAATTAGACAGTATACTGTAAAGACACCTTCAGGTCAGGTACCATGACTATTTGCAGGATCAGGGCCTTTAATAGTTAAGTGAGATCTAATTGCCTGCATGAACCAAAATGAATCCCTCATATAAATGATGAAATGACAGATTGGTTTGTCAGGGTCTGGAAATCATTTCTGTATGTAAATACCTATTCTCAGATTTAAGACCCCATCTTGTGAAATGTGCAATGTTCTTAACTCTCTCTGAATATCAAAGAAATGACACATTTGTATTTTTGTGATGACAGCTGGAGTTACCTCCTCCTCTGGAGTTTATTCTGCTAAGGGTAAGATACTAGTTAGTTGCAGTTTTGTCAGAAATTTGTAATTTGCAGTTTGTTTTTATTTCGTTCAGAATTACTGACTGGAATGATTCATTGTTGCTGTATTGACACTATCACTGTTTATGTGATTACTTAAAAAGGAAATTCTCATAATATTGACTAGAATTTTCATCTTTGGTGTTTCTCTTACTCCTCCTATATGAGGAGAGTCTAATTAACCTAAACAGCTGCCTTTGCTTAACTGTTCTACTGTGTCACCTTGATATGAGAATCCCTCTCTAAAATTTTTTTATGAGTACTTTAAAAAAAAAAATCTGAGTAGCTAATGAATGTTTTACAAATGAGTGGTATTTACATTTTTTTGCTTTTTGGGATAAATGTAGTTTAAGCATGTTCACAAAACCTAGCTAAAGGAACATCTAGCTATTTGAATACTTATTAAAAATAACTGCCTATCCAACTAGAAGAAAATATAGAAATGCCTTTTCATATTTCAGAAGATTCAACAGCAGATATTGCAGTTTCACTAAGAGCCTTGAGATTCTTGTCAGTGAGCAATGAAAGCTCTGTTTTTATTTCAGGGTTAATACAGCTACCTGTGTTTGAGCAGCTAAACTTCATACTGAGCATCATTATTACCTCTGTAAACCTGGTAACTGGTTCTTTGTGCTTCATGGAGTTAAGTTGTATAGTTCTGTGGAGAGTTACTGGAGAATTTTTTTGTCTTTCTGAGCTCATGAGTAGAGTTCCAGGCAGGTACTGGAGGACTGCTAGCCACTGAGTACAGTAGTTTGTGTTGTACTGGACACTGTTAAGTGACAATCCCTCTCATAGGCTATCTAAGCTTATTGTAAGCACTCCCAAGCCTGTGTGAGGTGGCTTAACCTGAGGAAGAATATGAGAAAGAACCAAATCAGAGACTGAACTGACTGTGTGGAGAAGGTATAACAAGTCATGGGACTAGAGAGTACTATGCTGATTCAGTGAGATACAAAGACCTGTTGATACTATCTAGGTCTGAGCCACTGACAAAACAAGTAATTTCTTGGGCTCCCTGTCACCTGCAGTTTCACATTTCTACCATGTACTGTACACAGACACTTTTGCAGCTACATGCTGAATGACATTAGTTTACTGCTCTGGCTGAGGGGAGAGAAAAGTCTTGGCCCTTTCTTCCTTCTCTCCCCACAAATAATTTTTTCTCAATCAGTTCTGCAGACTGTTCTGATTTTACAGTGTGAGCACAGCGTTGCTGTGTAAGTAGGTCATGTATGTCACTGTGTATTATTTCAGTCTTTGTAGAAGTTCATTTAGGTTCAGAAAAATAATTCAGCCTCTCTGTCGTAGTTCACCATGTTGCAGCTGAGTAGTGGCAAATTACTGTGTAAGTTTACAAAAAATTACTTAGTTTTGAAGAAGTTAGTAACCACCCTTAAGCTGTCTTCCAGAGGTTCTCTCTTCAAGGCATTTAGAAGAACATATCTTTCCTGAGTGTACCTTGGCTTCAGTGCAAAATCCAGAGCCTTACCTAAAATGGTTGAGAGAAGTGACTTTTAAGATACTCTGGACTAAATGAAGTAGGCTGCATGTGTATTCCTGTTTTCTGACTCTGCAAGAGAATGGAGTGGGTAGCCCTGGACAACATCTGCTTGTCCTGCTTCAGCAAGATCCCAGCATTAGTTTCTGTGGTTTATGTGTCTTCTGTATGTGATAGTTGTGTACCTGCAGAGAAGAGTAATTGAATTTGACCAGACAAATTTCAAGTCAAATTTCCAACTTCAAGGAGACAGGTAGATTAATAGGATAGTGTCAGCTGTGGCATTTACTGTGTTGAATACAAAGCAAACCAGTAACCAACAAGTCATTATTTCCAATCAGCTACTGTCTCTAGACTGACTGACAGCTGCTACCTATTACTCATTGCTACTGGGTAGAAGTAATTTTGTTTAACGGATTGGAGGAGAATTCACATTGACGTTGTTCACCCTTTCATCTACCAGTTTTCATAGCAGGACATTTTTGTCATTTTAATCAGTAGCCTGATTAAGTAGTACCTCTACTTGGACATCTTTCAAGTTTGTTGTTAGTTTGTTTTATTTTTTAAAAAATTTTTAGTCTAATGATATGTTACCCTCTGTGGGGAAACAGTGCTTTAGAGCTGCTACTCTGGATGAAAACGGCCAATGTGCCTATTGAGAGTAACTGTGTGGTGAAAAGGTTGATGCTTTACTTGTGCAGTTCTGTGTGAATTAATTTGTAAGAACAGGTGGTGAACAGGTGGAAACTACAGAAAAATATATGTTGAAAATCAAAACCTCTTTGGAATTTACCAAAATATTTAGCTGTTCTATACAGCATGATAGTGACCAAAAAAGCTGATTGTGTCCAGTAAGGTTGACCAGAATTAAAAATTCAGTGGTAAAGTGATTTGTAAGGTGAATGTGTATGTCTTGGTGTCTAGAGTGGCCAGGAAAAGATGGGGTTGTGTGCTTCATGGTTCCCATGGAAAGTATAAACAATCCAAATGTGTGTGAGAGTACTATTTAATATTGAAAGAAGTACTATAGTTGAGGATATAAGCTTAAATGGTAGCAACTATGGATTTATCAGTTAAGACTAACTCTTCTTGAATAATCTCAACAGTACCTTTCACAGAACTGTACTTACAATATTGAATCTGTCTCAATTTATATGCTGTCAAGGTTTATCCAAATAAAATAGCTTTTAGGAAGGTAGGTGTCTTATGTATTGTACTATTCTTTGTGTGGCAAGTGTATTAATTAAAGAAAAATGACAGTACTATTATGTTGAGCCACTGTTGTTCTGAGGCAAAGTCATGTCATGGTTTAAAAATACTTCACTAAATCGTTATAATGATCTTTACGTAATGTCAGGTGGACTTGCTTTTATTCTTCCACTGCCTCATTTTGGACAATTGATTTAACTTGGTGATAGATGATATAAAATAGTAAATTTAATGTACGCATCTACATGGGGAAAAAAAAAAATCTAGATAAATGAAAATTTCTTTTGCTTTTTTAAGAATTACATTGTATTCGTGTAGCTGTATAGAGACCTTATTAATCTAGACAGTTATTTAAAAGACTGATGCTGTTCCAATGTTGCTTGTGCTTTATATATATGTATATAAAAAACCATGCTGGCCTTTCCTAGCAACATTCAAATTTCTTTTATTATAATAAAGCTTTCTTCTGTAATGATTGTTTTAAGAGTGCCATCTAGTGTCCAAAACTTTTCAGTACGAGTTGTGATTTATAAGCTAATGAGCAATTTTATTGAGTGATGGAGTAGAAAAATTATTGCGTCATTTTTTTATATTCAACTGGTGTGAAATAGTTTAATAGGAAAAATGTAATTTTCAACCAAGTATAAGGAAAATGAATTTAAATTTTTAATATAATGAGAAGGCATAATTTCAGCTTGTTAGTGTTGTATTTAACTATTTGAAAGTAGTTGTATGTTTGAAGTGTTCATGTAGCATTCTTGAAATGAATGGGTTTTGTTCTTATGTGTCCTCTTGACCTTCAGTTAGTATCTTGCCAGGCTCTAGATAAATTTTTAATACAAACCCCAGTATTATTTCTCATGGCCTAAATATCCTCTATATAATATACCTAATAACAGTTACAGAAAGACATATGTCTGCATTAGAAAACTGACTGTTGTAGATATGTGCTCAGGAACTTGTTTTTTCAGTAATATATGGTTAATGTTGTGGGAGATTATTGATTTAAAAAAAAGCTTTGCTATAAAATGTTTCTACACTAAAAAACTTGAAAGGAAATATTTTCTTTTGGTTTTATGTGTTTTATTTAATGTCAGAAGTATGCTAAAATTTAAAAAAAATTACACAGATCATTTCAGTGATTTGTATTGAAAAGACAGTGTGAAACCATTCTTTTCTCTCAAGAAGGGCCTGCAGTCCACTTATTTCGGCAGGATGTCTTTAATAGTGTCTTATGTTAAAATCCTTTTTAGCAAATAGTAGAAGGACCACTGTTTCAAACCCTCTTTTTTGTTCTAAATGCAATATTCTTTTATGAATGTTGTGTTCTGATTTCTATTTCAGGAACTTCAACTCAGGAGGAAGATGAAAGATAGTGTTGCTGAAGAACATTTATATTTGGGTTTTTCTCATAAGTACAGAGATAGTATCTTTCCTCTTCATACATCTATTTCACTGTTTTTGCTATCCTACTGTGACTGCAAATTATTCAAAATTTTCTTAGTGCCGACTGGTGAAGATGTGGATGATCAGTTTGTGACGAAAAACCTCCTTGGCGATCTTGAGGTCCATTTAATCTCCAGATGCCAGCTTCCAGTGGTAGTGCAGAGCTGCTGTTTACCTGCTGTTGTTGTGAAAGATGGCAAGTTCTGCCGAGCTGGGCTTTCTGTTGTCTTAAGGCATATAATACAGAAAACGTATGAGGCAGATCCATCTAAGAAGCATGTTTTGGAACTCTTAGGCTTTAAGAAGACCTGCCTAAAAGCCTGTGCTGAAGTGAGTGCATCTCTTTCTCTTAGATACATTAATAGGGGCTTATATAATCATTAAATACTCTGAAGGAGACTCTTAATATTGTAATATGTAAACTTAATATGTAAACTAGGTTCTTTTTAGTAAGAACTTGGAAAATAAAATTTCCTCAATGGAGAAGTATCTGCATTTTGGCATAAAGATGAAAAATAATTATTTTTAAAGATACTACTTTCTGGCAGCACAAAAAGAACCAGAGTGTTCAAAAAATAGGTCAGATCTGTGTTTCATGTCTAGCAGTGTAGTTTCAACATACAGCTTTTGCAATTTGAAGTAAACTAAGAAATACCTGATTTTATTGTTAATTTTGATTTCAAGAGCACCGTATACTTTTAGCCTTCATCACCGCCAAGGAGGCACACTGCTGTCTTATGTTTAGCTTATGCTCACCAGGATGTCCAGGGTCTTTTCAGCAGAGCTGCTACCTGGCTAGGTAGTCAGTCCCTACCCTGTACCATTACAGGGGTTTAGCCCGTCCTAGCTGCAGGATGTTTTACTGAGTTTCATGTCAGTTCCTGTCAGCCAGTTCTCTAGCCTGTGCAGGCCCCTGTGAGTGACAGCTCTTTTATGGAGTTTGCAGACTGCTCTTCTCAACACACTGTCATCCTTGATGTGAGTGTATTCCACCTCCCCCTCCAAGTCATTGGTCAAGATAATTAAATAGGATAGGCCTCAGCATAGACCCTTAGAGAGCTCCACTTCTAACTGACCTTCAGGTAGAGTATGAACCGTTAACAACTACTACCCTTTGAGTTGATATTTCAGACCATTTGTCACATAGCACTTTACCCATCTGGCCTTCCTCGCTCCTCTCAGGAGTTTGAACTCCACTGTTTCGTCATTGCTACACCCATGGTTGCCACTGATTACTATGCTTCTAACTCATTTCAGTCCTGTTGGTCAGTAGCAGATCTGGGGAAGCATATTTCTGTTAGTCCACTCAGCACTAGCATAAATTGTCCCTGACATCCTCCAGAAATTTCTGGTTCTAATCTTTTCTTGGAACTGCTGAAAAACTTGATTCTGTATTTCAGGTGGCTGCAAAGTAGGAAAAAAAACCCTAAGTTTTAAAATCTTTAAGTACAGATAATAAGAAAAAGAGGACAAGGATAAGAACATGAAAAAAAGTAATTTTTTTAAGGTGCTGCTCAGTTAGACAAAAGTTTTTTGATGTTGCATACTAAAATACCACTAATGCATTTCTGTAAAATAAATGTGCTCAAAATCCGTTTGATGTAATCAGGTTTTATTACCAGCACTTGATAGAACTCATATATATAAATTGGTCACAGTTTGAGTTATGCATCCACCCTAATCTTATGCCAGTAATGAGTAAAATTATGCTATATGGGATAACTGTTCATTCTGTTATTTAGATTCCTTATCCTGCTATTGCAAAAGCAATGCAGAGTATCTGAGCTTCTAAGATTAACAAAGGATGTATTTGAAGCTGGAATTTCTTGGCTTAAAGTGGACAAAAAGATACCCTGGATTTTGTTTCTCTTTCTGTATTAGATGTTAATTACATAAATTTGTCTGACAGGTTAGCCAATGGACCAGACTTTGTGAGATCAGCATACCTCTGGCTGTGGAAGGATTTTTGATGGCATCTCCTGAGCACTGTCAGACTATTCCTCCTGACATTTTACAGCTTGAAAGGAAGCTTGGAGAACCTGTCCGAGTACATAACGATGACAAAATTCGAAGGCAGAAACTTCAACAGCAGAAGGCAGGTGCCAAGGCTGCAGTGCCTGTACATGGTAAAGAAGCAACAGAGGAAGGCAAAACAGTGGAAATGCATGAACATCCACTCCCAAGTTTGGAACTGAGCATAGCTTTCTCCAAACTACGTGCCCAGGAAGTATCAGATGCAGTCAACAGGGAGGCTGCTCAAATCAGGAGAACAAAAACCTCTGACCTTCCACTTTTGGACCATGTTTTTGCAGAAGGGCTTTATTTTACCTTGGCAGATATAGTGCTTTTGCCATGCATCCACCAGTTCTTGGTAAGACAACAAGTTCTGCCAATATTAAGTAGTATATATGTATTTTTTTTTAAGAACTGGGAAGTTGTAAAATATGTTCAAATATATTGTGGTGTTTGAAATGTGAACTTAACCTGAAACAGAAGATTTGTCTTTGTTATTGTACAACAAAAAACGGTGAGATCACCAAAATTACTTTTAAATACATAGCATGTCAACACTATCAACTGTTAAAATATTATGCTGAAATATTTTAGCACCAAGTTGCCCAGAAAATTCCTCCATGAAAATACTTAAAATGGGTACTTAAAGTACATTCTAGTATGCATAAAGCAAAAGTAGGGAAACATTAACCTATTTTCCTGCTTGAGTTTAGTGTACTAGATTTATGAAAATGACTCAGTAGATATTTCTAAAATGAGACCATTTTTTTCTATAAGGAATTTTCTGAAATTTGGAATTTTGGTTTCATCATAAATTGCAGATTTTAGGAGGGTGGATTGAGAATGGTATAATAATTTTAAAATACTAGAAGAGATGTCCCCCATGAGAGTTTTAAAATGAACACTGAAAGTAGATTGTAATATGGATAGGAAGGAAGTAGTTAAGCATGAACCTATTTTAATTTTGGTTTCAGTGTACTGGGGGACCAGGCAAAATTGATTTCTACCCAGTTTGTTGGACTTTTACTACATGGATATTTATCTGAATTGGAATTCTTTTCAGCAAAAACTCGAAACTTTATGTGACTTTATCTTGACATGGATGGATATGCCTAAAAGTAAACAAATGTCTTCTAAGAAAGTAAGAATGCCTTCTAGGGAGGCAGTGAATGGAGAGAGATTCAGGGACTGTAGTGGCTTTTTAGAGGTGTGAAGCCTTGGCTTTCCTTACCCATACTAGAGTGAATTGGTACTTGGGTATTGTCTAGGGAAAGACTTCCAAAAGCTCATTCATTTATGCTACTGGTATATAATTTCTTGAGATTCACTTGAGAAATTTTTTTTTTATTTGTCTAATACAGTGTGCTATGACTTCTGAACTTTTGATTTCTCCTTATAATAGGTTAATTTGTCTTAATCTTTGCTGTTGTTTTCTTCTAGTTCCTAGGAATGACTTCTTTGTTTGGGAGGAAACATTCCTGTGTATCCAACATGGCTTTTTATCAAGCCCTCCCACAAAATAAACCAGCTTCACTGCACATCTGTAGATAAAGATGAGTGCCTAGGACAGCATAATACCTACATATCAGCAAACCTTTTCTTATTCTGTGTAGGGTTTTTTTTACAAACCTTAATCTGTATTCCTCAAGCAAGGACGAAACACTGTGGCCCTGCTCATAAATGAGGTGGTGTGTCGAGGGAGCCAACTTCTTTGGGATGTGCTTCAGTCCCTGAAATTTCCAGTAATCTCTAGTTTTATCATTCATAGTATTGTTTCTACTAAACTATTTTTCATGGTTTGTGGAATGTCCTTTGTTTACTGCAGTGAAAGGAGAAGTTCCTTGGAAAATGTTACATTGATAGAAGCTCTTGAAGTAAAGTTTGTAACTGAAAAGTTACCATTCTCCTTGCACTCCTGTGAGATTGGCTGCTGCTTTTTTTTTTTTTTTTTTTCTAATATAATCTTGTGTTATCTGTATAGTCCAACAGCATATGGAGAGAAAGCCCACACTTTCCTTTAGCGAAGTTGAATGTTTTCCTAGCAGATTGTGTAAGTATTTTGGAAATGCCGAGTGTGGTCTATTCAAAGATGCTTTTGTCTCTTTTCTCCTTTGCAGTCAATTTAGCCCATTCCCAGTACTAGACAAACCAATGGCTTGGTTTCAATTGTCTTCATCCTTGTCTTTCTCCTTCACATCAAGAGGTTTTTGCAGCACAACGTGGAAAAACAGTGTATGCTAGCAAAGTAACATGGACACTGTATATAGTGGGTATATGCAAAATTTCATTCTGAGTGTAGGACTATTTTGCATCCTGTGATGTATTTAGAGATCTGTAAGGATCTCCCAGTCTGTATAAGGAGGAATTTGAAACCTTCAAAGACTTTCACCAAGATAAAACAGGAAAAGCACTGATGCAGCTGGCAATCGGGGCACCACATGGAATGTGGAAAACTGGGGAATAATCTTTGCTCCCTGACATCGAATGTCATTATAGAAACAGTGTCGCAAGTGGCAACGCTGCTTTTACAAGTTTCTGCACTCCAGGAGGCAGTTTGCCAGACTATTGGTTGTGTCAACTTGACTGCAATTTGAATCAGTAGCTTTTGATCTCTGTAGCTTTTGATCAATGATCTGTTAAAAACTCATTTCACCCCTCTTGTAGAGTAGAGCCTTAGTCACTTGGTTATTGAATCTTTTGTGGTGGATCTCTCACTTGGTACAAAATTTATGTGGGCCTGAGAAGGAGATTCCATGTGTGTGTGTTGGTTGTTGGGGTTTTTTTGTCACAATTACCTAGTAAGTGTCAGTGTCTTGCAGATTCTGTTGTACAAATAGCTTAACATTTGGATTAGGAAAATATATCAAAATACATTTTGAACCTAATAAAGCAATTAGATTTTTATTTACTTTTTTTAACCCTTGATGCCCCCCTTTTCTCCCTCTACCCTCTTCTAGTTTCTGGAAGGAGGTAGGGCTTTGTGGTGCAAGTGATAAGCTCAGCTTCAAAACCAGTTTACAGTGGGAAGAACTTCTGTGGCAAGACTGTGTGAGTCTTGCTCAGCACAGTCTGTGTACTTAGTTTCATGAGGATTTATACATAGAAAAGAACTAAGGAAATTTGTAACAACTGTGTCTTTATTTCCCATGACAATAAAATGATATGAGTTTGCCTACTACCAGTATTCCTGCAGTTGCTCTGTGAGATTGATAGCTAGGTTGGTATCTGTTGCCAGGAAGAGATCTCAGTGAAGTTGGTATGCACATTTTAATTTTGCAGGTTGTTTTGCCAAATTTGCCTTATGGTGTTTGAAAACAAATGGAATTCCTGGAGAAGATGCTGTCAGTCAGATTCAGAGAAACGATCTCTAAAATCAAGATAACTGCTAGTGATCATTAATATGTGACAAATGTAACTTTTTAAACCAAGATCATAATCCTCAGTGGATTTTTGTATGGTGATAGCAATATGGGAATCCAGAAGTAGGTTAATATGACTGTCTTTTGAATTAAGATGATGAGTTATTTTACCAAAATGGTTAATTCATCGCTGCTTGCTTTGTTTTCCATATAATGTAATTGAGGATTAACAGCAATTTTTGTATAGATGTTACTAAACAGAAGTAGTAAGAAAAATGCTTTCCTATTATTTAAAAAACTTTAATGTACTTCAGTCTTCTTTGTTTTTCCAAGGCCTTTTTAAATAAGAAGAGAATAACGTTTTACAGTAATGTTTGATTTACTGTTGCTAGGTATGAGAAGATTCTTGGATCAGATGCATAACTGATCTTAGCAATCCAATTGAAATCATTCTGTAGATGTACTGTGAGCAGCTGAGAATGCTGTATTTATTTGCTTTTCATGTGTGACCCTTGCGCCTTGGTGATCTGTAGTTTATCCACTATATATTGTGTAACACATTTGTGTTAGCTTGCACCAAGGATTGTCCTTAAAAAAACTGGCTTTCAGTTTCATTTTTACCTAAATTATAAGAGCTCTGGGATAATGTTGTTTTATTTCTGTTCTCTGGTAAATGATAATTTTCTAAGCAATTATACCTTGATTTCCCCCAGTTATCATCAAAATTGAATAACTTGGATCTGAAAGCTGCTTGCAGGCAGTGGATTGAAACTGCTCTGGTTGATGGAAGTGCCAGAGTTAATTCTGTATTTAAAATATATTTATCACTTATATAACTGGACTTCTGTTTTTAAAAAAAATCATTATAGTTGCACTTCCACTTTGCTTTAAGGGTGTGAATAATTGCGAAGTCTTCAATGGGTATGTGTCTGGGAAAATATCATACAATAAATTTAAGGAGACATGACTAGCTGATTATAATTATAATTACCAAAAGTAAGATAATGAAGCTGAAGAGTTGTTTTTCATTACCTCATTCCATTTCTGTTATCTTTCTGAGGTTAGCTTTGTTACACTTTCTATTAGTTGTAACTGTTTAAAATTAATAGAAGAATTACAAAAGCTCTGTTCTTCATCTGGGAGAAACCACTAGTCACTTTTTAAAATACAATTTAGAACACTTGTTATCAAGTGTAACAGTGCCTCTTAGAATTGCTTTCCAAAAGACTTCTTCCTTAACTGAATTAATGTATTTCTCTCTGTGTTACCATTAGGATATTGAATTAGATACTAAAATTACACAGTTCATCCTCCCTTTGCTCCTTTAGCTATTACTAATTACTTGTGATTACTCTAAGAACATTATAAACACAGCATGCAAGAAAGCTGATAGAAATTTTGTGTCATTTCAAGTGTTTTTTACCAATTTCCATTTCCACACTGAGGACAGATGTGTGGAGCAGCACTGTTTTTACATGGCCTTTTCTGCGTTTTCCTGTAATCGTGATTTTTAATTTTCTGCTTAAAGCAGGCACAGCATCACAAAATAGTTGAGGTTGGAGAGCACCTCTGGAGATCATCTTGTCTAACATCTCTAAGCTAGAGCCGGTTACCCAGGGCTGTGTCCAGCCAGGTTTTGTTTTTCTAGGGATGGAGACTTCTCAACCTTTCCTGTAAGAGGATGATCTTCACTGTTCTAAAATGTTTAGGAACCTAATCAAAAATTATTTAAGTTCACCAAATGTGTCCTTTTTAAAATTAGCTGGTCTTCATGTAAAAATGTGATTTGGGTATGTT
Organism: Athene cunicularia; assembly: GCF_003259725.1. NCBI lineage: Eukaryota > Metazoa > Chordata > Aves > Strigiformes > Strigidae > Athene > Athene cunicularia. The sequence goes on along the minus strand of NW_020799099.1, from coordinate 17,160,446 downwards.
TCTTATAATATATGCACCACATTCTTATTTAAGAATTTTTTGTGGGTTTTTTACACTTAAAACTCGAATTTCTTTTGAAGGCATCTCACCGTCATATATACTTAATTCAGAAAATAAATATATTACTGATTTTGTATAAAAATATTAAGTTAAATGGTAAAAAAGTTTGAGTACATATATGCTTTAGGAAGAAAAATTTTGGATTCAGTGCTAGTAAAAGAAAAGGCACAGACGAAGTACAAAGGCTTCAGTAAAGATCAGGGGCAATGTATGCTTGTGCCTGTTTTGCTGTTCCCACATAGTTAAAGGTATTTCAGGCTTGCAGTTACCAGCAGAACAGCTGTCAGGGGATGAGCTTTAAAGGGCTACAGGGTTTCTCTTGGGAAGGAAGGGCATTTAGGTGTCTTGCATAGAGTTCAGTATTCATCGCAAATTACTGTGTGGGGTTTTTTTTTTTGTGATTACCGACCAAAATGAATCATTCCCTTGTTAGGAAATAGCAGATAATTAAGAATATTATTTAAATTGTATTTTCCTGTAACTGGCTGAAATTATGATTAAACTGGTCACGTGAACCTTTTAATCCTAGTAAGCAAATGAGAATCGCAGGTGAAGTCTAAGTGGCCAACTGGCAATTCCACCTGCAGGCCTGAACTCTTAACTGGCTAGCTTGTTGCATTACTGTCATCCTCTGAGTGGGTATGCTCAGTGTGGAGTCAAGTTTGCTTCTGTAGTTCGTGCCTTCTTGTGGCTCATAGGAAGAAATTTACAGTAGCAAGTAACCTTTCCATTTTATTTTTTTAGGCTTCCAGCAAAAACCAAGGCAAAAATCTGGTAAATTTACCTCTGATATCCAGTTGGTATCGAAGAGTTCAAGATGTACCTGGAGTAAAGCAAGCTGCTGGCAAATGCAATATGGTGCTTCTCCAGCTTCCAGAGTTGGCGTCTGCTCCAGAGGAACAGCTACAAGACTTCTCTTCAGTTCCAGATGGATTAGAAGAGGAGAATGAAGACAGTCATTTAATAGGTGGTCCGAGGCCAACTATGACGAAATTAATGGTAATATGAACTTTTAATGAGTTAATAGTATTGTACTTGATTTGAAATAGGTGAAATTTATTAGAACTGCAGAAGTGAAAATACCTTTTGCCCATCTTCTGTCTGATACGCATTGACTTAAAAGTGATTTTACTTTTTTGTTCTGATATTTGATCATTCAGGAATTGAGTAAAGATAGGACTGCTGGAAGCCCTATCAATAATTCTGAATAATCAAAGCAACTCTTTGTTTGAATTGCAATATTGTATTCTTCTTTTAAAGTGATTTATAAAAAGGATGACAAAAGATGTTACTTTGATGTTTGGCTTCATTATTCTATTGCTTCTGTTTGGGTTTTTTGCTTTTTGATTAGAGCTTTGAACATCTGGGAACCTTGAGTTTTGTTAAAGAAAACTCTCTGTTATGTTCCATAACAGTATTTTTTGCATAGAGGCTGACAACATTTCCTAAAGAAAATTAACAGGGCTTTCTTGTGACAAAGAGAGAAATAAATAATTTGAATCCCATGTAATGTAGAGTCAGCTGTGTTCTTTAGTTTCAGTTAGACTGAAAGTGTGGCATATTTTGATCTGATGCCGTTAAATGCAGTGGAGATTTTGCTACCAAATTGAGTGAGTAAAGGAGCAGTGTCTTAATTTGTTTTTCCTCCTTTCACATAGGAAAATGGTATTGAAGCCAAGTTTTCTCCTCATCCATGCCCCAGCTGGACCCTAGACTGGACTAATCTACCATCTGCAGTCAATCCTGGAGAAGGTAAGGGTTTTTATGCGTGTATGTATATGTACTTAACAGTGCCACCTTCTAGTGAAGCTACCTAACTTTCATACTTGTTAGCAAAGTTTGGTAGCTACATATGGGTGAGTCTTCCCTTATGTGGCAGTGTCCCCTGTCCTGTAGGGGTTGTTTGCTTTGCTGGGTTGCAGGGCAGTCTGTTGCCTACTGTCTACAGTCTACAGAGGAAAAAAAAAAGATTTATAGCAATGTTTGTTTTCATCAGTGTTGTGAATATTGAATACCTCTTCCACCATACAGTAGAGTTTCCTCTAAAAGGTCTCATACATACTGCCAGACAGTAAGAAGTTAGTGGGTGGTAACCCCCTTCTGCAGGGAACAAGAAGGTTTGTGTTCTTTTGCATAAATAAGATAACTTAGATACTGAAGTCAGTCTAGCTTCAGTGGTGTAGAACTTCTGATTTAAAGAGTACAGAAATATACATGCGAAGTATAGATGCTCTTCAGTGACCAATATGTGAAATTCCTCACAGAATACTTTAGGAATCACTGAAAAGCTATAGGCACTTACAAAAAAAGCTTATTTTTAAAAAAAATATCTAGTTGTGTGAATACAAGCATATATTCCATCTACAGTATACAGACTATAAAAATAAGATCAAATTTTAAGTTGATTTCCTCTGGTGTGAAGTTCACAAAGCCGTGACAAACCCCTCATGTATACCATTTATATAAAGTGTCCATCCTTCTAACATGAGCTGTTTTCCTTTGGTTTGTCCTGAGAGAAATTTACTGGGAAGTTGCACACCATGCTTTAATTAGTGATTCTTTCTTTTATCACAGAAGAAAAAACAAAACTTGTTTTTTTCACCTGTCAACATTACATTATGCCTCTTCAGACTTGATGTGGATGTTTTTGATACACTTCTTAAGTTAAAATAGCTCTGCAGTCTGACTACTGAAATGCTCAGAGGTTTACGTGTGCTGAATTTCTGTGACAAGTTCCGGTATTTTGCTGGAAGTGAATAAACTTTTTTGGTTATTTCCAATGCTCAGGGTTTTGGGTGTAAGCTTTAGTTCTTTCCTTGAGATATCAATGTTCTTCTATTTGAAATAAAATTTTGAAAAAGATGCATAACATACAAAACCACGTAATGAAATTTTGTGCTGGAAAGAGTCTCTTGGACTCAGTTTGACTGGGAGAAAAATCAACTCCTGCTGCTTCCTGCCTGCTTGTGTGCTGGCTCTCTCCTTTTTCATGTTTTCTGAAATAGTTACTCATGACATCAATATCTGAAATTGGTTTTCAGTTAAATATTATGGAAGATTTGCTAGCTCAACAAGGTGCCATGAGGGAGAGCTTTCACCTCCCTCCATCCAAGATCACAGTGGTGCTGATGACATTTGCTGATTTAGGGAAACTCCAGATGGTTGTGTTTTTAGTCCAGAAGCAACAGAATCACATAGGATGAAAAGATATTTCCTGATATGAAAATTGATTTTGGTTTTTGGTTGGATATATCTGCATGCTTACCTCTGCTCTTTTAAGTGGTACTGTTCTGTTTACTGATTCTTTTGCTAGTATAGCCTAATCATTTGTATATGAATTGAATTCTCAATATTTTACTTCTAAATCCCACCTGGCACACTAAGAAAATAGTCACTGGATCTGACAGGGTGTTAAACTGGATTTAAGTCATGCAATTCAAACTTTTGACACGGATTACCCCTATAACTGGTAAATAAATTGCCTCTTACTAATGTTCACAGCAGTTGAGACAAAGTAGAGACTGTTCAGTTATAAAAACCAAAGATATCACTTTGGTTTTTATTCACTTTAAATTTAATTTACTGGAAAATCTTAATTTAATCGCATACATGATATCCTTTCTTTGTTCTATCTCATCTTAGATAACTTGGTATTTGTTATATGTATGTGGAAGTTCTTGGATTGAATTGTTCAGTCTGTCTGTAAGTCTAATTAGACCACTTTGCTGTCACAGCTATTTACTGCAGAAGAGAATTACTGATGATTCCAGTTCTAATGTATTATTTATATTATACATTTAAATTCATTCATGTTTTTTGATAGGGACTATTTACTGTTGCAAAACTAAAGATTACAACATCACTATTTTAATTTAATTTGCTTAGTCGTATTTCTGAAGCAGAATAAGATAGACTATTTCAGTTGGAAGAGACCTATAATGAGCATCTAGTCCAGCTGCCTGACCACTTCAGGGCTGACCAAGTTAAAGCATGTTATGGGGATTGTCCAAATGCCTCTTAAACACTGACAGTCTTGGAGCATTGACCACATCTCTAGGAAGCCTGTTCCAGTGTTTGACCACCCTCTCGGTAAATAAATGCTTCCTAATGTCCAGTCTAAACCTCTCTGATACAGCTTTGAGCCATTCCCATGTGAAAACCTCTGTTCTAGTCCTGATGCAATTTTTAAAAGGTATTTGGTTGACCAAAATGCAGTCATGTTTACATTTTAGATATCCTCCAGCTTTTTAAATTTCTGAATTGTTTCTAAAATATTTGTCTTCTGTACTTGTGTATATTGGCCTTGAAATGTGTGAATCTATAAGACTTTGTGAGCATCTGGACTGTGTTTGAAACATTGCAAAATATCCCAAAATATAGTATCTTAGTGTCCTCTGTAACTGTTGTGATTCTAGGATATTGTAGTTGTTGTTGTTGTTACAAACTTTCACTTTTGGAAGGAATTTAACACAACATATTTATTTTAAAATGTGTTGTAAACATTGGTTTCTGTTCTAGTTTACTATATAAAAACTTGGCCAGTACTTGAAGTATATTTTTTCTAAGGTTGTCTTCCAAATCTATGTTTAGAACAGAAATATGTTGATATTGTCTATTAAATACAGAAGCCAAAACCCCTCAGCAATTCATTGTTTCTTCCGAGTCACGTAATATGTAAAGACTTACCTGCAAGCACACAAACCAAATCTTTCTCACTAAATGCATCTCTTGATCCTGAAAAATCAATTTGTGCAAAATCTCAAAAGAAAATTTCTAAGTTATATTGGAGGCAAGTACTGGAAACTTGTATGCTATTAAAATATTCTATGAAATAATTATTTGCAATAAATACTTCAGTTGGCAGAGATCCTAGCCCAAGAGGTCCTCACCAAGCTTGGTGCTTGGTTGTGTTGAGCTTTCCATAGAAGTATACAACTGTAAATATGTACAGACAGTAGAAGAAGAGGGTGGCAGGTCAGAATATGAAAGTGTAGGTGGTTATAATGTGAGACTGATGGAAAATTAGATACTTAAATCAGCAGTACAGGGAAATAATCACATGATGTATGTCAGCATAGAAAATGTTCTCATTTTTTTCCTTTGATAAGGTGGTGGCTAAAATTTTGTGAAGAGGGTCTTGTTGAGATAGGAATACTGAATGAAAATAGTGTGCTACTGCTAATTAAATGTGAGGTCTGGGAAAGAGAAGGTTATGTTTAACTAGATTTGTGACCAGCAGAGAAATGCAGCATCTTTTCTGTGGCTTCACAGTAAGGATTTTTTTTTTTTTTTTTGGAACTTCAGTCAACCCTGGAGTCTTTGCTTGTGTTCCCGGTCCTCTTCATGTGTGTGAAATTGTTCCTTGTCTCACAGATAATAGGGATTTAGCTTGAAAGGCTCTGTGGATATAAAGAACAGTTTGGTTATGATTAGAAATGCTTCCTTTAGGCTCACCTAAAGCACATTAAGGAGAGAGGGAAAGTGTGTGTATGTGGAGGTGGAGAGCAATTGTTGCTTGTTGCTACTTCATTATTCTGACAATACATGCAGATGTAAGTCTTTGTTGTGATTTTTTTTTTTTTCTTCATTTTTTTCACTGTGAAACAAAGAAGGGAGAAAGGTTAATTTTTTTTTTTTAACAGAAATCTATTTTTTCCTTTAATACAGCTTTTTATTTTTTCACTCAACTGAAATTCAAGAATGAGAAAAAAACTGGCCCACAGTCTCACAAACCCTTTCTTCTTTTCTCATGAGTTGAAATACGTGTTAAGCAGGAAGTACTTACAAGAAGAAAAGTGCTTTATTTGTGGTATCTCATTCTGCAATTACCAGCTAGACTGACACAGTGTGCATGTGATGGTATTTACTTAGAAAGGTAGTGGCTAGCTGTGAACAAATTATACTGTTCTTTCCAAAGTATGAAACTGCTCACAGAATGAATGTAGTAAGTAGTAAACTACATTCTGTAGGCTTGTGAATAATGCTCTTTTCATAAAAATATTTTTTCTTAAATGAAGGAATTATAGTAGGTCAGAAAAGAGCTCTTTAGCTGAAATATGACTTGCTGTCAGGTGAATGTGGAAAGACCACTGTAATAAAAACCAGGAGTACATGCACAGCAGGAGACAGAGGGTTCAATTACAGAATCTGTGAAGAGTTTGAGGTGGAGGAAGTTAGTTTAAAAAAATGTAGGCAGATAAAGCAAGTTAGATCAAAATAAATGAATACATTTTACAAGTGCAGCTTGTTCTTACCAATTAATGGAAGACATGTAGCCCTTGAACTCTGTAGTTGGCCCTATTTTCCTAAACAAGTACGTTTTAATGGATTGTGTATAAACATGACTCCCAGTGAAGCATGTCAAGTATTTTATATGCTTCGTTATTCCTGGTATTGCATTAATTAGAACAAGTGTTTGACTTGAGGTGAAATTTTCCATGTATGAATGTTAAAAAGCTGATATGGAAAAAGACCTTTCACATCTGTGTCCAGCACACAAGTGTAAGAAAGGGTGGTGTTAATTCATTGCAAGGCAATGCATACCTGCTGTCTTGAAGATAGAATGACTATGATCAAGTTTGTTTGATTTATGTTTGCTTTGGTAATCAGTAGCAATTTGATGGCCACATTAAATTACTATATAAAACTGCCACAGAAAGATTAGCCTGAATAAAACAATACCCTGATTGATACTTGCCCCTTGTTTGCATTTAATCCTTCAGACCTTTGAGAAAGTTGCTAGATTTTTAGAATGCTTAGCTCTTAAAACGAGACAGAATTTGGAAAGCCCAACATCTGTGGTTCAGTGGTAAGGATGTCCCTTAAATGGTTGTTGAGAAAGATTTGTTACCTTGAATTATGAGCCACAGAGTAATTCAGAATTGCGGGAGAGGAGCAGAATTCAGGAAATACAAGAATATAATATTAAAAAGGTTGCTGTTATGTTGTCTTCTTTTCCTAAATAATTTGTCAGCTGAGAATTTGATCTTCATTGCTTTTTTCTTTTTTTTTGAAGCCTGCTTTTATTAATAGGAGTATTTTAATATATGCACGAATATAAATCTTACTAAAGGTGCCATATTCGGTTATTTATGTACATACAGAGTTCAGAATGTTCACATTCGAAACAGATCTTGTCTGATTGCCCGAAAAAATAGTAACATGAGAATAAAGTTCTTCCTGTGTCATCTTTGTTTGTGTTTGGTAGTGGTGATAATTTTTTCCCAAAACAAAATGTTACATTTTTGGGATTGGGATATTGCTTTATTTGGCAAAAACATAAGTGAAACTGTTTGAGCATAATTTTAGATGACTGTCTATCTCAAATCATTTCAGTATGACAAGAAATGATGAGTAAATGTAGTATGTGGCTTTGAGAATTGACATCACAATATATATAGCCAAATGAAGACTAGAAAATTTTCTTTAAATTATTTTAAAGTTAACTGCTTATGAATTAAGAACATGAAAAGATGGGAGATTTCCACTATTTTTATGTGTTGCAGTTAAAAAAAAAAAAAAGCAAAAAAAAAGCGCGCAGCTCTTAATGCTACATGTTTGCAGAGGAGTTGTTTGTCACAATGTCTCTTTAAAAAACACATAATTGAACCCCAAAGCAGTGAAACTTGCTTCCCTGTGGGAGGAGGATCTTTGTGTTCCACAACTGTCTCATAGAGCTAATACTCATGTTTTCTTTGTGTCATTAATTATTTGCAAACCAGGTTTGGTTTTTAACCTGTTGTCCAACATAACTTAGGGTTACTGTAATAGAAGTCTTTTTCTGGCAGAAAGAAAAATGAATTACAGATATTTGGCTGACACTTTGTTGCACTGGAGTTGTTAAAATATCTTAGGAAGGCAGGAGTATTTTCCTTCACTGGCAAAAATGAATTGGCTAAATAAAAATTCACTGGGATGTGGACCTCAAAAATGTTTTTGTAGTTGGACAACCATTGATCTTGGAGATCCCATTTAAGTATATTATTCCAAAGCAATTTTGTTTTGTCCTCAGGTCAGCTCTCAAGGACCGAGTTCATTCATCATAAGTGCTCTGCAAATACTGAGTACTGTGTCAGTAATTTGCTGCTCTGCAGACTTACTCTCCATACCTGTTCTTCTTTCCTTCTCCGTTCATAAACACTGATTTTATAGAACATTTATAATAAAACTGCATTAGACTTTGAGAAAGTATTTGTAAATTAAGTATGCAGAGGAATTTAATTTGGTAGTTTACTTCCTCGTCTACTTTCTGTGAGACACCAATTTTAAGAGGGTTTTCCACTTAGAAGTTAACGATACAAATACAATCTGTTTTAGGAGGTGCAGTTACTTCATCAAATGACAAAGCAGCACAGTTGAAACAAGTTTCTCCATGATGCCTGTTCATGAGGTTTGACCAGTGTCACTGTTCAGAGTGATCTCTAATCTTGATTTCCATTGTGCATAACTTCCGAATTAAGGCATCAGTTGATTTGTCTACAGTTATGATAAAACCTCTGGTCTTTCTTTGAAGACTAAATATAGAAGTAGTTGTGAGTCTATTTTTAAAATTCATTTACCTATTTACTATGATGGGGTTTTTTTGTAAAATAACTCTCAGGTCCCCAAACTCTCCCCAGCTCCTTCTATCCGCTACCTCACCCAATAATTCTAGAATCTTTTATCTGGACAGGATCTGAAATACTAATCTAGTAACAAATACTTCTGTACTCTGTTTGTTTAGATCAGTAACATCTATACCCGTCTCCTGCCTGAATTTGGCTATAACCTAAATTCGTAATTGCTTGTACCAAGCAGAATGATTCATAGAATAATAATAATGTTAGAAGGATACCTGTTTGAAGGAGGAATTGTGGGATCACAGTATCATTTTATTTCTCCAGAACAGAGATGAAACAGTAAATTAGATATTCTAAAGTGAAAGAATGTTATGAAGGACAGCAGTTTTTAAAAAGAGCTTCCTGTTAAACATAGCAGGTGGACCAAAAAGAATTAAAGCAATTTTTACAATTGTAGTTTAGAAACATCTTCAAAATTTGAATGCCTTTAAATAACACAGTCTAGGACAATAAAAGTTACACAGAACGGTGTTATAGTTCTGTGGAGTTAACTGATGTTTTGATTAAGCAGTCTTAGTGGTATACCAGACAACAGTCCTGGAGGATCAGTGTTAGCTTCAGCTTCCAGAACTAAGTAAAAGATACTTTAATGTTGTGTGGCTTCTCAACAGGGAAGATACATAGACTTCTTAACTTGGCAGAAGAAACTTTTAAAAAATTTTCAACCCTCGTTTATCATATATAGAATTAGCTTTAAAGAAAGGGAGGACATGACTTCAGTGAGCTATGATGAGATTCTTGAACTGATCCTTTAACCATTGAAAAGCCTGGCTTCTGGGCTTCCGATTGAGTTCCCTGTATTTTGGACATAATGTTGATTTCTTGGGTTTTGCCCTTACACCAAACGATTATCAACCATTCTCTAACTTAACATGATTATTTATGACTGTTGTTTTAATGATTGCTACTTGATTTTTGGTGTTTGTTTTTTGTTTGGGTGTTTTTGGTTTTGGGGTTTTTTTTTACGACATTGAAGGAAAACAGTGTTAAATTATGTAATTATATTTTAACCAATTTAAAAGTTTGTGACTTTGGGTCTATGTTAAAATTGTAATAAATTGGAATAAATGCTTTATTAGATGCAGAGTTATTTGTTTTGAAATGGTTGTCAAGATTGATTCAATATATCAGGTTGCTTCTAGGATTATTTTGTGAGGATAGGTCACAGTTATTTTGTTCTGCTTTTTATATTAGTATTACCTTTGGAATACTTTAGACTTGAGAGATGCTTTCTGAGACGAAAATAGATGATGCTTAAAAATCAAAGCTGTTATTTTATTAAAATTCAGTTTTAATAGGAAATCTGATATTTTATTAAAATTTTTGCTAATCAAGAAATGCAAATTATGTGTTTTACTTTAAGTGTTAAAAGCAACAGTGTTTCTAAAATGAGATCCAGGCACTCATTTATTCTATAAAACAAAAAGAGTTAAAAGAAACACTTTAAAGTTCTCTATTTCCCTTCCAAGCTTGTCAGAACTTTTTCAAAGACTTTGAAGATTTTTTTTTTAATAGTTTTGTAGCCTATTTCAGTATCTCAAGCATCCTGAAACAGGAACTCATCCTTCTTCTTCAACTGATTTTTCCATATCAGACAGCTCTTTGCCTGCAAGCCACATGGGTAACAATCCAAGGGAAACTCAACTGAAGCTGCTTCTCATTAACCTCTCCTTAAAGTTATACTTTTGCTGCACTCATTATAAGTTTAAACCACATTTATGATTGTATTGTATTTTGCAGTTCAAGATCTGGAAAACCTGCAATGGCAGTGGAGCCAGGGTGCCTCATATTCTTTATAAATCCTTGAGAAGTAAACAGTTTTCAGTAACAGAAAGGAAAATGTTCACAGCTTGAATATAGACAACACTGGTAGTTGAGATGATAAGTGTAAGGAAAGGGAAGCTTATTACTGCAACTTCATTCTTCTTTTATATGGCTTATCTTAAAAAGAGGATTCTTGCAAAACTTTAGATTTCATATATGACTTCTTTGGATCTTTTGACTGTTGTGGGATATAGCATTGCATAGTTAGCCTGAGGACAATTTTGATGGGAGTTTGAATGCAATTGCTAATTTTTAGACCAAAAGTTCTTTATCTGTAGCTGGAAATAATAAATTATGCATGCCACCAAGATCGATAACTTGTCCATAGCAATATACAATTCATAATATTACTGTGCTCTGTCTCCATTTTTCTTTTGTGATTGCCTTCATTACCAAACTAAACAAGGGAAGGGAATGCATTATTTTATAATTTTAAGATGCATATTTGGAGACAGGAGGCAAAGCTATTACATGACCAAACTAAATTAGTATGTAATAATGATTTTTAGGTACAGTGTTTTGCTGAAACAAATCCTTTTTGAAAACATAGAAGGCTTCTATGCCTCTTAAGAGCAATGCATCTGCATTACGAGGGATACAAGTTCAGTACATTTATGTTTGCTTAAAGTCTGTTGCATTTTTTTAAGTGATGTTTTGGTCTAAATGGCATGCTTAAGAGCCTCTGAAATACTAAAAATCTTCAAAGAAAAAAACAGTTGCCCCTGTATCTTATTGAAAGTCAGACTAGAAAGAATACTATTAACTTTGAACAGCTGCATTTTGATTCAGTTAGGACACATTCTCATTGGTGTTTGGCTTGTTCTGTAAGAAGTTGCTATGGTGAGGGTGATTGACGGACTTTCTGTATGGCTGAAAAGTGTCGCCTTTGTTTCAATGCCTTGCTTTATAGAGTAAGTGTAAACCTCAGAGAATTAGAGGCCTTAGCCCTTCATATTGAATATCCCCTATAACAGGAGTTCAGTTTTTGGTGAAGTTTAATTCCTAGAGGTATGGTTTTACAATTCCTTGTTAACTGTGAGTTTATTAGGCTTCTGAGATATTTTTTTTTTTAATAGAATACAATGTATAAAGTTCAGCAGAGGCTTTTAGTCCTGTTGTGGTTTGTATTTGTTTACTGAACATATCTAAAGAATTTAAATGCTGCAATTTGCCATTTGAAATGTTTTAGGGATTTATGGTTTGTGAACTGAGGGCAATTCTTAATGATTTGGTTTTGTAAATTCACAGTAGTCAGTTCTGACAGTTAAATTAAAGCATGTTCTTGATTAATCAGAGTGAATTACAAAGTGTCTGCACTTGACAGTCACTGTAAGCTGGCTATGTGTAGATAGAATTTGAGTGTGATCTGCCATGAATAGAAAAAGTAGTTTTATTCATTAGACAGTGGGGTTTTTTTCCCCCTTTTGTCTCTAAAGTTCTCACACATATGGAAGGACATAAAAACATTAACTCAGTGTCGTGGTTTGAGGTTCGAGGGCACCTGAGCATCATGCAGTGTCTCACTCCTTCCTTCCCCCCCCAGTGCTGAGAAGGAGAAAATGAAGCAAAAAGCTTGCTGGTTTGAGCTCAGAGGGCAACTGGGCACCATGCAGTCACTCAGTTCCCCTTTCCCCCCCAGCACTGGGGAGGGGCAAGTAAAACAAAACACTCAGGAATCAGGATAAGGACAGGGAAGGATGATCCATCCATGACTGTGACATGCAAGAGACAGACTCATTAGGGGAAGGAAAAAACCAGAAATCTAATAGTGACACTAACAACAACACTTAACAGAGTAGGACTGTGAGAAGCATTACCACATCTCGAAAACACCGTTCCCTATCCCTCCCTTCTTCCAGGGCTCAGCTTTGCTCCCAGTATCTCTACCTCCTTTTCCACAGCAGTGCAGGGGGCAGAGAATGCGTGTGTGGTCAGTCCTGCTTCTTCTAGCTCAGGATGGGGGGACTTCTGACATTGTTCCTCTGTCCCAGCGCAGTCCTCCACTCACAGGAGACAGTCCTCCACAAACTTTCTCAAACATGAGTCCCTCCCACAGGTGTGTGGGTCACCTCTGTGTGTTGCAGTCGTCCTGGTGCTGAACTACAACAGCGGGGCCTTCTTCCCATGGGTTCCCCACCTTCTTCGGGTGCAGTCACCTGTCCCAGCATGGGGCCCTCCATTGGCCACAAATCAGCATCTGTTCCACCATAGACCTTCATGGGTGGCAGGGGTGGGGTGGAGGGGGGCCCTGCTATCTCACCATGGGATACAGGGGAGTCAGCTCCAGCACATCTCCCCGCCTTCTCCTTTCTTCCACTGACCTTGGTGTTCGCACAGATCTTATCTCCAACTCCTCCCAGGTTCCCCTTCTTGAATACATTATTGCAGAGGCACAGCCACCATTGAGAATTGGCTCGTCCTTGGTGCAAAGGCAGGTCTGACTTGGAGCTGGGGGAGCTTCAAGAAGCTTCTCACAGGGGGCTACCACTGGAGCTCTACCTCCCCTGCCTTCCAAAAACCCCCTCCACTCACTCAAATCATGACACATAGATGACTAGCAGATTTTAATTTTGTTTTTTTAAACAGGACTATTAAATTCATTTTCCATTGTCTTCCTCAGAAATCTTTAGTGAGTGTTCAGTAGTCTAAGTAACTGTGGCCTTTGCTTCATTTAGGCTATTTGGTCTCTTTTCCTCCTGGTATCATTGTAGTAGAGTTTACTTGTTTCTTTGTCCCTTTTATATTTGTGTTCCTTGCTCATGGGATAACAGAGCCCCGAAGTTATATTATTTATCTTTTAAGCCAGAGGTTTAGAGAAAAAGTTTCTGCGAAGTACTCCTTAGCATGGAGGTACAGGTCATTCTTTATGGAAGATCACTATTGAGGAAAGAAGGATTGATGATGGATTCTAGTAATTTTGGTTGGGGCAGTGTCCAGGAAAAATCTGGGATGGATAATTAATGTGATCCAGAAGGACATCTTGTAAACATGACTCAATCAGCAGCAGGGGTATTTTTGGGGAAGCCAGAGTATATAGCAATTTATCTCCTTTAGCGGGTAATAAGGTGTATTTAGGAGTGATGCTGCCGTACAAAGTGACACTTTGTAGAGAAGACAGTGATGACACATCTCTTGCTCCTTTTTGCCTGGAAACTACATTAAAAGAAGGCATTTAACTACTTTTTAAAGTCCTGTTTATAGTGTTGCCACTTCATAATAACTGGTTCCGTATATGCTATCCAGTCTGAATTACACAGATGCTGATCATTCATGCACTACTGACTCTCAGAAGGTCCTCATGGCAGCTGAATATCTAGTTGTCAAAAAAATCTTCCTGTTTCAGAACTTCAAAAATATAAACAGATAATTAGATGGAGAAATGCTGGCTTTTTTGTTCATGTTCCATTTATTTTTCTCTTGCTTGTGTCTGTATAGGTGAAATTAGATTTTTACATCTGTCACTATGAGGAAGAACTAAATGCCTGTTTCAGGATTTTTGGTCTTTGTACTAGTAGATGGGTACTTTCCTACAGAGTATATATAGTATTCAAACTTACAGAAAATTTATTTTTATACCTTGTCCAGTTTTAATCTGTATGTACCTGATTTTCAGCATGTTTTTGTAATGATATGCCCATTTTTGGAATGTTAATTCCTTTAAAAATCTTTGGATACCATTAAAAACTTGTAAAGATGTGGAAAGAAATCCTGTCCCTTTTTCACATAAGCAAGTAAAAAGATTGCTTTTATTTAATTTGGGCCATTATTTCCCTTTTTGAAAGATGTTTTAAGTTTCTCAATAATTTAATTAAACCTTGTAGTAATGAATTCCATATGCATTAGCATATGTCTTAATTACAAAGATTTAGGAGAGGGGGAGTTAATGCCTTTCTTTGTCTCCAAATATTGTGAAGATGCTATTGGATAAAAAGTTAAATTGTTGAGGACATTAGTCTTCATAATTTTTTTCCAGAATATACTAATACATTAGTATTCCTGTTGCTGTACATTTTAAATTGATCTTTTGTAGCACTGGTATTGTCTTTAAGAGAGATATTTAATCTGCTTCAGTATCCTGGTATTTCTTGCTGTAAAATGTCTTCACTGCTTATCTGAAGTGTTCTGTAAGTTTTCTCGACTTAAATCCCAATTCAATACAGAGATGACAGGGTGTAACCACTGTATATCTTGTGTCCTTTAGCTATTTCATGTGTCATCCATTTGCTGTATCTGAGAATATGGGGATTCATACTTCATATAGTTATGTAGCCTAACTAACACAAGGATTTAAAGTGTTTTTTTTCCCCTTTCTTTGTAGTATTTTTATAGGTCACTTACAATGAGTAGAAAACCACAACGTAACTGAGGGGCAGCTTAGTTTTAAATTTATCAGCTCAGCTGTTAAGCAAGCATGACTGATCTCTGTGTTTCAGCTACAAAGCCTAAGCAGTCCTTTCAAGCAGAGGCATCAGGAGACTTCGTTACCTCTGAAACAACATTTTGGCTTTTTTACTTTATTCAAAGTGTAATGCTGAGCTGTGCAATCTGTCTTTTAAGACAGAAGTGTGAACTGGTCGAGCGGAATCAAGTTTTTCTTGGCTGTTCCACCAGTGCGCTGGTGTGTGTATTGTTGGAGCTTAAAACTTTCACAGGCCACAGGAGGGCAGCAAAATCTGTTTGGTAAGAAACTACCTAGATGGATGTGCCCTGCGACTAAGGAGTCACCCAAGGGAAAGATGCTTTTTATGTGGCAGTTTTCAGCTCAATAACCTCTAATATCAAAATTTGGGACCACCCGTTGGAAAAAGTAATTTAAAACTTTTTTTTTTTTCTTCAAATTAGAGTTCATGATTTAGCAGTTGACATATTAATTGTATTAGGCTCTAAAAGCACTAATTGCTGTATAAACACATAGCAGAGTAATGCCTTCTGCCTTGAATATTTTCAAATTTAAAAAAAAGAGGTAACAGCTGAGCAGGAAGTGATGGAGGGGAAAATTGATGAGCTCAACAACTTCTGCTGGAATTTTCTATTCTTTGGGGTAAAGGAGAATCCTGGGAAGGTATTTGTAAGAGAATGAGCAGCTCAGTGAAAATTTCAGGGGATTTTTTTTCTTGGCAGATATGTAATAACATGAAGATTTGTGCAAGTGATTTTTTTTTTTTTTTTTTTTAAATCAGTTAATGCTGCCATAGTTTGAGGGCCAGCATTTTGGTAACTGAAAAAGATAATAGCATTGAAGGCAAAGTTATGGCTGGAATTTAGAGGAAAGTGTAGAAGAAAAAAAGTAGGCAAATGGAAGGATGTAAAGACATTAATTTTAAGCAACTGACCAGTAATTTTTTTTTTTTTGTATTGGCACTCTGAGCACATAAGCATGTGACCCTCTTTATTAGGTGTGAATGTCAGTAGTCAGAATATAAAAGAGCTGTCTAGCCTATGCAAATGTTTGAAAATGTTCCCCACAACAAGTCAAAAAGGATCCTCTCTCTTAATTGAACCTCTTAAAACTACTTTTCCTGGTGTAATCTTGCTTTCCAAAAAGGAAATGTAGGCACCGAGAAATTGCAGAGCAGTTAAGAAGATTAAATAAACGTGAGAAGGAAGGTCTAGTTTCTGTGCTTGAGCATAGAAAAGACTGCAGCCTAGAGAATGACTGAAACAGAGCACCTCTTTCTCTTCTTCCTTGCTAACAATATACTGTAAATATATTGAAAGAATTTATATGTTGTTCTCAATTGAGTTTATTGAAATTCACTCATATTTTGTTCTGGGGATAGGTTCTTTTAAAGCATTATTTGTTATTGATTTGGGAGGGAAGGAGAGGATTTGCTGGAAGCTTAAATACTTCATAGATTATTTACATTACCTTTTTTGTAATGTTCTCTGGAGAACCCATTAGATTGTTTGTAGATTATTTGTGAAAAACAATTCAACTTGTGTACTAAGTTTGCAGTTTCTTATTTTACTGCATTACTGAAACTCTATTCATTGATCCTACTTAGTATTAAATATCCTTAAGGAGTTGTTTCTAAGGCTACTGGTTGTTTCCAGAGTTTGTGATTGCCCAGATTTTATGTCAATTCATAAATTATCATAATTTAAAAAGGAGGTTTATTTTGTGGTTATTAAGCTACTCAGTTTCCTTCAGGAATGTAGGCAAACATGTTTTTAACATGTTTTGGGCATTGTGGGGATGGGACTGCATCACTGTAATGTAAAAGTAATATTGTCAAGGTACTGTCAAGTTTTGTGCAGCATTAGTGAATTTCTGTAAGCTCTTTATTGACATTTTATAAGGAGTTTGTGAATCACAACATATTTAATTGGGGCAATACATCGGGCTTTTGTCTATAAAACATACTTTGAAACTAATGTTTCTGCTAGAAACACAGGTGTCTTGTGTATTGTTAAAGGTAAACATTGTACAAGTGGCTGCATCTACCTTCTTTTTCCATCCCCCAATCTTTATCTGTTGCAGATTTGAGGTACAGATTTTGTTTCCAACCCATAAATCATTTGTGAAAAAATATGAGATAAGGAGGAAATTTTCTGTCTGTTGAAGTTACTTATGGTTTCCATCTGCACTTTCAGTGGTTTTAGATTTCCATGTTAAGAACCATGAAGTATTACTTGATTTGGATACAATTCTACATTTAGCTCTTCCTGAAAGTGCGTTCTTAGGCCACAGTTGTGCATTTAAAGTTTTAATCAGCAATTTCAAGGAAGAGAGTACTGCTGTGTTAAAAAAACCCAACAAACAAACCTTGTAGTGGGGGGGGAAAAAAAAAAAAAAAAAGAAAAATTATTTTGAGTAATTTCTTCTGAGTAGTGTGATACTTTCAAAGCTTTTAATTGCACAAAGGAAAGGCCAGACTACTGTATGTTTAGTGAAGGTGGTATTAATTATTTTGTACTTGAAATGCATCTTCACCAGATGGTCTGGAATAGCTTCTGAAAAGTTAATTTTTGGCGCATGTCTCATGTCAATTTTCTGGCATCTTACCATAGCAATATCAAAAGGAATTCACATCCTTTAAAAACTTTTAAAGTATTGGAAGAGCAAAGACAAGTAGGAAATTCAGCTGTTTGTAGAATTATCTTGTAAGTATAGAAGAATAGGAGAATAATCCCGATATTAAAATCTGTCAAATCTAATCTGAAGCAATAAAATTGTCCCCTGTTGTTGTGGAACATTAATCTAAAAATGCAGAGATGAGAGAGATATGATGCTTTTATTTCAGTTTGTGCCAGGAGGTTACTTTAAAACTTTCGCAGATCTGTCACTGAGTTTTTCGTCTTTGTGTTGATGTTTAAATTGCTAGTTTAAGTATTGTGAGTAGCCCAGTTGAGATAGTATTCATTTAGTTGTTCCATCAGCACATCCTACTTTTCTTATGTGTCTTATTGGTGAAGTGCTCTTAAATATGCTTAAATGCGTTTGAATATCCCGTTTGCCGATCCTTCTTGTGTTCTTGTGTTTTTAGTGACAAGAAATAAGAAACAAAACAACATTCCCTCACCCCCAAAGACTAAGATAGCTCTTTACACTATAAACTGCTCTGAGTGCTTCCATGAAGAAATGTAAACTGGACAAAGGTCTTATCTTGGGTCTCAATGGCATTACATGTTATCTACAGTCTTTCCTTTGTTAGTATGCAGGGAAAAAATAAAAATGCACTTATACTCCTCTGGCTTATACAAACACTTCTTGCTGTCCTGGATTTGTACCTGACATTTTGAAGTTGGTGCTGAAAGTTAGCTCAGGTTGTAAATGCTTCTAGGCTGTGTTTGTAATGTTCAGGACTGTGTCTGGAAGCTGACTTCATTTCCCTATCCTTCATCAGTTAATGACATTGGGAAATATTGGAGTATGTTATGGACTTTCATGAGCTAGCATTTCATGCTGCATCCTGGGTGAATTCATATGTTTCGGTGTAATTTCAGTGGAACTTACCTAGCTGGTATCTTTAGGAAAGAACATGGTTCTGTCACTTGCATCATGACTGGCTTATTTTGTGCAAAAAGTAAGGCAGTTTGTAGATATAAGACCTTGAATCATGCCTCACATTTTTATTGTGTTTTATAGTAATATTTGTGTATATTTGCTTGAAATTTTATTTTATCTGTATCATTCTTGTGCTTCTGTGTCATCAACAGAAGCTACTTGTATATGTGTTGCCTGTTCTGAAATGTACGTAGGGATTTGGCATTTGTAGCTCATTTTCCCTCATACAGGGAAAAGAATGTCATCAAATCTTGGTTCAGAAGTAGCAACTTGAAAAGTGAACCAGGGTATCAAATATGCATAAGTAAGCTTCAGAAACCGGACTTGCTGGGGAAGTTAAATTTGGTGGACTTTAATGACAAGTTTGACATAAATATGAAAAAATTTCTAATGTTTTCAATATTTTCAATTGATGATTTGGGCTTTTTTTGATTTATATTCTTCAGACCTTGTCAACTGTAATAGACAGAATTACTGGTTTAACTTTTAACAAGCTTCATATTACTGCTACAGATCTAGGTGTGAGTGAAAAGGCTTTTTTTTTTTTTTTTTTTCTCTTTAGTGATTGCAGTATCTATATTACTCCACACTCTCTCAACATGTTTCTTTCCTTTGGATGAGTACATTTTCAAATCCTCTGGCCAGATACTTCAGTGGATTTTTTTTTAAAATAGGTACACTTGGTAGTGTGAAGAATGGAGAATTTTTATTTTCAAAAGCAGAAGTTAACAGCTTGCTTGAAGGTGGCTGTTCACCAAAGGTGATTCTTCACAGGTGTTGATGTTGCTTGTTGAATGGAAATCAATTCTTTTGATTCTGAGATCAGTAAACTTTTTAATGTGGGAGGGAAAGCATAGTTTGTTCTGCAAGTAATTTTTTTGTTAGTAGTGTGCTGTGAAATGTCCTCCAAACCTTGAAAAAGGTTACTTAAATATTTAGCAAAATGGAAAGAGGGATGAAGCAACAATGCTAACACTGAAAGATGTTTGTTTAGTTATATTAATTTAGTTCTATACTCTGTTTGTTCTTGTGCTGTGTGTCTTCTTGAAGGCATGACTGTGAAGTGTGCTCTGTTGAAAAGAACACTGCAATGTAACTTCTGCACTCTAATGCTGCAGAACAATCCAGGTAATTAAGAAGAGACTGCTTCAGTCCTGTCACCATGACCTTTGTCATCGGTGGCTTTGGTGTGACTTCCTTCACTTCTAGTTCGTGAATATTTTGCTTATTTGAGCTTTGTAATCATAGTAGGCATCTGTTGATCTGCAGAGTTCTAAGGCCAGGGACTTTTCTGTTGTCTGTATTCCTGTAGTACTTAAGTTTCTCAACAGCAGGAATGGTTTCACTGCCAGATCTCTGCAGTACAAGTCTGATCTGAATTAGACGTTGGCACGCTGCTGTGTCTGTGACAAATTAGCACACAATTTGGAACTTGTGCATAGATACTCCTATGCTAGCTGTGAGAGGACACCTGAAACCATACTTGACTTGGAAACAGTGCTATAGAGAGAATGTTATCTAGATTAAAACTTTTCAGTACAAGTTAAATGTCAAAAAAATAAAGGTGGATGGGGGTGGTGCGGAATTAAGTGTTATTTGAGTCCTCAGGGTGATATTGCAGAATCAATGCTTTGCAATATGAGGAAGCTACATTTTTGGTCTGCAGTAGTAGCACTCAAACACGATTTCATAACTTGTTTAGGTTCCACCTGACTTAGAATCCTTTCTTATGCTTAATACTGCATGTACCCATAATTAGAGTCCTTGTCCCAGAAAAGTTTGTTGCTTGGAGAATCTCTCCCTTCTTCCTAGAAGAGTCTCATTCTGCCACTTCCTCCATGTATTGAACTGTACTTTGATTTCACTTAGTTCATTTTCAGAGTAATTTCCTAAGGAAGAAAAGATAAGGATATAGAACTCAGCAGTGTTACGGGTATCTCAGTTCTAATATCAAGTCCTCCTTCACTTCCAGTATTGAACATCTGAAAGAATGTATGTTCAGTCTGTTCATTTCACCATGTCATTACTATCAAATTTGTTTCCCTCTAACTCTATGGAAACATTTTGAGCCCAACTCTGGACTAACATAAAAACAATGTACTGTTTTGTTTCTTTTTGACAATAATTCAGTAGTATGACTGGTTTTGAAATAATTGGCTGAGGTCACTGCATCTCCGATCACTGTAAATCAGTGAATTAAGAAACCCAAGGTTTCCTCTCCCATTTTTTTTTTTAATCTTTAAAGTTTAAGGGAAGAAGATCCAGGAAAATGTGGGCAGTCCTAACAAATTCAGTAAATGGCTTAATCTGAAATACACAACTGCTTACTATTGGAATTTACAGATCTAGCTCTACAATAACACATGACCTAAGAATTTAGGCCTTGTTTGTTGAAGACTCTATAGAATCCTGATTATAATTTAAATGGTTTCCAAAATAATGAGTTGGGATTTCCGACCTAATTTACCTGTAATACAGAAACTTGTTACTGACCAGTGTAGTTTTACATTAAGCAAGCAGCTAGAACTTTTTTTAGTATAAAAGTGTATTGTGAAGTATTTGTGATATCCTTTAATTACATTTATGGATCAGTGTATATGGATATGTTTCTTATTTATAATAGAAATCTAAAATTGTAAGTACTGTGAAAAGTAGCCAGGAGTTTTAGAACTATTTTTTTCATATGTAACTTCTAGAATCAAGGGTTAAAAATACTGTTTATTCTTGAACAGGTTCTGAATTTATTATTTTAGCTGATTTAGCCCTTTAGCCATAAAGTAGCTGTACAGCTTTTCTGTATATGCTAATTCTGAAATGGTTTGCATTCTTTGGTGATTTCTGTGGTAAACTGGAAGTAAGCAAAAATAAATGCCACTGTGCTTTAAGTGTAGGAAATGTGGAAGCAAATACCCAATTTTACATCCAGATCTTGTAACTTCAGACTGGTAGTTTCCAAATAAGACATCTCATTTGTTAGTCACTTAATGTAGAATTTTATTTTCTCTGTCACAACACTTGCCAAAAATAATGTGAAAATAAGTCTGGCACTTAAAATGATAGTAGCTTTCTGTTCCATATTTTTTCTCCAGGTTTGCAGGACCTCTTTTTCTTGTAATAGACTGTGGGTCAGATAGTTTTTGAGGGAGGCAGATGCATTTTGAACTAATGAATAAATCAAATGAATGCTTTGTGCTTTCTTAAATTAGCCATTGTTGATTCTAGTGATTTTTTTTTTTTTAAAGTGTATAATGTGAAATGCTGGGTTTCAACCCCAAGCCCCAAATTAAGGTTGACATATGGGTGATTCCCACAGCCCTTCACAAAGGGGGGGTGAGTTTGCCTTTAGGCTTCCCTCCAGGGTGGGGCTGGCCTTGCAGGGAGAGCCATTGGGTAAAGGAGCCCCAGGTGTCCCACATTCAGTAAGCAAAGGTCAGGTGTCCCACTGGGGGATAAAAGCTGGGACCCCTTGCAGGAAGGGGCAGTGTCTGTCTGTGAGGTGGGTGCACTGTGCAGATTCTCCTGTTGGGGAAGGACCTCCTGCCTCCCTGGAATTGGGCTCCAGTCAGGTCTGGCTTTTGTAAACGTGGGCTGTGTAGAGATTCAGTATGTGGCTTCCTTGGTCTTATGTGTTTGGCTTGTTGACTCTGTTGTCTCCCGTCCCTTCTATGGGAGACTGCATTTCACCATTTATTCCACCCATTGTTGGTTGTGCAGTGTTGTTGCTGGGGTCAGTGGGATTGATGTCAATTATGTATCATCTGACTTGTTTGTACCCCCAGTGCTCACCCATGTACTGACCCTTTTGTATCAAATACAGTTTGGTTATTGGTTCATCTTTGTTGGCTGTGTCCTTTATGCTAAGCTTAATAATTGGCAAAACAAAATGTAAACAATAAAATTCTTCATTTGAGCACTCCATTGTTTGCCCATTGCTATTCTCTCATTCTTTGTAATTCAGGTTTGTCATCTGCAAAATGTATTTCAGATTTATCTGAAGTAACCTTAGCTTGCTAGGCAGGTATCAGTTTTGAGGAATTGTGACAAGAGAAATACCTTTTGTTCATGTGATTCTTCTTGGTTTACCTGAACTAAAATATGAAAGCCAACATAAATGGCTATATAGCCATCTTTCAGAATTGTTAGTGACTCTATATTCTGTAATGTATTTTTTCAGCACAATCTATTGCTGGCATTTTTTGTGAAGCATTGCCATAATTTCTTTGATATACTCTCATTGTTTTTTGAGAGACTGGAAATGATTTCTTAATTAAAATAATCTGTTTTTCTAAAAACAAAACAAACCCTAAAAACCAATTTGAGCTGAGACAGAATAGTTCTTGATCCTGTGTTATATGCTATTCAGAAAACATATGGCAAATGGATTACTTTCCATTTTATCTGCAGCACGTATTTGACATTCTTCTGCTCGTGCTTGTTAGTGGATGCTTTGGCCCAGTTGTGATCCCACTTGATGTATATTGGAGTTTTAAGTTCTCTGTAACTTACTTTGAATAATGCTAAGTAATATGAGATGCAGAAAAGAAATCATACCTTCAGTCAAGCTTTCTTGATGTTTTAAATCTTAATCGATTTGTAAACAAGTCTTAGATTGTTCTTTCTATATCTGTGTCCCCCATTTTTTTCTTGTTTCATGATTAATACATGCATTTTACATCTCTGTATGTTTTTTAACTGTGGCATAAAGATTACAGCCCCATTATTGCTTGTAGGGAGCATGTAGAACACATGGCAGAGGTTATGAATGTTGAACTCTTATTTGAGCCATAACATCAGAAATCTTGTTGAAAGATTGGTTTGTAGCTGTTGCAATGGCAAACAGTGGGTCTGAAAGTCACTGCAGAAACTTTCTGCAAAACATGCTGCTTGTTTGTAGACAGCTTCACCTGGTATTTTATCAAGTTGAAAACATGCAGGTCTATACGAACATATCTGTTTGGTTTTGTTATCAAGGAGATGAGCAGATTCTGTGCTGTATTTTTTCCTGAAGGTCCTTCAAGTATAAATTAATCTCTGATAATCAGGTAATCTCATACCTAGTTCAAGGCATTTTATGAACATAGAACTTTTTTAACCTAAATTCACCATTTTAATAAATACCATAAATACTTGCTTTAAAAGTTTTTTTAAGTAAATTTAATTTTTACAGTGATTTCTAGAGCTTATTCTTCCATATTTCAACAATATATGTACTTCGTTTGAATGTAGGAGTACTCCTGTTGAGGACATGTGTGAAAACTGAGCAATGAGAGCTTCAGTAGAATCACAGCTTTCATTTTATGTGGTTCATTAACATGGTTCAATTAGATTTGCTACTGTGCAATATACGCAAACTCAAATTTTAAGACTATTTATTTAGTGTGTTCTTTCAGTTTTGTATCACAAATATACTTCATAGTTGAGTGCTCCATACTGCATTAATTTCCCATTTGATTTAATTTCATTGTGTGTTGGCAAGAGACAGAGCATAGCACTCAACTAATTTTTTTCAATTAATTTTCTGAAGTATTTTCAACTTGGTAATAATTAATTAAAAGAAAAAAATCCACACACCCCCACCCCCCAACCTGTAATATTTGACTCAAAACAACTTTATGAAGAAATCATACCTGATGGAATGTGGTCCATAGTCCATTCGTAAATCATCTAGTGGCTGCTGCATGAGTAAGATTAGAAGCATACTTCATGATTATATTTTTATATAAATCTGCAATACAGGAGAAGAAATGGGCTATACAACAGCCATCGATTATCAAGAGATGTTGAGCACCTTTGTACTTAAAGGGGGGAAGTGAATTGGAATCCATCAATTATTTTATCTTCCATCCTATATACAGTATACTGGGACTGTATACTATTTATATTGCATTTTTCTGCCAATATTCGCCATTACGCAGGTGTATGATGGAGGTTGTGGTTACTATCACAGCTCAGGTTTTCTTGGATTTTGTAATTAAAAATACACCTTAATATTACTGAATATTCACTTATGAATACTTCTATACTCACGTATAGTCTTTATTGTACTATTGTAAGAAACACTTTCCCCTGTAATTGCAGTATAATTATTTTAGTGTAGAGATGCTTGTTCTGGCTTTGTATCTTTTCAGTTTGGTTTACTCAAGAAGTGGTTTAATCTAAATAAAATAATCCCATCACATAGCCTCAAAATAATCCCACTTTTATACCAGAAATGCCTGTTTCAAGGATTATAATTGTATAACAGTATCAATCCAACTGATGAGACTTTTCTCGGTAGGTTAGGCTTTGTTCTACGCTGTGTCTGTGTTTAGAAACTGTCAAAACAGTTTTATGTCTTTGGCCTTGAGGAGAATTTGCCCGCAATGTCAATACCCCTTTAGCTCACTCTTCTTTGAATGCTTGTTTTGTGAAGGGCTCAAGCATCTGCAGAACTCCTCTTTCAGGAATATCACAGGAGTATGTATGTGCCTTGCTCTCATAGGTGGTATCCATGCAAAGGACACATGAAAGATCCCAATGTTTCTCAGTTCCTTTCAGCTACTTTGAGGAGATTGGATTTCCTTGTGACCTGTGTTACTGGGACCTTTCCTTCTCAATTCCCCACACAGTTACAGGTCCAGAGAAATAATTCTGCCTGTCAGTGCCTACATTATAGGTAGAAAGAGATGAAATAGGAATCTTGCGGGTTTTTCTGTGTGGAGTTTGTGAATAAGAAGACTTAGGAAAACAGGATGACAACAAAGGTGTGACAGGGAAACTTTATTCAAATATAGCAAATAACCCATGCAGTACAGAGCTTTTATATATCTTATGTTGCTGCTGCTCTGGATTCTTTATTACTCTTAGCTGTGATGGTTTAAACATTGCCAAGCTGGAGTATATTGAGTCGTTTATACTCTTATTTTTCTAGCAGAAGTGGTGCTTGTTTTCCTTGGTTAGACTAGTAATGAGCAGCGACAACATATAATACATAAAGGAATAAATTTTAAGGAGGACATGATGCTAAAATGGCTTAACTTTGGTATGTTATCCATACATTTTTAAAAGTTACATAACTCCAAAAAGAATATCTTTTGTTTTCCACTTTTATGTAGTGATTTTTGAGTGTCTTCATGTGTAAATGATGCAAAGCATTCCTACAGTCAGTTATCAGAAATATATATGTTTATATGTATTAGAATATATTTTATGTTTAAGAGTTATTAGCTGAAGCATTGCTTGGCAGAGGCGCTGCTGAGTCATTTCTTAACCAGGTACTGCTATAAAGTGTATGAAGTACTCATTTTTTTTCAATGCTGGACATCCCCTATCACAATTATTAGGTGATGAAGTGATCTATAGCCACAGATACTTGGTGATCTGTTAGGTCAATTTCTGCATCAGCATTAAAAGGTGATGATACAGTAAATATATCTGTATGATCTCCAGTACCCCAACTCTGTATCCACAGATGATGTTGATGAAGGAAGAATAATTATATGAGATGATTTTTGCACTAGAAGGGTGGTATGGCACTTGAATGGGTTACCCAGTGGCCTGTGGTATTTGTATGCTTGGGGTTTTTTAAGACCTGGCTAGGCCTGACCAGTCTTGATGATAGCTCTAATTGG
The DNA here is from genome assembly GCF_003259725.1 of Athene cunicularia. Classification (NCBI taxonomy): domain Eukaryota; kingdom Metazoa; phylum Chordata; class Aves; order Strigiformes; family Strigidae; genus Athene; species Athene cunicularia. The sequence goes on along the minus strand of NW_020799099.1, from coordinate 17,134,326 downwards.
AGCAGGAGATTGTACCAGCATATCTCAAGAGGTCTTATCAAAAAGACCATTACTGTGATGATTTATTGTACTGTTTTCTTTGTGTGTTTTCCAGCTTTTGGCTCCTTTGACATTATAGTGGCAAAACAAGTTTGTGTCAGAGTCCATTTTCTACACAATGTCCTACAAATATTTGCCTGGTTTTTAAATATCTTAGATTTATGTTCTGTACTACTCTTGAACTACCTCATGGTTTTACTATTTTCTTGTGTTTAGTTGTTATTTTTCATTAAGGCAGATGTTTTGATGGATCTGCTTTCTGCCAATTAGTAGGAGATAGATTTTCTTTTTAAGTTTCTGAAGGCAGATGTTTCTTTGCTGAGTCTTTGTTTAGTTGAAAGCTGATTAATTTCTGTAGGGAAAGAGTTCATAATTTTTCATTTCTGTTGGCTTCAGATCAATTTCTGAAATATTTATGGAAATTCAGCAAGCTGTTTGAATGACTTCAGTCCATGCTACCCAATTTTTCTGTGTCTCTCCATCCCCTCAAAGCTGCTTATCTAATTTTGTTCAAGTATAATAAAGTTATTAAATACACTGTGGAGATGAAGGAGAGAAATGTGCTAATGTTTTCCCTTCTGCAAAGGGAGAATGTGAAGTTCAGGAAGATACTATTGTATATTTCCTCCTCTAGATTAATTAATAATCCAGTTTTCATGCTGGAGATAAGTTTATAGATGACCTTGCTGTTTAGGTAGGTGGCCTTAAGTACACTGTACAGTAAACAGGAGTGATGTGTGAAGTTAAGCTGAAAGTAGTGCTGTTTGTCTTGCAGCCAGCTGTTCAATTGCTTGTTGTGGAAGGGCCAGATGAAATCATGTCTTTGTTTCCTAATGTTCTTTACATGTAAAGCCTAGGGGACTGAAGTACGATACTGGGCTGGTGCTCACAGTTTTCATTAACTTTTTTTTTAGATTTAAATCCCAGTCTCTGTTTCAAAGGCAGTTGAAGGGATTTACGGATTTTTCTGGCTATTTGCTTTCACAAACTATGTCAGAATAATACAAAAGGCAAGAAGCTGCTTAAGACACAAGTAAAAGGAGCTCTTTGTTATTAAAACTGTTGATTAGGCAACAGTTGCCAATTTATGTGTTCATTGTCTTGGAAACTCAATTTTTGCCTCTGCTTTGGATTCCAAGAAAATGAGAACCTGTGACAATCTTTGCAAGCTTGAGTACTTTTATGCATTATAGTATCAGTAAGGAAAGACTTTTGCTCTTTTGGCTTGTATGATTGTAGCGTAGAGAACTGTATGGACAACTAGATTTTCAGCAGTGTTTCTGAAGTGATCTTACATTGGATTAGCCAGAATTAAAATATTCTCTACCTTTAGGCAGCTTTCTGAATTGATATATCCAAATTGTCTCTAATTGATATTTCATACTTTCTGAAAATGAATGTATTTACTTGTAAGTGCTGTATGGCATAAACTGGCACTTCTGTGTTAGAGGGGCATTTCCCCTTGTGTGTAGTCCTTCAGAAATGCATTAAAACATGTTGAAATTTTATTACACTTTCTTTTCATAAACTTGATGTAAAACATCAAAAACATGTCTGCATGTTGCATGTTTTTGACCTATCATGAAAATTTTCTATTTATGACAGTAACTTCACAATCTTTATGACATAAAGTGTGCAGTAAAGTAGCATTTGTTTGTGATGGATGACTATTGCTATGAAGTACGAACCAAATGATCACACCATTATTTATATTTATTGAAAGGCAAAAAAGTAGGTATTTATTCTGTTTGTTTCGTTGGTTTGTCTTCCACTGCATTATAATTAGCTTGTGCTGATTATAGTCAATTTGTTCTTTATCTAATTTGGAAGGATTTGAACGGGTGGTTTGGATTACTGACAACAACGAAAAGGAGCAGTTTGAACAGGAGCATTCTGCCCTGATTTGATTAATGTGTAAAAATAACATATTTATTACAACTCTAAAAGTGGCGGGGGTCCCAATGGACTATATGAATATATTTGTTTTTTTTCATAATAATAAATGCCTAAGTTGCTTAGCAAGTGGTCTGGTTTTATATAGTTACAGAGCTCCTCAAAGCTGAAAATGCTGACCCAAATTGGTTACCCAAAGCACCATAAACATATCAAAGGACTACCTGGTAACCATACTTGGCTGTGGTATGCTACCTGCACAACTACACAGCTAGCATTCCATAACAGGAACTTAATTATGGCTAGAGGACTGTCCTCTCGGCCACTTCTGGCTTACTCATTTTGTAGTATGAGAAAGCACTGGAGGGAAAAGAATGTGGAAAAAGAAATGCTAATTGAAAATAACTTTTTTTTTTTCAAAATCTGTCATATGTACTACTTATAACAAAAGTTTGTTTGACCTCCAGAATTGCATTCTTTAATGAATAAACTTTAATTCTGATCATCAGCATTTACAGTGGTAGACTGATAACCTGGCAAAAGTAGATACTGACCTTCAGTATCAAGAGATTAAAAGAGCACTTATCCAAAGCTGGTGACTCACTTCAAAACTGTATGGAAAGCATCCTAGCTAGCTAAGTATTAAAAGGAATTGATTGTGTTTACTGCCTAAACTGCAGTTCATTTTAATTCCCCCCACCTCAACTTTGTTGAGAAAATTAATTAGAAAAAAAAAAAAGAAACATTTAAGTAGTCAAGCAGTTACTAAAACTGAATTCAAACCTCATGATGGAGTCATGTAATTTCTATATTTTTTAATGAACTCTTGAATGTTTTTTCAGTCCTTTTAATTAACATAAACCATGTGAATACCAGACACACTCATCTGATACAGTAAAATTGAATGATTTGAGTATGATTTTCATGAACTCCAGATTTATACAGGATCAAGCTATAAGTGCTGTAATAATTGCAGTGTAGATCAGACAAGGTAGAAATTTGTAACCATGGCCTTCCCATGTGCAATTAGAATGCCGTTGTTTGGAATTCATTATCCAGCCATTGTGAAATGATGGGGTTATTTGCTTATTAAAATGTTAATGAATTATGAATCAGTCATCAAAACCTTGGTATTTAGAATCATAGAATGGTTTGGGTTGGAAGGGACCTTAAAGACTATCTAGTTCCACCCCCCCTGCCATGGGCAGGGATACCTTCCACTAGCCCAGGTTGCTCAAAGCCCCGTCCAGCCTGGCCTTGAACACTGCCAGGGAGGGGGCAGCCACAGCTGCTCTGGGAAACCTGTGCCAGTGCCTCACCACCCACACAGTGAAGAATTTCTTCCTTAGATCTAAATCTACCCTCTTTCAGTTTAGAACCATTACCCCTTGTCCTATCCCTACACTCCCTGAGGCAGAGTCCCTCCCCATCTTTCCTGTAGCCCCCTTGCAGTACTGGAAGGCTGCTATAAGGTCTCCCCAGAGCCTTCTCTTCTCTGGGCTGAACAACCCCAACTCTCTCAGCCTGTCCTCACAGGGGAGGTGCTCCAGCCCCCTGATCATCTTTGTGACCTCCTCTGGACCCACTTGAACAGGTCCATGTCCTTCTTATGTTGGGGGCCCCAGAGCTGGATATAGGACTACAGGTGGGGTCTCACAATAGCAGAGTAGAGAGGGAGAATCCCCTCCCTCAACCTGCTGGCCACACTTCTCTTGATGCAGCCCAGGACACAGTTGGCTTTCTGGGCTGCTAGCGCACATTGCTGGCTCATAGTTTTCCATCCACTGATATCCCCAAGTTCTTCTCTGTAGATCTCCTCTCAATTAGCTCCTTGCCCAGCCTGTATTTGTGCTTGGGATTGACCTGACCCATGTGCAGGACCTTGCACTTGGCCTTGTTAAACTTCATGAGGTTTGCACAGGTCCACCTCTCCAGCCTGTCCAGGTCTCTTTGGATGGCATCTCTTCCCTGTGCCACACAGATTGATGTCATCAGCAAACTTGCTGCAGGTGCACTCAATCCTACTGTCCATGTTGCTAAAAACAGATTTAATTTTTGTAATGAGTAAAATGCAGGAAGAATTTTTAAGGATGGAATTCCTTTTCAATAGGATATGTGTTTATAGGGATTCCTCTAGCCTTTTATCTTTACAGTAGACAGACACGAGGTGTAACCTTAAACTGAAAGTACTGGTGCTTGTCTAGCAGCAAGCTGTTCAATTGCTTGACACATAAGGGCCAAATAAATCGTATCTGTCTTCAAAGTCAGCTCTTCCTGTTTCTGAATTATTAGTTTAGGTTCTCTCACTCTTATTGATAAGCAAATTAGAGGCAGGAATAATCCGAATGAATAATATCCCTAATATTTAAAATTTTTTGCTTAATTAGAGGCTGTGGTGGGAAATACATCAAAAGGTGTCTTTCAGTCTTACCTTCTTACCTACTCCTTACTGTAAAGAGGCATTTCGCTCTTACTTTTTCCTTAATAATCATTTATAGATATTCAGCATAGGAGTTTAGAAAGGGAAATCTGCTGTATTACTGCATGCACTGTGAATAGGCTGCCTCTTAACTACTGAGAGTTTGTTCCCTGGAGGCAAGATCCTGCTGAACAGCTATGAGTATGAATGGCAGGGGGTTCTGGCCCTTGTTCTGACCTCAGCAGGGGCCTGTCTCTGTGTCCTGCTGGGAAAGAAGCTCTCCTGTTTCTGGAGAGGCAAGTGCTTTTAGCCCCAAGTGAGTACTGAATTCAGCAGGAATTAGCCATTCCCCCTTCTCAGCAACACAGGAGCTGTCTATTAGTATGTTAGGCTTGTAAGAGGTAAAGAAACCATTTGATTCTTCTTTTGTTGTCAGGCAGTGACATCTTTATCTGAAGAAATTTTGCAGAAAATGAGCAGCCCCTACCTCACAAACCTGGATGTTGCTGACATTTGGTATAATATTATTCATGGGTAAACACAGCACTTCTTTTTCCACATTCATGACAGCAGAAGTTACTTTTCCCTTTTGATTATTCTTCCCCCCAAAGTTTTTTCGTTTTTCACTTTCTAAGGTTTGTATTGATGTGCTTTTCTCCTCACATCTTACTCAAACACTTCGCTGTAAGTTATAGATGGGTTTGGGCACCTAAGTAGTGTAAGATAAAGGCTCAGATAGCAGCAACAGAGGAGGTAAGGTGAGCACAGGAGATGTAATTTTAAAGGAACACCACTGCTGTAAAGCTGTTGCAAATCTGTATGTTGTACTGTGTTTTCTCTGACACTGCTCTTTGAGCAAGATGTTTAGGAATCTTACTACCTGTAACATATCCATTTGTAGAATCATAAGATAATTCAGGTTGAAAGGGACCTCAGGTGGTCATGTAGTCCAGTAGGATCATTTATGCGGTCCTGCAACTACTTGAATTCTGAACACATTAACTTATCTTTGTGACATCTTGACCCTACAGAAGTGGAGGTAAGGGAGAAAGATTAAGGGAAAACGACACAGGAGTGCAGGAGAGGCAGTATATGAATAAATGTGAGAAAAATAAGTGAAAGAAGGGTAAATCCAATGTCATTCTTTTCTCAGTTCTGTCATGACATGATGGTTGATATCTTCCTCAAAACTCCTTTATTAGATAATATTGCCTGCTTTCATTTTAAAACAAATTAATTCCTAATCTTTGTGATTCTAGAAAAATAGCTTGAAAATATGAATTTTCAGAATGAGAAGGAAGAACAGACATTGTCAGATAGCTTAAATATATAGTAGCTCAAAATTTTGGAACTAATCTAGTGTTTTGGGAAAGGTGTTGATACATGATTTTTCTAAAGATTGCTGTTGGCAATATTACAACATGAAAAACTTGGAAGAGCATGACTGACATGCACAAACTAGTGTGGATACCATTAATTTGAGTACATATGGAGACTTCATAATCTAGTACACAAAAGTTTGAAAACAGTGTAAATATTAGATTAGATGTGTAAAAATTATGTTAGCTGTTTGTCTGGATAGCTTGTTGTTGAATATTCAGAAGATGGGTTTTGTAGATGAGCAATTGGAAAAACAAAGCAAAAACTTTTATAAGCAGAACATAGTTACATTCAGAGGGAGCCCAGGAATAATTTTAATTTCTTTTTACTGGCATCTGTTGGCCTTTATTTTTTTTAAAAAAGGTGACTTGCTCTTTTTGTTACTTAAAATCTGATGATACAAAAACAGAAGCAGGCCAGATTCCTTCTTGGGTTGTCAAAGGTCAGTTTTCATAGCTGTCTAACCTTTTTAGACTACACCAAGATAGCCTATGTGAGATGAAGGGGTTTTATATGCCTGAAGTGATAAAGCTATTTTGCCTTAATAAAGAGCAGATTGGTTAGTAAGATCAGAAGAGAATCATCTAAAAAAACAATAAAATGCTCTTGTGGAGCTCAGTTGTCTGTCTTGTCCTTTTTATTATTGCCCTATGCTTATATATTTTAAACCATGCATCATAGCATTCTCTGCCCTTGACCCTAGCTAAAATATCATCACCTTTGACAATAAAATCCTTTGTATAGGAAAAAGAATGGGTACTCTGAAGTTTTCTTTTCTGGCCTTATCTGTTGACTGTGAATGCATGCTGTATGTTCTCCAGAAAGATAGTTTATGGGCTTTATTTGTGATGTTTGGGGGTTTGTGGTTTTTTTTTTGTTTTCCCACTTCAATGAATGCTAAGGCTGTTATTCTACATGTGTGCACATTAGTAACTTTGTGAATGCTGTTCTCTTAGACTTACCAGGAACATTCAAGTGTGCAAAGTCTGGTCTCTGCAGAATGAAAACTGATGCATTCTGAACTGCAGAGTGCAGAGCAGCTATGTATTCTTAGCTGTAATGAGGCTCTGGGCATCAAATGTTGGCTTTTGCCAACCCGTTTGTTAGTACTATCTTGATCAGAGGTTAGTTTAAAAATCAAAATAGCACAAAACAACACAACTTTCCTGAAAATCTAATTATTGTTGTAATGAACTGGAAGAGTTAAGGCATAACGTACCAATGAATATCCAGTGATCTGGTAGGAAAAGGTAAATAGACTCTTACACCAAGACAACTTAATAGCAATTTTCTTCATTTAATAGGTATTGCTGCTTTTAGAAATACATGAAACTGTAGAATTGGCATATGTACTTGTTACCTCTTTTAAAAAGTAAGCTTTTACATGCCCTTTTACCAACAAGTAAAGGCATGTTTCCAGATATCATAGTTCCAGAACATCCACTCGGGGGTAAAAAAACCCAGCAAAACAAAAAAAAAAAAGGCTTCCTCTGAACTCTTTGAATAAATGTGGTTGCTGATTACTTCTATTTGTAAAAATGCCCTCTGGGCAGCATGATAACTTTGTCTGCTACAAACAGTAACATTATAAAACAAATTATTTTATAAAATTATAATAGTAAAAATAGAGGAAAATGAGATTTCCCTGTTGCAACCTGCTTTGTAAAACAGTGTTTTCCATGAAACTTTAGCTCATACTTTTGTTCTTCAAGAGTGAATGGAGAGAGACCTTAAAAACAGGCAGAGATGAGGTGTGGAGAACAATAATAAAAGCACAGTCCTTCAGTTAATGTTGCTAGGTTTTATTGCTCACTTGCTGTTTTGCTTATGTCTGTGATCATAGAATCACAGTGCTTTGTGTTGAAGGGGCCTTAAAGACCATCTGGTTCCAACCCCCTGCCATGGGCAGGGACACCTTCCACTAGCCCAGGTTGCTCAAAGCCCCGTCCAGCCTGGCCTTGAACACTGCCAGGGAGGGGGCAGCCACAGCCTCTCTGGGCAACCTGTGCCAGTGCCTAAACATCCTCACAGTAGACAGTTTCTTCCTCACTCAGCCTTTATTTGTGCTTGGGATTGCCCTGATCCATATGCAAGACCTTGTACTTGACCTTGTTGAACTTCATGAGGTTTGCACAGGTCCACCTCTTAAGAGGTAAAGTAGAATATTTCATGATAGTATTAATGCATTAAAATTCTGATAGAGTAGTAAGGAAATATTTATAGAATCAGAGCCAGATTTTTTTTTTTTTTCAATTTGACCCAACTTGGTTACTTTTTAAATCAGTGGGATATCTGTTTTAAGAGGAAATTGAGTTAAGCCAATGCAGGAAGTCTCAGCTGAAAAGATCATATGAACGTACATATATATGTATGTATACATATATACTCATATGTATATATTTTCATATCCAGTGTGTGGTAAAAATAATCAGAAAATCACTTTGCAAAAGTAAAGGAAGAGCAAATGAGTCAATAATACCCCAAGCTATTTGACCTTGTATCTGATTGAACAAATGTTTTAGCCTTTTTAAACAAACACAATTTAAATGGAATAGAATGGGCTCCTATTTCTCTGAGAACTAAAGAATGCTAGATTGTCTTGAGTCTTCTATATAGGAGAGTTAGGAAGAAGGTGGTTGTTCACCACAAATACTGTTCTGCTTTACTTACATTTTACTATTGAGTTCATTGAGCAATTTTTCAACTCACCTGCAAGCTCTCTTTTGTACTTTAAGATTCTTTTAATATTATATCCAGAATTAGGGAAAAGGATGGTTAATGTTGTCTCTTGGTGATACAATTAGAAAAGCTTATCTTCTAGCCTGATTTTTGCGTAGGAATTTATACCTGGTTAAATAGAGGAAGTGATTTACGCTTTGAGGGCTTCAGTCATGGTCATATGCTTAAGAAAACCTACAAGAATTGTTACAGTCAATCATTGTAAGTGCAAAACAATTCTGTTCTGTCCTAAAATGCTGGTTTGCTTTCTAGGACCGTGTCACAGTGCCTAGGGAAAGCCAAAGAGGAAGCTGAAATGTGCGTATACCATGTTAATGTGGAGTACAGCACTAGGACATGCTTGAATAATCAGTGAATGAGACCTACTTCATAGGGTGCAGTGTAGCACATTACAGAGAAACAAGCTGAGGATTCCATAAAAGTAGTAGTAGAGAAAAAGGAATTTGAGGTTTTGAGTTTAACACTGCACTAACAGGACTGCTACGGCTCGAAGAGCCAGTACAGTTGCCATCATCTTGTGTAACTGCATCTTTTTGCTGCACCTTGTAGATATGTCTCTTGAAAAGGCTTGAACATTTAATTGTCCCAGTAGTCTTTGGAGATCTCGGGCCCCTCTGTCTTTATATCACTTTACAACTCTATATTATCTGCAGAGCCAAAAAGCATATACTTTCCCCACCTGCGAGCTACCTTTTGGGTATACCTTGGGAAGATGATCTTGGAAAGGTAACAAAATCAGAGGAATGAAACAGAAAAAAAAAATAAGGTTTGCTGTAGTCTTCTGTACAATAAAACATAATTTCTGGCATAGAGCTTTGGCTGAAGAACTAGATATTCTGTGTTGCTTCGAAGTAGGTCTCTTGTTTCTGATGAGTATGTTCCCTGGACTTCTGAAATGTCTTTAAAGATTGCTGCAGATAGGATAACCCAGAAATATCTCCTCAATGTAATGAAAATGTTGATCAAATACCTACTTTAAAATTCTTTGAAGCTGGTCTAAATTAAATGTTTCCATTTACTTTTCAGTGAGAGCAATTTGGAAAATTCATCTATTGTATTCACACTCAATTAATTGTATTAGATTTTAAAGGGAACTGATGTAGTGGAAAACGTAAAAACATTGAAACTTTCTTAATAATTTGACTGATGTTTTCTTTGTCACTGTCAATTCGAGCAGATTCAATATTCCACATTATAAGAAATACTTTTTTGACCAAATATAGCAGGTTCTGCATTTCCTGAGTATTTTCAGCTTTGCTTCTCATTTGGTTTTGTATCTTCATAAGGTTGTAAAATTTCATTTTATGTCAAATGATTTGTTTTAGCATTAGTCTGGATCAGACTTCCTTTTTTGGGTGGACTCATTTATTTTCCATTCAGGTGTCCCTTTATTTTTCTTAGAAAAGGAAAGAGAATTCTCAAGATAAAGCAGCAAGATTATTGCTAATAAATTGCTTTATACTATATGTTAATGTAAAACAGTAAAAACAAATACACAAAATTCTTTCTCAAAACTACTCTGTGTTAGAGGCCAGCCTTTGAATGCTGCATTCATGCCAGAGCTCAGAGTTTGACCCTTAGACTTAATGCAGTTAGTAAAAGAGTACATTCTTTGTAAGTAAGAGGTAAACTTCAGTCGACAGACACTTTGTACTCCAGCATCAATGAAAACAGGCAGATTGAATTATTTCACAAAGCTATGCAACAATAAGGGAGTTGGACATAAGAAAAATAATTTATACTGAGCCTGACAAGTGGAGGGCCAAGATTAGTGTCATTCTGCAATCTAGATTGCCATGAGGAATCATCAGTTAGGGGCATTTTGCAGTGTTGTTTTACAGATACTCTGTAAGAGCCTGCTTTATTGCTGAAGCTGAAACCATACTCTGAAGAATCTAATTTTTTGCTTCGAAATGGACAGATTTATATCATTTGGGAGATATTCAAGTCCTGATACAGGATATGGTCAGAGTTCTCTCTCAGCAGCCATGCTTTCTTTTCTGAGTCCCCCACTTTGAGGTATACCTAAGTGTAAAAACAACAAACACACTATTTTCTCTATTGAATTCAGATACTGCTCAGAAAATACAATCATCCTATTTGCCCAGTCAAAGTGGCCTCCCTTCATTGTTATAAAAGGGAGGTGAGGGGTAGAGGAGGATTGAGCTACACTTGCCTATCACATACCTCTGCCTTTTGATGGAGTATGTATTTCAGACTGGAGTTCAACTGGGTCTTTATCATGGCATACTTGTAGATGATGCTAAGACTGGCTGGCCTGTCTCCTGCTACTTCTCCTCTCTCCTCTGGTATGGTCATGCAATAAGACTAGGAAACAGATATGGCTGAAAGTTAACATCTCCCTTCTTGAGAAGGAGGGGAGGGGAGTCAGGTTAGTGCAGTGAAAGGGGGCAGCTGGAAGGTGGCCCTAGGATGGAGAGGTGGAAGGCAGATATTCAACTTTCAGCACAGGCCCACACAGATTGAATTAAAGCAGCTGAAATTGAAGAATAATATTGTTCAAGTAACCACGGTGACCACAACAAAGTTATTGTCCTTGCTATTGGTATTAATTGGCAGATTTGGCAAAGTTCTTTTTAAGAAGGTGGTATTATTTCTGACTAGCAAGAGTATTTCTTTGTAAATAAATGTCAGCTGAACTGGCATCCTTCATCTGTTTGAATTCTGCGTTTTCTAGTGGTTGCATGGGAACCACTGTACAGCTATATTAATCTCAAATAATACATGTAAAAAGAAAAAAATCACCCATAATTCAAAACCACAACTGCTCCCAAAACAATGAAGCAGACAACACCTCCACCTGCCAACAGGCACCAAAAGTAGTGTAGCAAGGAGATGACATCATCAAGGCAAAGGAGGTATGAGCTGAGTATTAAGAAACAATTAGAATATGCTGAATTATCATAAGGAACTACCGGAGGAAAATAAAAGCATTGGTTTTGAAAAAAATTGTTCAGCTTAGTATAAAATAACAAAACTTGCTTTTGCTTTATAGTTACTGTGTCTTTTTTTCTGTACTAAGATTAAATCTCCTTAACCAACAATAAATATACTCTACCTGAATTTCTGGGAAAAGTAGACACATTACAATTTTAATTCTCAGGCTTATGGAAAACCTAATAAAAAGATACTTGTGCTAAAACAGTAGAAGTATGCAATTCTGCTATATGGAATAGGAGAATGCATGTATTACGTGTTATATGTTTGTTTTGGTAGCTGTGTGTTCAGTTGTGTGGTGTTATGATGTCAGAGTTGAATAGGATTAAAGTCTTAGAGGTGATATATGTCTTGCTTATTTAAGGAAACTTTCATGACTTTTCAAGTTTAACGAGAAATATGGAAGTATTATTTGAGGACTGAAGGATTATATGACCTTGAACACTGACAAAAGGTAATATAAAAATAAAGAATTTTTGCCTTCTGAAAAGTTACATTTCTTTGTGCCAAAATGCAAGATCTGTAAGTGCCACAGAGACTTTAAAACTCTGCTTGACAAGATCTGAATTAATAAAGTTTGATTCATGAAGTCAAATACAATACTTTTGTTATGATCATTAACTGAAAATTAATATGAATCTTTCTTGCATTGTATGGCAATCTGTCAGTTGGGTTCTTACGAGGGGAACAAACAATTTTATGGGGGCCTTTCAGCATATTGTAGAAAAAGGCCATGTTCTTCAAGGTTTTTGCTTTGTAGGGCTAAATTTCAAGCTACTTTCTCTTTTATTGGTTCTTGAAGACAACAGTTAGTATTGTTCACCATGACAGAGCTTGAGAAATGCAAAGTGAACTGTAGTATTTTTAGATGCAGAAGTTTTAGTTGAATTCATTGTCTCTCTGCTGTAATGAAGGACTAGCTAGCTGTGCTCACAAACATTCTCTACAGGCTATGTTATGGCTCCCTGTGTTTCTGTAATTCTAAATACCAAGCTCAAAATACAGAGGTAGAGCAGACAAAAGACCTGTTGGTTCAAGCTTGGTTCTCTCCATCTTTCAAGGGAATATATGCTACTTACTGTCTGCACAGGAAGGGAAGATGAAACCTTTTTGTTCATGATCATGAAGACTGAATTTTTAGAGAGATTTAAAGCTATAGGCTTTTTTTAAAAGTATTTCTTATTAATTTAATACTTAGGAGGTCAACTCAGGTAGTGAATCCGTTGTTGCTGATGAAACCTGTTATATTTTTTGATTTTTAGTATCTCTAGGATCTATTTGCTAACTTTGCACAGTATGAAAAATAGATGGTGCCTTTCAGTTGTACTTGATATTAATAAATATCACACATCTTGGGAAAACCTTAGCATTAGAAAATAAGAGGAGAGAAGTTAAATAAGGAAGTAAGAGCATTTACATGCACGTATTTCTGTGCTGTTTGTAGCATGACAAGTGTAGTCTGTCCTTCAAGTGTTGTGCAGGAAAATGGCTCAGAACACTTGTGCAAATGCTGTTGAGAGGCAGGAATTGGAAACAGAATTGTCTGCCTGGTCCCTCTCATAATTATGAATATTGAAGTCAAAAGTGGATGTAAGATAATACAAAAGTTATCGGGGAAAAAAGCATTTACAACATATCCCATTAAGTTAATTGTGGCAGTTACTTGAGCTCAGGAAGCTTTGAATTCTGAAGGCTTTCCACAAAGGGAGCTTGCAACTTCATACCGGGAATGAGCTTTTAGTACTTTTATTACTTTTTTTTTTTTCACCAAGTAGAAAGAAAATTTGTAAAGATTTTTTTTTTTTTTTTTTTACCCAATGCTTGTGAGAACCAATCTGTGTTAAAAATGTGTCACACTGTAAATGAAGCCACCTAAGCTTGATGCAAATTTTCTTGTGTTCAAACACATTTTGGAGAACAGAGCTGAACTTTTATCTTTGCAGTGTATTCCTAAGAGATTTTGTGTGCTTTGACTGTCTTGAGGTTCAAAGGGCAAGTCCATACTGAATTCTGTATAACAAAAAAACCCTCTGTTTATGCTTTTATCATGCTTTTGGAAAGCCTGTTTTTCTGTGTTTAACTGAAGCTGGAATTTTATCTAGTAGTGATCAGGAGTTATGTCCCTGTATCCTTCTTGCTGTTTGTGCCTGCTGCTGTCCACTAGTTCTGTACCTGCAGTATCACAAGAGTATGCTTATACCACAGTTAGAAGTGTGCATGAGGTTTATAGAGGTAAACCGAGCTAATTTTAAACTGGTAGCTTGGGTTTTAGCAGAATAGGAACTGAAAACATTTTGGCAAGGCTGGCTTGCCCTAAATGCAGAGCTGTCATAGCAGTGTGGCTGTTGGTCTGCAAACTGGTTGTTTAAAGCAAGCTCAGATTTACCAAGCTGTGCTGCAGTCACACTTCTCAGAGCTGTGTAATGATAGTCAGATGTAGATATTGTGCGTGGGCAGCTTCTAGTGGGCTGCTAAGGAAGCTGTATCTGTTGGGAAGACAGGACTTGCTTGGCTGCTTGTTTGCTTATCAGATGAAAGAATTCAGATGTAACTCTGTTTCTTGCTGCCTGCATAAAAGGGGAAGGCATCTGGTCGTTTCTTTTTTGTTTTAGAGCAACAACTATTTTATTAAGTACTTTATCAGGTAGAATTAAAATAATTGAAACAGAAACAATAAGATCTGCTGATTGATGAAAACAAACGCAAGTAGTAGTCTGTATTACCAAGATCAAAGTCCCTGTTAACTGTTCCTCCCTTGCCGCAGCTGTATTTCAGGTGTGGGGGCTATAGCAGACATATAAATTAGTTTTCATGATTATTTTATTGCCCAGGTAGCCTCTGTTAGATTAAATTTGCGTGCAGGACAACAGCTACTTTTTAAAACTCATACAATCCATTGTGGCTGCGTGTGCGGGTATGTGCATACGTATACATGTACACAGAGAACATACTTGTGTGGTTTCTAGGTATAGGATTTTCTAGGTATAATAGCACAATACCCACCTATCTAACAAATTACAGGTTTGACCTCACAAGCTGAGGTTCTAGCTCAAGTACTGTGACAGTGCTTGATTTTGTACGTGCTGGAATGCCTGCATCTTCCACTGGCTACTGTTAGAACTGTAGGTGTTGAGAACATTTTAATATTAGTTTATCAAATAGAAGCATAGGCAATCTGTGGAGCAGTTCACATAGGTATTTGACACACAAGGAATTAGAGTTTCCAGTATAGTCTTTCATAAAAAGTTTTTCCAAGGATCTACTCATGTGAAAGAGATGATTCCTTAAAATGTGTTTATTACTTGACATAATGTGGTAAATGTTTCATATCCACAGTCCCTGTATACATTTTTGTCATTAGAAAAATTCATTTTCTGGGATATATATATATATCTGTCTCTTATACACATC
>NW_020799099.1:17082330-17119437 GCF_003259725.1 Athene cunicularia | reverse complement strand
TATATATATATATATATATATATATATATATATATATATATATATATATATATATATATATATATAAAAAAAAAGCATAATCATCTTTATGGTAACTTTCACAAAGGGTGAAAAATGCCTGAAATGTAACAGTGGTTTTATTTTTATAAAAGTACTGGTTTATACTTACAAAGTTGATAAGTGAGGAGGTTTTGTTCAGTCTCTTAATTTCTATTAAGAAGTAGTGCTCGTTTCAATATGTCACCATGCAGTGTAGTCACCTAGGAATATTTTAAAAAATATCATTACTGTGGGTTTTTTTTAAATGACTCTGTGCAATAGATGTGCAGAATGAACTCTGTTTTTTCTTCTGCCTTCTGTTGTTGTTTTTTTTTCTTTACTTTACCCTGACAGTATAGAATGTAATATCTTGAAAAGTGTGTTTTTCTCATTCTACCCACAGCAATGTAGTGATAATTTTATCTGATTAATTTGTTGAATTTGATGGATTATTTGTTGAAGTGAAATGTTATTTAACGTAAAATATAACACAGAAAAATAAATTTTCAGGATAGAGATTTTAAACAATAATAAATGCAATTTATGATGATGATGAAAATTGAACTGCTTTTGTAGTAACCAGGAAACTTCACTGATTTGTGGGTTTTATTCTAAACCCCTCCTCAGTACTGGAAAAAATGTGTTTTTAATAGACAAAGTTAATGAATTTAATACAAAACTGGAGAGTATCCATACTCAAATACAATGTGGTATTCCAAGTAGGAAATATGTTCATATTTCGGAGAACATTATGATTGTTTGGTACACGTAAACCAACTTCACGGAAACTCATTGTAAAGATGACCTGATGAATATTTTTACTGTCAGTGTCTATGTCAATCTCTGCTTTCTGAACAAACAAAAAGAAAATTAAATATGTCTGTCAGCACTCTCTTAGTCCCACTGAGACAAAATGCGTCTTTACAAATCTGTAAGTGCTGACTAAACAAATTCATTATATGTGAAGCAACTGTATGTTGGACTTCACCAAGCACATTTGAAAGAAATTAATAGTTTTTCTGTTTCTGGTTGTGTTACAGATGTGTTGGGAAGCCAGACTTTGCTACACAGGAGTAGTTGTTTTGAGATGTACCTCCTTATACACACAATAATTTAAATAAACAGGGCAGCTTGTTATGAAAAGTGTTAGAAGAAAGAATACAACTTTTAAAAACAAGATGCTTAAGGATATTGTATAGATATAGTAATTAGGGATATATTTTGGCAACCTTACTGTGAATGGGTTTGAGGTTTGTTTCTGGGCACGATTCACACATTTGGTATATAATCAGGCTAGACTTTACACTGATTTGATTACTTTTTATTAAATAGTTTATACAAGTCTGTTCCTAAGGATACATTAACAGCAGCAATTGGAAAGTAAATTTTTTAATATGCTAAAGGTATAGAGAAAGCTCTAACAAATATTTGTAAATTTAGCTCAAAGTGGATTTGGATGCCCAAATATTCCAGCCAGTTTTTAATCTCAGTCAGAAATGTAATTTACAATGCTTTGCTGTTACCCATTTAAAATTATCAGTGTTGAGAACTTCTGATCACTATTTAGGCATTTTCTCTGTCATCCCCAGGAAAGATGTCTAGAGACCGGGCTCTGAGGAAGCAGCAGCAATTGAATAATTTGGTAGCAGCGGTGACAAAGCTTGCTAAGCCTGGAGATGTGATTGTGGATTTTTGCAGTGGAGGGGTAATGTATATTTTTGTTTGCATGATACAATTTCTTTCAGCTGTCATCTTTGCAGTTCTAGGTCGTTGCTGCCACAAAGCATAAGTACAAATGCTGAAATCTTGGATGTTTTCAAAGGTTCTGTCACTGGTTAGGCAATGCTTATGTAATGAGTTAACAACAGGAAACACTGAAAAGTGACTCAGATTTTGTTGTTTGTTTTTGTTTTCACAGGGCCATGTTGGAATTGTTCTTGCTCATATGATGCCATCATGTCAGGTAAATTCTAAATAAAAAGTACAGGTGGGTATGAGCTTTTGGTCTCTAATTATGATCTTAAAAAGATGCACATGTAGGAAGAATAAATATGAAGACACAGTTGTCTCAGCACAGGACTTAAATTTGAAGCATGTAAATTTTTAGCATAATCCCAAATGTATGCAGTGCTTTCCTGAGAAAACAGAAGTTATAAGAAAATACAAAATATTTGCAAGCTGAATGATGTTGGCAAGTACTAAATGCTTTCCATTGTTAATCATTTTGGAGATCTCGTGCTCTGGAACAAGTAGTTTGGAGGTTTCGTCAACTAAACTACAAAGTTTTGCACTTGTTGGTAATGTTGTACTTTGATTTCTCAGTATTATTTTGCCTTACTTTCTCCTAATTATGAAATCTAGGTGGTGCTCATAGAAAATAAGGAGTTGTCTCTGATCCGTGCTAAAGACAGAAGTGATGAACTAGGTTTAAACAACATTTGGTTCATTCAAGCAAATTTGGACTATTTTCATGGGACTTTTAACATTGGGGTGAGTGATTATAACTTTTGTACTGGTTAATTATTCTTAAAACAACTAGAATACGTATGAGAAGAACATTTTGTATGTCCTTACAGACAGGTATTTTTGATGCTGTGAGAAGCACCCTTGTTATGCTAATCTGTATTAAATTAGTTTTGTATTTATTGTTTGTTGCAAATTGGCATTGCTTTTATATTACATGAGTTAAGAAGGAAGTGTCTGCTCCAATCAGATAAAAGATGAGTGCTGTCTGAGCATGTTGAAGAAAAAGTGGGGTAGATTCTTGGTTTAATCTTGTTATTTTAAAATCAGTGATTCATTAATGGATATACTCTGGAGAAGGGTTTGAAGATGGGAAGAGAAGTCTTCTGTTTCTCAAATTAAGCCTGAGTACAGTAAAGTGAAGTCAGAAGTGTAGTTAGGTGACAGTAAAAGCATTTTAATATAAACAACTCGGAGACTACACAATAAAAAACCTGAACTACCATGACAGAGAGAATGTTATACTGATGACATATGTGTGTATTCAATGTATGAAGTATACTCAAGCTATGTTTATAAAGGCAGAATGATATCTCAGTTCTGTAGGACTCATGCTGAGCACTCCTATTGCAGTCAACCGGTGATATTCTGACTCTCAGTTAACTGTAAATGAACAGACCAAAGGAGGAATTTGAGTTCGGCAGGAGCAAAGTAGATGATTTGAATACCAATTCAAAGCATCTGTGTTAGACTGGGAAAGTAAATGAGATGAATGTCCTCTGCAGTCCTCATGAAGAGTAAGGCATAAATAGTATTTTGTAACTCTGAAAGATTCCTGTCTTCCAGTTTTATATTCTGTTAATAGAACCTGAACCTTTGCAGCAAGCCCCAAGCTTTCAGTGTGGGTCTGACATCTGACAGTTCTTTAAATCATTCATCCAAGGGCCTGTTTTGGCTGTAGCCGAGGATGTTTAATGCTGAAGGTTTATGGTACATGAACAGTGCTGTTTAACTATTTGGTTGGTTTATTAAATAAAGGAAAAGAAATACAGTGCAGGAGAAAATAAATTATTTCAACCCAATCCTTCCAAGTGTAAATTTTCAATTCTCTAGCTTTATTTTCTGTGCTACATTGTCATATAAATTTCACTGGATGAACTAGAGATCTATTTCAAAAAATCATGAATAATGTACTGAATTCTGTGTGTGAAATGTATAATAGTTTTTCAGTGGAATGAGTCTCCAATTTTGTGATTGTTGGAGTTCCTGTCTTCTTTTTGGGGGGTCTGTTTCTGAGGTTAATACTAAGTTAAATATCTCTGTGGAGTTTTTATTTAATAATAAAAGTGTTCTCTTGCGAGTTTTGTCACAAGGAAAATATTGAAGTATATGTCAGAAAAATTCACTTGGAATTTCTTAATTTCCAGGCCTGTGACTTCAGTTTTTTTGACTTGATTCTGTAATCTATTCAACAGACAGATCTGGAGTTTTCCCTTTTTTGGGAGACCTGTATCAATCTCAACTTCAGAATTAGTTTGTATCCTACTATGATTCACTTTGCAGGATTAGCTCATTAACTCAGGATTGACTTTCCTGTGCAGCCACCAGCTGGCTGGTTTACTGACCAGTAGCACAAGTGCTTGGTGTTGTTTGAAGGTTAATGATGTGAAGTTTAGCTGCCTTTGTATCATTATGTCATAAACATTGGTCTCATACAAAAACGACAATATAATACCAGAAGACGTGAATATGTACAAAGTTTGGCAATGCATTAGTTCTAAACCCATCTTCTGAGGCTTGTCAAGTTAATCACTCGTTGCATGACTTCATTTCCAGTAAAACAATGAAGTGTAAATGTGAGGGTAGACACAATGACAAGAAATTCACTGGGTATATTGCTTGAAATGTAAAGAGGTATAGAAAAATGAAAGCGCCAGAAGTAGTAATCACTCTGCTTTTGGTATGAGTTTAAAACATGTTTGTATGTGCTTTAGTTACCTTGACATCAAATCTCTATTACTTAGCTATTTTCTCATCTGTTATCTGCCAGGAGTTCAAAAGCAGGTTAAAAAAAAAAACCAAATTGTTGACCACTTCCCTTTTGCTCCGCATAAAATTTCTGCCCTTGCTGATTGTTGGGGTAATGAAGATCAAGGTTCTGAAACAACCTGTTTGAGTGCCAAATGTACTGGTACACTATGCTATTACATGTTGTAGTGTAGCCACCAACCACAGTAAAGGATTTCTGTCTAAAAGTTGAAAGCTTCCAAATATTTACATGCAGTGTTCATTTATATGCCAACACCCAGAGGAGTCTTTGAGTTCTTAATTGGTTTTAATGCTTCTGTAGTACTCACAGTATCTCAGCTAATTTGTGAGAACAAGATGAAAAGTTTAAGGCTTGGTTGAGGAGGTATGTTTTTGAGTGTGTTGTGTTCTTTTCAAGATCACTAAAGTGAGCCTGTGAGGTTTTATGAAACATTCTCTGTGCACTAGGCTGTTCTAGGGAGTTGCAACACCAGAGGAGTAATATAGGACAGTGATCTCACGCTGCATTAGCTCTGCTGCTCTCTTCAGGGGCCACTTGGTTTTCCTGTGTCCACAATGCCATTATCTGTATTAGCCCTCACTTCTTATTTTGGTTCAGGTAATGAGTTTAATATGTAGGGTATCCTGAGAAAGCTTTGTCTTGAATTTTATTTGTGATTTTTTCCTTAACTAAATTGATTCTGAGAAACCCAAATAAGAAATTGGTTGGTGTAAAAGTTCATACAGACTCAGCAAAGCTATTCACTGATGTTTTAAAGTCTCTCTTCCAAACATGCAAGCAAAGCAAAGGTCTTTGTTTTCTGTTGGATAGATGAGGAATTAACTATAATTATATTCCATGATAATCTGATAGCTGTGATATTAAGACTTTATTTCTGATGTTAAACTCGTTCTACTTTTGTTGTTGTATTCATGAGAGTAGAAAACTTTCATTGTGAAATTGTTTTATTATTAATTTTTTAATATTCTGCTTGAGACAAGAATATTTGTTGCCATCTGTATGCAGTTATAGTTCATTTGATGATTTATGGTCTGCTCAGCTGAGTTTACATAGAGCAGTCTACAAACAAAAAAGTCTTTGTTTTAATATGTATCTGAGAGCAAAGTTTTTATCTTCCAATTGCTATACCTTGAAAAACAACTTTGAACCCTGAAATCTGAGGTTTGCAGTTCTAAACCTAACAAAAAGCAAACAATGCAGTTTTACAAATCTGCACCACTGCATAAAATTAAAAATGTGCCTCAAAAATGTCTTTAGTTTAATGAAAATGTATATCAATATGTATGCACCAGGTCTACTTTCTGAGCTACTGAATACATGGAATAAGGCAGAGAAAGTAATGCCTCCATTTTATCTGACCCATTTGGCATCACAGATAAAAATTAAAAAAAAAAAATATATATATATATATATATATATATATATATAAAAATAAAAAAAATATGTGAGAGCTGCTTGCCTTTCGTTGCAAAATATTGAGTACAGCAGTAACTTGCCTTTCTGTAGGAGAGCATGAAGAATTTGCGTGCAGTTTGTGCGTTACCCAAACACGCATCAGTGCTTACAGGTAGCTGTTATGATTGAATGGCATTCTAGTTTTAGTTTGAGAGTCCATCACTAAGAAAAGGAAAGAAAAGAATAAGGAGAAAAAAAAGGAGGGCAAGTTATATTTGATGCTTCCTCACCTTGTTTGTTTTCTGAAGTTTTTACTCAATACCTTTACAATGAAATGCTCGAAATTTATGTGTAAATGTTCTTTAAATGTGACCTTCAGGTATATCTGTTACTTCACTTAATGCTAAGTTGAAATACAGTTTTGAAATAGTTTTTTTGTAGTTTTAAGCCGTTTTTATTTGACAACTAATCATCATAGTAGTTTTTCTTTTAATATTTTTCTGGAGCTTAATTTTTAATTTATTTGATAACACAATGCAGTGCACCTACTTTTTGAGTGGTTTTGGTGAGTGACCCTTGATCTGTGTTGATAATTGCCTTGTTAATAAAATAGACCATAAATTTTTCTCAATATAGATATGAGAAGAATGAAAAACCTGAGGAATTAAGGACCAGGCCTTTGGCATAACAGCTTTCATTCCAAAAACTTCTTCATATATTAAGTAACTCAGTCATCGAAAAAAATACTGCAACATGATTGTATTTAGAACATAGCTATAAAGAATTTGCTTGTTTGTTTTTTGTTTTTAACACTCTAGGTGGCTCTGCATGCATGTGGTGTGGCAACAGACATGGTGATTGAACACTGCATCAAGTCTCGGGCAGCCTTTGTCATTTCTCCTTGTTGTTACGGCTTCATTCAAAACACAGTGAAGTTTAAATATCCACGAAGGTAAACTAAAGCGAACAAGATAAGCTTTAAAATTTCAACTTAAATGAAGGAAGAAAATACAAAGAAGTATGGAATTAATCAGTTGAAGATCGTTGCAAGTGTTTAAGCTGAATTGGTTCACAGTTATAATGCAACTGTTTGCGCCTGTTTCTCTTTGCAAACCTATCCTGAGAGGGAGACAGGTCGGTAATTCCTGGGTTTTTTCTGGATTCATCTATTCATAGTTCAGGAGACTTTATACCATCAACATAGTAGATACAGTATGTGGAAATCTGTGTAATATGCAGACCTTTTACCTTGAAATCACAAAGTTAATAGAAAACTTATGAAAATTATTGTAAGGAGGGGAATTGACATTTTAATGTTGGAGAAAGATGTAAGCAGTCAGCTTAAAGAAGTGGGCCTGCTTTATACCACAGTTTACTGCTTGTGAAACTCTTCTGATTTATTCCCAAGTAGACAAGCTCTCCTGTATTTCAGTTCACGTTTTTAATACTTTTTCAATAAACTGTAGATACTTTGTCATCTTCAAATCTGTCATGTTGGAGATACTTTTATATCTTAGTCTTAAGAATTGTAGTGCCTTTGATAAAAGTAAAATGTAAAAAATAAGCATAAAGTGGTAGAAGAGGCTAACAGGTTTGAGGCAGAACTAGATGAGGGAAGAGGTTTGTGGGTTGTTTTGTTGTTTTAGATTTTTTTTTTTCATAATGCTGAGCTTTGCATTTTTGGATGTCCAAGATTAGTCAGATTTAATTTTATTAGGAATTACAATATTGTCTTAGGTATAGATCTGCTAAAATAAGAAACTGAAACATGCTGTCTTGAAAGGAATTAACAAATCTAAAAAAATCTTATGCATCCATTTAAAATATTTTTCATATTTCTTATAATATTGAAGTGTGCTGTCACAGAAGTGCATGGAGAGTAAATATTTAGAATTTATAAGTTTGATAAAATTGTGTTTAACAGTGCTTTCTTAATCAATTTGATTCTTCCGTCTCTTTATGTGTGTCCAGTTTTGTCTTCTCTTGTGATACATTAAGACAAATAAGTATTCTTAAGGAAGAGGCAATATAATTTTAAGCCTTTTAAATTTAGCAGGTATATAGATGTTCTCTGTTGACTTGTTACAAAATTGTCTGGATACTATTTAACTTTTGACATTTTTAGATCATGAAGAGTGGAAATGCTCACTAATAGAAGACTTGATATAGATGGTGCAAGAATGTAAATCACAGTTTTGTGTTTGACAGAATTTTGAATCTAACATTGTAATCATATGTAGAAAATTTTCAGCCCTAGTTCAAGCTACATTTTAGGGTTTGCTTTTTCTTTTTGCCTTATTTGATATGATCATAAAACATGATAGCCTGCACATATATCCCCATATTTGCCTGTGTTCTATACTCAATTCCACTGTAGAGGTACCTTTCTTTTATGGTACAAACAAAACATATGCATGTCTAGAGGTTGTATACATGTAATATAAAGTGTTTATGTAGCTCTGGAAATGCCAGTAAATCTGTGTTAGCATTTATAATGATTTAAAGAGAGAATTTTTATGAATAATACAATAGGGACAAAAAAGGTAACACCAGATAACACTTTTCCATTTCTAGTGAACTGGGACTGTAATGTTTTCTTGGGTTTTTTTAATGCTTTTCTCTAGGTTACAGATATTGCTCTTTTGTTTAAAATGTGTTCAAGTATGTAATGATTGCTTCTATTTTCCACCTCTGTTTTTTTAGATGTAAATTGAATTAGTCTTTTTGTTTTTTTCAGTCATCAGTTCAAAGAAATTTTGTCCTACAAGGTATGTAAAAGGGTTGGGTGGGGAAAGAGGGTTATGAGCAGTTTTCTGTGTTTCATTGGGTGTTCTTATCAAATGGAATATAAGTGATTATCTTTTAATTGTAAGGAGAAGCACATTACGTGAAAAGTTCATTAGTAGTGCAGATGTCACTGTGTTGCTTTCTTTCTACCATCTGATTTTGAAAGCTTTTTTTCAATAAAATTAAATAGTTTCCCCACAAGATAACTTTTTAATCATAATGTAAAGCAAATCATTCCTAAGATACTTCAACATGCATCAGTTAACAGTTACAGGTTACCAATTTAATTAGGTTTTAAATACAACTGTTTATACTGTGAAAATGTCTTATCATTTTTTAGGTAAAATTACTGCTTTTATAGGTACTAGATTCTGATAAACATTAGATATCTCTGTCTAGTTTATGTCTAGAAGATTGGACATAGTGAGTAGGAAGAGCTTATACTCATCAGCAAGAATTGTATACGGTATTGTTTTTAAAATGTTATTCAAAATTATTTCAAAAATATTCAAATGCATTTTGACCCTTGGGAGCCAGGGTCTGTGTGGACAGAGTCCGAGCAGAAAGTGAGAGAAAGAATCAGAGGCATGCAGATCTGACAGAATGAGGATAACGGGTGACAAGAGAGTGAAAAAGGACAAGAGCAGAGAGGTGGACAGCAGACAACTGGTACTGACCTGTTAAGCTTTGCTAGTGCATTTAAACTAGTTGGTGATGAACAACGAGAAATTTGAAGGTTAGATGCGCTTCATGTGGCATAGAAAGAAAATATTTCAATTTAAGAGAAGCAAGGCTATATAGAAACTTTACTGAGTTTACATGTCAAATCCTAGACATGGGTCTTAGTGCTTACAATATAGAAATGTATACTTGAGATGCGGAATAATCCTTTGTAACAGAAATATGAGAGAGAGATGGTATTTCTAATATTGAAATGGTTTTTGGAACCGTGAGCATAGCAAGGATGCTATATGTAGCAGAAAAATGGAGATTATCCTTTTAATCCTCAAGTATGAGGGCATTTAAAAAAATCAGAAAATTTCCAGCCATCTTATACAGGGAAGTTCAGTTATCTGGTAATACACTAATCTTCATTACAGTGTGGTTTATGTACACTTTACAAATTTACATGGAAATAAATGCCCACAGATTGAGATGATAAAAGCAGTGCAGTGGATTTGGACCTGCTATTTTTTTTATTGATTAACATTCTCTTCAATACATTTATACATTTCTAATGCATAATCATGAAGAACTCAGGTTTAGAAAAAGTTTATTTACTAACATATTATTAAAAGTAGACTTGTTGAAAGTATAGAGGAAGATGATGGCAATTATAAAGTCAAGGATGCCTAGGTTATGATAATGTATAATGTCATTAAAACTCAGTGAAATTTTTTTTTCTTAATCTGTTAATCCATGGAGGTTTAAATCACAGGATTTGTCAACACTATAGAAGTTCCAACATTTTATTATTTGTATTGCAGAAGAGCATAGGGGCCAAGGACAATACTAAAAAATATTGCTGCTCTTAATAATGTAAGAGCCTATAGAAACCATCTAGGCTGGTTGGTGCCTCAAATAATCCTAGTTATAAATAACTTCTGTTATCCAGCTAGCTATATGCATTTTTATATTTCATATTAATAAATTGTTACAGGTTATTGGCCAGTAGCCAAAGCTGCCATGTGTTAGCCAGACATTGTCTGTGTCAGCCCCCTCCAGTTCCCATTTTAAATTCATTTCTCTTATCTTTCTTTTTAGTGAGATCTAAAAAGACATCCAGAAGTCTGGCAATTCCAAAACTTTTTTTGATGAGAACATTATGCTGTAATTCATTAGTTTATAGCTGCAAAGAATAAGGTTATGATAACTGTAGATTTCTACCGTGATACATTTTGAGACTGTTTGTCAATACGCTTTCCCTATAGGAGAATTGGAAAGTAAAACTGAAATAACTTTGCACATACAGCTTTGAAACTTAATAGGAATTGAAGCCATGGGTTCTAGTAAGCAAGTTAACTGTTTATGCTCACACAAAATTAGGGTGGTTTATAATTCCCTTCATTATTTTAGAAATGCTTTCCTTTTTATTTATGCCAACAGGGAATGTGCCAATTTAATGACTGTGTCATGGGGAAAAGATGTAGTCATAATTTAGGCTCTAGTTTAACTTTTTGGGTCATCTCTGAGGGAAGCAAAGGCATTAGAGTAAGTCCAGATTTTCAGGTTAAGTGGTGAGGTTCACCTTGGCTCTGGTCTAGTCAGATGAGCTGAGAACATGATGTTGCGAAGAGCCAGGTTGTGTTTGGTGCCTGAAGGCTGGTGAGGGGTTCTGTGCTAGCATGGATCTTTTCCCTGTTCTCTGAATCCCTCTTTTCCTCTCCAAGCTGCCTGTTATGCTGCTTCTCTCCTAGCAGCAGCCACATTGCTTGTGGCTCTCCTTTTCCTTCATTCTCCAGGAGTCACGTCTGGGTTTAATGTTTTTAGCTCTTTTGTACTACAAAAATAGCCATATTTAACTGAACTGACTGGGCATAACATGTTTAAGTTCTAAACATGTTAAAACATGTTCTCATTATGCTTGCATATTTCTTATGGAGCTGTGAGCTGAAAACCTTCACATGAATCAGCTGTACTGAGGAACAAATATCACTGCCTCAAGATATTGTAAATTTATTTAAATGAGTAATATTTTGAGTTTCAAGTGGTGATAATTTCATTTTATAATATATGGGCATGTTTTTTTTTATGGTCAGGTGTCTATTAAATTTATGAATTGGGTGGAGTGTACTGTGGAGGGAGTTACCATCTTGATTTAGTATGAAGATGGAATTTAATTCTGTTTTGTTTTTTTGGTGTGGGTTGGGTTTTTTTTTTCTTTGTAAATGAAGCCTTTTGGATGTTTATATCCCCATAATAAACTGGAGTAAGTATCCTCTACTTCAGGATACTGAATTATCCTTAGGTGAAGTTGTTCACTCCATCTGTTACAGGAAACAAACCTTTAAAATCATCATTTTATATCAGACAAGAAAAAAGATTTTTTTCTTTTTGATGCATGACACATGTCTCTTTTTTTCAGATCTATGATATTATAGGAGACTTGGGAATGTTGTACAGTTCTAAAAGGGTTCTGATTTACTCTGTCCTGTACTTAATATTGCAGTTGTCCCTAAGAGCACAGTTGTCATCAGCATTAATTTCATTGCTACACCTTCATGGGTTTTTTTCCTCACCATCTGGCTAACTTGCCTTCCTTGGCTTGGCTGGTCTTTGAGAAACCATTATGCTAGCATAGGTGGTGTTGTTTGAAGGGAAATGAGGATGGATTCTGCCTGCTTGTGTAGTGATCTAAGCAGGGAGTAAGATGGTGGGGCTAACACTCCACTGCACCATGCCCCTGGGTGACAGGACAGGAAGAAACTAACAGCAGCTGTTGTAGAAGCTTCTGCAGAAACTTAAAGTGGAACAGGAATGGTTTGAAAGTGAACTATGCTCGCTTTGATGTAGGAGACTTTCCTATTCACAGCCAGGTATATTTTGCCTTCAGGATCTTTTGGGTTGATCCTGAATGGATTTGGCAGACCAGAGGAAGTTTGACCCACAAGGGTGGTGTTCTGGGATTCAAAATGACTGCTTGGGAGAAATGTGCAGTAGTTCATATCACCTATTTAAGTATTTTGTCTTGTCAGCCTATTGTTGCAGAGATGCTGCACCTTGATAACTGTGCTAAAAAAAGTCTGTGTTGCTCGTCAGTAATTGAAGGCAAAATTAGTCTGCATGTGTCTTTTAAGAATGATATCTTGTATACATTGCATCAAATTCCAATTCAATTGCTTCAGAGAATTAGAGAAAATTTAGCAAGGAGCAAATACTTATGAGTAGAAATGTGGTCATGGTTACAAACACTTGATTTGCACACACATTTACAAGCCAAAGCGGTATCAAAATTAGGATTTGCACACAGATGGTTTTTCTAGAAATATGATCTTCAACATTATAGCATTTTTGATAGTTTTAAACTTAGATTTTTTTTTTCTTACTTAATTTGGAAGATGGAAATGCTACTGGACCAAATTTCTTTTTTTTTTTTTTCTAGGAGCACATGATCCTTTGCAGATTTGCAGATCAGACAGCTGTTCAGCTTCCACCTGAACGCAGGCTAATTGGTATGAATTTCTGCAGCTGTTGTGTAAACTATCTCAGTGATGAATTGTAAAGAAAGTAGTAGTACATACATGAACAGGTCATTAAGTTGCTGTCTTCACATAACACTTGAAAAATTTGTGTTTATTCACATTTGTCGTCTTGCTCGTCTGAACTATGGTATAGAAACTCTTTCAGAATTATCAATATGAGATAGAGGGCTTGCATTTTACTGATTTTTGTTGCTTCATTTTTTTTTCCCTCCCACCGTTCTCTGAAAAGAATGAGGGTTTTTTAAAAGTTCACTAGAGTCCTGCTATTGCCAGCTTATTTTGCATTAAAAACCACAGGCTATTCATAGTAATGATTTTCAGTGTGAACCCTTTGTCCTGCTTGTAATTGCTGGTGGTAACTCTTAGAAGGGCAAACATCTAATATCACCTGGAAACAATAAAGCTAAATTGCAGAGTCTGGGTGAGCTTTGGTACAGGCAGGTTTAAGAGCATACAAACCTATTTGGCCCACCTCGTTATTAGGGTCACCATAATAATTTTAGATAAAAACCAGAAGATTTACTGTTTGTGTTTTTGTTTTGTTTTTCAAGTAGTGAATAATATTTATAATCTGAAGACTTTGCAAGAATGTAGTTTGGCTTACCCCTTACCTGGGGTACCAGCCTTCCTGTTGTAGGGAATCTTCTGTTATAGCTACAGCAGTGCAGTACTCAATATCTAACTTTTGGTAGTCAGTTCTGTTACAGGTTTGTATTTATTGCTGTTCTGAGTAAGACCAGCTGCCTTCTCTTGGGTCATTTCTGTTCAATTAACAGCCGAGTAAGTTGATCCCTGAGATTTTAGTTTTAGACAGGTGTCAATGATTTCTGAGGAAAAGAAATGCAAGAAGCTATCATTAAGATGACTGGAATTTCATTACTTAGAAGGACGGCAAAATACATAGCACTTCAAATACTTGCAATAAGCAAAGACATTTCTTCATTAAGTGCAATATTCTAGTATTCTTTGACTTACAGAAGGCTATAATATTCTCCTGTTTGGTATTCACGTTCTGATAGAAGCTATAAACTAGCTTCCAGGTCAGAAAAGACAGAAAGGTCTGGGAACTCTCAGGGTATAATTTTACATTCTTGGCTTGCAAGAAACACTTAGAAGGTATATTAAAGCAGTAGTAGCAAATAATCATAATGTTTTTTAAAAACTCCATTTGAAGAATTCAAAGTATTTCCTATACTTAATGCACCAAAAGAAAATAATACAGATTCTGAGATAACTATTTTACAACAAATTTTTTGGCTGTTTTGCTATCATCACAGTATTTGAAAAAAATTTTAAACCCAGCAGTGTTCAGTTACCAGTGTAGCACCCCACGTTGTCTCCTGCTGCTTGCCAGGCAACTGGAAATTGGAAAAGAACCCAAAAGACTTTTTTTTGAAAGACTGTAACTTTTATCTGTTCTCTGTCTTGGATACTGCCTTTTTTTTTCCCCCCCAAATTTAACTTTTATGTTCTTTGCCCTGACAAAAAAGCTAACATAAATCTTATTCCTCTCCCTTCCCCTACATCATTGCTTTTTCTGTTTTAATAAATGTTATTTTTTCTTTAAGTTCCACATAATACTGTTCAGGTGAAGATGATTCCCGTTTCAGTGTTCTGTTTCAGCTATGATACTGTTTTTAAGGGAATCTTGTTGGGGTACTTTTTAAATTTTGCTTGCAAGTAATTGCAGATTGAATCAGATCAGTATTACAACTGTGGTGAGATTTTTTTTTTTAATTAATTTTGTGCAATGGATGTTCAGGTATTGAGAAAACTGTGTAGACTTCATTTAATGAAAATATTCCTGAACAGGTGGAGACTTTTCCTTTTCTATTGTAAATGATGTCAAAATGACTCACTGCTACCTTTTGAATATTTTAGGATTGTATTGTAAACTGTGTTTTAGCAATTACCACTGAATTTATGTAGTTTCAGTGAAGTGACAAATGATTTTGTTTGTTTACCTGTAAGCCCCTAAATCACTAAAGTATGGCATTCTGTCTGTGACTGTCATGGCTGAAACAACGGATTTGTTAAAGGAGTTATCAAATTTCAGTAGTATCTGTGAATGTAAAAATATGCAGTTGAACCCATTTCTGCTACAAACAACAATTCCCTCTTAGATGAAAAAAGTTCCATGTCCCATTTTCACTGGATGTGTGTGTTTTATCTGCTGTATGCAGCAGTAGGACCTGAGTGTAAACACCAAATGCTTTTGTGAACATTGCTACAGCCCGTCTGATTTGGTCTGTCAGATCACAGAACTGCTCCATGTATTTCACACTCTTACTGAGAGCACCTGGGGAACCAGGCCCCAGTTGTGACAATTCCAATTGCCCTTTAGTGTGTACACTTTGAATAATAATGATATTCGTGTCAGTGGCAGGAGCATGTAAATGCCATTTTGTTCAGCCAGCCACAGAATGTGATTTTCTATGAAACCACAAATGTAGGAGAATAGTGCCACGTGAGTGCCACACTGCCACATAATTTATGGAGATCTATCCCGGTTATATAAACTGATAATTTCTCCCCACAACATATAAACTCATACAAGATGGAGCTGGAAAGTTCTTTTTCATGCCTAACCTTATTATATCTCTAAATTGTTTCCTACTCAATTACTACCCCTCTCAAATTCCAAGCCACCAGCAGAATAGAGTCCAAATGTCATAATGTTGGTGAAGTCAAAGTAGTGAATTTCTTTTGTAACTAAACAATTCAGCTGAGAAGAAGAAAATACTTTTGGCCATTGGCTTGTAGGGGAAAAGCAGAATAGCTTGGACTGAGTACTGTATTAAAGTGTGGTGTGCATCAGCTGTTCTGAAATACAAGGATACTGAGGGGCCTGCTTATGCAACATACCCAAAACTTCTGGAGACACCTAACGGATATATATCAGGGCTTGTAATGGTACAGGCACTCAAGCTCTGTATACATTCAGGTGGGAGAGGCAGACAGTTCCAGAGGGTAGTTTGTACAAGAGGCTTGTAGCCCAATGGTAAACAGAATGAGTGCTACTGTCTCTTCCCTTCATCTTAAACTCCAAATATATTTAACTGTACAATTCTATCAGGAACAAGAAAAAAGTTAGGATCATTGGCTTAGAGACTGAAGCAAGATTGTGCCTTGTTCGTGACTTATTACTGACAAAACATTTCAGGGAAGTACTAAGTCTTTCTTGCAAGAGAGTTTCAAACTGCTGAAAATAGGATCTGACAAATCAATTCTGTATTTCAGAACATAATCAATTATAGTGAGTAAATATGTAAAGACAAATGGCCCCATCACCTTGGCATGGCTGTATCATAATACAAACTTCTAAGCAGAAAAAAACCCCTTGGATTTATCTTTCCCATTTTTTCTGCAGGTAAATCTGAAATAAGATTAATTTTCATTAGTAATTTAGTATTTTCGTTTGTAAGAAGTTACATTCATACATCTCAAATCAATTACACTGGATCACTGTTTGGTATTTTAGTCTTTTATTGATATTCAATAACCAGAGATTTTTCAGATTTTAGATGAAAGTAAAGGAGGAAAACAGTTACAGTTATAAAGGCAGTAGAAGCGTGGCAATTCAGAGAACTAAGGGGTAAACTAGACATTTTTTTTCTTCCTATGGCTTTCACATTAATGCATGGGTTTTTCTGTAAGTTATGAGCACGCTTAAAAATAGTTGTGCCTGTTATGTTTCTCCATATATAAAGAGTTAATAATCCCTCTCAAGATCTTTGCTGAATGAGGGTTACAAGTCACAGATGTGATTTAGAACTATTAATGACTGTCTATTTGAAGTAAACCAGATTAAAATAGTTTTTTAAGTAGATTTGGAACTTTTTTTTTAGATGACTTACTGATGTGTTTTCCTAACATTGAATATTGAAGTGTGTGTTTCTGATAACGTTTCTACATTCTTAGAGTTTCCATGCTCTCCATTGCTCTCGTTTTAGGAAAGCATTGTATGGGGCTTGTGGATCTGGATCGGGCATGGGCTGCGGAAGAACGTAACTACTCTGTCCAAGTTATATCTATGGAGCCAGAGAGTTGTTCTCCAAAGAACAATATGTTTGTAGGCATCCCTACTTAGAATGTGAAACTTGCATTTGATTTGAAGCTGAACATAAATCTTCAGTGCATAATGACATCCATGAGATAGAAGCATAGCTGGGAACTCATCTTGAACCCATTGTGCTTGGAAAAAGAAGCAGCACAAAAAGTCTTAGAAAGTAAACTGCATGCAAAGCATCAACAAATTGTACTTGTGTCATTAACTTTTGGTTCTCTTACTGAGAAGTTCCTGGATCTAACAACTGTGTGTGGCATATATCCATCTGTAAAGGTTTAGAAAAAAGTTGGTCTCATTGATTTCCTTTTTAGTAAAACTGCCTTGGCTGCTTCAAAATTGCATTCATGGTCAAAACTGTATTTGTGTTCATAAGCAGAGCAGTTGTCAGCCAATAATGCAGATCACTCGAGGAATAGAAAAGATCAAATTTATGGTGTTAGTGAAGAAGGCTGTGTGACAGGCTTGAATTCACTAAAGAATTCTGTACTACTGTAGGAAGATCATTTTTAATAAAAGTTCATCAGAATACTTGGAGCATCATTCTGTTTATTAAAAATGTATTATAACTTACTAATCTTTTTAAGAAGACTTAAAAATTATCTTTAAATATTACACAAGGATTCTGTAACCAGGCACTTGAAAGCGTGTTTAGTTAAAGAAAGCAAACCCCTTATTATCCATTGACCAGATAACAGGAGCTAGTGATGATGTCAGTGAATGGATACTTCACTGCCACCTCTGCTGGTTGAAGTGTATTGCTTCCTATTCTTAAAAAACTTGCTGTCAGAAGAAGTTTTTAAGGACACTTCATGTGTCTATATACATCGTCCTCACTGATTTGATATTCACTTTAAAATTTGAAGAAAATTGCCATTGTGAAATCATTTGAAAAGATCAACCACAATCATGTTACTGTAAAATGAAAATAAATGTTCTTCTGTGTTCTGCTTAGTAGGCAGTTCTCTACCCCAACTTAAAATCATCTGTTGACACTAGCACAATTGAAAATAGTTCCTGATGAGATTTTTGCTGTGTGTTTATGGGTTTGAGACATTTATGAATTCTGCCATGGTTTAAATATATCTGATGCTTGGTCAGTGTGAACATACCTTCAGTGCATGTGGCAAACAGTTACAAACCATAGGTATTGGAGGAAGAGAAAGGATCCTGAAATGTTTCATTCCTCATGAAACTAAAAGATCTAAATACTTGGCTTTTTCTGAAGGAAGACTGAAGGAAGGTGCATGCTTATTTGGAGGCACAAAGGTGAGCAAGTAGGTATGAATTCATACTTTTAGCCCGAGTTCTTCAGTAGATAATTACAAAATACTTTTTCTCCAACTTTTTATAGTTACAGGAGAAACTGGAGATTGGAAGAATATATAGCAAATATATGACAATACCAGTTGTCTCCATGATTTTCTCTCATACTTGCCCAAAGAGAAGTCAGTTTTTAAGATAGCATTGTGTCAAGTCTGAACATTATTCATGTTAAATTACTTTATTTAGAACTCCAGGTACTATGGAATGAGAAAATGCCTCTTCATTACCTTTTATGCTGAAGGAAGGACTTATCAAGGTGAGACACCTGATGCAAGCTTTGCTGTTTACAGTAAGGATTTTCACAATGCTCTGCTCCAGGGAATGGGTACTCATATGAGTGTTTTAATTATGGTGATGTTGAATATTTGATGATCTGATATTAATAGCCTTCAGTAGAGTAAAAATCTGCTGTTAAATGCTTCAAAATTTCTACAGTATCCATCTCGATGTTCTGTAATAGTCTTTAGATCTACCAGAAAAGGACAAGCAATACATTTGGGATGTGCCACAGGGGAGCATGTGTGTCACTGAATAAAAGATTAAAAATTACTTTTTTAACAGGCAAAACCAGTATTTCTTGGACACAGAGGTGGAGAAGGAGTCTTACGTGGAAAATAGCTGAAGTCATACAAGAATCTGAATATCAATTTCTGTTTTGTTAAGTGTTGTTGGGTTTTCTCCCATTTTTAAAATATTTGTTTTCATGTTAATGATGTAGTTTCCCCCAGATGTTGCTTATTTGTGACTTAAGTAAATTATATCTGCTGCCCCACATAGAGCTAGCTAGGCTTCACAGGAAGAAAAGGTTTATAGAAGCAATACTAGTGCTATGTTTATATGTATCATGACATCCCGTTTTTCTTGGATGAGCCAAACTATAGAAAGTGAGTTTGTGACAAATATTTTTTTTTTTCTCAGAGGTCAGAGATATTTTGATGGCATCTCATAGTATCTGTCATCTTGATGGCTTACAGGATAGTGAGACTGCATTCGATTTGTTGTGCTGCTTTGTGGTCTTTAGACTGTTGGCCTCAATGGGCTTTGGTTTCTTTTCTTCTCAGGAGGATAGAATCTTCCTCATGTTGAAGAATGGAGTTACCTTACTAAGAATAGTAAAGCTTGAACTATACTTGAGGCAAACAGATGTTTTGTTTATTGAAAAGTCAAGGGCATCAGATGAAAAAAAGCATAAAAAGAAGATATTTTCAACAGCTGTCAATACCTAATTTACCACAGATTAAATTGCCACTCTGTGCCATTTCCCTCTAGAAATGCGAGCTCAATTATATTAATTTCTAGGTATGTTAATTTGTTATGTGCTTCCATATACATAAATGGTATGGAATTAACAGAGACCAGAATTCCCTCAACAAGGTGACTGGACATTGTGGTCCTGGTAGGTGAACAGCTGCTGTTGTGCAGCCTGTTATGCAGGGAGCTAGTTTGATGTCCCAATATGTCCCCATACTATTTGTGTTTCTTATGTGTCTTGCCCCAGTGGGACCAGCTGTAGGGTGAGCAAAATTTTGTCCTAACATAATTTTCTATTGTCTTGCCAGTCGTCTTTTATGTTACCCTTGTAGCCAGTAATCCTGGAAAAACTAAGTTTATGACAGGAAACAGATGACCAAACTGAACTGAGCTCCTCTGTGTGTTAAAAGTTAGTAATCTCTATGTATGAGTATCTTTATTTTTGTTCATTGTTTTTAGTCTTTATCATGTTAATTATCTCCTTCCTTAGTCCTATTTCAAAAGGTTTTAGTATTGCCATATTTAAGCAGGGTTAGTAATAAATAAGGAACATTCCTAGGAGGTACATTGTGGCCCCTAATTTTACTGGGGCTTGATCTTAACAAAAAAAAAAAAAAAAAAAAAAAAAAAAGACATGATAGTGTTACTCAGTTAAATCAATCTATTGATTTTTTTTTTTATGAAAATTACATGTGTTGTCAAAATTACCCATCAATTGTTCTTAGAGAGGCACGTATAAAATGATTCATTTGTAGGGCTGCCATAAATTTTAGACTGATGTTTTCTGTTTCTGATTATCTCTTGACTGGTGGATCTGTCATTTGAAAAGGCAGTGATAATAAGCAGAAATGTCTTTTTAAATAGATGTCTTCCTAGATGACATGCTGTGCCAGGTATTCTCATTGAAAAGAACAATTAAAAAAACCTGGACGGTCAAGTATGTACACACACAAGTTTGAGCTTTAAGTAATCTGCAGTGAAACAGCACACACGATTTTATAGTGCGTTTATATACCTATTAGTTTGGCTAGAGATGATCAGTTGCAGCTATTTTCTGACAAGATTTTAGTTTGGGAATAGAGATTTACCCTTTCAATTAAAATATCTATATCTCTATATATATATATTTAAAGAGTATTGAGCTAGTAAAGTGTTGTTTAACAAAAGGTAACTGAACAGCTGAAGTGTTTGTTTCAGTCTTAGTGCTTAGTTGCTTAGCTGTCAACAGAAAGAAAAGGAAATTTTTTTTCCTTTAAGCCTATTCAAGTACTACTTTCAGTGTTTTTTTCTGGGAGCATTTGCCTGTCATAAGAAACTCCTGATATACAATCGCAGTCTAAGTTCCTGTGATGTTGTTACTACTTTTTTTAAAAAAGGGGAAACCTCGGTATCATACACATACCTGTCTATATGTCTAGTGATAAAAATGTTACTTATATGCCTCTCTTAAAAAATTAAGAAAACCTCAGAACTTTCCATGCTCAGACTTGCACTTAAACTACATGGCTATTATGGTTTCAGTTCAGTAGCTTGTCCTGAGCAAGTTTCAGTTTACTGCAACTATAATTAAAAGAATTTCAATTTCCTAAATTAATGATGTATTAAGATTATATGCAAACAGTAAAACTGAAACCAAATTAATTTTCTCTTTGCTTGTAGCTTTTATTTACTCAGAAATGAAACAAGTAATGAAGTGTCCTGCTCTGCACTCTTCTCAAAGTGAATTTAAGAAAATACCTGTATTTTCAAAATTCCCCTGATATAAGCCTCATATGTAAGGAAGAATGGTTAGGATATTTTTATAATAAATCACTCAGATCATTTCTGAGTGAAAACAGAACAATTTTTAAATGTTGTATATGTTAAGTGGTATATTTCCTAACTTGTAATTCAAAGGTATTTTACTTAAATGTTTGAATTTTTTGCATATTTTTTTTAAGGTGCTAGTGGAAACCTTCATTTCATGAAAAGTGAGTGATACTATATGAGTATTCTTATTAAGTAATCACTGATTTCAGAAACTAAATTATTGACTAATTCTGTGTGTTTTCCCCTTCAGACTATGTTTTACGTGATTCTTGCTGATCTTTCATAAGTTTGCACAGCATCAGCTGTGATGGTGCCCTTGAAACAGCTTTGCTAAGTAGTACAGTTTTACTAATACTGAATATGACTACTAATTTTAGTGCTAATCTTTTTTTAAAAAAAAAAACAACAAAAAAACAACCACCAAACTATATACCAATATCATTGAAAAATATTGACCTGTTGTCTGAATTGAAATGTACCTGTATTGCTTCACCAATTTTACTGTCACATTCCTTTCATAAATTTTCATTCTTCCTTGAGTGAAAGATTTCCCTTGAGCTTTAAGAATCAGAAGAGCACTTACTTAGGATATATGAAGGTTAAAATCATGGCTGCACTGAAGATGGCAAACTTTCCATGATACTGAGGTTTTCATCCACTGACTTTCAAATACACAAAACATCACTTTTTAAATTATTTTCGTGTATGAGCACCTTCTATGTTTAGACTTCATTGTTGTATTTGAAAAGTTTTAAGAAGCTTCTATTTTAAAAATCTTTTTTGGGGGTGTTAAATTGATCTTTTGAGAGGTCGAGTGAAACTTGACTAATAGAATTTGTAATATCATATTGGAGTTGTGACTTCTATATAAATGTTGAACTGTTGAATACATTGGAGTTGAACTGGTTTATGTATATCAGACTTGAACAACAGCAGAAATCTTCTGCAGTTTTCCAGCTTGCTACAGTAGTCATGCATGCAGCAGAATGGAAAATGGGTATAGAACTGCAGAGCTAGAACAAAAAATACCCAGGATGAGCTCTTTGTACTTTCCCAGAGATACAGCTGGTAGTTGCTGAGTGGGGCGGACATACTAGTAAGAGGGGTCATGAGGTATATAGGTATCAAAGCGTAATGACGCAGTAATGACCCAGAGAGGTATACCATTTATGCCCAATCCAGTACGAAACATGCATAAATAAGTGGTTCTTTCAGCACTAAGGAAGCATTTCATCAGCAGGTCATAAAATTCTGCACCTTTATATGGGACAACCATGTGTAAGATGTATTGCAACCCAATTTTATTGGATTCACTGTGAAAATCTTGTAAAACGTTTACACTGCCCACTGATCAAAATGCATAGATAAACCACCTGCAGAGCAGAACCATTACTGTTTCTCACTTAACAAATGTGAAGGTTGAAAGATGCAGCTGATATGGTGACATCACACTGATGTGATATCCTTTGTTCTCCTTTTTATATCTACTGTGCCTAAACAATTCTTTGCTACCTATGGCTTGGTTAGTTCACAGCAAGTATGTTGGAGTGTAGAAATAATTCGTTGCTGATCATACTACTGCTGATACTGCTTTTTTAAAAATCATCCCTTCTTTTCAATGCATGTCTTTGAGTTTGGAATCCATTCATCAACACTAGTGCCCAATATGGTATTTGTATATTGGTGAGGATTGAGTTACATTTCTTGAAGCTTAGAAAAAAATCTCTGTTCTGTCTGCCTTCAGAATCAGAGTGCAATTAAATGAGAGGTGGAGTCAGAAGAATCTTAGATATGTGAAAACTAAAATAATGTCAGTAATTATATATGTGATCATGAAATTTGGATAAACTACCACTTGCTAGTTGCAGAAGGGTTAGAAATAGATACAGCATACAGAAAAAGGCATTTTTGCTTGTTAGCTGTGTTCATATGCCAAAGTCTCATTTCAGAAACTGTTTTTAATATTTTTGTGCACTTTAATCGATCAAAAAATTTAGCTTGCATTAAAATTCTTATATTTTTTTCAGTCCTAAGTAATTTTTATTTTCCTGTTAGTGTGCTATTGTAGTTCCCATTTTTCTTGCTTTCCCTTCTCCCAGTGCTAGTTTTCCAACCCAGATGGTTACTTTGGGTGTGTTGGAAGAGCATTCCATGCATATTTTTAATTGTTAGCAGGTTTTTCTGAGCATTAAAGTGTCAATTCAAAATGACATGGCAATGTACTTAATGTGCCCTTTATTTTTATACGCTACTGTTGTAATTTTTAACATTTTTATTAGTATTTGGTTGCTCTTGCTGAATTTAGTGTTGTAACATTTCATTTAACATTATAATTACAATTTGGAGGTTTTTGGAAGGAATGTATTTTTGAATGTATGAAGACAGAGTAAGTTACTGTACTTCGAACTGTTACCAGTACAACTGTGTTGTAGCTCAAACACCTGCAATTATAGCAATGTAATTCCAAGTTATATTCAAGAAAAATGCAATTGTTCGGTCATGGACACACGAGACAAAGGAAAATCCCTTCTCTTATATGAAAGTAATAGAGGAGAAGGCATATCTAAGGTAAACAGTGCAACAGTAAACTAATATGTGCCATGGAATGGAAAACATCATTGTCTTGATGTCCAACTTCTGATGTGTTTCTCAGTTTCAGTATTTTTTCCTTGGATTTTTGTTCACCCTCAGCAGCATGTCAGAGGCCTTGGCATGACTCCAGTTACAGATGTATCATTTTGGAACAATTAGGGATTGATATGCGAGAACAAATGTTCCTAAAATGATGTTGCAGGTAATAAAAAGGAAACAGAATTTTTTGCCGTTTTAGAGCTTGTGTAGAGAGGCGGTACCTGTTACTTGAGGCTACAAAGTTAGAAGTAAGGAATAGACGTATCAGGCTGGAGGGCTTCCAAGAGGGCTTTGCTCTGTGATTTTTCCCAGGGACGGGAGTGAGGGTGACCTGCACATAGTTCCCTGTGTTATCCTTCTTGCTGTAAGATTTACCTTTCTGAAATCATTGGAGAACCACCTCACCAGGCTTCACAACCTTTCAAAGACAATAAAGAGCAGCTTCATGAGGATGCCAGCCAGCTCTTCCAGTACTCTCAGATGTGTCCTATCTACTCTTACAGACATGTATGAGTTAGAGAACAACATCCAGGTGGGGGAACTGGTTGTGGCTATGGTATGATGGGAAACATTAAACATGGAGGAAATGGATGTTTTGTTGCCTATGAAATAAACATGAACAGGTCTATAATTTAATTTACTCATTTTAAAAAAAGCCACACAGTATCTACTCTATTGAGGAACATCTGACTTCTATCAGATGTTTTAGCCTAATATTTTTAAAGACAGCTGGGGTACTTTCAGTATAGGCATGTGGAGAGGAACAGGGGGGTGTAGATGTGGAGAGGGAAGTGTGAGTTCAATGGAGGATAGTTATTTGAGATACTCCAGCTGTGGAACTTGCCCTCTAGCAATTTTGTTTCCCTACACACACCCTCTCCCCTTCCCCTCTCCAGTTTTTTGTCTGGTATTTCCTGGACTGTGGGCCATTTCTGGGTTATCTATGGCTTTTTCAACTGATAGATGTAAGAGCTGCTTACATGGTTTTTTGTGACAAGCTGACCTACTATTTGGTTGCATTCAGTTTATGTAAAAATTATTAAAACACAAGCATAAGGTGAAGAAAATAATGTAGGTGATTTTAATAGCTTGTATGCAAAGAATATTATTATTTTGCAAATAAAATTTAAAAGTGGTGGTCTGGGATCACATAACCAACTTATTGGCACCCCAAGAGTTCTACACTAAGTTTGCAAAATTATGTGATTGTGTTTATAGCATGGATGTTTCTTTGTGTCATCTGTATTTAGCTAGTGGAATTCCCCATGATAAACTATCACTGAGCCAGGTTTTAAATCAGGGGTTTAAATAAAGTGATTTTTAAAATAAGGATAATGAAGTACTCCATAGCTCAAAGAGATGATAGGGAATGATCATGGAGGATGGAAGCCTCATGTTTTAGAACTTAGGCTGAGAACTTGGAGCCAACTACTGTTCATTAAAAACATTTTTGCTCCTTTCTCAGAGGCCTCAAGTCTGGACCACAGAAGAATCAAAGTTCTCATTCACTGTTGCAAATCCCAGGTGCTGTCCTTTAATTGAGGTCTTCAGTGGCTGATTTCTTAAAATTAACTTTTATTCAATTTTATTCTTCAACTACTAAAAGGCTGCTGAACTGCACAGCTTCTGGTTATTCTGGGTTTTGTCTGGCTAACATTATTCTTCATGTACTTCAGCATAAATAGTAGATTTCTTTCATGAATAGATACCCATTTTCGTGTCCCTGCTTGTCACAGTTCCTGAGCTATAATAAACACGTATTGCTGTGGTTCAGTATAAGCTTGGGTGATGACATAATGGGCTGGTAATAGCTCATAGTGTATTTTATTGACATTGGTTTCTTAAACAAAATCACATCAGCTATAGGCTACACATGTTGCCTAAGAGGCCAGTAGTTATAGTAGGTGTGCATAATTTTGCACATTGCTTTTGCATGCTTTTGGCTAATTTTGTAAAAATGGCTAAATGTTTGGCACCCATGAAGGTTGCTTTTATTCGTCTGGCATGTTCCCATTCAAATACCCATTTAATGTGGTCACCAGCTATAGAAATAGTTAAACAATACTGTAAATGGACATGTTTTCTTTGTTGGGATGATTGCTAACACTTTGAATTCTTTTCATTAAGTAATTTGACCGCAAGCATCTCTTTACTTTGGAAAAAGAAGAGGAAAAAAGCTCTAGCAAATAGATTTTTCTCTCAGCTTTCACATTTGCAGTGCTTATATAGGGGGATATAATTAGAATTTCAGGATAAATTACACAAGTTATTGGATGAAAATCAAGACTAAAATAAACATTAAATTCCTCTTTTTTTGGTGTATGTTTGATCATTACTCACAAGCATTTGGTTATAAATAGATGCCTCATCCGTGTTGAAGTAACATTGCATGTTCAAAGTAGGATTCTGGAAAAGAAAATCCTTTAAAAACTGATTTAAAGTAATTACACAATTTGAAACCTTCAGCTAGTTTATGAATCTTTATTACAGTTGGATTAATTTTATATACTCTGGAATAAATACCAAAAAGCCCTCTAAAGTAAAACATGTTCCAGATGAATAATCCTTACTGGCAGTTTGCAACTGCAGTTGTTTCTAGCTCTTGAAAATCTTATATTAGCAGGATATCTGTATACTATTGGTATACGCAATAGCTACTGTTACAAGAATAAATACCAGTGACGTGTACTGTCAACCCGACAGACAAAAATCATCTTATGAAGTTGATGTTAGCACTTGCCTTGTTTGGAAGAAGCAGGAAGATTCAAGTTCTGAGGATCCTACAGCACCATTTGTGTCTACCCTCCTTATTCAGAATTTGCTGCTGTATGTAGAGATTGCTAGAAAGTATTGCTAGGAAGTATTTTTTGGGGGATACTCTTGTGCATCTAATCTCAAAGCATGTTAGCATGTTTCTGGAGGTTGTTAACGATGAAAATGTAGGCATACTTATCCACAAAATTGCTATGATTTAATACCTACCTTCATCTACAGAGTTAGTGCAGGCCAGAAAGCAGTAAGAAAAAGATTTTTTAGCTATTGCTCTCAAGCTGGTTTTGAACAATAGCGCTTTGTGCCTGGGTTATCAGGTCCAC
This sequence comes from Athene cunicularia, assembly GCF_003259725.1. NCBI lineage: Eukaryota > Metazoa > Chordata > Aves > Strigiformes > Strigidae > Athene > Athene cunicularia. Next base: position 17,092,323 of record NW_020799099.1, on the reverse strand, counting down.
TAGACTCATACCTTATATGAAGCACAGCAGGTTTTCTGTAAGTGCTGTCTGGCTCTCCTAATTGTATGCATCTTCCACACATTGAGAAAGGGTAGAAAATACCTTCCTTTACGCAGCAATTTTCTGGTTTCAACCAAGAAATCAAAGCTGAAGTGGACACCCATGATGCCAAATAGGAAAAAATTACAAAAAGCAATAAATGCCAGGAGGTACTAGTTTAATTCCAAGCTATATTCCAGACCCTGTTGTGCTGTCACTGTGTGAAGAGTGAGAAAAATGTCAGGCTTTGACATACGGGAGGAATCTGTAGAATTTTTATGACCTGTCTGCTTAATGAAACATGTCCGTAGTGCACACTGATGCACTGATCTTTGGGGCTGCGTATAAATGTGGAGAGTTGCCCTACAAGTGTGCACACCTAACTTTTTATTCATGTCAGTAATGCTATTGATTTTGAGGAAATGATTCATAAACTGAAAGTTCACTACAACTAGGTTTGGGTTCAAATGTTTGTTTGGTTTGAATTCCAAAATCAAGCCAAGAACCAGAGAGTAGCATCTTTAATGTCATTTACAATACAAACAAATCTGATCCTTTAAGTGGACTTCCTTTGATTGCTTCCTGATTTAACATATTTAAAATGTATTCCTTTGTCCTATATGATCTTTGCCCTTAGTTGGGGAAACTGAGTACTATGCAAGCTTGACAGTCTGATTTTCTGATGGGTAGCTGACATTCTTTAACTGCACTCGAAGGAAAAAGGACACCTCATTTATCTGGATAGTTTCCTTCTGTCTTTGAGAGCTGACAGTTTGTCAGATTAAAGGTGCAGCTTTTACACTGTTCAGATTATTGCAAAATATCTTGGAGTAATTCAGGCTATAGCTCTTGGAAGAAGGTAGAGCTTTTTATAGATACTTCCCTGTCTGTCTTTTCAACTCCAATACTTCCCCTACTTGACCAAGCATAGTTATCACTCATGGTTATTTATGTATTAGGACTAAAAAGACAGGAATAAAATGTACTTTTGAAATGAGACTGGAACCAACTTTTATCCATTTGTCCTAGTTCCATTTTCTGTCTGTCCATAGAACTGTTCATTAATTTTGTCATTAATTTATTAATTTATTAATTTATTAATTACCCGTGGATTCTGCTATTTAAAGCTCTACAGAGCCCTTTAAAATTTGGACTGGTTTTCATTTGTCCTAGAACATTTTGATATGGTCAGCAAACCAGTTTTTAAAATTGTCGACAGATTTGCTCCTGTTGTTCCACATTTACTGTATCTTAAGTTTTCCCTCTCCTCTCATGCTAGCCATTACAATTTGTTTTCTATTTCTGAAATGTTCTCACTTTTCCTTCTGCAGACTATCTTCATTACTGATGGAAAAAGCTTTTAGTCTGGTGCTCCCAATCCATCTCATCGAGAACCAGAACCATTGTTTTTCTCTACCTTAGGAAAATCTCAGTTTAGGAGAATGCTGGTTTATTTCAACAGTTCAGGCATGTGTCAAATTGCATTTTAAAACAGAATCCCAAATTTATTGTCTCCTCTCAAAAGAGATCTGTGAAAACCTGTAGAAGTCTTTAGCAGTGCTATTTGGGTTCACTTATTGTTTTTGAATATACAGCTTCAAGAAGAACACAGTGCAAGTAAAATTGAGTGATATTGCATTGTTTTAGCAGAATATAGAAGAATCAGTAACTGTCTACCGAAACCTGTAGATAACTGTGAAACTGCTTCATTTCCTTTCATACTGAGCACTTAAACCCATCTTAAATCTTTTCCATCCTCTTGTCTCTCTCAATGTGTTCTGAATACGTGAATTGCATGCATGTTTTAGTCTCTCAAATCCTACCTAATGAAAACCACAAACAAAATCTGTAATGCTGAAAGGCATTAAAAGGCTCACAAGCAGCTATCTGTACAATAATCATATCAGTCATGTGCTTTATTTAACTATTACTACACTATACTTATGAGACACCGTTTTTGGTTTTCTCTTAAAACATATGAAAACTTTATTGGTATATATTGTTAGCTTCACCGAGGTCAGTACTGGGTCCAGTTCTGTTTAATATCTTCATTAATTATCTCGATGATCATCAGCAAGTTTGCTGATGACACAAAACTGGGAGGAGTGGCTGATATGCCAGAGGGTCCATGCTGCCATCCAGAGGAACCTCGACAGGCTGGAGCAAGGGGCTGACAAGAACTTCATGCTGTTCAACAAAGGACTTGTACCTGGGAAGAAACACTCCCCTGGACTGTATCTGACTGTCTGGAAAGCAGCCTTGCAGAAAAGAGCCTGAGGGTCTTTGTGGACACCAAGTTGAACATGAGCTAACAATGTTCCCTTGTTGCAAGGGCAGCTAATGGTATCCTGGACTGCATTAGGAGGATTGCTGCCAGTAGGTCAAGGGAGGTGATCCTGCCCCGCTACTCAACACTGGTAAGGTCATACCTGGAATGCTGTGTCCAGTTCTGGGCTCCCCAGTACAAGACAGATACAAAGTTACTGGAGACAGTCTAGCAAAAGGCCACTAAGGTGATTAAGGGACAAGAGCATCTCTCCTGTGAGGAAAGGCTGAGAGAGCTGGGACCATTTATCCTGGAGAGAGAAGGCTCGGGGAAGGAATTCAATGTGGATGAGTATCTGAATAGAAGGTATAATGAACACGAAGCCAAGTGCTTTTCAGTGGTGTCCAGTGACAAGACAAGGGACAATGGACACAGGAGATTTCATCTGAACATCAGGAAACACTTTTTCACTGTGAGGGTGACTGAGCACTGCCATGTGTTGCCCAGAGAGGTTGTGAAGTCTCCATCCTTGGAGTTATTCAAAAGCTGCCTGTGCCTGGTGACCAGCTGCAGGTGACCCTGATTGAGGAGGGGGGTTGGACAAAATGATGTACAGAGATCCCTTCCAACCTCAACCATTCTGTGAAGCAGTGACAGAAATAATCAGCTGCACACACTTTTAATTTCTGAAAGTTCTTTTGGAGATTGCAGTTACAGGGTTGAACAGAGGAGCAGGGTCAATAATATGAGAACTCTCAGAACAACTGTAGTAGGTTTTCTTGCCTACTATTCCACCTTGATATCTTAGAATGTACTAGGAATTTTCTGTATGTCAAAACAAGATGGAAATTAAATATTAATTTAATCAATTAGACAAGCTCATTTTCCCCTCGAGAATAGCATTTTAAACTCATTTATATAAATAGTTCTAGGTCAATTTATCAGCAGCCAGAACATCTCATTACAAGCAATGTTACAGCACCTGAAAACAAATGAAATGGGGAAAATCAGGACCCAGAGTGATTTATATATTTTGAGTTAATTTATTCCATCTTTGCCAGAATTTATACTTGATCATTTCTCCCTGGAAAATCATTGTCATAATTTGTAATTATACAGATAGTCTGGGCAGCATACTTGTATTAATATATGGATCTCCAACTTTTTTTTTTTTTTTTTTTTTTTTTTTTTTTTTTGTCTGATACTGGCAGTGAGCTCAAGGCATGGGAATAAACAAAGTTACAAAAACTGATAGTCAAGGCTGACATCTTAGGCTACTGTAAATAATTTCCTTCTGGTTCTGCATCTCCCAGTGTATTTCTTGCTGCAAGGACTGTATTTCATGAGCAGAAACAATTGAGTCCGTGCTACACTAGATTATTTGCTTCTTTTGTCCTGAAGACAATTCTAGTAACTTCTGGCTGATTTATGGCTGTTTCTTATATGTTAAAATTCTTATGTAGCCCAGAAAGTCCTAGCTTGCAGTCCAGGCTCATAAAAGCAAAAACTTACGTAAAGTCCATAATTATTTCAGGTAATATACAAAACACTTGGCCTGCTTCTTTCAAATCAGTTTACATTAGAACTGTGGTCAAGAACATGTCTTCATGGAGAACTCTTCTGTTAATGTTGCCTTTTTGTTTTGTTGAAGTTACAGCAAAAAGTGTGAGGTTAAATTTGGTTTCAGCTCACGTACTTGTGGTTTTTTGATTCTTAACAGGTTTTTTCGTAGTTATCCTCTGTATGACATATGTGACTCTTTTCCTGTTTTGTTTTCTTTGGTTTTTCTTTGTTATAGATAGTAATCTGGTGATTTGATTTTTGCTTTGTGTGGTTTTTTTTTTAAAGAATCTGTCATCAGCCTTTAATATGGTTGAACAGAAGGTTTTTATGCACTTCTTGCCCATGGAGAAGACAGTACGCTGTTCATTGAGTGTTGCTGATTATGTGCATTTTCTTGCCATGCAAGTAATATTTCTTTGGTATCTTCCACTCAGGATAGATGTCTTAATTGTTCTGGTCTCTTCATTCTGTCTGCTAAGTGCATGTAGATGATAAGGATTTAGGTGACAGCATATTAGTGATGTATAATGAACAGTTCTCTTGTGTTCAAGTGTTTGGTTTCCTGAGGAAAGGAGACATCATTGGACATTGGCTGCACAGTGTAAAGCTGGACATGAAGAGCTGTAGTACGACCTGCAAAACACATGCTGTAAACCTACAGGAGTTGTATTGGACTTAGTGTATTACTGGAACAGTGGGACCTTACAAAGATTATGTGGAAAATGCTGTTACAGAAGCACGACTAAGCCAGGCTCCTTAGGAAACTTAGCCCTGCCTCCTTTGCACCGAACCTAGCTGGTTGTTTGTGAGGCTTTCCCAAAGGCCAACTGAACTGCTTAAAACAACCTAGAGGAGGTAACAATGCTAATGTCAGTGCTGACAATCTGATTACATAAAATAGCTTATCAATTGTTTATTCAACAGGTTCCTAAAACTTTCTTCTCTTTCTCCCTTTTTCAGTCAGTATCAGAGGCCATATTGCATGGTTTTCTGCTTAATCTGTGAAGCTGTTGTTTTGCTTGCATGCAGAACTCATCCCAGTTCCACCTGGTTGCCTCCCTTCAAGTGGGGATCAATGCAATGTGGTTTTTGGTCCTGTCCAACAGTTGCATCTCTTTCATTGCCGGCATCACTGAGAGGTGCAGGATGGGCAAGTCTGGGCTTAGCATCGTTTTTTAAAGTTGGCTATGCTGTCCCTCACTGTCCTGCTGAAGTTGCCATTCAGTGATTGTGTTGCCAGTGAGGCCAAGTAGACTGACTCCCTAATGAACAGAATAATGTTAGATTTGGGGGATTATCATTCTGATTCCCTATGTGAAATAACTTTGTTACAAAAATTGATAACATGAGCAGTTAGAAATCTGTTTAAAAAACATATGCAGAGCAGAATATGAAATTTTACTGGGCTTTTAAAGGTAAATTATTGTTTGCTATGGGGTAAATAAATTTTTTACACTGCAAGGAAATGCAGGAAACTTCAACACAAATACCACTCATCGTTTTTAAAGAAGGGTCAAGTCTGTGTGGAAAAAAACTTACTGGAAAAAGCAAATTACTTTGGAAGACCTCGTGCAGAAAAAGCATTTGGAAGCTTTTGAATTAGTATTTCCAAAGCACAGTGTTTATCTGTACAGAAGGTAATTTGATACTACAATGTCTAATGGTTTTGATTACTTTCTTACCCTTTCAAGTAGGTTTACTAAGAGGGAGGTGGAGTACCAAGATTGATTTAGCTGAGTTAATTGGTGGATTTTCTTGATGCCTCACAGTTTTCTTATTACCATGGGACTGACAGAGATTGTTACCTAACATATGGCGGAAATAATATTTGCTCAATAAATACTATTTTAAAATATACTATATATAAAGTTGGTTGAAAAGCAGAATTGTATAGCACCAGAGGAAAACTAAGGACATTATAAGTTTCATAGATTATTTGGACTGGGATTGTTTTCTTCTGTTCCATTTTGCAAGAAGTATACATGTTACATTAGCTTCACAAATGCAGAATATGATCATGAATACCATAACTACAAATTAAATGTTTTTTACACACATCATAGTATGATTTAGTGACTTGGGGTAGTGTGGTATTTGTGGTTAACTTTCTTAGCCTCAATGAGGGTGAAATACTTAGAAGGAAGGAAGGATGTATTTGTGGTTTAAGTACGAAATTGGAAAACAGAAGATCTATTTCTGATTTGAAAATGGATGATTTCTGGACAAATCCTTAATTTCTGCTTAGAGAGTTACAAAAAGTATTGCCTGATTCTGCTGAACAGAGGATTTAATTCATTAATATTTGTAGTGTGTTTTAAGACAAGGAGGAAGTTACTATTATAAAAAAAAATGACTTGAAAGAAAGTTGTTCATTTAATGCCTCCCTCAGAGAAAAGTTACCAGGCAGTAGATTGCACTGAAAGCAGTATCTTTTACTGGTGTGATTATGTTGAATTCATAGCTCCTTAACAATTAAGATAAATTTTAATGTTGTTTCTGTGTGATTTCTGTCATATCTACTGTACCTGCCAGTATCTGTCAGCCTAACAGATCTACCACTTGTATCTTTTCAGCTCTTTTTTCTTAATATTGCCTGTCCAGTCAATACCAGGGAGTATGCCAGAAACTGGTTTTGTTCTGTTGTTTTTTCCCCTCAGGAATGATTATAGCTGCAAAGAGTGTATTAGAAACCTGTATTTAGCCCTGCAGCTGAAGTTTTGAACACTTGAGACCGCTGGCCACAGTCTACTCCAAGTGAAGTAAAGTAAGTATTATTGTTCAAGAAGAACTGGTCCCATGCATACAAAAAAGGTTTGTTTCACTAGAGAAAACTTCAAGTAAGCTTTATTTCATTAGAACTGGATTTCGTGTTGTTTACATGCTTTTTTAGTTGGCGTTACTTGTAATACCAGTTACCTATATTGCTCATTACATTGGTTCTTAGTGAAATTTAACACTGCACTGTGTTTCTGAAAAATACAAGTACTGTACTGAGCAGTATATTGAACACGTTTCTGCATGTGTTGTTTGACTGTACTGTGCCAGACATCACTGTCACACTTGCCATCCCAGAAGCAGCAGTTGTCATCACCACCTTTACCCTCCCTGCAGCAGAATTAGTAAGCCTCAGTCTTTAGAGCATTTCTTGACTCTCCACCACCTTATCACCAAAATTCAGTTTTGTGTGTAGTCAGATGTGCCTTTATTCACTTACAGTGTAGAATACAGCAATAGAATATACACCTAGGGCTTCATCACCTGGGAAATTAGAACCTAATGGGCTTTCTAGTGGCAGAGGTAACTGCAAGTATTTTAGACTCTTCCTTTGCTCTCAACACAGAGTATCTTAACAAGCTTAGGGCCTTGATTTTCTTAGAAGGATCTTAACCTGAGGTCAATATATCCATGAGACTGAAAGTGAGATAAGGATCAGGGCTCATAGTGTGGCTTCTTTGGTACAAGGTATATAAAGGTCTTTATGGGGGAATGGAGAAGAGGAAAATAAGCATGGTGGGAGGGGTCACTATGCTTGCATAAAATAAACACCTTTTCAGGCAAAATTTACCTTCCTATTTGCAATTGCTGCATGCGGTTTGACTTTTTAATACACAAAGACACAGCATTGCTGTTCAAAATACTAGGTCTTCCTCTGTGTTTCTACTTCACTGTTGCTAATTTGTAGCTAAAACCTTGACTTATCATGTTGCACTCAGCCAAGTATCTTTGAAAAAGCTTCCTTGGACACTTGTTCTTTTGTCCATGCTCCACTTCATACTCTGCTTGGTAGCTGGGTATGTGCTAGTCATCCAAGTGCTTGATGCACAGCTGTTGGACTTTTATTGATAGTCTTGCTGAACATCAGGTCAGCTCACCTTATGGCTTTGACATTTGTCAAGCTTTCATACCGCTTCACTAACATAAGGCAGGGAAGTGCTTCTAGTAATACTTCCAACAACTTCTCCATTTCCATCTTCTATATATTGACCTTGATGCATGTCCACACAGCAGTGTGGTATGGAAGACAGCTTTATACACCTTTAACTTGTCAAGAGATTTGATTCTTTGCCAGCTCACCCAGTAATCCTTCTAGTGTTCTGGATATGAGAAACAAACTCATTAAGAAAATTCCACTGGCATTGATAAAGCATTGCCAAAATAAATGAGTTCATAAACAACTGGATGTTCAGTCTCATTGATGGGTATGGACGTGCAGTATGTGATCTTTCAGTGGCTGGTTAACTGTTTTTTCAGGCTGATGTTCCAAAACAAATTGTAAAGGCAGCAGAAGTTAACCAAGAGCAGACAATCTTAATTGGAGTAGGCACCATGTCTGACCAGCACACTAGTATTAACATACAAGAGTGCCAAACAGGCTGCTGAGGAAATGTTAAATACTAGGTGCAGTCTGGAGAGATTAAATGATCTTACTATCATTTGTGAGTATGCTTTAAAGGAGTAATGTGTGCTTTAAAGTTGCTGTGTACATAAGTACCACTGTGCAGCATTGCATGAAAAGAATTGATTTTATGGCATCTCCCTTTGGACATAAGAGCAAAAGTGTCAGGTTGCCCTAGTCTGTAATTCACAGCAAGGTTCAAATGTTGCTTTTGGCACCTGTCCTGGACTTGATGGTGGTGTAATTTGTGGATGCTTTTTTTCCTACAAGCTGGAGAGATGCAGGCAGATGCTGTTATCAGAAAGAAGTCCCTGTGGTTTCACAAAGAGGATTTCTCCCCTTTTGCCCATAAAATCTTGACAGTGACTTAATTCTGTGCCGTCTGTTATCCCACATCATACATCCAAGTGGGAAAAAAAAAAATAGTAGTCAGTCAAGAGCTGGAAATCAGTTCTATATTTCAACAAGAATCTAATCCGAGCTAGATGCTCGCTTTCTTTCTCAAATGCCACCATGTTTTTGTCTTCACTGTGTAGTTATGAGCTTCTCATGTGAATGAAAGGAACCAGGTTTGGTCCTCAGTGCAGTTTTTATATCTGTCAGAGCCCTGTAAGGGGGCTTGCTTATTGTCTAAGCATAGGTAATGAGCACCTTTCAGAATCACCACCTTGTAGCTTTTACAGTTGTTTTTTCTCTGTGTCTGAAAAGTGCTGGGTTGAGTCTGTGGACAAAAAGCATACCATGGGGAACACACAACCCTGAAAAGGTGATAAAAAGAGGGGAAAGAGTGTTGGAGGGGGCTTTCTGCTGCAAACTCGAGCAGTAAAACCACTCTGGGGAAGGGTGTAATTTTTTGAAGTCTCCCTGGCACAATTTGTATTTTATGTAAAAAGTAGTTACATTTGTGTATTGTTGCTTGAATTATCTGTGAAGTGTTTTGAAGGTGGAAAATGTTTTGTACATAACTACCAGCTCAAATCTAAAGCCTGAAATCGTATTTGGCATCCAAATTCTCCCTAAAGGGGTTTGGCTTTGTGTTATGGCACAGCCCAGAAGATCTTTGTTTTCTGCTTCTAAGCTGCAGCCAGACCCTTGTAAGAACAGCTGATGAGCTTTAGCCTTTATTTAGGCTCAAATCAAAACCAATGCTGCAGCCTAGTCCAAGTTGTTGGCCCCATCTGTCCATAATCAGAGGGATCTCATGGCAGCTCTGACCTGAAATTGGTGACAGGCTGTTATTAGAAGTGTCCCTTGGTAAATCCCAAGAGCTGTAGATCATAGAAAGAGAACAGAAATAACTGCTGTATTTTAGCACATTAATGCGGAGCGCAGAGTCGCTGTTGGTAGTGGTGTTAGGATGTCGTTACATGCTGTGCGGGTAGTATTTAAACTTGTCACTTTTTTCTTCTGGACAAGGGCTGAGACACCTTATGTCACACCTACCAACATCTGAGAGCTATCAATAGGAGTGTTTGAGCCAGAAAAAACACATGCACGAAAGCTTGTATTCTGGGGGAAGTTTGGCTGGCAAACGAAGGCCAGTGTGGGCTTTGCTGGCACAGAGGAGTGGGTGGCCTTCATGAGGTTCAGGCTGGAATAGTTTATAGAAACAAAGCGCGCCCTTCTCCCTGTCCTCAGACTGCGGTTTTTGCCTCGCTCGGCCCCTGTGAGGAGTTGGGGCTCCTTCCCCCTGGCTCCTCCACCCGGCGCACCGGTCCGGCGGGCCCCC
>NW_020799099.1:17038421-17082280 GCF_003259725.1 Athene cunicularia | reverse complement strand
GCTGCCAGCCGGTGCCGCTCCCGGGGCTCTCCGGACGGACCCGCTGGGCCCCGTCCCGCCGGCCTTGGCCCGCACTAAGCGAGTGCCGGGCATTGCTCGGCGAGCTCGATACGGGCTTCGGCGTAAAAAGTTTATTGCTCTGGCAGAGTTGCGTCCTGCAAGAATTAAAAACAAAGCACTTCGCGTGCTGTAAAAATAAAATTAATTTATTGACGCCTCGAGGCGCTTGAAACAGAAGACGGTGAAGATTGCAACTCAAGTTTTAACATGAATCAAGGTGAAAACGAGTGCTTGGAGAGCGTGTGCCTCGTGGTTGTGCTGAGCCGTGTCAGGTGTAGTGAGCGGCTGGGCGGCCACTTGGGGAACCCTCGTGGGGGCCGCAAGGAGCGGGCTGCCCGGAGCGACTGTTCTGTCTGCCTGTAAATGGGCCAGCGTGGTCCCCTCTCCAAGGATTTCTTCTTAGGATTTGTTCAAATGCAACGTTCAGATGATTTCAGCTTCTCATTAAACAAAACCATTAACGATTTATGTCAATGTTTTGTGATTGCTTGAGACTGTGGTATCTTTTTCCTTGGAACAAGGGAAGACTACAGCTCTCTGTTTGTATTTAATTTCTGTTTAACAGTTCAGGAAGCTTTCGTTTTGATTTTTTCCCCCCCTTTAATGTTTTAGTGAGAAAATTTGGCCGTATACTGTGAAATAACCCAATGCTGAAACTTTATGATGCCGGTTTATTCCACGCTAATAAATTCTGTTTCCAACTTCTGTAATTATTCAATACTAGCCTGGGAGTGGCAGCAGTGAGCACATTGCAAAGCATGTCAGTTTTTTCAGGCTTTACAAAGTTTCGCTAATTATCCTTTCCCCTCTTCACCTATAGTCATTTACATTTTCTGAACTGAACAAAGTATTGATGATAGAAATATCCTAGACTCAGCTTAGAGCAGTTACTAATAAAAGAAAAAAAAAATGTCTCCATGCAAGAGAGGTTTTTGCTGGTCTTTGTCTTTTGTTTTTCTTAATCTAGAATAATTTTATCGACTTTCAAAATGTTTCACCAGATTTTTTTGAACTGTCTTGTTCAGGTGGCCCAGACAAATAATCTCCTCCACAGGACTCTGTCGATTTGGAAGTAGAATTGACTGCTGCTGGGGCTGGGCCCGATTGTCCTGGGGACAATGCCAACGTGAGTATCGTTGCTGCTGGGGCTTCTAGTCACTTGTAGAAAAGGCTTGTACGCACCTAGTCACATCTTTCACACATTCACACACATTCTTACAATGCAAGGCGTAGGCTTTTGCACGTGTGAGTCTGACTTACTTAGAAGGATGTTGTCACATTAAAATTCTGTCTATTATTAACAGGGCTAAAAATGATTGCAATCCAGTAAGGTAGACTTTAGTTAGGGCAATGAGCATTTGGGAATTTCTGTTTGGTTTCCACTTCATTTCATGCTCTGGTCTAATAGCCTGACATAACACTATACTGTGTCATGTTACAAGCCCTGCAGGCTGAGAATATTTGCATCCAAGAAGGAAACCCAAATTATTGGTATTTCTCTTAGAAAGTTGACAGAAATGTTCCAGTTAGAATTAAGTTCAAACATTCTTTCAGTAACCCCAAACTAAGGGAATAAATCTGCCTGACAGCATCCTTTTAGTGGGTCACACATGGAGAGAAACTTCTCGGAGATTCCCACATCTATCTAGAATCTTTGATATGATTGCAGGATAACCAAGTAGATAAGCATCATTAACTACATCTTCGAAATGTATTCTGTGGTGGCAGCTAGCACTGTGTAGAAGTTAAATTTGTTAGGAGTGTCATAGAGACCTCAGCTTGTTAAAATTATAGCCTTTGATATTGGAAACACTCGTGTTTGTAACAGTGCATACATGAGTGATATCCCCTAAGTTTTTGCAGGAGTGTACCTATAAATACTGTTACTCATTTTTAAAAATTTAAATGCAAATATCTGTAAACTAGATAATTTTCTGCTAAGCCATTTTAAAAGTAAAACAGGTATTAAATACTTTAAGTTGCTTAGGGCTGTGGCTGTAGGTGGCAAATGTTAAGAAAAATATAGAAATAGCATTAGCAATGCAACTACAGACTCCCAGCAAAGGTTTTGTTCAAATCTGTAAACAGCAAGACAGGCTTATTCTTTCCCAAGCGTGTTAAAAGCCCACAATGTTTAATAGTATGTAAGATGACTCGTAAATAAGCTATAGAAAGTACTTCTGGAATTTAATATAACTTCCCTGATACTGTTTTTTGTTACAGAGTTATCAGTCAGATACCTCTCAAGCCATACCATGAATCATTTTGATTTTTAGGGCTGTAACTAGTAACAAGTAGTCTTTCCCTTAAGCTGAATGTTTATTGAGAAGGAAGGAGAATGTGAAATAGGTTGATTGAGGCTACTCCAGAGATGATAGAATCTATGTCCTTCTTTCATAATGCAATTTTATTTGAAAATCATTGAGATTTAAATGTTTGAGGCTATGAAGCCTTAACTGGCAAGTATCAATAATTCACGTTGTTTAAGAAAAATCAACCAAGAACAAAATGAGAAAACCTCAAACACTAAAAGTGCTTCACTGTGGCCCTTTTCTTAGACAAGTCATCTCCTGTGTTGTGACCATAAATAGCAGCTTATGTCTAGGTGGAAGTCAGCTTCTTACTATTACCAAGTCTGATTTGGGGTTGCATTTTTATGATCTTGGGAGACAGGAATAGCATAAAGTGGTGCTGTCAAAAGATTCATATCTGAAAGTTGAAAATAAGTCAAAAATAATACTACACAGAAAGTATTTTTTATTTTTCACTCTGAATTGTCAGTAAGGTCATTTGTAGTGCCATCTTTTTCAGATACCATAAATGGTCTTCTTTTAAGGCTAAAGCTAGGTGAATTCTCACCTCCTTCCACTGCATTTTAGTCCATTATTCACAGATTTGTTCTCCATGGGCATTTCCAAGAAGTGCAGAGATGGATTTTATGTGGTCATCTCCAGTAGTTGGGACCAGACTTTCCAAAGAATACAATTATCACTTTGGTGTCTAAATGCATTTTTCCCCCCTTTTTTTCCCACACCGGGTACTAATAATTCTTGAACTGCTGCTTCAGAAGAGTCACAGATATTTGGGTGAAGACCTTATTTAAAAACTTAGTACCACCTCCTCTTTTTTTTTTAAGTGGGAGACAAATTTTTAGCAAAATAAAGCAAGAAAATCTGACCCAGTTGTGGGTGGTGAAAATTCCAGTCATATCAGAGAGTGGGAGATTACACAAAATGAAAGTGAATCTTTTTAGTGTTTGCAGCCAAACAGAAAAACTGTAGTCAACCCTCCACCTTGGGAATGTGGCATTCAGTATGAAGGATTAACCTGGCACAGAAGGCAGCATTCCTGGCCTCAAAGGAAAACTTGGGGTTTTGCTGTACAAAGGGATATTGCTGAGAAATTTCCAAAAAGCCAAATACACAATTATTTCTCCTGCTTTCTCTGTGGAGAAAGGCAAACCTCTTAGTTCCATCCCTGAAATGAGTGGCATAAATGCATATCAGACTTTTGCTACTAGGTGTACATTGTCTTTGTAGTTTTTAGAAGAAATTGTATTTGCACAATGAAAGCAAGTATAGAGTCAGGGTTAAAAGTTAGTAGTGAGACCCGCTTTACAAATGAGTCCAAAAATCAAGCTGTAAATATTCATGCAATAATGCTGAGCTCTTTATTAGTGAGATTGAACTGTTTTTCTCAAACTAGTTTGAGCCATCCTTGGTATGCCTGCAAATGCTACAGCACCTTTGGACTCTCACCTGCTTACTCATGCATAATTTACTATGTAGGCACTAATTACCTCTGAATTTATCTTTCTAATAACAAATGTAAGGTGAGAGCCATGCTGGAGCCAGAACATAGCAAGAATATAGGCTCCAATACATGATACAGTTGCCTCCATTTACAGAGATCTCTGAACCATGGTGAGCCATGGGAAAGTGATCACTGACAGACCTGGATACATTTTCTGCTCTCCAGCTGAGCTGTTCCACATAACACGTTTGGGCGTGACTTCTGCCCATAGCTATTGAGGAAAAAAAAAAGTGCTTGTTTAAACAAACTGTGTGATTTAGGGTAATGGTTTAAGCCTGTCTATGTCAGTGCTAACAGTGTAGGAGTGCGGCACAGCTGACAAGCGGTAACTCAGTGCTCCTGATCTTCCATTGGTAATCCAGCCATACAGTTGCAAATGGAAACTGTGTTAGCTAAAGTAGCTTTGGTGAAATGTGGAGTAATTCCTTTTATGTCCCTTTGACTGACAATGGAGTGCACTTAGAACATAATTGTGCTTACTGCTGCTTCGTAACACAAGTCAGCATAACTCAGTTGTCTTTTTTTTGCTCTTACAAACATGTAGGAAGAAGTTGAAATCCATCCCTCCTTTAATTCACACACTTCCTTTAAAACATCCTCTGACTCTTATTAATAAATTACACCGATTAAGACTAATACATGTAAGGATGTGCATATAGGTCTAATCTGTCTGTAAACTTGCTTCCAAAGCCTGTGTCAGCTGTAACAACTCAGATAGTAGAAATAGTCTCTCTTCAGTGACATGAAATTGTCTTCCCAAATGCCCTTTCCAATTCCAGCAAATGTACTTAGAAGGTGCCCTTCCTACTGAAATAATTGAAAACTTTGAAACAGGTTGGATTTTTTTTCTTTCTTGCAGTTTATGAGCACCAAAGTGAGGTTTATGTTTAGGCAACTAGATCCATTTTGAGATTGATAGAAATATAACCATATTTTCAAAGGTGCTGAACACACATAACTCAAATGCATTGGCATTTCTTTGTCCTTCTAAACTGAAAATCCATCCACACTTATTTAGTGGCCTAATATAGATTTAGAACTGTGACTATATTCCATCACTAACATAACTAAGTCGCTTTTTGAGGTTTTGATGTGGTATATAAACCAGGTCTATTAGCTTATTAGTTAAACCTGGTGTGTAAAAAGGCTAATTTGGATGCAGCAGAAACGTTTAAGCAACAACTCTTAGTTCATGTGAAGTAACCTCATCATCGGTAGAGTTGATCCTTTACACTGATGGACCCACAGCACCAGTAATATTCCTGTTGAAATTAGTAAAAAAGTTGCATGTTGTTACCTAGCCTGTGGGATTTACCTGTACCTTAATATGTAGTAGTTGGAGTAGTAGCTGTAAGTGGGAATAATCATACAAAAGCCTACTTCTGTGAAAAATGGTATGTTGATAAAGTACCTGATGAGATGTGTGTAAAAATAGTGCTGTTGTCTTGCATTTTTATGTGTTATTGTGTACACAGCAAAACTGTAACCCAGAGAAAAAGTGAGAGTAGAAAGAGTTTCTTCTGGATTTCTTCTCTCAGAGTAGGGAGTTTTGACTTCCTGTGATAGAGTGTTTTTGGTGAGAGGAGATAGTAACTACATTTTTAATTCATAGCTCTTTTTGCATTGTAAGGCTACACTTGGCAACTGTGATACTGAATGTGTTGTCCTAGCTCAAAACCCGTTCAATGGTTTTTAAAGCATACAGGGAAAACCAAGTTGAGGCATGCATCATTGCATGCATCTTGCACACTTTCACTTTTCTTTGTGCCAACGGAAAAAATTTGCCTTATGAAGTTGATAATTTTTTTTATTTTTTTTTTTTTTTTTTAAAACGTGGTATTCAGCATTAGTTTTCATGGTTTGAAATGCCTGGGGGAAGAGAATTTCTAGCACTGGGAGGGCTGGAGCTCAGTTCTTTGGGCTGGGTGAGAAATGTCAACTACAGAAGAGAAAACAGTTGTGTCTGTTCCTGTATTCTAGCTACTGTAGTCTAGGAGACCTGCTGAAGCCTGTCATCTCATCTCCCTAATATGATCATTGTGACAGTATTCTGCAGGGATAATTGTCTTCCTGAGTGTTTCTCAAGCAAAGGATAATCTGGGCTTTGTCTTGGTGTCTCTGCTAGGTCAGAGGTAGGCCAAGAAGCAGAGGAAAATCCCTGGAACTGCTGCTGACTGACCCTTCCTGATAACCTGGTGTACAGAAATCAGCAGTGACTATATACTCACATACTGAGCTCTGGAACGTGGTTAGCCTATCAGAAAACTAAAATATGGCATAAGAAATGCACTCATTTCATGTAGACTTATGTAAGAAGTAGTGTAAGGCTTTTTATTCTCCAGTATGGAAGTGGAAGTTCTTCCCTTCAGTTTCCAACAGGCCATACTAGGGGTTATCGGAAAAATAGTGCTTTGTGAACATTTTTGCCACTAATCCATCTTGGGTCCCAAAAAGTTATTCTTAGAACTAATGGTCTACCTGCCTTGCTTTTAGCTGGCTCACAAATATCTCTGTAGCTCTTTCAAAAGCTATAAAAATGTGTGTGTCTTTCAAGAACAAGATACACCTGCTTTGTACTTGGCTGCATGTCTGTCTGTAATTGATTTATATGCTAGTTATATGTAGTCAAGGTACACTAAAGGTGTAGTCTGCCTTTTGCTTCAAGATTTCAGCTGCAGTTTAACAGCCAAGAGCTGTAGAAAGAGATACTACTTTAACATGTTTAAAAAGTTAAGCAAGATTATTTTTTTAAAAAAGAAAAGCAATATAAACAGGCTTGAATTCTTATTCTGGATTACAGTTTGGACAATTCCTTTGCTAGAGGTGATGGCAAAAATTATTCCTTTTGCTGTGTTCGCATATGAACAAAATAGAAGGTTGGATCTGCAGCTTCTGTAAAAGGATGCAGATCTACTGTCAGATCCTCTGTTTGCAGGAGTCTGCACGATTTGTTGGAGTCAGCAGAGGGTACTCAGATTTTTGTCTGGTGGACAGAAAGTTTGACCAATAAGAGATGCTTAACAGAAATAAAATCCCACTGAATGTGGATTTTACAAGTAATTATGTTATTTGATTACTTCACTCATTTCAATGTTGAATTCTCCTTAACCAATGACAAAGATTTGAGAAGGGGTAGTGAAGATGAGTGTGCTCTTTCAGAGCATCCATCTGTTGTAACTCCATCTGCTTATCTTCCTGTTCTGAGTGTTCTACCTAGGGAGCAAAACCAGAACAGGTCAGAAAAGTAGTTTCCCACCACCTTAGGCTAAAACCATGACAACTGGCCTAAAAGCTTAGGGACCCAGCAATCAAGAAAGTATATAGTAAAATAGCCCATCCGTAAAAGTATGTCAAGCCATCAGTTTACACTTCCCCTTAGCATTGCACCATTAAACCAATGTTAATTGAAGGATGTCAAGTTAGCATTTAGTTTAGTCAAACCTAGTAGAAAGCTTACTATTTCCGGAGGTTCTTAGGAGGACCTGCAGGAGAGAGAGGGGAACTTGTACAAGCTGATGTAGGGGATGCAGGCATAACCAAATGCTTTGCTGGGAACTGTGCATGCTGCTGCCTTCTTACAACAGTTGTTAAGAAACTTACAGTGTCTATGCTGCTGCTCCTCTCCTACTGAGCTTAAAGACTGTGCATCTGTACTGTGCAATCTATCTACAGAGATGCAAGGTGGTGGGACTTGGGGGAACAGGTGGCTGTGCTCTCATTGATGCCTAGAAGGAGATTTTGTATAACCAATGATCATGTTGATGGGAGTTTACACATATCACCTTACACATCAATGGGAGAAGAGGCCATAAGCTGTTTAGGACTTCTGTTTCTTGCATGTAACAATTCTTTCAGTGGAAATGGCAATTCTGTATTGTCCAAGAATGCACAAAAATAAAACCATAATTTTGTCAATAATGAGCCGATAACTGGCTTCCAGGAGGCAGACTCACTAGCAGAAATTTTCTTCAAGTCAAGAGAAGCTTTGTTACTGAATCTGGGGTTGCAAGAACACAGGCTGTATTAATGCATCATGTTGACAATGTTTAATTAATACTGATATGCAGCATGTCTGCTTCTTACAAAATGACCATTTTTGTGCATCCCTGGTACTTTTCAAAGAAAAGACATTTTATACAGAATTGCAATACCACTTTAATACTACTATGCAAGGAAAAAAAAATGAGGTTTTGCTATTTTTATTCAGTTGTTTGGTTTTTTCTTTCAGTTTAGAAGCTTTATGCTTTTAAAGCAGTTATGACTTTACTATGTTAAAGATACAGTATCCTTTTCCACTTGGCCATTGCATCCCTCCAGCACTTCATACATAGAATAATAGTTTTGTAGTCCAGGTTTTCCCTTGGAAATCTCAACAGTAACATGATCTGACCATTTATGACTGTAGTATATTTGTATTTGGAGCTTCTCTGAAAGCACAGCAAGAACTTGGGGAGCCTCCCTGCACTGTAACAAATGATAAGGGACTTTCTGGTTAAAACTAATTTAAACCAGTGTAAGTTGCAGTCATAGCAAACTCTTAAGTGTTGGTCACATACTACTTAAAATACAAAGAGCTGCTGTTGCTTAAGTCCCAGTCGTTTATAATAAGGCTATGTAGCCTAACAAGCTATGCTGCCAACATTAATTTTATTGGCAAATAAATTGATTTAAAATAAGCCTGAAACATAAATCTGTGTTTCCATCTTACTTAACTTTTGTAGCGTATCTAGTTTCATATGGTAGTAAGAGCTGAAAAGGTCTCTAAGCATTAGTTTTAATTTAGATGACATTCAAAATTTAAACATTATAAAAAAAGACTAGTAAATTTATATGCCAGCAAGTTTATTGATTGCAGATGTTCAGATACTTATAAATGGGTGTAATTTTAATTACTCTCAAATTAGCATCCAGATGCTAACCCTTTATGTTTGCTCTGCGGAGACGCAGCATTAAAAATATATACCTATATTTAAGTGAAAGGATACTGTCTCTTTAAGAAAAGCATTTATGTTCTGTTGATGGAAACATTGAACCTAAACCTTGAAACATGAGCATTTTTACAACTATGTACCATATGAAACATGATGTAGCTCTTTGTTTGATTGAATAAGAATAGCATCACGTCATTACATTTAATTACTCCTATGTATCAGAATGTGTTTGTTAAATCTCATAATGAAATACTGTTGTAAGGTATTTCCATTTTTAAATGTGTACCAGAATTTTTTTTTATTTCAGAAAAGCTCTGAATGTTGAATGTGTGTAAGTCTCCAGGAATGTAACAAGTTGATAAAAACCCCAGCCAAGCCCATCCTCCTTACAGGAAAAAAAAAAGCTGGACTTTCTTTTTTTGGATATTTGTTTTGCAGCTTTCTACGTCTTAAGGCAGAGAATAGCCAGCCTAAGGTGCCAGCCCAAAGGTTAGCTGAACATATTTCTTGAAATAATTTTGGTAAGGTTATGACTTATGAGTTATGGCCTCTAAGTCGTAAGTTTACATGAACACTATAATACTGTGACAAGAAGATGTAGATGCTCTATTTTTTTAAAAAAATATTTATTTATTTTTAACATTTGATCTGGGGAAGATGAGGGGGGAAGGAAATTAACAGGGCTGTTTTATCCGTCACCTATCTGATGAGATATGTATTTTCTAAACTATTGCACTTTTCCCTTTTCATTCTTTTCCATTTTCTTTATTTTACCCTCAAGCTCTGGGAAATATTTTTTCCTTTCTGCAAATTGTTTATACTCCCAGCATCATATTTACAAGCTGTCAGACCTAGGAGGCCTAATTTGCTTTCACAGCATTGAATTGTGTGCAGTGGGAGGTTAGTTTGGGATGGCTGAAGCGGTTATTGCCCCCCGTTGCCTGCTTTGCACCTCCACTACAGGTTGTCATTCCCACAACAGGGAAACTTTACAGCCCTTGGTCTACAGCAGTGTGCAACCTGGCATGTTACGAGTGAAATGAAATCAACGCTGGCTTTCATTGGTACCCAGGGCGGTAGTCTGCTGGTGCTTAGGAATTGCTGTGTCTTGTTTACCTATCCCTGTGGCGGGAGTAACAGTCTTTAGAAAGAGGGGCAAAGCAATCAGGTGTTCATCTGTCCCTGAAAGTCAGCTTTGTTACTGTGATGCAGACGTTACTCTGCTGAAACCAGTGGGCGTTATATTCTAATAAATAAAATAGCAATAGTATCCAGTTTGTTTTCTGCCACCACACCTAGAGACATCATAGTCTGCTTGTGCCTGCTGGAATTCAGTACACACAGAAAGACTCAGGTAACAACAGGCATTTGAGATGATAGAGCACCATTCTTTAAGCAATTACGAGCCACTTGAAATGCAAACATGGAAAGATTGACAAAACCTGAAATAATTCTTGCCTTTCTAATTTTGCATTGTGCTAGATCAAATTTTTACTGATTTTTAAAAAGACTATTTAAGTGCATAAACATTAGATTAACTTTCACTGACTTCATTAAATCCTGTTGATTTCAGTGTTACCCATGCTTAAGTTATGCATACTTTTAAGTGCTGTTCTGAATAGCAAGGCATTCATGAACCAGGGTCTGGATTTGTCCATGCAGTTTAGAAAAACATTTGGCAGCAGTCATAGCCAAGCAAAGAATTCACTGCAATCAACAGCCCACACTGGTTGCAGTTTGTCATGTTAATGTGCTGTTACCAGAATCATATGTGCAAACTGAGTAACTGATTTACCCAGGCAAATGTAGTAGTTGTGCATGAAAAATTAGGAGCCGCTTACTTAATGGACCAGTATGTTTTAGATAGAAGCTTAAGCATGCGTTTTGACATTTTTTATCATGAATGTTACAAATAAGCGCAAGTAATTTGTGAAAAAATATTCAGGCATTAGATACTACTGTTTTATCTGATATTATCAGTCTCTAGTTACAGAAGTTGATCAAGGACCCTTATTATTTTTCAAAAAGCACAGGAATGTTTTGCCTATGAAATGATCTGAAAATTAATACCCAGTTGCCCTAGTCAGGCTTATGAAGTTCTGCAGCCATATGTTTTGACTGCTGGTACACTTATTTGGGAAGCAAAGTTATTTTTTCAGAAGTAATTCTGTACTGTGAGTTATGGGTATGACATGTTTTTAACACCTGCTGGTAACTGTGTGGCAGGTTAAGCTTTATGCATTTTCCTGTGTTTGTATGTAGTTGAGAAAAAAAGAAATATGTAACTCTGAAAGAGCCGCAGTGATTTATTTTACAAATTAGCTCATACCTTTGGGATCCTAGATTGAAATTACCGTGAATAAGGGAGATTTATTTTTCTTAGTGTGTCCTTATGCAATTGCATAATTTGCAAAGAATTGCAAAAAGTAAATAGAGGCAGACATGAGCTGAAGCTGGCTATGAGGAGGAGAAGTATAGAACTTGAGGTTGTAGTCTGTTAGCACCACAAGAAAAAGCAAGCCAGTTTCAGATGAAGGATTAAGTTTAGAGGAAATCTTGGTTCACCAACATGCAAGTCCTGTTATAAAGTTGGCACCGGGGGAACATAAGTAGCGATTTTAAGATTGGAAGCCTGTTCTGCATTCAGCAGTGTAAGAGGATCCAATAAAGGTTTGTGAAGCTGAATAGTATGTAATCATCTCTAGGCTGATGCACAAATTACTTTCTGTGTTTTTGCAAACTGAATTTTAAGGAGCTGGGATTTAGAGTCAGAATAAATAAGGGGCTATGTGTTATTTGGGAAGACAGGACAGAAACAAGGCTGTTCAGGCAGATGGTCAACATAATTTCTTTCAGATGCAGGTATTATGAGTATTTTTAGACTTCAGAGAGGTGAAAATAGAAGTTCAAGGACAGGTTGGACATCTGCAGTCTGGCATTTTGAGGCAGATTTTTGTTGAGAGATGCAGAAAGAGCAATTAAAGACTTTGAGGGCAACTTCTGTCAATGAAACCATCTTGTGGGCATCATGCATGAAAGAAAATGCAAGGAATAAGAAATAAGTATTAAGGAACAGAAATTAAGAGGCAAAACAGAGAAAAAGAATTTAAGAATTATGCACAGAATTCTACTCAAGGCTGTTTAGATTGAAACTTTGGAAAACCAAGGAAGAATTAAACTGGTAGTGATACTCCACGAAGAAAGGTCAGGGATTTCCATTGCTAGCCACAAAGAGGAGTAGTTAGGCAAGTAGGAACCAGGCAGTGCAACTGTCTGGTTAGGATTCCACCGAACAGTATTTGGTAATAAAAAACCAAATCATTAACATTAAAATTCTATATGAGAAGAAATAGGGGGGACAGCATGTGGTAATCATCCATACCCTCAAAAGGTGGGCGGTGTAGAGCAGAGGAACTGACAAAACCTGGAGGGGACTTCCAAAGCACTTCTGAGGCAACTGTGTGCAGGGAGAAAAACACAGATTAAAATTACCCCCCCCCAACATTATAGACCCCTAATGAATTGATTGTGTTTTTCATTTATAGTATTTATGCAACAATTAAAAAATAATAATTCAGAATGATTAAGTCATGCTCAGACACTACCAGTAGCTAATAGTAGCTGGGAAGATTGGTGGCTTCTGGCTTTTATGTGAGCATAACATGCGCTAACAGTACATGCATTTCACCAGAAATTCTTTCTCCCTCTTGCTCACACTTGAAAAAAGTTCCCAACCCTAAACCCAAGCCACTCATTCATGTTTCAATTCCTTGTGTTATTTTTACAGAAAGTTTAATTTGTCCTGAAGTTTAATTGAAACTTAAAATGTGGTATTTATCACCTTATTTTGGAGGAAAAGGTAGTTCTTGCCAACCTTTAAAATAGGTACTGTTAGATTTATGGCCAAATAAAAGGCTTTAGGATACCTTCTTGACTCCATTGAAGTTGGTGAGAACTGAGACAGAGTAAGTCTTCACATCTGGCCCAAAAAAAGAATGAAAGATGATCAAGCTGCAAGGAATAATCATGAGACCAGAGTTTATTTACTGATATCTCTTTTATATATTAGGCAACAAAATGAAATGGAAAGTTTAATTGTAGTTTTATTCTATGGCCTAGATAAATAATCAGCAATTGGCTAAAGATGAAAATAGCTGTGTTTAGGAGATTTATTTCTGTCTCAGTCCACATTACTATGTGATGGGAGTGCCAGTTTAAATGCTTTCAAGAGAGGAATTTTTTGAGAAATGGTAGGTCATTGTTGATACTGATTCAATAATGAGTTAGCAATCTTTTTTTAGTGGCGCTTTTCTTATACAAGTGTACTTCTATATTCTTTTTAAACAAGCACCATTATAAAGAGTAGGAAGTTTTTGCTTCTCTTTGGCAACCTTTTCAGACTCTTACCTTCTGGCCTTCATTGCCTTGAATGTGTAAGAGAGTGACTTTCTCAGCCTGGTGTAACTCTCCACTGTCTACATTTCCTTCTTGCGTAGCAGACTGAAGTCCATGCACATGACTTCAGTCATTGTAAATGTGAGTTGATCAGAGGGAAATGGTGTTGTGTTGGTTCTTGTGGTCAGTTGTGGGGAAATTTTCAATTGTCAAGATGCAATGAATATTAGTTAGGAGGCTTTATTCTCTACTACTTATGAGTCTATGTTAAAAAAATGGGTAAGCTCTATGTGTTTGTGTGTGGGAAGAGCAACTGAAATATTCTGTCCCTATCTCTATCCCCATCCCATCCTATCCTATCCAGAATTTTGTAAGAGATTGAGTAGAAAATTCAAAGAAAAAACCCAGTTACATCAGCATACATAGTGTATGCCTAGACTCATACCAAACAACTGAAATAATTGTCTTCTGTTAAAAGAAATGCTGAAAGTCAGGCTCAAGTTAATTTTTATACCTGAATCTCACTGTTGGCCACGTTCAAATGGAGCCCTTTGGGAGTCAGTGAGTATGTATGTGCTGCTGTTCAGGGGCAGCTCCTCCTCTGGAGAAGGGAGTATTGGCAGGGTGCAGATGGCAGAGCCTGAGCCATGACACCCCCCTGGGCCTGGTGACTCTGGTAGAGGTTGGAGCAAAGGGCGTGTAGATGTTGCTGGTGGAACCCCAGCCAGGTGTGCAGGCTGGACTGGACACCGTCTCTTTCTTATGTCCTGAGCACTGTGCAAATCCTGTTTGAGTGAATGGGAGGATGTACGAGTTGCTTGGTGAAGTTGGCTTGATTCCCGATCGGAAATGCTGTGGGATGTGTCAGTGGTGTTGGCAGAGCTACAGATGTTGCTAAGCTTACTGCAAAGTGCTTCTCTTGTGTATAGAAATTCTTCACTTGTAACGTTGTATTGAATTTCAGTAGCTGTGTATAAAGAAGATGCATAATACTTAAGTAGCCAAAGTGCACAGAATAAACAGGATTTCTTCAAGTACAGTGTTTGGCAGCAAACATAGGTTTCAAATACCTGTTTAATGAGTAGAAAAGTAATGGATAGTGGTTTGCTAATCATTAGGAAACTGTCCTTGTGGTAGTAGAGACTCTTGAGCTGTAGACTGCTGTGAAGCTGAGATGTCCTTTAAGTGAGACTTTTCAAAACAAGAGAGATATCTGTCATGTGACTTAAGTGGATTTCTTAATTATATCTTGAGACTAGGAGGTAGACGAGAACAGGAATTACCCACCTGGATGTCATACAAGATATTAAATACTGCATCATATGGTGCTGAGTTTACTGAGATGTTTTGGACTAGATGGTCTCTTGAAGATCCCATAGATCCAATTGCTAGATTTAATAACATGGCCTGTTACATGTTTCATATCTGTAGACCACTGTATATTATTTGTTTAAACATATGCTAATACATGATTTTTGTTCTGATATGATATCTGACCTACTTGGTTAACAGAGAATTAAGCAAAACATCTGATTCCTAATACAAATGTATTTGACCTTCTGAATTAGAGGAACATTTTCATTTCTAAATGAAATGAACATTTCATTACCAAATTTTATAAGGCTTTTCATCTTTAAGTATGAGATGGTTTCTTCCTCTATCTGAGTTGCTGCTAATTTATAATCTGCAATTGAGGGAATGTCCAAGACTTTTAAAAACTCAGCTAAACTAACATAGCCACAGGTTCAGTTTCTCAACTGTAACACTTCGCAGCAAGTTGATGTCATGATGCTTTGTGTTTTTTAAAGAATAATTATTATGTAACTGAATCCCACTCCACAATATGGATTTTCTTGAGAGTGCCATTGAAGTTTCATGGAAGCTTTCAAAAACATATTTATAGTAATTTCTGTTTCTCTGCTGTAGTTTAGATCACAACTTTATCTTTTTGCCCAGTGACTTCAAAGTCATGATGTTGGTCGTCATAGTCTGTTTTGCCACCATCACCTCTAATTAGACTTGGGTCTATGATGTCAGGAATATGAGTCTCAGTGTCTAAATGAGCTTTTACACAAAGAGGATATTTTTTTTTTCTGTTTATGACCATAATGATTAAAAAAGAATTAATTGTTTTCAGGTACAATGTTCTAGAAGTTTTTCATGATGTATCAGTTGCTCTTCAGTCAAATCTCTCCATTACCCAAGGGCCTACTTTTTGAAACATACCTTTTAGTAGTCTAAGCAGTCCCTTTTCCTAACACTTCTGAACCTGAATCCCTTTTCTTTGTCTTTTGATAGTGTTTACTGGAAAAAAAAAATTTCATTAACTAGAAACATGTCTCTGTTGCCTTTTAAGATATTTCTTAAGACAGTTTTCATAAAGAGACTGTACCATCACGTTAGGAAGATCTGTCAAGAGCAGTGCTGTAGATGGAAAACAAAGTTTTATGTTCTCAGGGCATATCACTGGCCATATCTATACATATATAACATTTAAACAAAAAATGTTCTGATAATAAAGGGCAAATGAAGTCCTAAAACTGAAGCAAACTCTTTCTATGCTAACAACTGCTTCTGTGGATGCATTTGTGGGAATTGCCGATTTTGGATTATTTGAATCATATGGAAAAGATTTTAGAACATAAGAGATGTGTTTGCATAGTTCATCCACAACCAAAACTAATCTCTTGTGTCTGTTTCAATTTTGTTTAATTCAGCCCTGTTGAACATCTTGGCTAGAATGCAAGCTACATTTCTGAGTGCGTTCTGACAGATTTTTGTTAAAATATATCCTTAATACATCCAGTTTTATGATACAGCCTGTTGTCAGATTAATTAATATTACAGCTGGATCTTGTTAGTTACTCTGCAAATTCTGAAAGATACTGTTAGTTTAGAAAATAAACTTAAAGCCAGGGTAAATAGTAAATCCTGATTACAGGGTATTCAAGTTATGCCACCCTCTGATTTCTGTCTAATTTGTGTCCGTGTTGCTTAAACAGTAAGCTCACCAGAATTTTGCATCTGCATTTTGTCATATAATGATAAACTGTATTTTAAAGCATAGTAAATACTTCATTTTTCCAGTAGGTTGAAACAGTATGTTTAGTAATAGAAAGATGTTTCTAATAAAAAAGACTTGGAAATATTATTTAAAATTTTCAGCTGTGAAAGGGTTTCCAGAGTTATGCAGGATTTGTTACCCTCTGAGAATATTCCTGTTATGAAGTTAGCTAATCCTACATCAGTAAAACTACATTTGTGCATGAATTCTTATACTTCTTAAGAAGCAATTGTTTTATTATTGAAGTTTTTAAAGTTTGTTTTATGAATTTTATTTGTGTTATATTGAGAGTGATACCAAAAAAATGTCTTCCTAGATAGTATTTCTTTTAGCTCTGTATTTATACTCCATTTGGAGAATTAGAAATTACCTGGCAAATTTGGCTCTGTAAGCAGAATACACCGTAACTTCACATTCTGAGACTATATCTGTACCACAGGTTGGGTAATAAATGCTTAAAATTTTCTGAGTAGAATGACTTGGATGAGTGCAGTGATAAAGCAGCATATTACAGTTGATGTTGCTTTTGCTTTTACTCAGTCCTTTTTCCCTCCAAAAGAACAACATAAAAAGTAATTCTCATGCCAGAATCCAAATACCCAAAAGGGAGAGATTCAGGCAAAACATTGCTTAATAAGGGAGTAAAGAGTGTTACCTTATAGAGGAAAACGGTGAATGTGGGGATCTGTGCTACTGCTATGGCTTTGTTTGTCGCCTATGATATTGGAGTATGCATTTTCTGTATAGCTGTGGCATATTCCAGATTTACCAAATTTAATGACATGAATCGTAGTACATACATACATAGGGCAAGTGAAGGCCCATTGCCTACTTGCTGATTAGGTATTGAATGGGTTTAATATCGCAGAAACAGCACAGTGTAGTGTTGTGCAAAGACTACTGTTAAGTATCTCACTCTTCCTATATGTATTGGGGTGGTGGCTATTTTTGGAAGTGCGCCTGATCTTTGAACAGTGATATTTGAGGAATATAACGATGCTGAAGGGAAGTGCATAAATGGTACTATTTGTTAGGTTGTTGCCATGTTTCAAAGTAAAGCGCTGTCAGCCATGACTGAAGTGGAAGGATAATGAGTATTCCTCTATTTACAGCTATATGCCAGCCAGGATGCAAACATGGTGAATGTGTTGGGCCAAACAAGTGTAAGTGCCACCCAGGATACACTGGAAAAACCTGCAACCAAGGTAAGAAAGTGAAGTCCAAGTAAGATAATTTCTTCATGAAATCGACGAAGTATTGTTAATCCCTCTCTTGACAAATACTGTGTGTGTCACCTGCATTTATAGGGTAGTGAACTCATATACCAGGTCTGTTACTGCGTAGCTATTCTGATATTGGGACTGACGCTTGTAGAGAGAATGGTATCATCAGTGGGATAACACAGGGAAAAAATTGCTTTCATTGAGATGAAATCAGTGAGTTTAATATAAAGGATGCATTTACATGCTCTCCTGAATCTGAATCAAATTACTTTAATCTTGTGGTCAAGAATGTTATTTCATAAAGTCACAATTTTCAGATTTGGTTATTAATATAATATAATATAAATTATAATATAATAATTTAAAAAATATTCATGCATTCTCATTTTTGTGTTTCTAATCCTGAACTAGCTAGGTAGGAATAAATTTTAGTGCGTATGTAATAGTTGGAAATGTAAAGGTTTTCTTACTGAATTATCAATAGAGTTTCATTGTGCTATTTTTGCCAAAAATATCTCCAAACATGTAATGGTATAAAGATCATAGAGTATAAACAGAATTGTAGTACATGATTTATTAGATTTTGATGCCTAAGACATGTTCACATACAAAGATATCTCAGTAAGACGGTTTTCTTTTCCAGTTGTCTCAGCCTACAGAAAAAAATTCAAACATTTTCTGAGAGTGCTGAGAAAGTATGGTAGAAAACTGTGACATTCAGAACTATGTTGTTCAGAAATGTACCTTGATGTTTGCTAACCTTCTTTTGACATGTTGATTTTAGAGTGAATGATTTTATTTAAAAATAGATACGTATTTATTCTTAGATTTATTAATCCTTCCCAAACTGGTGTGGAAATGAAAGTTGTATTTATCAGTTCTGTTTTAAGCTTAGTTTATTCTGTCATCTCTCAGATTAGCCTGTCTCCTTTTTCCTTTACTCGGGCTGACATTTTAAAGGATGGGTTGTTACAATTTTATTATTCTACACCTGTTTTGGTCAGTCTGGAACTTTTTTAGAAAACAGTGCAGTGAGCTAACAGTTGTTATATGTATATGTAACAGTTTTTATTTGTACTAATACCTTTAACAATATCAAAAGAATGCTATGCAAATTGCTGGAGGCAGCAGTCTTAATCTCAACTATCTGCTTTCCACTAAATGCTAAGGAAGGAAAAAAAAAAAAGTGTTGATAAATGATTAAAAGAAGCATATTAGGCAGTATTGATCAAATGTTCTTGCATGGTATTGGTGGCAAAGTTGCCATGGCAGATGTGAGGTTTCCGAGGTGCCTGCTGACTGTGGTGTCCCAGATGTACACCAGTTCAGGTGACTACAGCCTATAGCTATTTTACTATATGGTGAGACCCCTGAGCTATTTCTGGGGTCAGGGTATGCGTTCTTCCCATCTGTTGGTTCCATGTTTAGGTGAGACTTGAAAGTGCACAGTGGATGCGGAGCCTGCTTCTGCTGGGAGAAAATACAAATTGCACAGGATGAGTGTGACTTGTGTTGTTATACCTTAATATAGCACCCGTCCTGTTCAGTCCATGAGCCATCTTTCTCATTTCTGTTGTAGAATCATAATTAGTAATAACAGAAAGTAATGGTGTTGGCAGAAGAAATGGTGGAGTTTGCCTGCAGAGGTGGAAGTCTTTCTAGGATGTATGATGATGCCTGGGTACTTGTCCTTTTCTAGTGGCACTGCAGCTGCTGTGGCAATCCAGACCTTGCTTTAGGTCACTCAGAAGTTAGGATTAGCTGTTACTTCTTTTAAGTATGTTGCTATCATCAGCAATTCAATTGCAGTGACTTTGCTCGAGAGCTAACCATGTGCTCTCCCTACAGCATTCAAATCTCCTGAGCAGCTTTAGTGTTTCTCTTCTAGGTATTTGATCCCAGTTTTAGAGCTGTAACCAGTTAAGAAAAAGCTAAGCAATGTGAAAGAAAATACCCCGTGACACCTCTCTAATTTATAGTGATAATAACAGAACTAATACTTATTTCGAAATGTGTTCATCAGAAAATTGATCTGTTCTTCAATAAGGTCTTTGTTCACAGACGAATACAAATGGTTGAAAACTTGTGATTTTTGCTAGTAATTTAAGGCATATGCAGGTTAACTTCATGTGGCTGGGAAAGGTTTTCTTCCTGCAAAGAACGTAAGGCTGCTCTTCTGTAACTTGCTATCTTCTAACCTTGTTTGTTCCAGGAACGTGATGCAAAGTTTTCTACTTTCTCTTTCTAATACAATTCTTGCCAGCACTTTATTTATATATATATATATATATATATATATATATATGTGTATTTTAATTTTTTTAAAATGATGAAGTAATGCATATTACAAAGATCTGGTAATTTCATTTTTACTATGCCTTCTTCCCATCCTGTGAAGATGAGCAGCCATATACAAGTCCACCTGGTCAGAGCAGTGAAGCACTTCTCTTCCTCCCTCTGGATCATCATGCAAGAAATATAGCATCAAGGGGTGAGATGGACCTGTATTTCAGGTGGCGTGCTCCTTCTACCTGCACGGCTTGAAACAGTAATACAGTTTCTTGCAAAGGGGTTGGAGGGTAATAGATGATGGCTGCAATGCAGAACCTGAACCTGCAGTGTCATTAGCATGCAGAGCAAATAAATTATTGCATTTCCTTGATGCTGTGCACCTTTATTCTGAAGAGACTTGACTCTCCACCATACTTATGATTACAACTTGCTTTTGTTACTTTCCTCTGCTCTTCTTTCAGGGCCTGCACTTTGTTTCTGAATTCCCTTTTAAAGTGAGAGTGATAGGAATTGTTTATCAGGTTAGATAAAGACAAAACTGTGATTTACATAAAACTGGAAGTTGAAGAAAATGAGGACTGTTAACTTCTTCATTTGGCAGCTGTTCATTAATCGGACTAAGTGATGTGAAGAAAACTCTCTTAGGGTGATATAAATCTCCGGTCATAAGTTTGACATGATAGTGTGATGATGATAGTTGCTGGAAATGAAAGCTGATCTACTGTTTTTTTCATTTAGTTTCTGATCCCTGGTCTACTCTTTTCAAAATCTGAGTAAATTTGGTATTGAATATTTGACTTTTTGTATTGCCTGATCCAAGTTAGATAATAGGCAGAAAAGGCAGAAAAGGTGTGAGTGATGTTTTCTACAGAAGCTAAATAAATACCAGTGTATTGCATCTTCCTAGGAGTTAGTGCCCCATTGTTAATTGTGCCCTAAAGTCAGTTATTACCCAAGATCTTGTGTGGTGCCACGCAGTAGTCAAAGAAGTCACATCCAGATTTGTCAGCATAGCACTCTTGTCATTCCCTTACATTCACATTTTCATTTCATTTCTTTAAAAATAAAATACTTGTGCTCAGCAGCCTGTGCTTATGTTACAGACCTGCTTTCCATCATGCCCAGAACTGTCAGTCTGCTTTTATGTACAGTGCTGTCTCATGTTATTTTGAAATTAAGAATACTGTTTTTTGTGACTGTACAATTGTAGGCAACATGGGAATTTAAGTGGCTGAACAGTGAAATTCTCAAGTGCAGGACAGTGAGTGGACATTCCTGCAAAGAGATTAAAGGGATTTGTTAAACTTTTTAATAGTGTTGGGCTTTATATTTTTAATTCCAGTGTGAGATTACAAGTGACTAAAAGAAACGATACTTTATTAGAAAGAAAAACAATGTAAGATTGTTATTTTTATTACTCCTTGAGTTTAGCTGTTTTCTTATTTCCTCTTCTGATTCATGGACATTTATACTGCTTGAAATACACAACTGATAAGTAACCAGCATTTGTTCAAGAGGGTATGTTGCTGTGGCTGATTTTTTGACTGCTAACATTAGCCTGAACCTGTTCTTGAAAAAATAGACTTAACACACACAAAAAGATCAAGTGTATAAATGGCAGGAGTGTTTCAGCACTACCTGAGTCCATGTCCAGTACATCTGGACTCTTCTTAGAGAACCACGCTGTTACAGATTATGGGTGCGTGGAGGTGGCTCGAGAGAGCTGTCAGCATCTTCATACAGGTCTTTACATAGAACCAGTAGGACCTGCCAGTAACCCTACAGTGTGCCTCCTAGGAAATGAATGGTGCTTGTCGTGCAGTTTCCAAGTGTGTGCTCATCTTCACTAGTGAAAAGAAGTTGCATTGTGGGGAAGATAAGATGGGCTGTGAGCAGTATGCTCTAACACACCTAACCTCTTTGCAGGCTGACTTCTCTCTTAAGCAGCCACACCACTGCCAGTACCTGTTTTGCTAAACAGTAGCATTCAGTCTGACTCTGCAAGGTTAAAAACATCTTTCTCTCAGTAGTTAATTTCCAAGGCAAAAGTGAAAACCCATGACACATGAGGTTTGGGCTTAAGTGGAGTTGTGCTAACAGCCTGGTTTTGCTGCCTTGTGACCTTAGCTTTCTGTTACATCAGTCAAGGTTAAAAAATTTTACCTTTATCAATGCACAGCCATTTTACTTTCGGGATGTTTTTTAAAGCTGTCAATCAAAACCTGATATTGACAGCATTTGTTCACAGGCAGAAATAGAATGAAGACAGTAGAAATAATTCAGTAAAAATTCCACAAATGCAAAGCATGTCGTGATATCTTAATACAGTTGATTGCACCTACTTTTTAAGATCAGGTTATTCTTAGCATATGTTACTAATAGTGTCTATTTGTCAATATTAGAGCTTTCATTTCTGTACTAAGAATATTTTTTACCAAATGGTGGTGTAGTATTCAGAGTCCTTAGAGAAAGATCCAATTATTTAAAGCTCATAATGTAATCTACTTTATGCAAGATGGTAAATTGAGAACAGTCATAAATTCTTACTGTTTTCAACTTTGAATCTGTGGTTGTAGCTCTGGAAATAAATGGAAGACAGTTCTTAAGGGTAAAGTCTTCAGGAGTATCTGAATTTAGGAGCTGAAGCGCAGTGGGATGTAAGCACTAGAAGTTAACACAGGCACTGTTAAAATCCTGCCCTGTCAGCTTAATTTCATCCTTACCTTTCTTCATTAGGAGCCTACTTCTAATTAAGTATTTTATACTTAGCTCTGTCGTGCATTTATTTTGTAAAGTGATGCTTTTTGTACAAAAGAGGAAGAATGCAAATATTTTAGACTTAAGGAAGTTTTCTTTCTCTTCAAAATGACTGTTATCCATAAATCTCAGAATAGTCAATAGTGTGGACTCTGTGGGGATACTTTTATGAATTGAAGTTAAACTCTAACAGAGTTTTTGAATTTAACAATGACTTTTTTAACAGATGTGTTGCATGTGTAATGAATAGGTTAATGTAGCAATAATGTCTGTCAGGAGCTGCCTAATTGTAGTAAGTTTTACAGAAGAAAGACAAAAGCAGCTTTTTGTGCTGGCCGGAGAAGTTTGCCTCCCAAAATGCGAGCTTTCACCTGTTTATTACTGATCATTTTTGTACAAAAGTGGGTTTTTTTACGCAAAGATTTTCACAGTGAAAACTTGCCCTTCCCCTCTAGCGTAATCATCTGCTGCTTTTCCATCTGACCTGTGAGGTACTAGATAAATAGTCACAACTCTTAGCTGAAGATCTCTCTTTTTCAGTAGAAAATGTACATCTCTTCTACAGCTGTTTCTCTCAGACCCAGCAGGTAGATTCTTGTGATTGTGGCATTTGGTGCATGCTGGGAAAAGTATTTTCTAGCAACTCCAGAAATGTTTTCAGACTTCCAAAGAGTAGGAGTTGAACAGGGATGCTCTTTCTGCAACGTGTGATCTGTAGGGAGACTGTGGAGATGGTCATCACTCCTTGTTTGTCAGGCACAGGTCCAGCTCTTACTTTAACAACTCCTCTCTGAAGTCCTGCCTACACTCACCTGGTCTTCCTCACAGCTCTAGGAGCAAATGTTTCCCTTCAGTCTTACTAGAAACATCTTGTTGAGCCTTCTGCAGGAAGAAAGGGAAAATCATGTCCCTTACCACTACCCTCTTATCCTTAAACCTGCTGATCTTCCCAAGGCCTTGGAAAATGAAGTTAAAAAAAAAAGTCATACCTGTCAGTTAGGGGAAGTGTTGTGGGGAGGGGCAAATACCTGTCTGCATGATGCTTGCTCTCCCTTGACCCTATGAAGATGAAAACAAAGTAGGTCAGAAGACAACAGATGTAATGATACACATAAACACTGTTCAGAATTACTGACTTCATTCTAACCAGAGCTATATTTGTCTTTCTGTTTAAATGTCTTAACTCTGAGTCTTTATATCTAGTTCATAGAAAGCTTGTGTCATCTCAGCTGGCATTTTATAAAGTGGCTACTGTGTTCATGTGTCTACCACATGGTAGGAGCCCCAAGGCTTAGCTTTCTGCTACATGAATTAGGGAGTGACTTTTGATGAGAATGCGCTTAGTGGTGGAGACGGCTTTTTGAAAAGTTCCTGGAAATAACAGTGACTTTCTTACTGTAACAGACCTCCAGACAGCATTATGCAATATTAGAGATAAGGGTCAGTAACTCAGTTGTTTAAGTACTTGCTGGCTGGATTTGTGAATAGATTTATTATTTTCACCTTTATTGCATCTTTACTCATAAGTACACAAATAACTAAGTAACAAATTATTCTGGTTTACTCAGATAAAACCAACAGACATTCTTGGAACAGAATTCTGAAGGAAATGCTCACTAAATCTTTTCTTCCTGTTAGAAGCCTTTTCTACTAATATGAAAATTGTATGCTGAATATTTTCAGTAAGTCATGAATTCTGTATTAAATTGTAAATCTGAAATAGTAGCCTTCATGGATAGTCCTTTGCAAATATCATCTTTTTTTTTTTTTCAGTATGTTCTAGATAGTAAGGAATATGTTTTTTCTGTGAGATTGTTTAAAGTATGTTAGCCTCAGCTTTCCTGCCTTCCTCTGCGACTAATATTGAAGCATGATAGTGAATCACTGAATCAGTATCAGAATTGCTGATAGTGATTGCAGCAGTGACTTTAGCTTTCTCCTTTCTCCTCCTCCTCCAGAGTTCTGGCTGGTCCTGGACATGATATCAATGTGAATAGGGGCAAGATGTGGGCAGCCTGAGCTTGTGCATTCCCTAGTGAAACTTCTGTTGGCAATTAATCTAATGCTAATACTATCATTTCTGAACAGATATCTGTGAAACAGAAGAAAATATGCCACTTGGCTGGAAGGGTGAACAGTGCTTCATGCAGGATGTTCTAGACACTTGCTATCAGCTGCACTGCGTATAAAAAAAACAATTGCCATATTTTTCCTTCTTCCTCCAGGAACTTGAGCTAGTAGTTTTTTCACACATACTTTGTATATTTTTTTTCCCACCAACTTTCCTTGTACCCTTCTTTTCAGACCTAAATGAGTGTGGACTAAAGCCACGGCCGTGCAAACACCGATGTATGAATACCTACGGCAGCTACAAGTGCTACTGTCTGAATGGCTACATGCTTATGCCAGATGGAACGTGCTCAAGTATGGCAAGGCTTGTTGCTTTCTGTTTTCAAACTCCTCAAGATCCCTGCTTGGGTTTCCCTGGGAAGCTTCTATGAAATGAAGATGAGTCCCAAAGTAAAAGATTAATCGTGCTGGAAATGAGGCAGTTGCACACGATGAGCTTCTTTCATCTAATGAAATTAGGCTGAACAAAACAAGAGCAAATATTTTGGGTTTTATTAGTTTTATTACACATTTCCTTAGAAGCATTCTTCAGTGCTGTAAATCACTGTTAATTGGCCTTCAAGGACAAGTGCTTGCAGTTTTCATTGCAGCAAGACACCTGCAGTTCTGCTGTGTTACATCTTTATGAATGTAAAATCATTAAAGCTGCAGATGTTGGTTGTTTGACTGGTATAAAATTGTACTGTCATCTCTGTGGAGATCAGGTTCCTGCTTGCTCCCATAAAAGTGGATATTTAGAGTGTCTGGACAGAGAAAAGGGGAGAGAAATTACCTTTAATTAAAGATGTTCCTATTTTAAAATGGCAGTACTGTCCAGGAAG
Source organism: Athene cunicularia (assembly GCF_003259725.1). Taxonomy (NCBI): domain Eukaryota; kingdom Metazoa; phylum Chordata; class Aves; order Strigiformes; family Strigidae; genus Athene; species Athene cunicularia. Next base: position 17,056,794 of record NW_020799099.1, on the reverse strand, counting down.
GTTTGTAGTACATACTGGGCTTTATATTCCTCATGGAGGCTGCATTCCATGACACAACTTGCTACAATTGTAGTGGGTTTCTTTTTTTCCTTTTTTTTTTTTCTTTAGAGATGCAATTTGTGGAAAGAAAAAATTTACTGCAAATGCATTTGCTCTTTAAAGCCTGAATGGATACCTGTCAAATTCAACAAGCATTTTTCCACTTCTGTCATAATTACATGATGTCTTAATTCTCCAAAGTTTTTAGTCATTTTCTGGTACTGATCAGAGTACTTATCTAAATATGTTCAATTATTTTTCCCTAGATGCCCTTTCTTGCTCGATGGCAAACTGTCAGTATGGCTGTGATGTCCTGAAAGGGGAAGTACGCTGCCGCTGTCCTTCTCCTGGACTGCAGCTAGGGCCTGATGGCAGGACTTGCATAGGTAGGTGATCAAATGTAAATTTAATTTTTTTCTCCAAAATGATTTTATCATTCCACTGAATGCCATTCAAGAGAGTTTATCAGTTGTATTTAGAACACATTATACATGAAGTTTAAAGATAGTTCTAAAGAGAACTGGGATAGGCACATTGCTCAAGTGCTCTCAGGTGATCTGTCAGAAATCACTACTGTTTTCCTCCATTCCTGCAAGTTTCACTGACTGCTTAAAACTCACACAGGCTGCTTTGACATCCCAGTCCTTGGCCCTTACACTGCTGTTACTGGGGCATTTTAAACTATTGCTAATAGAGAATCCACAGTACCTGCTTGCATTAAAAAAAAAAAAAAAAGAAATGGGGAGGTCAGCTCTCCCTCATACTCAGCAAGATGGTGCCTAGTCTCAGAGAGAAGAGGGTTAAATTAATGGAAATTATTAGGACAAGTTGAAGGTCTGTGCATGCTCCCAATATTAATGGGATTGAAGCTACTGTCTGTCTTCCATACTGTGAAAACTCCAGATTAAAATAAACTCAGGAATTCAGACTGTGTAAAAGTGATTTTGTTCCCACATTCGTAAACATGGAAGAGTGTTTATGGTTAATCAGACTGTATTGTGTCATAATCTACTGTGGTCTGAAGAACAGCGTGACATGTGATTTCATTAGTCATTAACTATACATCCTGAGTGGATATGATGCTCCAGTGGTTTTATTATTTATATCCAACGCAGTGCTACAGTTCCATAACCGGTAATAATACTTGCCCTGAAAGAAAGTAAGAGAATGTGGGTGTCCTAAACATCTATTTGTGCATTATGGCTGTCCACAGGGAAGGTGGTTCTCCAAGTTGCTGACCCATGTTGACCAGCAATTTGTTGGCAGAGCAAGAGACAGATTCTAGATCTTCTGATGTGAGAAGCAGGTTCAGCTCTAAGTCAGAGGCTTTCTCAAGTGCATGATTGGCATGTTTATGTATGCAAAAGAATGGGTAGAACAGGAGAAAAAAAACCCCACCATTGTCACATGCTGAAGGTATTGAATTGTGACTAATCACACTGTGGACATTGTGGCAGGCAGAAGTCTTTGGAAGAGACTTGTTCTGTGCTCTAGTAAGCTGAGTGATTCTAAGTATAAATTCAGGAAATTATACCAAGTAAAGAAATTTGCTAGAAAAAGACTTGAAAGATTCTCCTAGTGTGCATTTTTATATTCAGGCAGACTTCATACTCTGAAATAACAAAGGTGCACTTTTAATGATGAAGACTAGCACTCAAGCCAATTAATTATATGAGGCTCTTCCAGTTCTTTGGTGTAGTTTTCAAAAAAACACCTTTTCCCCAGAAAGGTGAAGAACTATGTACCCATATTTCAGTTGAGTGTGCATCATACAGATTGATCTCATAACCTATTTTAAAAATTTTCCACAAAAATTTCAGAGCAGTCTTCTACAATACAGAGAAAATAGTCACAGCAAGAGATGTCTGTCCTTCATGGGTCATAACATGATCTACTCCCCTTTTTTGGTAAGAAGTGATTGTGACATGCACCCTTTTTTTGTTATTTCTCTTATCAAGTTTGAGTTGTACTAAAACCAGTAAATACCTCCACAAATTGAAGCTATCTGGAACTAAGACTGTGCATTTTCCTCACGTATGTACAAGCCCATTGCTGTTGGGGAGGTGGTCAGCTCCAGTGAGGGTCTGGGTATTGCTGCAGTACAAAGAGAAATGTAGATGATGGTAAAAATATTGAAGCGTACATTGGCTGCAGCTCATGAAATCCTTGTTTGAGGAGAGTTTGAAAGACAGCTGGGAATGTAATGTTTATTTTTAGCACAGGTGGAAATTCCTCTAGGCATTATTCTATTCTTAGTTTAACTCATGCTGATCATTCTTTCATTAAAATGTTCCTTCCAGACAATCATTAAAGAGCCACCAAACAATTTGGTTGTGAAGGCAAATCATACAAACTAAATAATAACAAATTGAAAAGTAATTCACCAAAGTATGCAGTAAAAATATGGATTATTTGACAAATTAATTAATTAATCTTGAATCAGTAAATCAATCAGTGTTGCTAGTTTTTCAAATTGGGATTTTCATTTAATGAAATTAGCAGTATACAGATTTCAGCTTCAGAAAATCTGATTGATTCAGAAAATCAATTTGAGGACTGAAAATAATTATTTTCACTGTAAAATAAATTCTTTCTTCCTGTTTTGGTTGTGCATAGAAACCTGTAAATATGGCCTTGTAAACTTAAAAAATCATCTTGTTTTGAAATCAGTCTCGTAGTTGTTTAGTGGTTGAGTTGGTAATATGGTCATACTTAGAGCAGGAGACAGCAAGACTGAAATTCGAAGACTGACTGTCACAGCGTTAGGTGCTGTCTGTATTATGTGCCTTTGGAGCAGCTCCCTGGTGCTAAGTCTGGGCATGCACCTCCATGGCAGACCAGGCTGAGGGGAGAATACAGATCACCCTTTCACACCTAGTTTTCAGAGGAAGCAGGCCCGAGCCACAGCATGTTGCAGCGGGCAAAGGGAAACAGCCTTACTCCACTTGGGCCCAGGTGTGAATTGGCTCAGGTATGTGGACTTGAAAGAAGACACAGTTGCTGAGGTGTTTGAGAACTACAGCAAAGACTTGCAAACCAGCTTCTAGCTAATGATCAAAATGTGTTTTTCCCACCAGTAACAAGAATCCACCCACCTCTCATATAAAATGCAAGTAGTAGACTTGCTTTTTTCCATTATTTTTGTGTCAGTTTTCAACAGGGTATTGATTAGCAGTTCAATCCTGTATCTTTAGGCTGTATAACTGCCTAGAAAATTAAACAGTACCATTGCAGTGCTCTCATCTACCATACTTACTGCTTTATGGGAATTTGAAAACCATGTATAGGTACAGAGGGAAAGGTGGGACAAGCTGTGTTGGGTTCTGAAGGACATAATCCATGCCATGATGAGGTATGTATTCGGTGGCTAATCTTTTTCTTACTGAATTGCTTTTTGAAATTGTGGTTTAAAAATGAAAACCAAAACGAACCCCAACAAACTCATAGTAATCAAGAATTTGAAATTTACAGCCTTGAAATAATATTTTAATAAAGGGCAGAAAATTGTGACTTGTAAATTAAATAATGGTAATGAAAATGGTAGAATTTATAAAGCTGTTAATAGTGTATTCAAAGCCTGAAACTTTGATAATAGATTCAAACCAAGAGGCAGATTTATAGGGCAATTCAGGCATGTGGAGAGGTGCCCAGTGTTGGTCTCCTTTGTGTTCTCATTCAGGCCCTTACTGCGGCATGGCAGAAGTGCTCCTGACAGAGTGAAGGAGAGCTGCTATGTCAGAGCAGTCTGATGTGCCAGGAATATGGGAACTCAGGGGTTGTATCCTTGCTGTCCTCAGTAATTCTTCATGCAGAGTGGGGCAGTGGCAGCAGGAGCTACTGGGACAGCCCATCTAGCCAGTGAATCATGGCTTTAGGTCACTTCTCTAGGGAAATGCAGCTTGGAGAATTTAAGAAGCTACATCTCCCCTGCCTCGGGTAGCTGCCCTAACTTAGCAGCAGTTTTGTGGTAACATTTTTCCTGTGCTGTGCCAGAGACTTGGGCTTCTCTCTGCCTTGTTCAGGCCACTTTCACAAGCAGCAGGGCATAAATCACTCAGCTTTGTTTTGCACTCTTGACACCTGCAGCTGAAGTGCTCCTTTTGGGAAAAGAATTGCGTGGAGATCAAAATCTTGCCTTTCCTGATAGAGCTGCAGAGCAAAGGCTTGAACTGTGCTCTGTAGATAACCAACAAACGTCACGAGTGGCATGCGTCAGAGGCAGCAGTGCATGGCAGGCCTCTACCTCAGGGAAAATTAGGGTTCAAACACTCGGCAGGCTTCAGCTTGGTTTCCAAGGGCTACAAAGTGAGTGGTAGCTCAAGCAGCTTTTGTGTATCAGCTTGACCTCATCTGAGAGTTTCCCAGGCAGTGAAAGCAGTGCTGGGTGAGCATCAGCTGCTCCCTGGGCTGCTGCCTGGCTTGTTAGTCAGTGTGAAGAACAGCATCTTCTGGGAGATGAGGGGCATCAGACATTTACTGAGCATCATCATGTCTTCCCACTCCTCTGTCCTTGCCTGGATGTCACTTGCTGAAGTACTGCTTCAGGTCCTGCTGGGAGCCCCTGGCAGGGTAAATGGGAGCCATGGATCTCAGAACCTCAGAGTTATCTTAAGGTCACTTAGGTGACCAACCTCTCTTGGAAGGACAGGTCAGCTACAGTGCAGACACTTCAGGCTAAGAGATAGCAAAGAGCAGGTACTCAAAAAGCATTTGGCCTGTGTTAACTAACTGATAAGCGAACCAGAAATACTGCACCCCAGCAATAGGTTGAACTCTCTTTGTTTAGAGCAAGTCTGGAACAGATGACGATTTCCTGATAGGCTCAATGGGCAGGTCATGGATTAGGGACATGTGAGATTTTTAAAAAAACAAACCACTTTCTACTGTAAGGTGATGTCTGTTGAATATGTGCATATGACCTGTGCTACAGAACAATATTTCAGGCATGTTTCAAAAAAAGAATTACCAGTGTAGTTTTATTATTATGCCTTATGTGTAAATCCAGGTGCTCTCTTTATAACCAGGCAGGGCTTAGTGGGACAAAAGAAAGTAATACAAATAACATGAACTAGCTCTTTTTTGGATAAATATCATTACAGTTTTAAGAACGAGCATTCTGGGGTCTTGAGGAAGCTGTTGTGCATTCTGTGGGCAATTACAAAACATCTCCTCTCCAGGGGGAAGGGTACCAGGATGGCAAGAGCATAGAGCAGGTATTCCAAATTCAGTAGCAATGCTCATTAAGCCAGTGCATCTCTTGTCAGACACACTATTTGTAAAGCCTTCTGGCACAGGAGGCATAAAAATTTGGGGTTGTGACCAAGAGCTGAACTCAGATGGCATAGCCAGAAGTGCTGAGGTGTTACTTCTGGCTGACCAGCTTGTAGCCAGAAGGACCTCATAAAAAATATTTTGCCTATTCTTCTTTAGTTTTTCATGATGTGAAAACAGTTTAATTTAGATAGTATGGACTGTATTTTAACTTCTGTTAAGAATAATACAGTTTCTTTGTTTCCACAGATATCGATGAATGTGCTACTGGGAGAGTTATCTGTCCACGATTTAGGCACTGTGTCAATACTTTTGGAAGTTACATTTGCAGGTGTCATAAAGGCTTTGATCTGATGTACATCGGAGGCAAATACCAATGCCATGGTAATAACTTATTTCTTAGGTGCATGTAATAGATCTGCATATTCAAAATTGAAATGACTGGTTTAAAGAGAAATATTTGCTTATTGTGGCTGAAATGTTGAAGCAGGTTGTTTTAGGTTGCACTAACATCTGTATTTTAGGAAAGAGTGGATTACAGAAATAGACTGTGAAAAGCATATATTTGGCCCCTATTCTTCTAACTGGTTCACCTGTGGAAGCTAGTGGGAGAGCAGACCTGATGATCCCAGGAATCCGTTCCAAAGCCCTTGTCCCCGCAGGTTTCACTGTGCACAGGCAGTTGTAGGTTTGGAGCAGCATGTGAGCTTAGGCTATGTCTCAGCTGTGATGCAGGTGTGCTCCGTAGCATGCCTCAAGATCTAAGATAAGAAAATGCGGCTAGAGCACACCCCAGCTCCTTCTCACCCAGGCTGCCCAACTTTCCTTCCCCTGAAGACAGGTGGGGAAGAGGCAGGGGTTGCGAAATAGCCTGTCTTCTGTCTTTGTCTGGACATGAGACTGGAATGCAGCTGGTGTATGTCCTTCAACAAAGATGTTCCCAGGTCCCACTGTCTTAGTTTCCCAGGGCCTCAACTAGTTATGATCCTTTCACTGAAAAAAGGATCATGTGGAGATAATGAGGTATTGCTTTATGTTTGTTTAAGTATATTTTTTTGGAGAGAAATCTCTAAGCAGAACACTGGAATTTGGAGATTTTTGCTTGCATCACTGACAACAAACATGGAAATGCCATATAAGGTGTTTGAAGCAGTTTTTGCTTGATGTAGAAACATCTATACAGATGTATAATAGAGGAAACATTTTATGGAAAACCAGTTTAATACCTGTGAGATTAAGAACATGAATATTCTTACACTCAGATTTTCTTTTCTTATCATGTCACCTTTAAGAAGTGGTAATTAAAATTGTGATCTTCATGATCTTAACTGCAGTCTACCCACAGCACATCACTGAAGCTGATGCTAAGGTATAAGCTGAGCAGTAAGAGAGTGGCACAATAATCCCATTTACCCTGACATTTGTATCACCACATTGATTTGTGACTGTCTTCCTTTTCCCACTGGCAATTCAGTTTTATTACATTTTTCAAAATTAATATTTTCCTAATGACCATACTACTGTGTGTCTTTGTAGGGGTAAACAGAAAGTCATGTTTCGTTTATTTAAATGATTTTTTAATGTAATTTTCTGTTGCAGATATAGATGAATGTTCCCTTGGCCGCCATCAGTGTGGTAGTTTTTCACGATGTTACAATACACCAGGATCCTACAAATGCAAGTGTAAAGAAGGTTACAGAGACAATGGAACAAACTGCATACGTATGTAATGCTCCTTTTTAAAAAGGAATTCTGAAAATAAATGTGTCCCATGTTGTAAATTTTGAGCACTATCAGGATCAGTTTCTCTTAATTATTATTAAAACTTAATACAGGGCCAAGGAATGTAGTCAGAGTTTTCTGAGTCTTAGCATACCTTGGTAAAAATATCTTTCCCTGAGACATTTTCATAATTAGAAAGAAATTCACCTCTCCCTATTCACAGCTTGATTCTAGAGATTGCTTCAGGATGAGAACATCTGAGTAAGCAGGGTAGGTCTGGTCAAGCAGTACATATTACTCATATGCTGTTATTATGTACAGTCTGCCACTGACCCATTTCAGCAGCTCACCCCATCCACTCCCCACTGCTCCCCAGATGTGAGCAGAGCCAAGAGGGAGGATTTCCCTGGAAGAATTCCTTGTTGGAGAGTTACCTTCCTCATCTTTCTCTTGGGAGAAACAGCTGTGCCCCTTGGTACAGAATAGGCCATTGGAGCACTCTGCATTTGACATCCCTCAGGACTGTGCAGCTCAATGACATCTGCTGAATCTTTTTGAGGACCCTGTATTCATATGTGGGTTCTGGTCTTTGGTGACTCTCTTTAAAGAGCAGTAGCACTGTGAACTTGTTTCCTTTGGCTGTAGCTGTCATGGTAACGTGATCTGGCTAAGGCGATATTCCACAACCTGAGTGCTTGCAATTATACATGGACACACTTCACATGTGTTACTGGGACATAGTCCTAAGGTGCAGTTGATATTTTAATATACCATAATGTTAAAAAGGGTATTCAAAAGAACAGTAATAAACAGGTGGCCACAGAGAAAGACTTTTTACCGGCTATCATCGAACGATTCATTTTAACTGTGTTATACTTGAAACACTTGTGCACAAAATATGTGACTAGAGTTCTTATGGGGGCTTTTAAGATCTCTAGTGAGATATAAAAGGCTTATTAACAAGTAGAAAATTAGAAATAACAGAACAGATGTTCTTGTGTTTCATGTCTACAGCAACTCCCCTTGCAAAACCAAGATAAAATTTGTTGTCCTTTCTTTATGAAGTATCAGGGGAAATAGTACTCTAGGCACTGTCACTGTGGTGTAGGTTGTGCTCAGTCCACCATCTCCTTTTTGTGGAGGCTGAAAAAATGCCATTTGCTTAATTTCCTGGTGTTTAGCAAAGGTAAATATCTAAATGAAGGTATTGGCTTATGTTCAATCTCTGTTAAATGATTAATGCTTATTGACAAGGAGAAAAGTTTAGAAGTGGAGAGGTCTGAATGATAACTTTCTTATGCCAAAGGTATCTGCCCATCTATGACCAAAATGGTTGTAACATTGGAGTCTTAATAAACTTGCCTCCACTCCCAAGTACAAACTTGTCCAGTTTAGAAGGCCGCTTAACATGCATCTTCCTACCCATGGTTTTTACTAACAGTGCTTTTGGGTACGTTTTGCCAACTCTGCAAGAAGTTGATGCCTGGGAGGAGGTAAGGGATGGAAGTGTCTTGGCCTTGTCATTCTAAATCATCTCTAAACTGTTGTAATGAGAAGCACTACCTAAAGGGATGTGATAAATTCAGCAGTGCTGATGCTTAAAGTATTTTTTTCAATTAGTGTAAATGTTAAGGAGGAGAGAAATTATTTCAACAAAGACTCTCTGTGTCATAATAAAATATATTAACCCTCAGATGTCCATTTTGGTCCCATTTTGATTCTCTTTGCAGTTATTCCGAATGTCATGATTGAACCACCTGGTCCATATCATACATTCAGGGGCAACAGCACGCTCCCTAAGGGAGGCAGTGGTATAACCAATAGGATTCCTGATGTTGGAGGCACAAGACAACCCCTCAGACTGCCATATGTACCTGCTGTTGTTACAGAGCGGCCAGTGACCAGGCCAACAACTCCTCCTATGCCTGGTCCAACGACTCGACTGACACCAAAGCCAACTACTCGGTATGTGCCAGTGACAACAAGGCCAGTAACGAAGCCAGTGACGAGGCCTCCACCTCCAACACTACCTCAACCTACAATGTTAAGACCCACACTACCACCACAAAGAACTCCTCTGATAACAACCGAAGAGCCTTCACATGTTCCCATTGAAACTACATCTTCCCAAGGAATAACAGATGACAACAGGATCCAACTAGATCCTCAGAAACCCCGAGGAGATGTGTTCAGTAAGTAATTTTACATATTCTTCCATTTATCAGAATTGTAGATGCATGCACTGTCCTGTTTTGGTTTTTTTGGAACACTTTAGCAATAAGAATAAATACATAAAATGAAAATGTTCATGTGGTAGAACTGCACAAATAATTTCTTTTTTCACCTAACAAAAAATGTGGAGAGGAAGTTCTGAATCAATTTAATCAAAAAACTTTTTTTATTTTCCTGAAATTATTTGTGAGTATATTGTCCTGTATAAGTGCTTAACCTAATTAATGCTTTTAGATGAAAATTTTGGAAAAATGAAGGACATTGCATTTCAATACTTTCAGTAAAACATAACTCATAAATGGTCAGTGGATTCAAATTCAGGGAGTTGGGAGTCACTCTTAGATCACATATTTCCATAGCTTTAAGAATGAGAAGAAATGGGACTATGTGTGATTACCTAAAACCTGTTATGTCGCCTGTATTGTATGAATTCAAATAGTCTTGGATGTATATAACTAAGCAATGGGAAAATTGCATAAAAAATAACAAGAGACTAATTTTTTGAACTACATCTATGAAAATGGATACATGAGAAGCTAAAGATAGTAGATTCTCATAGCGTGAACATGTGTCATTTTAAGAGTTTCTCTGAGATCTACAGCAGCATTTCTGTGCCAGCTTTAGTGCATACCACAGGAGACATTACTGGCACATGCAGAGTTACACATATCTGCCAAGAAATACTCAACACACGATTTCATCTTTAGTTTTGCTGCTAATTTTAGAGACGGGGAGGGTGTGCTGGATCAGCCCTTCTCCCTTCTTGATGCACAATAAAGCTGCTGCAGCAATGTAATAGGAGGAAAAGTTTGCTGTCTCAGAGCAGGTGTACAGGCAATGTAGGAGGTTTTTTTCCGGTTGCTTTGGCATCTGTGTGGTAACTTCTTGGGCTGTGTTCTCTTAGGTCATTCCACAGTGAAATATTTTGTTCCTTGTAAAAAAGAGGTTTGTTTTCCCTGTTGACATTTTATTTGTTGTTGACAGTTTGATAAGTTGAAAATGGAGACAAAAACTGACGTAATATTTGGGAAGAAAAATCCTGGTACTACTCAGAGGAGTGTGCTTTTGGCTTTTTCAAGGTTATTTTTTAAACAATCTATATTCGGTTAAAAGTATAAAAACATTTTAATGTAAAATTCTAAAAATAAATACAGTAAAGACTCCTAAAACAATATAATGGGAACCAATAGTTAAAAATACAGAGTTCTGTGGAAATTATTTTAGACTCTTAGCATTGTGCTTCCCAGGTGTCTTGTGTTGCAAGTGTTCTCTGGAATTCTAAAGCAAAGGGATGGTTTTCAGTTCTTTTCATGAAGTCATAACAATCATCTGTGCTCTCTCCCTAGAGGCTAGATTTTGAAGCTAATGCTTTCATTACATATGCTTCAGATATAAGGGTTTTGAGAGTGGGAAAGTTGAAGTGTTTTCTGACTGTAAGCCTATATTATGGTACATAAAACAAACACAGGAAAAAAATTACCTTTGAAAAGTGTTTATCAACTATTTAGTTAGGTCAGCTGCCACCCTTTGAGGTTTGTGATATACATACATAGCCTCAAAGGCTTCAGTATACAATACAGAAGGATTCCAACAGGTCAGGCACCAGCAGCTGTTGTTACTGGCTTCAGTAGGTTATACAGGGACAGATGGCTCCTCAGATCATGTGAATAGTATGTGTCTTTAATCCAATATTATTTCTTCTGTCCTTTGCTAAAGATATATTTGATATACGTATGTGTGTGACATAACTGTGGGACTGGAGGCGTATGCTACCTGTGTTCTAGATGGTAGGAGTTTGCATGGTGCTAGTAGTGTGATCTGTAATGAAGCAAGTGTCTTTTCTCTTCTTCCCTCTCTTTTTTTTCTTTTTTTTTTTTTCTTCTCTTCTGGCCACTTTGAAAGTATCGTTTAGGTAGTGGTCACTGGTGTCCCGTCCCACCTTCTCTCTGCCCAGAGGCATTTATTTAGTGAGTGCAGAAAGATTTTGTTTGGGATTTGAAATCTACAGTTGATTGAAAAACAGTTCTCTTCCAGAAGAATGTGCTATGTACTTGTCAAGGAAAGCATTGCTTGTAAGGTGTTACTTCACCTACTGAATCCTGTTACTGTCAGAGTTCATGGGGTAGGGAAGAAGTTACATTTCCTCATGTGGGACATGTAGAAGAGCAGGAAGAAAAGTTACAGCCACATACATTGCTACAGTGGGATGCGCAGGGCATGACTCAGCCTGTCCTTGCCTGCTCCGAGCACTGCACTTCCAAGGATAACACAGAGATACCTGTACATCCCCAGATGTTGTCACACCAGGGGTTCAGCAAGGTGTCAGTGTTCCTGGGCAGTAGCAGGGCTGCAGACCCAGCTGTCTGCGTGCTCTTGGCCAGTGGCAAATGTGAGGTAAAGCACATTAGCTCAGACGCCTTTCATGTTAGCTTACAGGTGGCATTTGCCGGGTGGGTTAACCTCGGGTTCCTGCTGGCCAGTCCTGCCCCTGCTCTCTAGGCCCAGGGGAGAGCAGTGCCCCTCTCGGCTGGGCTGCAGCTGCTCTGCGTGAGGCGCTGCAAGCTCAGGACGGCAGCGCTTCACCGAGCGTAGGCCAGGGCCTCTGGTAAAGCTTTCCTCACAGCCAAGCACAAAGTTAACAACCACGGTGTTAAGGCAATACAGAATTTTCAACTGAAGTAATCAGTCATTTAGCTAACTTCTCACGTGCTTCTTATCTGCCATGTGGATGTGCAAACCCCTCCCACCACCAAAAACGTTTGTGGATTTTTCACTTGCCTCTTTCATCCCGGAAGGGGCTTTTTCAGCTACTTCCCTCAGCTTCTTTAAAACTCAGTTACTGTTTTAATCTCACCTACATCAGACATCTTTGCAGTGTTTCTGGGTTGTGGATATGAGCTGATTTCATTTGGCTTATACAGAGCCTCTTTAGGTTCATTTCCCCACACGATCTGCTTCTCCAGTTAAGACAGCAAAGAAACTAGTTCTCAAAAATGAATTTGCACTGTGGTCCCCATATAGCTTCCTAAAAAGAGAAGAGAAATCATTGCTCTTGCCTCCTTTATTTTGGTTCTGATGGTAGAATGAAGGCAGCAGCTCAGTCATCTTATAATCCTTATTTTGGAAAACAGGGGGAAACTGATGTTAGATCCACTCTGATTATGAAGTAGGACTTCAGTTTTGTAAGGTCTTCAGAAGCGTTACAGTTTCTTCTTAGATGGCTGCTTCCTCATGTGTCACCAAGGGCTGTTTTGTCTTGAAGAGTCACACAAGGACAGGCAAACCCCAGCACAGAGAGCACTGTAGCTAGAACCACTGGCAATTCTGATCTTCCAGCCCTTAGTATCTGCCAAAGACCCGAATGTTTAAAGTTGTGTTTTCAAATTTGGTTATCTTGTGATGCTTAGACTCTTTCCTTCCTTTTTTTCCCTCTCAGGCTCTGAAGCCTTAGCCAGACTTGGAGAAAGCAGTATGACAGTAAACACTGCTTTGCTTGGCCATCTGAATAGATGGTACTTCTGTTAGGCAACCCAGGGCAAAGGGGTGGTTGCTGCACTGCGCACTGGTAGATGTCCTAGTGCACTAGACCAAATCCTACAAACATACGTGGTCTAGAATTGGTCCACATCAGAAGAGGAAACATGCCTGGGCAGGTGTACTTGTTTTCTGCAAGCATCTCTCAAATTTCAATTTTTCATTATTGAACCTTTTCCTGAGCTTACCCTTGGTGACCTGTTGCTCCCTATATTCTCTCTTCATTGTTGCTTGACCTGCTGTCCCACACGCTGAGTAAACTTGTCCTAAGCCTTCACTTCAGAGCACTTTTGAATGTGCTGCTCAGCTTGAGATCAGCTGAGGACCAGTGAAATTGATCTGTTAGTGGTGACAAAGAGCACAAGTGATAATAATGCTGATAATGTTATTTAAATGCCTTTGCAATTATTGAAAGGTATTGAGCTCTTGATTTTCTTTAGGTGCTTTACCCCTTTTCTAAAAATGCTTGCAGTGACTTTGGGGAGCTGCTTTTTCAGAGAACAAAAAAATGAGTATTTTAAAAAATGGAATTCCTGCACTTGGCCTTTGAACCACTTAGCCAGATGCAGACAGTGGAATCTGGCACCAAGGATAATCTTCTCCTGATATGGATATGGGGGGAATGGCAATGAGGGAGGAATGCAGCAATGGCTTAATATTTAACTATTTCAGGACTGATACAAACTACAGTGAAGTACAGAGGAATCATTTCTGGTTACGCAGATGGACAAAACCTCTAACAAATAGAAAGAGCTTTTAAGTAAGACTGAATTTCTGCTACCATCAGGATCTGGGTGATAAGCATTAAAAGCATAAATATAAAGACAAAGCATAATACTAGATATCAGCAGAGAAAGAACAAAACCCCTTATCTGTATTAAAAGATAGTTCACCAGTTTTCCTTCATAGCCCATAGTGGAGCTGAAAAGATTGGAATAAGGAGACTTTTCTCAAAGCAGCTATTAGAAAATTGAAAGCTTGGATTAAAACTTGATTCTTTCTGGTCCCACTTTCAATGACTGAAAAGTCCTTAGTGAGTAAATGCAGTTATGTGTTTCTTGAAGGTGTTGAAAAAGGGGAAATTCTAAAAGCAAAGAAAATGTGTTTTGTTATTCCTTGATAGCATTATAGTAGCATCAATTTACAATAGCATTTCATTTGTCTTCACTATTCTGGCACCTCCTAAAATGTATTTATATTAATTTTTAAGCATTTAAGGTAGGCACTTTGTTCCTGTTTGTAATGTGTAACCATAAGGTCTAGGAGTCTTACAAATCATATCCTCCATCAATCCTCCAGCTAGTTTTATCCCCAGATCTGATATGCAAGCTTCTGTAGACTACATATTTTAGCTGTGTTTCCTTGAAACTTGGCACTCTGCACCTCCTAAATAGCTGCTCATAGAAAAGCAGACAGGTTACTTTTCAGAAAATCTTCTGGAAAGATATATAATATGGTGTTTGTTTAGGTCAAAGTTAACGAGCCTTGTAAGTGCCTGAGAAATGCGAGATTGGACTTCAGAGTGGTCGCACGTGAGCACCATCTCTCCCCTCTTACGCAAATAGCAGAAGGTGGGACAGTCCGTCAAGGCCCTTCCTGAAATAATTCACCCTGCAAAATTTGGGTCTGGAATTTTAGGCAACAAATCCTAGACACTATGGTTATCCAGATAAAAGGGTGAAATGTACCTCTCTGTTGTCCTCCTTTTTAGCCCAGCATATATCAAAGTCTTCCCTGGAGGAAAACAGGGCATATTCTTGTTTACTTTGTCTGACTAAGCTCTGGACTACCCTTCCTTTTAGCTATTTTCTACTAGTTCTGCGTGAGATCTCATCACTCGTGTTTTTTTTTTTTTTAAAGTGGAATTTAACAACTTTCAGTTGTAAGTTTCCAGTCAAATAATCTTTGTCCTTTGTTGTTGTTTTTAACAAATGGAAATCTTGGCCATGATTATTGTGTGGAATGGAATTGCATAAGAACACAGTGTTTGCTGTAAGGCAGAACTCTGCATTATTAACGGTAATAACAATTACTAATAACATGAAGCTGCACTCTGTCTTTTGTTTTGCTTTTGTAACACCAAAACAGTGATTATTCCGTAATTACAAATAACCTGACATATGTACACACCATCTCTTATACTCCCAAACTCAGCAATTAGTAAGGAAATGAAAAAAAGTCTTACTGTTTTCCCACAGGATTAAAAAACTGGAAAGAAATCAGTCTTGGGCAGTTTTTAAATGTTCCCCCCCACATTTGTGCATCTATGAAGAACTCAGCTCATGAACTCTGAGAACATGGTAGTGTTGATATATTGGCTCACTCAGAGCTTATAAAATTCTCCAAGAAAAAGAAGCCAAGTTTATATTTAACGAGCTTTATCAAACCATTGAAGTTAAGTGAAAAGCATACTGATAGGCTATATAAAGTACACAGAAAGGGCTTGGAAAGCTCGCAGAAAATAATTGTGCCAAATACTTTCTCCCACGATCGCCACTCAACACATTGGTCGTTGTAGTAAGAAGTAGTGTACACGTGGATCACATTTAGAGCCCTGCATCTCTTACAGTAACTCTTGTTTCATATGGAGTGCACATTCCTCTAATTAGCAGTGAGCGCTGAAGTGGCTGGTTTAAGCTCTGCAACATGTTATTCTAGAAGTTCATAACAATGGTGTTTGGAGAGGACTTTTCTCTAAAGCTTTGAAGAAATATATTTTTGTAGAGCTTTAATTGTAGGTAAATATATCAACTGTAATTTGGAGAATGATCGTATGTGTGCACAGCTGTAACTCGGATTTGTATGAAACAGCAGTGCATTAGAAATGGTATTTTAGTAAGTAAACTGAAGTAGTTTGGAAAATAAATTCCTAGTATTTCCTGCAGTATTTTCCATAAATGAGTTATGGGGGACTGGCAAAAGGCCGTCCACAGGGCAAACACATACCTCGAGACTGTGAATATCCTACAAATCCTAGAGCATGGCAGTGGGTTTCTTCAGTGCTCTCTGCCACAGTGTTCATTTAGAGCCCTGTAACTACCTGCCTGTGAGTTTGTGGTCCAAGCCTTTGGTCCCTAAGAAAAACTTGGGGCACAGGGGAGGAACAGGAGGATATGGAGGTGCAGAGTGTTAAGTTCGGTGTTGCTGGTGGGTACATGGTGGCTGGAGGGTAATGGCACTGCGAGGTTCCTCACAGCTTGCTTTTCTGTCTGCTCCTGTGGGCTGGCTGCTTTCCATCCTGTGCCTTGTGGATGTGGCTGATGTAAAGACACCTCAAGAAAAGGCTGCATGTCCACTCTAGACTGGTAGCTGCAGTACCTATGTATGCTGCGCTCAGCGGTTTTGAAGCAAATTGCCAACTTGTTCTCCATAGCGTAGGAACTGAACAGTATCGTTTTTTCCTTAGCGCATTCCAGGAAGAGGAAAGGCAAGGTGATAGTGCCTGGGGGGTGCAGCGTAGATGTGTCTCATGTGTGGGGAGTGCTGTGATCCACCAGGAGCAGCAGCCTGCAGCGTGGTTGTAATGTGAGGCGAAACTCCACTGTGAGGACTTATCTAAGGCAAAATTGCAGTCAGAAAACTGTCCTGCCAGAAGTGACAGTAAGTAACTTGCAGGATGCTGTTAGTTTATCAGGCTTTATAAATAAATACTCCTGCAAAATATGCTGTCCCAGGCAGCTGGCCACAGTATTCCCAATTTTTAACATCCCTGAGCGAACCCACTGCAGCTGAATGTAAATGGTGCTGCTCGGTGCTGTGCGTGCCGCGGGGCAGCTCGCATTCATGGCTGCTCCCTAAGCTACTTCTCACCGTCATCCATGCCTGTAAAGCGGTCAAGAGCAGCGTGTGAGTGTGTGCTGTTCCACCTCTGAGCATTTTATGTGGCCCTGAGCACCTCTGTGCTGCTGTGACTGGAGCTGCTTGATGGCCTTGGTCAACTGTCCCGCCTGCTGATCAGAGCGAGCTCCTAGGAAAGACAGCGGAGTACTGCTGGGAGGGATTAAGGGTGAATGATGATTATAGAGCATTCCTGCTTCAATTTTCCTTGTTCTTTTGCTGCCTGAGGTAAACAGATTTTTTTTCTCTGTATACTTGAATATAGTATTTGTGCATAAGTGGACTGCAGGGTGATTATTGGCCTAGGTGGTGTGGCCTATGCACATTCATAAGGGTTCTTTCATGTTAAATCTCAAAATTCTAATCACAGAAGCAACAACAACAAAAAAAATTAAACAAAGCAGCAAAAATATTATTACAAACAATGTATCCTTAAAAATTAAGAGGCCTCTATTACCCAAGCCAACCTAAAGTCCTTGGGGCTATTTGAACATGATAGACTGCAAAGAGACACAATCTGAAATCTACTAAGGATTTTAAAAAGAAAAAAGGAGAAAAAAAGGAGACGTAATGATACCAAAAATGGCTATAATATTAAGGAGTTAATCAGTTTCCTACAGACTTCAAGCTTTTTATTTATATTATACAAAATTATCATCCAAAATCTGTAGCCTGTAATATTACTTTAAAATGTATTAGCATTTGGTTGACCTTTTATCAGGCTGCTTATTTTGTCCTAGTTCCAAAAAGCAGGAAGCTACTTCATTCTTATTTTTCATTGTCTTCTGGCTTTAGAAGAGCTCTTGCAGCAGTGCTATTTACATGTTGTCCTAGTGCAAAATAAGTTCCTTCTTACCTTTTGATTTGATTTCCTAAAAACATCAGTCATTTTAGAACAGTAAATCATCTCAGTTCTTCTTGTTCTTACTCGCTTAAGAAGCCTACAGAGACATTAAGTTACTTATTGTGGCACTGCAAATGGAAAACGTCTCAAGTTTTTAATAGATAAGGCCCTTACAAATGCTGTAGGTGTCAGAGGTGTCTATATCATCTAAGGACATGTCTGAAATGCATTACTGTTATATTAATTATGCACTAGACCTGCCTCTAAGGAGGAATTTCTAAGACAGCTCTATCCAGTGGTTTATCTGTAGTTGACAGCTGTCCATCAGGCATGACATTGGTGTGTAATTTCTGGAAACTTCTACAGACTGGCACAGCATCTTCAGAAGTCTTTGTAGCCACCTGACTTTGGCAGCCATCGTTGCCACAAAGACATCTTAAATTTCAGGTTGTTCTGGCTGCTGAATCTCTAATAAGCTCTAGGCCCGTTAATGTTAATGTTAATGAGAGTGTTCCTTCTCCTTGCAGCTGAAGGACAGGCTGTGTTGGAAAGCAAAAAGCATAATTACAGTTGAATTCCAGCTGCCACTAGAGCTCCTTTTCAACTCTCAGCACAATCCTGATAATTGTGTTGGGAGCTCTAATCCTTTGCAGATAGATGGATGTACCTTCAGCCATGTTTAGAGGGTTAGGTGTGTAGGGGGCCTCTTCCAATGACCACAGCCTCGTCTTGAGATTCTCCTATAAGCATCTCAGGAGGGTGAATGGACTGGAAAGTCTGAGCAAGGGTTTTAATGTGGCTTATTTTATTGAGAAACCACTATCTTTAAAAGTAGTGCGCTTCAAGGTTAAAGCTCTTTTTTTCTTTTTTTTTTTTCTTTTTTTTTTTTTTCCC
>NW_020799099.1:17022877-17038371 GCF_003259725.1 Athene cunicularia | reverse complement strand
TTTTTTTTTTTTTTTTTTTTTTTTTTTTTCCTCCTGGTTAAAAAGGAGCTTTCATTTGAAGAGCCTTTAGCAGATTGAGAGTCACCTTTTACAGTGCTCAGATAAATGTTACAACATAAATCATAAATCACATAGGCATAAAGTTTATGAATCTTCATGTCAAATATAATTATATTGAATTCTCCAAGAAAAAGCACAATGCCCAGAGCTGCTCTGCTGTTTTTTATTAAAGATAAGAAAGTAGGTCACTAACTACCTTTATCTCATTTATCTCTGTAAAACTATTTTTCTCACAGTTCCACGCCAGCCTGGAGTGAGCAATAATCTTTTTGAAATACTTGAAATTGAAAGGGGGATTACTGCTGATGAATTTGAAGCAAACGATGACCCAGGTAAAGATCACATCTCATGTTCAGGGCCTGGGCTTTAGGATTTTTTGAGATTTCTTGTGGGTTTCTACACCTTTACTGGACTCCTACATCTTATGTCCCTTGTTTAAACTGTGCTTTGTAAAAACAAAAAACTCCACCATCTAAGTGAACCTTTAGAGTTTTATTTCCTAACAGACTTAGCATAAAAATAGTGTGAACTGTTAATAATAACATTAGCATCCTTTTTATTGATTTTAGTGGTTTCGTAGATCCTTTTTCTAGTGCTGCTTCTGTTGCATTTAATTTTCATATTCACTTGCTAGTGTCAGCCACAAGGGATATGGCTGTAGTTCCCCAACCAAGACAATCCCAATGGTTTGTGTGGTTTTGACATTCTGCTCTGTTCTGCCCAGGTGTCCTGGTACACAGCTGTAATTTTGATAGTGGACTGTGTGGATGGATCAAGGACAGAGATGATGACTTGCACTGGGAACCAGTGAGAGATGCGTCAGGTAACATACCCATCTGCGATCATATCCTGTAGCTGAAGAACCACCAGGCTGGAGGTTGAGGACAGTTTTTGCATTATGATGAATTTACACAGCTTCTGTTCCCTTTAGTTCCAGGATACATTTCATACCCACACCTCTCCTGTGTATAACAATCAAAACTGAGGATTCTCACCATGAAAGAGCAATTGAGAAATTGCGGTTTTATCATAGCTGGTATCTTTACAATAGGAATGTCTCTGAAGGAGTAGCATATGTATTCAGTAAAGGATTATCTGTCTTAATAGAATCAGAAAGTACAAAAACGTGGACTAGAGAACAACTTTTATTTATGGTGAAACAAAGGTTATTTTTCAAACCACCATGCAAACATAATTATTTCTATATTACTAGCAAAATTATAGAGAGTGCTGGAAATAATCTTTGTTCTGCTGCCAAATGTAATGTTCAGTTTAACCCCTCAGTTTGATTTTATTGAATTCTACTCTTAAGTTACAGCAACCTGTATATAGGAAGACTGTTAAGTAACTGGAAGTCAAGTGAAGTGCTCGTATATAGAGACTTCTGAAAATGGGTCCATTTGTGATGGTAGAAAGTGCCCCTGCAATAACATTACAGGGCAGTGTGTACTAGCCCCTCCCAGGATGGAAGAAGACTGGCATGGGCAGGGGCAGTCAGCCAGAGCAGGGACCCCTCCCACCGCACACCTCTGCTGCCGTAGGCCCAGCAGCCCCGCACCTCTGCAGCATAGCTGGTTGTGTTTCGGGCCCTGTTGGTTTTGCTGCCCGGCCCCGAGAGGCTGGCTGGCCCTGCATGCGTACCCTTCCCCCAGCAGCGCCGGGGATTAGGCCACATCTCTGGCTCCCCGTAATGATGGGATTACTTCATACCCAGAAGCAGCCTTTGAAGTGCACAATGCTTACATTATGTGAGGGGATGGCAGGCTTCGAAGGAGACGCACTCTCAGGCGGTAAAATGTTACAGGTTAAGTTGAGGGAGGGTGAGGGCACTGAGAGCCATTTTCCAGCACTGATGTCTGTCCCTCCGCTGCCATTGATGAGACAGTCATTTGCCACCGCAGCAGGTGACCTGGCACCTTCTTCAGGCTGTTTAGGCGACTGAGTGGAAGTGCTGTCTTCACTTACCCCTTCCCACCCCCAGGCAGGCCCTAGTATTTCGTATGCTCCTTATGACACTTAAAAAGTCTCCTGAATGGACTCCAAGAGCAGAGCTCCTTCCTCCTGAAGATGAGAAACAGGCAGCTGTCTCCTGCTTGCAGACTGGCCTTTTAAAAATCACACATAATTCAAACATCATTTTGAAACAATGGGTTTAAAAACGCTTTGTTTCTGAGGTCAGTCACTCAAAGCATATTCATTATCTGTACTCAAAAATTGTTGTTAATATATATCAAGTTACAGAACTATGATTTTTAACTGGCTGCTTTTTATTTTTTTTTTAGACTTTTTTTTCCCCCTCCTGCGTTGCTTCCCAGTCACGGGCTTTTTGTTTCCTGTATGTTCTGCTGCTGTTGACATAACCTGTTAAAACTAGTCCCTTGAAGTCACCCACCCACTGCCTCCTGTCTGGAATACCTTGTTGCAAGGATTTATTTTCACAGCTTGTTCCCGAGTGTTTGCTTTTACCTTTCAGAGTTTGATATTTATTGGTTTCTCAGAATCTGCATTTTGAAAGGTGCCGTACTGAAGCCTTATAAGCTTATCTTGCATGCAGAAAATGCTGATTTGAGGGGACCTTTTCCTGCAGGGGCTTGCCTGTAGATACATTGGCTTTGTGCTTACCTAAATCTGTTTCCTATTGATTGTATCAGTCAGTGTAACTATCTGAAACAGATGCAGTTAATGAGTTGAGTCAGTACTTTTATAGTGATATAATTGTATCTACAACAAACAGGTGCAGTTATTTAAACTCTAGGATGCTTATTTTAGCAGTTAGTGACCTTGATGCAAAAACAGTGCATCAAAAACAACAACAAAAAAAAGGAAAATAAATGAACCAAAACACTTAAACAGATCCTTGCACAAATGGATTCCACTTCATGTCCAAATGCAGATCTGGGGCCCCAGACAGCAGCATAATACTTTGTTAAATCTGGTTGAGACCAAAGAACTCAAAAACCTATTTAGAAGTAGTAAATTGGAGACAAAGCTGGCTTTCCTTTTAAGTGTGTGACAAGCCCTGATACATTGTCATTGAGTAGCAGCAGAGCAACACTTCAAATGAAAAATACTTTTATATCCCACAAATAAGTAAAGACTGTGTATGTCCAACGGTATTTCTATATCAGTTTCAACTAAGGAGCCTAAATTCCACCTTTACCTTCCTTAAGTTCACTAAACTTGGATTTTCTGATTAAAAAAAGATTAAAAAAATCTAATTTTCTTTAAAAAAATTCTTCAGTTCAGAATAAAATAAGAATTTTTTTAAAAAAATTTTTAAAAGTTAACCCTACTCCCTTTGATAATTTCAAATTTTATCATCCACCTTGCAAAAGTTCTAATGGAGAGTATGAAGCAAAAAATACAGGTGTGGGTTTTCCCCAAGATGTGAACTATCATTTACTGTAATTTTGAGTGCCAGTGTGAAAGGGTGTGTGTAATTTAGGGAAGTATATGAATTTTTTTGTTCGTTTAGATTTAATGAATGTTGCCATACCAGAGATCCTCTACTTTTCATGTTCTAGGTGTTTTTATGAAGGCATCTTTACTTCATACATGATCAGAAATAATAGGGTTTTGAATTAAATATGTACATTCACTGACAATTTAACTACTGTTAGAGAAGACTTTAGGGAGTCTATCATATTAACAGCCATTTGGAAGTCATTACTGTTTCTAGGTTTTTGTATCTAATCCAGATTAAGACTTTACATTATGGTTAAATGAAAAGGCTCTGTGTTTGCAAAGGTTTGAGAATTAACCTGTTAACACAGTTCCCAAACCAAAGAAAGGAAAGGGACAGACCCATAGCTCAATTACACAGTAATATTTATGCTGGCCTTCTCGTTCATCCATCCAATAGCAAAACCCAGCAGTTTACAAGGAGTATAATGTATGCAGTAGTTTTAACATCACTGTGGGTTTAAAATCAGGCAACCAAGGGGTTGTCGTAAATTAAGGAATACATGAAATTTTTATTTTCAGCTGCAGGAGTTTCAATAAAGCCAAATGCCGGGGGTTGCCCTTGGGCCACAACAACCCCCAGCAGCGCTACAGGCTTGGGGAGGAGTGGCTGGAGAGCTGCCAGTCAGAGAGGGACCTGGGGGGGTTGATTGACAGCCGGCTGAACAGGAGCCAGCATTGTGCCCAAGTGGCCAAGAAGGCCAATGGCATCCTGGCTTGTGTCAGCAATAGCGTGGCCAGCAGGGACAGGGAAGGGATCTGACCCCTGTACTCGGCACTGGTGAGGCCGCCCCTCGATTCCTGTGTTCAGTTTTGGGCCCCTCACTACAAAAAGGACATTGAATGACTCGAGCGTGTCCAGAGAAGGGCAACGGAGCTGGTGCAGGGTCTGGAGCACAGGTCGTACGGGGAGCGGCTGAGGGAACTGGGGGTGTTTAGTCTGGAGAAGAGGAGGCTGAGGGGAGACCTCATCGCCCTCTACAGCTCCCTGAAAGGAGGGTGCAGAGAGCTGGGGATGAGTCTCTTGAACCAAGTAATAAGTGACAGGACAAGAGGGAATGGCCTCAAATTGTGCCAGGGAAGTTTTAGACTGGATATTAGGAAACATTTCTTTCCAGAAGGGGTTGTTGGGTGTTGGAATGGGCTGCCCAGGGAGGTGGTGGAGTCCCCATCCCTGGAGGTGTTCAAGAGTTGGGCTGACATAGCGCTGAGGGATCTGGTGTAGTTGGGAATTGTCAGTGTTAGGATAATGGTCTTTTCCAACCTAGATGATTCTGTGATTCTGTAATGTAAACAGACCACCAGCACAGTAAATCTTATCCTGCAGGAGGCAGATGCATCAGTTCTGGTTCACATCCCAGCAGCTGCATGCTTTATTTAAGACCCACTGGACCTTGCAGAGCCCTTATTTTTTTGGATTTTTTTTAATGACTCTTGTGCATTTAGTCATGCATTTAGTCCTGCAACACAGCAGAATTTAAAAAGACCAAAACTAACTGTTTTTTCTTTTGCAGGGGGACAGTATCTCACCATCTCTGACCCCAAAGGCAAAGAAGGAAGAGTAGTACATCTTATCCTGCCCTTGGGTCACATGGCTCCTGCTGGTGACTTGTGCCTGTCATTCCGGCATAAGGTGCCCGGGCTGCATTCTGGAGCCCTCCAAGTCTTTGTAAGGAAGAATGGAGCCCATGGACCTGCTGTTTGGGGAAGAAATGGTGGCCATGGCTGGAGACAGACACACATAACTTTACGAGGACTAGGCATCAAGAGTGTAAGTACTGATGCATGGATGCATGTGCTGCCTTTTTTTTTTTTTTTTTTTCCCATGAGAAGCTGAAGACATTTAGGTAGCTTAGCACCAGACTATTTTTTTCTGGGTCTAATTTCAGCCTGTGTTTTACTATTTGATCCCTGCCAATGGAATTACATTAAAGGTAAGAGAGTCATTGTGCATTTTTTCAAATTAGTTTCACAAAAAATTCCCACCTACAGCAGAAGCCACATAGAAAATGACAAAATAGCCTGTACTGAGCTACCTCGTCCAGCCTGTTTTAAGGGAACTGCCACATAGGAAGGAGCAGTTTAATGGACAACAGCATGCTGTAAATGGATTTCCAAAAGTCTGTATCAAGATTCCTCATGAACAGTGCTTTAAATAATACACTGTCATGGAGAATAGGAAGACTCTTCCCCTGTAGATTAGCACCTGGCTAAGGGCAAAGATATTTAGAAGAAGTAATTTTTGGTAATGCAGGGAGGTTATATGTGCAATCTCACATGGTTTTATGCTCTTCAGCATACCTGCAGCAGATCTGGCCAACGAAGTAAATAATGAACTAATGCCAATAACTCAGAATGGTTTAGTGCAATCAAAAGAAGCTGTCTGAAGTGCTGTGGAGAAACTTTTAATGCCTGGAAGTCTTAGAAACATCGGGTGATAAACTGATATAAAAAGTTCAGCATTTTCTTCCACCTCTGCTTGAAGGTAGTTTCTGTTTCAGATCAAAAGAGGAGGCTTGGGTGCTTCAGGGCCTGTTTTGCTCTGGTATATAGCAGATGGTCTAAAATAATGTTCACGGTGGGAGCAGGCTACAACATATACACAGTAGGTAGTTCTACAGTTGATATTAAGGCTCTGATTACCAAGGATAATTTTCTGAAAACTTTACCTCAGCAATAGTAACAAAGATGCCTGACCTCCTGTTAGCTGTAAATAAATGTCAGTCTGAGAATGTGGAAATTTTTAGCAGGTGAACAATGTATTTGCCACATTCTTACCCTTTTTTGATAAGTTTAATGCTTCTGGTAATCCTCAGGTCTGTCTCACCTGATAGAGCAGTTCATTAAATAAGTGTGTATCACTAATACATTGTCTGGCAGAAAAGCAAATGAGTTTGAGAACCCAGAGGAGAACAGTAGTTGCCCTTCACGCTGTCCCCTGCCTCTCAGGCCCACCTTATCAGCAGCTGTCAGTGGGACTTGCCAACCAAAGCCCATCACCGTTCTGCAGAGCAGAGCTGCCTCGTGGCCCCTTACAGAACAGTCGAGTCTGGGATCTTTTCCAGCCAGCGTGGGCAGCCAGGGCTGCTGACCTGGACCACCGTCACATTTAGTCCAAGGATCAGGGAATGAGGGAAACCTCTAGGTAAGCAGGGAAAGCCTCTGCCCCAGAGAAACCAGGAGGCAGTAAGGAAGCTTTATTTTCTAGCTAATTAAAAAACAACAGCAATTAAACACTAGTGATTTTAGGGGGGGCCTACTGGAAACCTGAAGAGAATATGAATGGAGACCAGAATCCTTCATCACATTTTCTAATAAATTATCTCTGTGTAAAAGTACACCCAAAATCATTAATTTCTAAAAAAATAATCCAACACAGTTTCTCTGACCTCCTCTGTTCCTATTCCTTGTTTAAAAGTGTGATTTCAGCAAGCATCCAGATTTTAACTATACAGCTGAATTTCTGATCTATGAATCTAACAGCAGACTCTTACAAAGTTTTGCTGTAGGCTTCAACTGATTTTTAAGCCATGGTCAAAACCACTGACTGTATTAAACAGTTCAGGTTTCTGAATCTATAGCTGCAGCACAGGTGAGGAATACTGATTTGTGGTAAGTGTTTCTTAAAGTCAGGTGGCCATTCTGTAGATCTTCTCTGGTTTATGCTTCAGTCTTTCTAGTCAAGCTTTATATTTGTTCAATTTCTCCTACTCAGGCTAAATCTGGACTGCTAGTGATCTGTGTAAATCCATGCCCAAACATCTGCCAGTACCATTTTGTGAGGAGCCAGTGCTTCTATAGATTACACCATGAGAGTGCAGGAGCTAGAATTTGTTAAGTAAAAAATGGGTGTCTAGTTCCCACAACCAAGGCAGGTGCAAGATGCTTTAGCAAAGGAAAGCTCCTCTATTAGACAGCACTTTTTCAGAATACAGAGGATTTTATATGTTTGCAATGAGGGGCAATGAAAACAGTGCTGAGACAATATGTAGAAAGTGCCCAAGATTCTCTTATGTGGAAGTTCATCTCACCTCAGCAGATAGTGCAGCTGGAACAATTCTGGCCTGAACTGCCCAAACTTCACAAAGATCCTGCCCAAGTGAAGGGAGACAATCAGGCACAGAAAAAAAAGCCATAATTCTGAGCAGAATCAATAGGCTTCTGTGAGTCAGTTATGATTGCCTGAGCTTTCTTATGTTGCTTTCTTACTGTTTAGACCTCTCTCAACTAAAGCTGCTTTCATTTTACTTCACTTTTTGCACTCAAATTGTTCTATTTCTCTTCCCAGGTTATTTTCAGAGGGGAGAAAGGGAAAGGAAGAACCGGGGATATTGGACTAGATGATGTGATCTTGAGGAGAGGACGCTGCTCTGAAGAGCATTAGCAAAGACAGTGGACCAGCACAGTCATCTCCTCTAGCCCTTCTCATGCTATTCCTACCAAGCTTTGAAACAGAAGTGCACGAAAAAGAAGTCAGAGAGTGACAACTTCTTAGTGGTTTGCTAAGTGCAATCTCACTGAAACTTCACTTAAAAACATGGAGAGCACCTCCCAGGATTCAGGAACTCCAATCCCATGCTGGTTGTTTCTATTAATCCTTACCCCTAAATCATATATTGTATGTAGTAACTTTAACCCCTGTTAAGCCTGGGGAGCGCTCACACAAAAAGCACTTGTGAAAAGGGAGAATTAAGTACAAATGGTGTAAAAGAAAGCTCCAGCTCAGAAAGTTTTAGTGTTAACTGATAGTCATTATCTTCCCATAGTGCTACTCTTTCATTGATTGGATTTGATAGGCAGTGGGATTGATGTGGCTTCAGAGTCACCTCAGATTAGAGGAAGCCTGGACCTGAGCTTTGTCTTACTGCCATTGACCTCTGAGAAGGGTTTGCTTCATATTAAATAGCATTTATTTTGGTGTTGCATCTGTATAAAAAAAACCCCCCAAAAAACAGTTATAGAGAGTAGGGACTGCATCCTGTAATATTGCTACTGTTGTGTTTTGTGTATATGTGTATGGTTATTAAGATATTTATGTTCTTAATATTTACAGACTCTAGTTGCGAGGTAATTGGCAGCTGTGCTTTCTTATTGTACAAGACAGGAGTTCAGCATATTCTTTGATCCCACTGGTCATGCCAGTAGATGTGTTACCAAAGTCAGTTAATGGTGCTCACTGAAAAATGCTGGTGCAGTTTTTCACGTTGTAATATGCTAAAGGCAAAAGACCAAACCCTTACCTGGTGTAAACTGGCATCTGATAATGCTGTACAAGTTTGCACTTAGCTCAGGAGCAAGCCCTAAAGAGCTCTCAATCCTGCAAGAAACTCCCAGTTCAGTTGAAGACTGAGCAGCCTGGAGAAGAGAACTCACTTCTTGTAAGACTGAGCCGGTTGACTCCACCAGGAATGTTCCCTTCCCACAGGTGGTACAAGCCTACGCATGAGCAAAAAGGGCAGTTGCATTAATACTGTGTGAACAGTTCAGACCATGAAATGCCTTGAGTGATCTTTCTCTAATGTCCATATTACATCTAACCCTTCTGTATATAATAAACATTTTATTCTTTAGATCTAGAACAACTATTAGCTCTAGCTGGAACTAAATATTTATCAGAACTTTGGATGATTTTTTTAGTTATGTATCATGCATGTGGTGTGCAGTTTCCCAGGGAATTCTTCTGTTTGGCTTGGGATTTTTTTAAATGAGAGTCATCATCATCGCTGCTAACAATTTTAAATCCAACAAAGTAAGTGTAACATTTAAGAAAATGACAAAAGATTGATAAAAAGTTGTTAGTGGCACAGCCTTAAAGCTTCAAAAATGTCTATGTAGAAGACATAGAAAGCTCTCTCAGAGCTTTCAAATACTTAATGTAAAATGTAAAATAAATGTCAGCTTCATATCATGTCAGAAAACCATCATTAAAAAAAATTCATGTTAAGAATTGCACAAAGTCCAGAGACAAAATTGCAAGACTGTTAGAGGTCATGTTCCAAACCTTTGTTTATTTGGCCAAACAGATAGTCTCTTGCAAAACTGTATCAACAAAGATTTTGAAGAGGAAAAAACAATGCATTTGTAAACATTTTTAAACTGTCTTGCTTCAGATATGATCATGATCTTTTTCTCTTACATTACTTTGTAATATGTCAGAAATATTTGTGAATAGTTGAAATACTTTGTCCTTATTTTAAAGTAATCAGTAAAGGAGGCTGTTACTTGCTAATAATTGGAAATCTTGTTTTCATTTCTGGATTGAAAGTCTCATTTTTATTGCAGTGAAATGAACCAAAAGATGACAACCACAGTGAAGTAGCTCTTGTTATCAGATTTAAAAATAAAAGTACCTATCAGTATATTACAACAAGAGCATTATATGTATTATACAAAAGGAAGAATGACAATTTTCAACCTACCTTTTTTTAAGAACAGTTTCACAGGTAATTTAAGAGCTTCTGCAATATACAGTGTCCATTGCACAAGAAGCAGCAGCTACCATAGTTCCACACATGCTGCTGAACCTTCACAAACTTACATTCTTTGCCATCTAACAAGATAAACACATTTCAGTCTGGTTCATCACAGTGGATGAAGATGGTCTTTACCAGATATTACCACAGTGCTCTGAGATTGAGACTCCCTGGTGAAAAAAGAAATCTGTGCAAGACTGAAAGAATTTTTTGCCCCTTTACAACTGGCCCTTAGCACCCAGCACTTGAATGGATTCAGAAGGTAAGCAGAGAGAAGTACTCAGGTGACAAGAGGAGGATTTGGCGTCTCTGCTTTATGGATGCATTTCATTGTTACAGTCAAACAAGTACCACTGTAAAGACTTGTTACCAACTGAACTTGACAGAAGACACAGAGTAGTCTCAGTGAGTCTGATCTGAAGGAGCTTCAAGTCACTCACCGCTGCAGCTGGTTGTGCCGTAAGGCTGTAGGTGTCACCTTCTCTGGGTGTTTCTGAAGAGATGTGGTGCAGTCAGTCTGGTTCTGCCATGATCATTCTCCAGGTCTCTGTGCCCACCTTTTGAGGCAGCTCCGAACAGCCGCAGCCCCCAGCCAGCACACGGCAGGTACTGCCAGTTTCATAGGAGCCTCAAGGCAGATGGGCCTGAGGTCGTCCTAGCAAGGAGGTTGTATAATAACCGCCCTTCCTGCTTAGGGTTCAGTAAATAGGTAACTGTAGCAAGAGAAATTCCTGCTTAGATACTTAGACAAGCAGAAGAAATTGCACTAAATTAACATGAAAACATTTGAAAAATGTACTGTATAACCTCTTGCCAGCTTATAATTTAATCTTTTTAAAAGACATGTTAAACATTTTTTCCCCAAAAAAATCGAAAATTAAGATTCTTCATAAATTACAGGTACTGTGGCAGTGTGCATTTACTGAGGTCAAACTGAGTACACTGGAAGAGACTGATAGAAGATTTTGTTTCCAGATTCCATTCTATAGTCACCTCAGCTCTCATCTAAGCCATGTCATTAAGTCACTAGTGAGTGCTTTCAATAAACCCCCTTTGCTCTGGAGAAAAGCTTCCCCAGGTTCCTTCAATAAATTTCCCTAGACTTGGAGGTCAAAACATTGTTTTTTTAATATAGCTGGAGAGTACAATAACCACCTTAGCAGGAGTCAGATTAGTCATGAGAAGACAACCCTGAGCAGAAGAATGCTCATGACAGCAGCATCCAGCTGGAGAAAAGACACAACAGTAGCACCTGTCTCCAATCCAAGTGCCATTAGAGGTTGCTCCTCCTGCAAATGAGGTTCAGTAATGGCCTCGGAGACTGCTAAAATCAGAGACTTTGGATCAAGCTGTGCATTGGGACAGTCGCCTTAAAATCTGTTCAGTCTGCATTTAGAGATACACAAGATCACTATAGCTGCCTGCCTTTGAAATTTTAATTGTGTTAGTCATTAACTGTCAGCTGAGGCCCAGTTAAATAGGCAATTTTTATTTATATAGAACTACATCTCAAACACCAAATTATCAAAGTTTTTGTGCTAGCTGTAACACTTTCTTACCTGCTGTTCTATCCTGATGTCCTGTAGTGATGCAAAATTTTACGACTTCAGATTTTCCGCACCAATAAGAAAAGAAGATGAGCAATGCATTGGTGTAAACCTGAAAATTTAGAAATAAGAGATATTTTAGTGGTAAGTTCCAGGAGTGGTTTGAAAGAACGCAGAAACCTCCTCAAGCTTTGAAAGTGAACGCATTCTCAGAGCACACCTACTGCATCAAACTGACCTGGCAATATGTGAGGAAATGCATTTTGAACATCCGTAATCCTTTATTTGGTTGAGAGGAAGCTAACAATGGACTGAAGAACTTCAAGGATGACAAAGACAACTTCAACAATACCTATAGAGTTCAGACACCAGCTCTGTTTAGGTTTTAGGGATCACAAGTCCAAAATGAATCAAATCACACTGTAGTTGCTCTGCTTTTACCAATTGTTCCTGTGCACTTGTATGACCTCTTCAGGCCCAAGCCCTGTTCCTTTGCTTTGAAACAAACTGCCCTCTAGACAGTGCTTTTGCTTATTGCTTTGGGCTGAGATAGCTTATTTCTGAAAAACGAACAAGTTATTTTTTTATTTCTGTCCCCTCTTAAACTTGAAAACCAGTGTGGGTAACATTATTGAGATCAGGGTAGCAGTTTCTTTTCACAGCAAATAATCCAATTACTGTATCTGAGTGCTCACTGGGCTGTTCATGTTAGGTTGCATTTTTTCTCCTAAAAAATCTCCGATGTACCTCCCAAGAGCCAGATAGGGTATCATGCTAACACATGCTTGATACATGTCAAAAGTCCAGATCTAGCCTTCATTTTATTAAGAACAACAAAGCACAGTGGACCTGAATTTTCTGGATAAAGCCAGAAATAATCCCCTGCTCCATAGATCAGGCACTCCCTATCATTATTTTTCCTCAGTTTACTTCCCAATAGCTGTTAATAATCAACCAATTCTTTACTCTTAGTAATATATAACCTCATTCTGTAGTACACAGGCAGATTTTTACCACTTTACTCCTTTCCTGTAATCTAGCTATTAAAGGACTCCCCAAGACCCAGGAACAAGGCTCCGTTGCCATCAAACCACTCTTCTGCGGCTATCACAGACACCACATCCCCAGAGCAAACGGGCCCTTGCTACAGCATCTCTGTGCTCTATGTACCAGGAAATATTGTCTGTAATTGCACATACTGCATGTGTGTGTGTGTGTGCGTGCACACATGCATAGTGTGCCTAACAGGCTGAGGCCAGTATCAAGTGTTTGAACAAGGAAGCCAAGTATTTATTGAGTACACTGAATAAGGATGCCCCTCTCTGTGGCACAGCCAAATCCTGCCTTCCTCTGACCAGAAGATACTGAAGGACTTTTCCAGAAATTTTTGTTAACCTTCCATGTTGTGACTTTTTTACCTTCTGTTCAGGCCAGGAATAGTCCTCTTTTCACACTCTTCTCCCAGGTTTTAACTTGTCATGCATTTCAACAGCCCATGCTCTCATTTCAGACTCTCATCCAGAATCCTTTAGCTATTCACTCTGAGTTTGACAAACACCTGGAAAGACAAGGTACAGTGTGTACACAGATAATTTTACTGCATTTGCATGCAACACCAGTGCTAAAGTTGGGGATTGCCACTTTGTACTGGGTCTGGACTGAGCTGGAACTGGTTTTCCCCTATAGCAGCCCTCATGGTGCTGCATTTTATGTTGGGGGCTGGCACGGTGTTGATAGCACCCTGGTGTTGTGGCTACTGCTGAGCAGGGCTTACACAGCACCAAGGCTCTTTTTGACATTCCCCCCCTCCCCCGCAGTGGGACGGGGTTGGTAAGATCTTGGGAGGGGACACAGCCAGGACAGCTGACCCCCAACTGACCAAAGGGATATTCCAGACCATATGACGTCTGCTCCCTGAGAAGGCCTGGCATCGCCTCTTCATGGGAAGGAGAGAATAAATTTGTTTTCTTTTTTTTCCTTCTGCACGCAGACCTTTGCTTCGCTTTGCTTATATTAAAACTGCTTTTGTTTTACCCACAAGGGTTGGTCTATCTTATTCTCTTTACCCTCCTTGCCCTGTTGAGAAAACAAGGGGAAAGTGAGATGACTTGGTGGGTACCTGGCATTTAGCCAAGGTCAAACCACCACACACTTACAGGGGATTTCAGAGAGACTCTATCATTGCTCTGATACCATCCCCAGCAGAATGAGGGGACCACGTCACCTCTTCCCTTGCCTTTTGCCCCTTTTATGGGAGAAAAAAAGTCCTTTTAAGCACCTTTAGGTCAAAAACTCAAAGAAATGGACTCACCAGATTTTTCCCCCTGTCAGGCTGGCCCAAGACAGGATGTAGGAAGCAGGATTACTGCAGCATGCATAAACTGTGGCTTACTGCAAACAACAGTAAAAAGCCTTTCAAAGAAAACTGGCTTTAAAACAACAAAAGGACAGGAGGTGCGTCTTAAAGAGTGCCTGTCTTTCTCCTTTGCAAGGAAGCTGGTAATGTTAAGCTTCCACAGACAATATAAAAGCTCTCAAGTTGGGTGGCATAGTCATTTAACATTCCACTTGGTTTAAGAAAGATTATTTTTTCAAAATGGCTTAATTTTTAATAATATCAATTTAACAGAAACTAAGTATTCATGAACTCCACAGAGGCCATCACTTTATCAGTCAATTAAACATGCCTGGGACTGTCCTCTGGCCCTGAGGTTACATAGCACATAATACTTATATCCCTACTATTAAATCTATATCCATGCATCCATACAATTAAATCCTCTTCTCCCCAGTGGGCTGTCGATGTGCATTCCACCAGTGGCCAGCTGACCCCAGAGTGCTGACTGCCAGCCATACCAGGTGCTGTTTGGAGCAGAGGGGCTGGTGAGGGCTCATACTGTGCCAGTGTTTGCTGGGAGAGCTGGAGTCCACAGGGCTCAATGCTGCTGCAGGTCCCAGCTTCCCAGAACAGCACCTACAGAAATAGCCCCCAAACCACCCAGCCACTGCCCTATCTCACAAGTCCCAATTTAAGACATGAGAGGTGTGGCCTGAGTACTGTAGGCAGGTGAAGAGTGGGCTTTCTGAGGACACAGTGGTGTGATATGAACAGTAAAACACATCCCTTCCTTCAGAAATGCTTTGCCAATCCCCCCAACACAAACACACAGTGTGCCCCTCAGTTTGCACTGGCCTGCTCTTAGGGTGGCTGCTTTGCAAAAAGTCCTTTGCAGACCTACATATACAACAGAGCCAGCAAACAAGAAACCAGTCATCAAAAGCCAGAGCTAGGGCAGGTGGAATCATGGAATCAAAGCAAGAGGAGTGAGCACAGGGGAGGGGGAGAGGTTGTGGCCCTGCCCCCCCCATGCACTTCTCTCTACACAGACACCACCAATGTCAAGATATGGCTCTGGGACAGCCTTGCAAAAATCCCTATAAATAAAATCCCAAGGATGCTCATATCCAGCACCTCCACACCAAGGTCTGGTCCCTAGCGAGGGTGGTGACTGCTGTCCTCAGACATAATCACACCTGGGAAAAAAAACCCTGACTGTGGCTACAACCCTCAGGTCCTGCAAGCCAGTGAAATCAACACGCAGACAGATAGCTGTGTTTCTTGGCAGCTCTAAGGTGCTCTTGGCCCATGCAGCAGCCTGATGTGGAAGGAGAAGGAAGAGCTGCTCTTGGTCCCCCTCCTGCAGCGGTCCTTGAATGGCACCTTGTCAGTCTTCCCCCTTACAGCACACTCCCCATCCACAGAGGAAGCACAAGGGGAAGCCCCACTGATACTCCCCCTGGAAAAGCTGCACAGTCTACTAAAACACATTTTGCTCAGATTCTGTGTCTCAGATTGTCACACAGCTGCCTCACAGTGGTTCTGCCACCCCCCTCCCCCCCCACCCCCCCCCCCCCCCCCCCCCCCCCCCCCCCCCCCCCCCCCCCCCCCCCC
>NW_020799099.1:16992028-17022827 GCF_003259725.1 Athene cunicularia | reverse complement strand
CCACCGCCCCCAACCCACTGCCAATTTAGAGTATGCTTCTACATTATTTTATTCCCAGAGGAGCACAATAATACTTGTGTAGCACAAGTGCCCAGAGAAAAAAGGTAAGCAGCCAAAAGTATACCCTGATATGTGATCAGTAACAGATCAAAGGCAACATCCAAATTTTAAATTAGGAAAAAAAAAGCTGGCTGACTTAAAAGAACAAGTCTCTTGCCTATTATTTTGTTCCACCGAATGTTGGAACCTACTCATTCGATCTCAATACCAGTATTTTGGGATGCCAAGTACAAGTAAACTTTCTTCCCTTTATCCAGACCTTTCCCTCTAGGTATAAACACTGAGAGCAGCACAGTGAAATGCACTCTCACATCCTCAGCTTCAGGTCTAGCACAAGAGCAAGAGCTCCTCATGTGGGAGCTGATGTGATGTGTGCCACCTCAGCTGGTGATGACACCACCACAGTTCTCAGCAAAGACCAACCTGACATCCAGCCCGATGTGAGCGGAGAACTAAACCCAAATAAGCACCAAGCAGTGCCAGTTATGCTTTAAATGAGGAAAATAACTGGAAGATGATCTAAGGCAAAAAAATTTGATTAGTAGGATTCAGAGGGATGTCCAGGAGAGACACTTTGATTTCCATCCCTCTCAAGTTCTGAGGTAGCTCAGGAAATGTTATCATCTTACCCTTAGTTTCCTAGAGCGGCTGGAGAACAGGAGAAGTGATCCTATAGGGTTCTACAAGGTTTCCATGCCCAGACAGGATGTTTACTGTTCTCAGATATGAAATAAACATGATTCTCGTTATGGTCTTAGGGGATCCCTTTAGTTATTGTGCCCTGGAGTGTATAAACAGGGATCGAAGCTACTCACTAATATTAAACCCCAAAACTCTATAGCGTCCAACAATTTACATAGAAACCAGGCACCTTTATTGTGTAGTGAGAAGTTTCATTAAACTGTGAGCAATTCAGTTACCCTCCTGTCATATGCCACTGGTTTTATCCTGCTTATAAAAAGATATTTTAATTGGCTGAACTCCATTACCTAAGGCTGATTGCTAAATGCAAGTGATGTTTAACTACCCACAAGGTACATCGGGCATTTTTGTGGGGTGTTAGGAGACCTCGGCACTCTGGCAGCTTCACTGTGTATTATCAAGCAGCCGTGGCACACTCATGCTTGCTGGAAAACTCACTGCGAGCTACTCTGACAGCTTTTATGGGAGTAATTTGTTTGCCAAATAGAGATCTGTGACTGGGGCTTGAAAAAAATATTTCATTAATATGAAAAACAGGCAGAGAAAGTACATGGTACATCAAGCGATGCCTTCATCACCTTACAGCCTCTGAGCTGCTTACATAGGTGGTTAGAAGGCTAGACAAAAATTATAAGGGTTCAAATACGGCTCGGCCGCAGAGCTCCAGTCCACAGGCTTCTTACTCAGGCTCTTTGTAACACTATTCCTCATCTTATACTCAGCCATCCCCTCCAGGACACCACTTAGTCCAAAGAGTGTGTTTGACATCACAGCAAACACACAAACAATGACTAACCCTCCACAGCTGGCTGGGACCAGGTGGCCCCTAACTCATGCAATTTCATTTTTCTCTCAAGTTTTGTCAGAGGTATGAGTTGTGCTACTAAAGACATCAGTCAAATTCAAACTCTGATGTTCCCTGATGAAGTTAAGATTTTCCTTCCCTGACATGCAAGTCTGCTCTCTTCCTGATGAGGGACCCTCAACAGAGGAGACCCATTCAGTACCACTCTCTGCACTAGCTGCTCCAACTGAAATCCCCTACGTATTGCAAGTAGGTCCTAGTGCAGTTAGCACACTGCATAAAAAAACCCATATAGGGCAACAACCTGAGCATGCAGCAAACAGATCTGAACTGTGACCCTTTGAGAGGCAATTATAAGTGACACCACAGGAGGCACAAATGGGGAAATGGAAGCAAACCTGCAACTGCACCCACCAGTGTGGAACTGCCAAACAACTGGACTCCATTTCTGTCCCCAAAAGGCACTGACACACACTTCAACTGGTGAGTTTTCCAGTGGTTGGTCTGCCTGGGACAGCCCGGGAACACAGCATCTCCAAACCACACACGCCTGCCAACAGTGTAATCAAGTGTAAACAAGGTAATCTTGCAACATGCAAAATAATATGCGAGGGGTATTTTCAAACCTTGCTATGGCTGCGTCTCAACACCCAATGTGGCCAACCCATGCTTCAAGTCTGATCAACAGGGCAACAACACCCTCAGGGGATTTGTACTGACTGCACAAATGAGCTCCACCCTTTGACGACTGTGCTTTTGGGAAGACAAACATCTTGCACCCCTAAGGGAACTGTACAGAGCTGCAGCAGCAAAGGCACAGGCTGCTCCAGCGGTCTCGGGCTTTGCCCACCCGCCTCTTCCAGCCAAGGAGTGAGGCTGCCCAAGGAGCTCCCCAAACACATTCAAGGGACTGGTAGGAATTTTCACTATGCACTTCTCCACACCCTTGCTTATACTTCTGTAAGGTAACTCAACTCACCCACATGGCAGATTATGAGAAGTGGGAAAATGCTTATATTGTGCACCCAGAGGTATGTAAATGCCATTTACTTGGACTTACTCACAAATCCTGCTGCTACACACTGTCCTCTTGATACACAACCAGAGTGGTCAACTAGCCTAACCGGAAATAGAACTTAGTTAAAAGCAGCAGCACAATTAAAATCATCCTTTATCCAGCATTATATTGAAGGGGGGAAGGTTACAAACAAGTTTCATCTGTAACTGCCAGAGCCTGGATCTCCAGCTCAGCTTTTTTGCCAAGGCCACAGCCCAGCAAGGCAGGCTAAAGCGGTTTGGGACCCAGCTGTCATTGGTTTCTGTGGCACAAGATCTGGTCCTTCATTAATACCAGACAAAACACCTTTCTTCTGATTAAAATGAATCCTCTCAGGTGCTCAGAGAAATACACCTGAGGTTCTCTCCTGAAGGAGCTGCTGAACAGGGCATCTAGAAGGCCACTGTGCAGAAAGCACAGAAACCCAGAACAACATTACAAAGGAACCTGGGCAGCCATGAGACAAGCAAGCAGATCAGACACTGATGAAATCCCCATGCTCCCTGAGCTGTTTCTATGTCATTTATCTCAGTCACTAGTTAACTTTTAACAGACATTTCCCCTGTCCCTTGCCAAGCAGTTGGCAGACTCACTGCAGAAGAGCCACATGTGCTCCAGTAAACAAACATCCAAGCAGCGTTCCAAAGCGGATGTAGTAAATTGAGTTCTTACTCCAAGTAAGAATTGTTGTCTAAAATCCTATTTCTCCTGTACCTGAAAACAAACAAACTTCTTTTTGCCCACATCAAAGAACTGAAGTAAAACATTCTTTTCTTCATCATATTCTGCTTTGTGATAGTTTTTTTCTTCCAACCTAGATAGAACATGCCATTCCTATCTCCTACGCAGAGCACTCTACAAGGCTCCAAAGTGGATTGTTTAATTAAATAACAGCTATCAACATTCAAAGTCTTTTACAAAGTGTCTTTGCACCAATACTAAACCAGGGCAGCATCAGGGCAAGACAAAGAGAGAGCTCTTGCAGCCTCATATTTCAGCACACTCCAGTTTTGCTGCAGTTTCCAGTCTAGCCCACAGTGACATCAACCTGCCAAAATCTCTTCAACCAACCTATGAGCAATTTTACAATCACTGTACTTGAAATATGGGCACGCTCACCTCCAAATTGCAAACACTCAAGCCGCCTCCTCTGATTCCAGTCATTACAACCCTCTGGGCTGGCGGAAAGGTTGCACTGCCCCCAATGACTCCCAGCTGAGGGCAATGACTGCCCCCAATGACTCCCTGGGCAGAGGGCAAAGGCAATACCCACCGCCCAGCTGTGCACCAGGGGACCCAGTGCCAAGCCAACGCCATTCCGGATGGGTCCCAGCTGTGCCGGTTTTCCCCAGTGGGAGCAGAGCTCTCCAGTGGAATAAACCAGCATGGGCACAGCCTGGGCTAAGGGGGCTGTGCTGCCCCGTGCAGGTGTGCCGGCTCACATGGGTGTCCCAACACCCGCACACCTTGCCACAGTGGGGTTTCTCGCCCCTGGCAAGGCCCAACCCTGCCACCCCTCCCCCTGGCTTCAGTTAGGGCTGGATCAAGCCCCTGGTGGGAACAGATTCAAACCAAGCCTCTACAAATCAAACTAGAAAAAGCCTCCCTCCTTTACCTCCAAGCCTTTGTAGTTGGGCACTCCACAAAAAAAACCCCTCCTGAATTTATACAGCCTATCAAGCCTGCACTGCCCACCCTACGGTGCAAAGGGCGCCCTAGCAGTCGGGATCCTGACGGGTACCCCATCTGACTGCAGGAGCGCGGGCACTGCCATTGCTTCTAAGCATAACCAAATCCTCAGTTAAGTAATAAGTGGCTAAAGACTGTGAATTCAGAACTGGCGTATTTCTTTATCTTGTCTACACTAAGTATGTGCGTGTGTGCTTTGAAGCTGGATGCACTCACTGCAACACATGTGGAGGTACAGCTCCCCAGCCTCTGTGCAGGTTGCATCCTCTCTCCTCCTGACTTTTCTTCCTCTTCCTCACACAGCTCTCAAAATTTCCCAACTGCACTTTTTCTCTTACACTCCAGTTTGTTCCAGGAGCCCAATTTTCTTCTCTCCATCTTCCAGCTCTGTGTTGCTGCTGTAGTCTTGAGCTTTTGATGAAAAACAGGCTATCAAAGCCTTTATCCTCAGCTGCATACTTTTAAGTTTAGGCCCCTGTCTACCAGGAAGATTCACGTTAGGCATAAAGCACTGCACCTGGCAGTGTTTGCCAGATCCTGCCCAAACAATAATAAAGTTTCACTGCCTCAGGACTTACTGAACCCAAAATACTGTTTTCCCTGGCAGGAGAGGCCAATTTACTCCTCGAGATAAATATTAAGAAAACCAGATTTTTTTGACTTTAGGAAACCAGAACTTTTTCCTGGAGCCACAGTCACACCCTTCGTGCCAGCAACACTGAGCTATTTTTAAAAAGTTAATTCCTGGGGTATTTTCCTAATAGCCATGTAGCAGGGGGACATTCTGTCAGACACACATTGCTATTATTACTCCATCTATGCCTTGTGACTATGACCTTCCAAATTCAGGGAGATTAGCCAGCTGTCAAGAGAACAAAAATAATTATTCTCTTTGTAACCTTTCCTCTATTGTTTGTTTTCCCTGGGCAGCAGCTTGGTCCTGGCAGGGAACCACCTTTTAGTTCCTGCTCTAAGACTCCATCACATCTTGGAAAAGTCCAAGTCCCAAGTGTTGCAACTTGGACCTTCTGCATACTAAAAAAAGAAAAAGAAAAGAAAAAAAGAAAATCAAGAAAATCTTGTACTTCTTGCCAATGTTTCAACAAGCAAAAACTGAACCAAAACCCAAGTGAGGTACCGTTGCACATCCATATATATTTTCTATACCTGAAACAATACCATTAGTAACTTAAAATGACCAAGGGGCCATCAGCCATTCCAACAACTATACTGTTCCCTTCATCTCAGGGCATGACAGGTAAATTGAGTTTGTGACTTTGTCAGTAATTCTAATAAAAGCGTGAAGTCCATAGCAAATTATGATACAGACCAGTATCAGCTTGGGGACCTCTTGTTAAAATAGCATTAAGAGACAGAGCAGCTAGCTGTTCTCTCCTCTGTACTTGTTCAATGGTTTAAAATACAGAACATTTTTTCTAAGACTATGTAAAGATAAACAAAGATTAAAATTAGGGCAAATATCTCCTTCCTCTGATTTCATTGTCTGAACCCTCATAAAACTCTCCAGTAAGCAAGGTCAGACCTCATCTATTTTCTATTAATACATACATTTTATTTCTGCTTGCCCACAGTCCGTGCCTGGCAAAAGCACTCCCAAGCAATCAACCTTTCACTCCCAGCTCCTGACCCCATTTCTTTTCTCCCATCCTTTTACATTTTCCAGCCTTCTGGCCGCCTCCTAATGGTGAAATCAGTTTTTTGCTGCCTGAGACAAGAGAAGAGGCAGTGGCAAAATGCCCTTATGAAGAAATTGGCTCTTGCTGTGTTTTGTACCTGCCAGAGCAAGTCTGAAGCCGTCTGTCCTCCTCGCCCCAACCCGCTCTGTTGCTGCTGCCCTCAGCAACGCTTGTAAGGCCACAAGACATGGCAAGCTGTGGAGCAACCCCTCGTGGCTCTGGTTTGCATCTTGTTGCACTTACCCTGTTACTGCAAATGTACCCTGAGCTAAAAGACTCTTTCAAAGTCAAAACCTAACTTACTGATACACAATGAGTCCAGCAACTGTTAACAGTGGATTTTGAAATTTAAAAAATTTTTCCCCTGC
Source organism: Athene cunicularia (assembly GCF_003259725.1). Taxonomy (NCBI): domain Eukaryota; kingdom Metazoa; phylum Chordata; class Aves; order Strigiformes; family Strigidae; genus Athene; species Athene cunicularia. Next base: position 17,016,449 of record NW_020799099.1, on the reverse strand, counting down.
TCTTTTCCTTCTGCTTGATGGGTCCATCTTCAAACTCTGTCCTAGAGAGGTGTTGAAAATAAGATACCGTGAGATACATGCAGGCGAGAGCTTCACTCACTGGCACAGCCCATCTGTTCCACCTCCCTCCTGGAGCTCAGCTACTAACTCAGAGACAGCAGGGCTAAGCTTAGTGTCACCACTATGCTAGGAAAGTACATTTACAGAAACTCAGCTGATAGCAAAGTTACAGTAAAGCTTTTAGTTCAAACGGTGCTATGATGGTTTTTTTATCAGCTGATTTTCTGGCCCATGAATTCCAGCATCGTTCATTTAACTCAGAAATAATATTTAATTCTCATGTATGTCAGAATCACAAAATTTACTTTGCTTCTTCAACATCAAACTTAAGGAAAAAATAGGTTTTTTTGCTGAGCTCTCTAAGGCTGAACACTAAAATAATTGCTGGATGAGGAAACAACAAACAAAAAGTTATCAACAACTTCCGGCTAATTTCAGAGGGCAAAAGGGAAGGACTTCGTTCTGCAAAAAAAGAACAAAGTTCCAAGAGAAAAAAAGTAAGCATTTTTTCCTCCAGTCAATATTGCTTACAGTAATTCCAGTGGTTTATCTACATTTCTAGACTCTTTATTTGTTCTCGCAGACATTGAAAAAAAAAAAAAATCAACTTTCACCCCCACTCTGAACAAGCTTCGGTGAGGTGCAACAGATGACAAGCTGACTGTGCCTCTAGCAGGCAGCCAATTCCAATACTACACCTTTATTTGTATATGAGGAACGGCATGTATATACAGATATTTTTAATATATATCTTACATATATATACATAGAAAAGATATATGCCAATTCTGCATTCAGGTAGAACATGTAACAGGAGTTGCCTGGGGAGTGCTACTAAGGCTGGGCAGTGCTGGGAAGGCAGGACCTCCCAAATGCCTCCCTGGGGTTTGCTGGGGGAGCAGGCACTACCCAAGAAGGAACAACCTCCCTTAGCACCATTTTTTCGCCATTTCACAGGTGCAAATCCTCAGCAGTTTGTCAGGCTCCGCTTGTTACAACGAGAGCCTTGAGTCTCCTGACAGTTCAAGAGGGTTCAAAGAAACATAACATGAGCTAGTTAAAAATGCCACTTGGGGTGTCTATATACACCCACCCCGCTCCAAGCCAAAATCACCGAGAGCAAAGTTTGTACAGCCTAATAGCTCATCCTGCCTATCTCTCCTCTCCTCTCCTGCAGGGCTCTTCTGAAGCAATATCTGTTCTGTTGCCTTACCTGGTGTGCTTTGAAAGCCCCAGGTGACCCCCTCTGCAAAGCAGGCATGCAGTCCATAGCCCTGTGTGCGTCCATACTGTTAAGAGGACAAAGAGGCTCTGAGCCCAGCCATACTTTTCCTGACCTTCAGCCAGAATTTTTACTTCAACAAATTTGAAATGTCTCCTCTCAAAGAGACCACCCAAAACATCTTTGTACAGCTCAGGTTATGTCTTAATCACCTGGTCAAACTTAAGACATGCTGCTTTTTTGATCTTTCCTGGTTAATCAAACTTCAGTCGCTTTGCCATTGTCAGTGCTGCTCTCAGGATTCCTCATAGACAGTGATCTCCTCCTACTTCAGACAGCTGCAGAGAGCCAGGCAGCACGGTAACTGCAAACAGTAGTGTGTTCCTACAGCTGACACTAGTGAGACCAGGACAACTCTCAGACAGGGCTCACCAGAGGAGCACTAGAACCTGTGCTGAGTTCCCTGTTGCTCTTGCTAGACTGCTTTTGAAACTGGAATGAGATAAGGTCTGTCTGCGCTGTGTTGCCGTGTGGACACACTGTTTTATTACCAAATCCATTCGCAAACATCAGTTCACAGTCATCTGCCTGCTTTGTTTGTGGCACAGAAAACATCTCCTTGCAACTGCTTCTACGGCAACTTGAAATGTCAGAGGGCTTAAGCACACCCAAAACCCACTGCAAAGGTATTCAATTTAGAGCCCTTCCTCCTCTTTTGGTCCATGATCAATCTATTTCCCACAGGTGGAATCAGAGGCAGGGACTGCTACAGAGAAATAAAAACGATCAAGAAACAAATGACAAATAACATCCAAGTAATGCAGGTAAAACCACCGCCACAAGCATTCTGGCTCTTTACTGAGTAAATTCCACATGTCCCATATTTTCCCTAACACTTTACAGTTACACAGTGGCATTTTTTATTAAAAAATAATGTAAACTATATCACCAATCCTATTGTATAAAATAACAGAAGGTTACAGACAGTGTGCAGTGAGTAGCTAGGCAATGAGGCTTCTCGCATGACAGTTCTGTGAGATTTTGACACTGTGCCAAAGCCTGACCATGGCCCTGGATTACAGCCACTTAGCAATGCCTCTAGGTTGCTCTTCCCACCACACAATTCATCACTGTCCTACTGTTAGCATCAGCATGCTCTGAATGCCAAACGGCAAGTTTTGGGTCAGGGTGTGTTTCACGCTTTGTGCTGATGCAAAAGTGATGCCACAAAGTGGCAGGAGAGGAGGCATTGGGCTCTCAGACATCTAAAGAACTGATGGAGAAAATCCTGTGCCACTGTAATAGACAGATTGCTTTTGGAAAGTCAGTAGTGCCCACATAGGTGATGCTATCATTATTAATAAACTTTTATACTGTGCCATAGTGATCCATGCGAGATCTTACACTATATGCTGTATGAACAGGGAGATTTCTATTCTGGGGAATCCCACCTGAATTTATGGGACAAAACCTTCAAAATAGTGTTTCCCTCTCTTCTTTGGGATACTTTAAATGTGAACATATTCCTTTCAGAGAAACATTTTTGTTCTATAAAAATATTACTTAACCCCTGCGATACCCTCCTGACAGTGGTCCAATCATCCAAAAGAAACTTCCCTCTCAGATAAATTCAGCACAGCCTACTGACATCATTTAATGCATTTCTCTCTTCACTCAGCATTACAAAATTGTTCGTCTCCTGTGCGTGAGAATTTCCTTTCAGGTCCAGCCAAGGCTAATATGAAGGACAAATACTCTCCTCACTCATGGCCTAGTAGAAACTCTCTTGAACACCTCAAGTTTTCTGCCTAATACCTAGGGAAACATGACCATCAACATCTCATATCCTAAATGATGTCAGACTTGAGAATGCAAGCAGGCTTTTACTTCAGTTAATCTGTCCTTATCCTCCTCTGGTACTGAAAAGAACCAATATTCTGTAAATCTGAGATACTTCGACTCAAGGCACTAGAAAAAAGAAATCACTATTTCTCACAGGGATTGCTGTGAGCAGAGCTTTAGCTGAACAAGAGCTGTCACACCAACCTCCTCCATGAAAAGTTAAGTGCCAGGAAGGGAGCAGAAGTGGGGGGGGGGGAAAGGGGGAGGAAGGGAAGAGAGACAGAGGGGTGAGGTAGAGATAGAGAGAGAACACCACCATCCACACACCCCCAAAACAGAAACAGATCCATTTTAATAATTTTCTCCCTCAAATACCTTCCCTAAGAATATTTTTCCCCCTTAAAAATATATCTTTAATAACAACATTATCAATATTTATTTTTGTTATCACTTTGCCAGTGAAAAGTGGGGCCACTTTGAATAGTTAATATTTTCTCTAAATGAACCTGTAAATTTTCACAGTTTTCATAGCGACTGGCCTGGAATGAATATGTGCCCTGATAAAGTGCAACGACATCTCACTAAAATGTAACTAACATACATTTTATTTGGCAAGAAGGCGGAATCTCCTTCTGGAAATTGTTTGTAATTCAGAATTTCTGGGTTACTCTGTTAAGTTCATAATGAAAGAGAAGCCATTCATAGAAATAATCTGTTAAATCCAGAGCAGAAAATTCATACCTAAGGACACACACCAGCACATGTGGGACAAGATGATGTGAGTTTATCCTGGCTGGATTCTTATCTGTAGACTTTGTGTCAATCTGCAGATTTTCACTGTCAGTACAGCTACAGCTGTCCGCACTACCAAGCTAGAACACACTAATTAAGTCTGGTTAACTCTGAATCCTGCCCCCAATGTGTCCAACAAACCTCCAGACAGTTAAGGAAAAACTTGCCTGTTTTTTTCAGCAACAGTATGAGCTATTGAGACTTGTCAGAGATGCTGACATATAAATATGCTTCACGAACTTCAGAGTTTTGACTGCTTCACTCTATTTCCTGAATGCATTATGCCCGCAATTTCCCCGCTCTGAATCACACAGCTCATCCGTGTCAAAATAAATTTATCACCTATTAATTTCCATTCTTCTGCCCAGACAGTTATTTCACACCTCCAGCAGACAAGGGCAATGCAATGGCAGGGCATCAGGTTGCTAATCTACCATCACAGAGGAGGTTACAGCATTGCCCCCCTCTGCAGCATGCATGCTTGGCACTATTCTAACGGTAGGTATCTGGCAAAATATAAAACAGACATATTTTTTCAGTTTTGATAGAGCTCTTCCCTGAGTTCACGGACCTGGGTGTCCAGTTTACCTCCTTCAATTTAGAAAGAGATGCAGGTTTTCTTGTTCTGCTGTAATTGATGAAGGCTTTTTCCCAAAAAACATTTCACAGGGAAGTTCAACCCTACATAGAAAACATTTCATAAATGATGAAAAGCTGTCACCTTTGATAATTCCCTTTTCAAGAGAAAACAACAAAACAGAAAACAAGCATATTTTAAAGAAGCAAGAGATAATTCTTAAAGGAAACTAAATCCATGGATTTGACACAGGAGTGCTACAGCCACCTGGAGCTCCACTTCTTAACCATCTATGTCCAAAATAAAAAAACCAAAACATTTTCTAGTGTGGAGTAACCCAATCTCTCACAGGAAAGCTCTCCATTTGATTAAAACCACTGTATCCTGTCTCTCAGCCAAATTAAACTCAGTTTTGCTTTAACTGTAATTCTGCTTTAAGATGCCTCCCTGTTACAATCAGAGCAGGTGTATTTTTCCACGAGAAAGTACTGGCACAATCGCAAAGGAAATGTATTTATCATCACATTTCCACCCTAATGCCTGATTAAAGCAAAAGCTGAATAAATTCGTTGTTTTCATATTTGGGAAATCAGGTGGTCAGCACCAGCTCTCTCCCATCTGAACATCATTTGACACTGCTGCCACTTGCCAGCGGGAAGTGTGGCTGCTTGCTGAATGCTGCTCTGTCAGCACAGCACTGCAGTCTCTCATTCAGAGACATTAATTTAATTAAGAACATTTTAAAACAGACAAAAGGCAACTAAAAAGCCTGTCAGTCATTGCATACAATTTCCCAGATTCTCTTCTTTGAATATATGATCTCATCACAGATGTGCCACTGATGCAACATGCAAGCTCAGTCCTCTTGACTGTGCAATGCCTGTAGCACACAGTAAAAGAGCTCTCCCCTTCATAAATTTACTGAGCTCAGTGGCAGCATCTTCTTATCCCCAAACTATTTTAAAATGGTGGTTGCTTTTTAGAAGTACCTTATAATGTTCTCAGATTACCAAAAAACAGTTCAACAGATTTCAGACACGGTGCTTTTAAAAATACACCTAGAGGATTCCTTCTGTAGCATGAAAACGAAGAAGGGTTAAAACCTGGGACACCTAGTGAACACAAGTAAAATCTTCCTCCCAGAAATCCAGGTCAGCAGGGGTTAGCACTGTTAGATGAAGAGCTATGCTTTGTCTACACCTTGCATCCCTAAGCCTTGAAGGAAGTCACTCCAGGGGGACCACTGGCACAGAAGATACCCGTTAGCAGTACCAGCAAACCTTCATGTGGACATCTGGGAGGTGAGAAAAACTCCTCAAGCCAGATGGGCCAAATATCATACCAGAACCAGTGATTGCAACAAATTCTACCGTTACTCTTGGAATCTCCACCTCAGGGAACTCTCCAGCCTACTGTGTACAAGCCCTTTAGGTTGCAGAGTGCCAACAGTGTCCAACAGCTCTGATGCGAGACACACATAGAGGCTCTAATGCTGTGACCATTACAGTGGCAGCTACTGGGTTTATATTTTTCAGTGTTGTAACAAACAGGTAAATGTTTAGTTCTGGATGCCCATACAAACCACAGTTAAATCAACAAGCAATTTCTCTACATACAAACCATGATACTGATGAAGTACTAGGGTAGACAGTCCTCATAGTCTCCATTTGCTGCAGATACTAGGTACAGGTTTATCCCAGAAAAAATAATTCAGTGGAGGCTTTTCAAATATTGGTATTAAATACCTTGAAACTGTAATATATTAATCCTTTGAACTACAGTAGCATCCCAAAAACCAACTGTAGTTGGACCTTGCATAAGTGTACAGGAAAATACATCCATGCTTTAAAAAGTCAGTCAAATCAGGCACACACTGGAAAAAAGAAAGAAAGTTCTAATGAAGTTAATTGAGCACAACTCAGTGGCAGAGGCAGGAACAAACTTCTAGTCTCCTCAAATCAGTTTCATATCCATGTGTTTAATGTTGTCTCACTGGTGCTTAAAAGAAACAGCAGTGAAGCGTACCATCACCAGATCAGCACAGCTTGAGAGATACGATTCTCACAGCTCACACAAACATCAGCAGTTCACAGCACATGAGGAAACTTCAGCAGTGCTCTTTAATGCTCAGTCTGTCAAAGTTTCATGCTCTGATAGCTCTGCCAAAATTGTGGTATCAAATGACAAATTATCGTACCATCCCGTTGACTTGCCCTGAAATACACTCCCTGAAACGCATTCAAGAAACGTCATAAATGCATGCACTCAGAAGTTGCAAAAATAATAACCCCAGGAAACCAAAAAAAGGAGGTAACAATAGCAGAATTCATTGCAAGAGCAGCAGCATATCAGCACGACAGAAAATCAAGTCCTAACAATGTGCAGAAGCCATGCAGAACCAACATGACTGCTGTCATTGTGTTTAAGAGCAAAAGAGACAGACAAATCAAACACTGGAGCACATAGTCAAGTTTCCTCCAACAATTCAGTATGGAAGTTACTGGCCAAAACAATGTTATTTACTAAAAGCTTCAGTATCTCACCTCAGTGTTCATCAGGGCAGATCAAACTGTTTTCTTTCTAACTGTCATTTTTTTTACTCAACATAAATTCTAATAGGAGACACAGGGAATGAGACATATCCAGGAAAAAACACAGTCTGAATTGTTCCATTTTACTTTTCTCCTTCTGGATCCAAATCTACATCGCTAATGCTGGCAGAAGTATTTACCAACAGGAGACAGTGACCATCTCGGTTCTCAGATAAAAATGCATAACGATCCTCACTGAGCAGGACTATCAGATTTGCTCCACTATTTCAACAGCAGACCGAGCTACTACTGCAAATGTACTTATTTTTTTGCAGCTATTTACTATGACTAGTGAATCATTAGTGAATCTGCATTAATGTCGGATTTCCTGTGTTCAATTTTAACTGTAAAGAAATTGTTAGGCCTGATCACAGGCTGAGTGAGAATAACATTTATCTCTTCAGAGGTGGTAAAAGGAAAGAGAAAGGAGACAATAACTAGCATGAAACAGAACCTGTGTTGCAGGGGAGAACTGGAGACTTGCATCCCCCAGGTTTCTACTTAGTACCTTGCCTTTCAGCTCCAAGCTGAATGAATTGCCACTGGAAGATACTGCAGTCTTGCTCAGTAGTTGTATACAAATCTCAGAGACAGTAAGGGAAACAGCAGGATATGAAAGCCCGCTAAAATGAAAAACCCGAGGCATGAAAAAACAATACAATGCTGCTATCAGTGATACATCTGGTAAACAATAACTGAAATAGCTGATGGTTGCAAAAAGGGGGTGCAAAGAAACTGGAAGGCAGAATCAGCTATATATCAAATAAAATATTATTTATCAAATAAATTGCTTATTTCTTAAGATATCTGTATGTAACAAGTGTGTTACGGTACACTTGTCACATTAAATGACTGTCCACAAGACATTATGTGTGTATTTGATAATCTTTTCTTTCGCATGAAATATTCTTCAGGTCATGTTTTGAATGTCTTCTAAGAATCTGAGCTGTTGGCTTACTGAATGAAAAGTGCATCTCATTCACACATGACTGTGCCTGAGATCTCTCAAAGAGGCCAGACCTACCTGTGGGTCTCTGGCAAAGCAAACGCCAGTTTCAGTAAAGGTCGTAAACACATGAATACCTCTTAAACAAATAATTACACTAGCGCAATACTGGGAGAACAGATTCATTCCAGACTTGCACTCAATTGAGAGTTTCTGGATAACAAATTTGTTCAGCAACACTTGACATTAATCCCTTTGTTCTCTGTACATAGTAAGCTGCTCCCCTATGTTTTCTGTAGTTAACAGAGACTATGGGGACCTGTCTGTTACCTGCAATTACTCTAAACACTGAAGAAAGAGCACAATTTATCCTTTTTTCTTAATAGTAAAAAACCTTCCACCCTGACAGGACCTTCTGAATGCCTATACAAACATTTTATTTTACGTCTCCCAGGTTTCCCACAGCCCTTCTTTCCCCTTTGAATGGTTTCAAACTCTCCCAGTAACACCCGACTGTAACTCCCACTTGCACTACCAGTAATCTCCAGCCCTACCGATATCTGAAGAGGCCCACTGGGAGCCTGAGGACTGTGGGTCTTTTGGATTAGCCTACAGTAAAATATTCTTTTTAATTAAGCATAATTTTGTATAATTAATCTGCACAGAAAGCATTAATTTACCTTGCTATCTCAGATTTCCCCAGAGAAAAACTTTACAGTTCAAATGATCCCCACATCTACTGGTATAAATCATCGTACCTTAATAAGGCAGCCTGCGAGTACTAAGAGCTTCCCACACACTCATTCTAATTAAAACAGAAATGCTGCCATATACAGCATGCTCATGAATTCCAGCCTTCAGCAAAAACAAATCTTGCCATAAGATTTGCTCTGTAGAGAGAGGCTTTGCTCCATTCACAGCTCTGGTGTTCTGCATGTGTCAGCAACCCAGGAATTGCCAGTACGAGCCAAGTCAACCACAACCCTAGTGACTAGGCAGTCTAGTTTCCCAGACTTGCCCCCTTTGGAAAGCCGTTTCCTGCAGTTCTGTTCTTATTTACTAAAATCAAGGTGCCTTCCACTTTTAGTAAGGCTGTGCAGGATTTTGCCTGGTATAATTAGAGATGTGCCCTGCAGTGTGTGCACTTGAGCACCAGCTTTGTTCATTTTCCTTGGAGGAGGGATAGCAAGTTGGGGATTCATTTCATGCACCGTTAGCAGCCCTCAGCAGCCCTCAGTCCTGTGCTGTGTTGAGAACAATTGCACCAGAGAGGGAGAAGAATTCAAAAATATTTAAAATTGACAGGAAAAAGGTATCTCAGGCTTTAAGCCCATGCTGGGCACCATACATTTGTGCATTTTCAGGTTGTCTCTACCCTGCAGTCAAAGCTGGGCACACACAAAAGACACAGTCACAGGTCTGCACAGTGTCACAAGCAATGTCTCCCCAGCAGCTAATCTGTATGAGCTGTGGACTGGACAGACACCTCCAGAAAGATGTTTTTTTTGTGGATAAACAGAAATTAACTTTGGTCTGTGCTGAACTGCTTCTTTATTCTTCTCTCTTGACCGATTAGTTGTGAGTTCTGAGTAACTACACCACAGAAGTCTGGGCTATCTTGTAGGACACAGTGGTATAATGAAATAACTATTCCCTGTAGCAATTCGTGCTCAAAAAATGCATGGGAATTGCTGTCAACTTGGTCAGTATTTATTCTTATTAGCTGCCATTTGTACAGGTGGGAGGACTGTGTGTGTAAGGCTTGTTGCTTCTAAAGAAGGGCAACAGCCCATCATCCACAACCATGCTGCTGTAACACTGGAGCAGCTGCATTAAGAAATGTACAGAAATACACATTATTACCTGGTTTGGCAAGGGTAGGGATCAGATATCAGAGATCAGCAAGTTCACACTCCTCAGTTCCTCCAGGAAACGGAATTTCAGCGTTGAGAGGACAATCCTGAAGAAATGCAAGGAATATGAAAGTCAGATTCTCCTTCTCTCCTTCTGCATGAGAGTTTCAAATTGCCCTTTGATTTCAGAGAGTTTTCCATTTATAGTTAATTGTTATCTCATTATGTCTGGAAGTATTCACTTAAATAATAAATTAGTTATCCACTTGGAATAACAGGTAACATGATGTACTGTGCAGGCTTTCTAAAAGCACCATGTCTGCTTTCAGGAGCATACATGCACCTGGGAAGCGAGGCAGGGAAAGCAGGCAGGAAAAGACACCCCATGTTCATATATGAAGAGGAAACTGGGAGAATGCAGAATAGGCCTGAGAAGGAACCAGAGTTAAAAGCTGAGCACTTGGTGAATAATAATTCTTTTCTGAGTCTCAAGATTTTGGCTGACTTACTGACAAATCTCCATAGAACATCTATTATACTCAGTATCTCTGTCTTCTGCATACTCATTTTTTTTCACTTACATGAACTTTCCAAATTTCAATCATCTCGATGAAAACAACATAATTTTAATTTCTTAATACTTCACTTTAAAAAGTTACAATAAAAAATGGCTTTTGGTCCAAATACGGTTCTCTTCTAAATACTCCAAAATGTGCTGGGACAATTGTTACTGCTTGACTACAAACAAGAACAACCCTATACTTGATGTACCTATACTTGTGTATGAGAAATCCTACCATTTCCCAAGCTGCATGGTTATCATTAAAAAAAACCCAGTCACTCAAATAGTTGGGAGAAAAAAAAAAAAAAAAAAAGGGGAAAGCACACCTCTGAAATTCATGAAGTACATGTGCACTCATACACAAAACCTACCTACAGTATAATCCTTCAGGAATTGAATTTATAGTTTTGGAGGGTTTTATATGACCAAAGGTTATCAGCCTGTCTTGCATCAAGACTTTCCTTCCTCTTCTGTGGAGCTCACACTGAACTAGAGTGGCGGTGGGGGAGGATGATTACTTACTGTTTTGCACTCTAGGTCGGGATTGACAAGCAGGCTTTCAACATCAGCCAAAAAGTAATCAGCAATTACACATTGTATTGTGTGATGAAGACCATGCTGTGCACATGTGGAGTGTTCTGGCTGCATACCATCTCCTCGCCAAGAGTTAATGAGATAATTTTTCTCCTTGGAGGCTGCGCCACTGTTAAATCCATGAGTAAAGGCAGCCCTTGCACAGGCAGTACCTCCCATAGAGCAGGCCTCTGAAACAAAACATTACCTAATTGTAGGCTGCAACTCAATGACTAAAGCCAAGAAAGGCTCCTCCTCTCTCTGACAGTAACTGCTCACAAGTGGGATGTGTTATTTGAACGTGAGCAGCTTCAGGATCTGCGTGTATACTCTTAAGGCTGTTTACATCCCTTCAACATGTCTGTGGTGGGTGGCCTTTCTCTGTTTTGTTTTTGATTGTTTCTACCCCCCCTCCCCTCTTTCCCTCAAAATCATTATTATTCTAATTGCTATTCCTTAGCCTGATTAAAGTGCTCTGTCTATAGGAGGTATTTTAAATTTTGATTTAATAAAACAAAACAACAACACAGCAGAGAACCCTCAGGTCTTTGAGTGGATTCAGGCAAATGGATGCTTTGATTGTTTCTAGTCAGAGCAGAATAAAGTATTAAAGGTATTTAGGCCTACGCCTAACTTAAAGCTAGGATTCATGACATTATCTTCAACCTGACGGTGCCTCTGATCATCTGCAAGTATCTTGCTGAATCAGTAAAACAGTGCAGGAGAACAACCCTCATGCCTGCTAATATCTGAACTTCTTCGGTTTCTTATTAAAAAGCATTCGGGTCAGCAGAGACTTTAAGAGGATTTTGTAGTCAGCCTATGATTTCACAAGGAAAAGAGATGCAGGAGACAATTTTTTTTTTTTTTTAATCAACTAAATGAAATCAGTAAGGATGACTCTCAGCAATAAATGCCCCACTTAGGCTTGTTCTACTGCACCAGCAGAACAGGTAATCTGCAAACAGGTTAACAATTAATACTAAAGGGATGGCTCTGCCAGCATTTCCCACTGAAAACCATTTATAGACTGTATGTAAATCCTGACCCTTATGAGGACAAATTTTTCAAGCTGAAGTACAAATTTGTAAGTGTTTAGCAGTGAGTGTGGAGGTCAGATTTTCAGCAACTTGGGTTCCATTTAGATATTTAACAAAGGGTTCAGATTTTTGCAATTCCTTTGTGTAAGTAACTGGAGACATCTGAAAATTTGCTATGTATTACAAGCAGCAGTTTCTGTTGCATGCAAAACTCTTACCTTTTACAGAATGCTTAACAATACATTTAAGCTTCAGTTCTCGCATTTATTCTGGGTTCAGTCATCAGTTCCTTATAAACACTTAAACAGTTAAATGGGCTGCAATCTAAAAGACTAATGCCTCTTCCCATTTTCTTAGACTGACCTCACCTCATTTTTAGGGACTTCCCCTTGACTATGGGCATGCATACATTATTATTTATAGAGAAAGTGATAGATATATGCACTGCACTACATGTACCAGCTAAAGGTTTCTCAGTGGTCTTGGCAAATTTAATCTTGTCACCTTGGAGGACGAAAAGCCTGGTTGGGGCCACTTGACATGGAAATTGGAGAAGAAGGGTCAGAGCTGCAATGGAAAATCGGCTTTGGGAAGGCTTCAGGAGAGTTGAGCCTGCTCTCCCTGCTTCCTCAGGGGACCAAATCCTGCTTCTAGGAAAACCTCTCTATTCCTGGGAGAAAGGGTAGTCCTGGCTTTCCAAGACTGGCAGAGGAGATACGGTGAGTTTTCCTAGACAATCACGTCTCCTTCTGCACTTCAGCATGACGCTTCTCTCCTTGGACACACACATGTATGCAGGCAAAGTATAAAAATGAAGAGTACTCTGTTTATATAACTATTTGTATTTGCACAAGACCCAAAGGCAAAAAACTTTTAGGCCTCTATAACCAACAAAATTTCCACTTGCCAAAACACTAACATTCCATTTTGTAACATGGCAACACAGTGATCAATCTGTCACAGCTGGAGTACAGTATTTATTCAGCCTTAAGTACGTCAAATTCATAGTAATTTTGTTAAGCACATGAGGTCTGTCCTACTGCAAGTTTACCAGGATTCATCCAGTCCTGGAGGGGTACCACAGAAAAGAGATGAGACAAAATGAGAGGAAAACTGAATAAAGTGAAAGTGAAAGAAGGCTGAGCTTCCTTTTGTCTTTTGGTATACACCAGATGACCACTAGAAAAACAGGATATCTTCAAGTTCATTATAATAAATTCCTAATACCCATATGTTTAGATTACTTGCTACTGCGACCGTTCATCGCACAACTTTTACGTGCAGCACATATAGTAGGGCTGCTTGACTTTTTTCACTGCTTGTTTTTTCCCACTTCACCAAAATAAAAGGCAGCCACCTTGTCTTTGCCACAACGGGAGGTGACAGTTCATGCCATTGTCTCAGGATGTGATAACCCAAGAGCAGCCCCAGTCCACAAGGGATGGTGGTGCTCCTGTAACGAACAGTGAACAAGAGGCAGTAGTTTGAAGCACAGCCCTAGGTGTCAAATTATTCTACTTTGTTAGGAAAGGGTAATTAGAAAATAACTCCCTGTTGCCTTCAACTCTCTCCTGCCACCCCCACTGGTTCTCATCCATCATCACGAAGACCTCTCTCAGTGATTCATTATGAGAAGGCTGCCTTTCCAAGGGAGGCACTGAGAGGAATTTTCCATTTCTCCCTCCCCCTGTGCACAGCAGCAATCTAATTTCATTACAAGCCCAGGATCCTAATGTCAGTGGCTTCAGGCATCTGCTAATAAGGAACAAGCAGTTTCCAGGAACAGGAGACACAATGAGTGCATTTAAAAACTCTTCTGAGAAATAAAACCCATCACATGTTTTGATGGGGAAGGTGAGCAAAAGGTAAGGGCCTGTGAAAAGCTGAATGAGAGGGAGAGAGGGAGGGCCTGTTAAGTACACAGTAAAGGCACTATCAGACAGGATGAAAGAGAGCAAAGAAGCCTGGGCAAATACTGGTTTACCTACAGGACTCTGAGAAGAAATGTCGGGCAAATATATATTTGCACATATAGTACCAAGAGGCACAAAAGCAGTAAGAATATTTGGAACAACTGAACTCAGATATATTGCAACAGCACTGGGTTCTAACTCTGCTCATTTTGCTGGTTTCTCCTTCAGAAGTAATTTCAAAATTTATCTCTGTGAAGTAGCAAGAGGAATTACCTGTTTTAGTAAAGTTCTCAGATCCATGTGTATATGCATACACTACATTAACAAATACCGCAAAGGAGGAATTTTCATTATTCCAACTCCTTTGAGCTATTCTAGCTAGGTTCAGAGGATCCTCAAAAAGAGCCTGAAGTTTCTAACAGCCTTATATGTTTGTTAAATATATTTTTAAAGTTATACATATATTGGACATACATATAGCATAAAGTTACATACTAAACCAAACTCTTGCATTCATATTTGCAGGTACATATTGTAAATGGGGAATCCTTCCAGACCTGGAGTAGGAGTGTCCCAGTTGCTGAAGAGCCACCATCAGAGAACACTGAACTGGTTCTACATTGAGGATATGTAAAACTCACGAGTGCTACTAAGTTCCTCTCTGGAGGACATCATCCTACATTCGATGTCACCTATTTCTTTGGCTGGAGAAACAACACTGCTTGAAAAAACAGCTTTACTCAAAGATCTAAAATCTGAGATATCAGCTCATTCACGTTTCAAAGGGTTTGAGAAAAATTGCATTTAGGGTAGGAACTGAACTGAGGCAAATCAAATTAGCTGATGCAATGGCAAAAAAGCCAAGACTTTTGTGGAAGCTGAATGTTGTGTGCTTACTAAAAGTATGTTTCTGAACTTCCAGGTTTGTACAATACTTTTAAAGTAATAATTATAATTACGCAGCAGAAGATAGACTGTGCTACTCTTGTGCCCACTGGTACCAGAACTACACACTAAGCTCCCAAACAAGATAAAGTTCTCTCTGTAGATGTGATTGGGTTAAAAAAAAAAAAAAAGTACAGCTCTGACTTGTTTTGAGTCAGCTTGCTGTGAGAACGCCAAGTGAGAAAAGTTTAAGGCTAAAAACCTGTCTTTCAACAGCTGTTAGAACATGTCAGGAATACTTAGAGAATGAATGTATTCAATTTGTATACGAACAGTGACAGTCTGAAACAGTGGAAAAATGAGTAATAGCAGGATATCACATGTTAATTTATCTGAGATGATGATTGCTAGCAAAGGCAGAGTATCACATGATCAATTCCATGACATTTAATTCCAAAATTCTGGTCTAGATTTATCTCTGTTAACACAAATGATTTGTTTCTTATCGAGTCCTTTGCTAGAGATCTCAAGTAGAGAAAAGGTGGATGGGATAGGGAGATCCATCCAAAAAACTTGAAACTTCCTAGCTCGTGGTATTTTAGTGTAGCGTATAAACATGTCAGTGAGATTAGACCTCCCTGCTATACCATCATGCTGGCCTCAGTGCTTATATTTCCCCTTAAAAAACTGTGAGAAAACTGCTGGCAAAAAGAATTTGGCATTTTACCACTGCTGAAACAGGCAGAGTTTTTATGCCTTAACAAGACAAAAGCACTATGCAAACTGACCTACTTCTCCTCTTCTACACGTAACTTCTGTGCACACAACACAAACTCACTTGCATTGCTAAAAAATAACTGAAAATCAAAACCACTTTCTTATTACGTTCTGACCTCTGCTTTATAAGGGAGGCTATAATTTTATTGCTTGTGTTCTAGAGGGTTGTAAAGCCTAGTATTTAGTTAATTTTACAGAAGGTGTCGAACTTGATCAACACTAAAGAAAAATGTAAGTATTGTAGTTGTTGAAAACACATCATATTTTATTACGGCCTAACTGCACCAGAGTGTTTATTATACACTATTAACATGATTGCTGGATGTAGCTAACCAAAATTTATAACAGGCTTTGTAATACAATGGCTTCTTAATCACTAGTACTATATTCTTGATAGATGCATCTTGATAGATGCTATGAACTGTTTATGTCAATGCTGAAATTCATTAATAGTACTTACTAGTGGAAGGATTGTTTACAAAATGTCATCTGGCTTCGCAAGGAAACAGCTTGTTCCTAGGAAAGAAGTATTTAGTGTCTGCATTGTCCTCAAACATTTTAAGTGGTCACAATGCTCACTATATTTCTTCTACACTGAGTAAAATTAGGAAGTGTTATTAGCCTCATTTTAGTGAGGGGAACTGAGCCACCTAGATTATGCAAGACATATCAAAAGTTTGTGGTAAGGCAGGCAATAATAGCCTGATAACTCAAGCTACTGCCATCATTACTGGATCTCTTAAAATTCCACAATTATTCCATGTACTTGTTCTGTACTCACAGGACTTTTACTCCACTGGCCAGCTCAGCTGGCAAGAGCTGTTATCACCAGATGCTGTGACTCTCTAAAATGACATAAAGCCAGATAATCCTAGACAGACAAAGAAAAAACAAATTTAATACTGTTTCAGTTAGGAAATATTAATTAAAACTGATCTACAACTTTTCTCTGGTTTGTTCCCATTGAATATAATGATTACCACACTGATATCTGAGTTGCTCTGTCTGTTCTTTCACATAGATTACTGTGTTTGGAAACTTGGTGACTGTACATTATAGAACATAACTCCCAAACAGATAATAATGACCTATCAGCAGGGAAGTAAAATATATGAATTACAACAGTACATGCACTGAAGTCTCTCTAACTTTATGTGCAGGACAACTACCAGGAGATTAGTCTGAACATGGATTTACATTACAGTTGAACATATTTTGGGAAAAAGCTTTACAAAAAATACTTACAAATTGATTCAGTGGTAATAAACCCCTACTGATTCTATTTTTGGGACCAGTTTCTTTAAACTCTGCATAATATTGGTATACAAAATGCTGATATAATAAGACAGCCACACTGCAATATTGAATTACTTTCAAACACATGCTTATGGTGGTACAAGATGAATTTGTCAACCTAAATTAATGGAATACAGACTCTATTGTCAGAGAACACAAACAGTCGTCTACAACAGCTATTTTCATGTTACTATTTAAAGGGTACCACCAGCAGCAAACTACAAGCCTCATGGTTGCTTCAAAGGCAAATGAAACACTATTTCCAAAACAGAATGCGGTTCCTGCCATCAGTTCCCTACTGAGGCTGGCAATCTAAGAGAATGACAATAGTACCATTATTAGATTAAAAGAAAAAGGAAAATCTGTAGTTCTGCTAGTCAAATATACAAATCTGATATTGGCTCAGTCAGCACAGATCAAGTTTCACTACTTGCCCTGGAAAGAAACACTCTTTTGGGAGGAATAATAATTCTTTCAGTCAATCTTTACAAGTTGGGCCCAGGAGAAGGAATTAAAAATAGATAAGACTGATGGCAGAAGTTAAGTTTATAACATAACAGTGGGAGAGGCCAGTCCGACTCATCAGCAAAGAAGAGATAACTGGAAATGGGAAATTAGAAGGCCATGCTCATTCCCACACAATTCCCAGACCTCCCTGTAACTCAGTCTGAACACTGTGAAAGTTAAATAAAGTTATAGCTAGGTTTTATATTATCTGAGGAAACTTGGTAAGGTACCAAAACTGCAAATGTAAATTAAATTTCTGGAAAGAATATTCTGGATAACATTCATGCCCTGCAAATAGGAACAGCAAGTATGTCTTAGGCCACAAAACTAAGTCTCTCACAGTACCTCTTTGAGTAATAACATGAGCAATCCAGCTGCTGAAGAGCTCATGTGATTTGAGTTTTTTTTTTTTGTTTTGTTTTTTGTTGTTGTTGTTGTTGTTGTTGCATTGTTTGTGATGCAGCTCTGAAGTCCAGCTAAGAGATACTTCAATAAGCATTTTCCTTAGCTGTCTAGAACAGCAAGGGAAGTCTAGACACTAATATCCAGGTCACAGAAGTAACATTGCACCACTGTATTATGCCTACACAGATTATGACTACACAAAGGCATATAGGGATGGCAACAAATTTAAGTGTAGTGGTCTTGTCAGCATAGTAACAGACTAAAGCCTGTAAAAAGAAACAAGGGAAGGATGGTATTGAAATTTAACTTCTTACCCACTCTGACAAATTATTTAGTCCTTTACACTTCTAAAGATTATTCAGGAGATAGGAAAAATAAATTACCTAACTGAAAGACGACACACTTGTCTCTGCCAAGCTACTATGGTTACTGCTTCTATGTCAGAAATAACAGAAAGACTGTCTATCAAATACCTTAGACTACCAGTGGGGAACACATAAATTGAAAGGGAAAACTCATGCTAAACTAAGAAAAACCCCAAAACTCAAATCAGAACTACCTGACGTAAACCAAATTAATGAAAGTTAAAGTGAAGCAAACACCACAGCTTCCCTCCTTTCTGCTACATAAGGTGAGTTGTTCCCATCCTGAACTGGGAAGGAACCATGGTTGCAGATGACCTAGACTTAGAGAAACCAGGGTGACAAAGGGAAACAAGATGGATCCAGGAGAGGGAGGTTCCTAGAATAAGGACAAATAGGCTTAATCTTTGCTCAAAACTGGATGAAGTAGAATAAATAGCCACGTGTAAAAAAAAAAACCCAAACCAAACCAAATAAACCAAGGAACTTAGACACAAAGTGTAATAAAAATCTCAAAAGAACGACATCTTGCCTAAAGAAGGACACCAGTTGAACAGCAGTGTTTCATAATCTGCACTGATCAATAAGTCTGAGGCTGCTAAAAGAGGGTTTAACTCCTTTGCTGTGTTCTTCTCCTTAGATGCCCACCTGGGTATCCTGTGGAGAATCCACTGTCCTGGCAGGAAGCTACAGACCCAGGTGGCTGTGGCAGATTCATGATGTTTCTTAAATGGTAGGAAAAAACCAGACTAGGAGAGTCTGCATTTTCCAGGCCAAACAGTGGAAAAATATTTAGTTAAGACACTTTTCTGCTAGCAGTAGAAGACACAGAAGATTAATATTATTTTTTCTCCCACTAGATCTTTACAGCATTCAGCTGCAGTCTTAAAATAGAGAATGAGAATGGTACAGCTGGACAAACCATGGTGCTAAAAATGTACATGTTCAGAAAACCTGGCCTACAGAAATCTTTCAAGAGCTCTGCAAAACCTGACAACTGCTTGATCCACCAAAGCAGTGCCAATATTGCTGGGGTAACAGAGTAAATGCACTTTGGTGCTCTTAAACTGAGCAAACACCCCAAAAGTTAGATGAAATTATTTAATGAGAAATTACAAAAAAATGCAAGCATTTTCCTTGTCTATGGAAAAGGAGATCAGAAGCTAATTTTGTGACTGAGCACTTGTCCTACATAAATGAATTAAAATAAATAGGCAGAGCATGCCTATTTATAGGCAGTTTCAAAAACCCTGACTAAAGTAGTAACTACAGGTACATCAGCAACTAGCAGTCATAACCAGTTAGCTACAAAACCTTCCAAGGTAATTCTATTTCCATGGGAAAAAATTTCAATACTGTTTAGCAGTTTTTGACATTTCCTGCTTTTAGACACATCCTCTCTCACAAATTCTCCTGGAAAATATGTGTTACTTCATAATGTAAACTTTTACTTAATGTCAGCTTTTAAGTCTTCTGTCAATAACACATGAATGAACAAATGGAATACACAGGCTTTGAATCTTACTCAGTTAAATTGAAAGCATAGACTGAATTGCATTACAGCTGAAATCCATAGATACTTGACATTTAAATACTAAACCCAGTTGTATTAGTTGAAAATTAATTGTTGAAGCCATTAAATATTAGGTAATTTTTACTCAAAAGATAACTTTGCTTCTCTAAGAATGAAAATACCTTTAGGAGGTACAGAATACTTCCTACCCTTCCTCCCAATGGAACAAGTAGCTGGGTACACACGAAATCCCATTTTCTCAAAGGCATTCTATACTTTGTGCTTACAATACTTTTCTGAGTACTTGTAAAAAGGAAAAAGAAGTATCAAGATGGATAAAATATTTAACATCACCTGAATTGACACACGAGGTATAGCCTAATATCCACTTATGAAGGGGAAATGCTTGAAAACAGGGTGCAAGAAACAGGACAAAGTCTTTCTCTGGTGTATGCTCCCAGCCTCTCTTAAAAACAGGTCAAGAAATTTCTGAGTTGAATACTGTTAATCATCTGGTTAATAGCCAGAGATAGAGCTCTTCCACAAATCTGTCTAATCCTTCTTCAGGACTATTTTTATAAACTGATGGACTCTTCTGGTGACAAATTCACATTTTAAGGATGTACTTTCAGCAAAAGGTGGGATGTTCTATTTTAGTTGTCTTTTTCTCCAAATTGAAGAGTTTTAGTCAACAGAAGTAACATCATCTTATTCCAACTCTGTTTTGACTCCATTCTAATCCTGTGTCTCTTTTATAATATTAAAAAGCATCTGTGCTGTGTTCAAAATGTACCATATGGGTTAATTCTCTGATGGTATAATTTCTTTTGTTCACTTCCTTCCTTACAATCACCAATATCCTGTGTGGCTTTCTGGCTGCCGTTAGACTGTTGCACATGGTTAAAACTGTTGTTCCTCAGGACCCCCTTTCATAGTGAATCCCTCTGACACCAAGTAGCACAAGGTCTTTCTCATTCTCCATGCAGCTAGGCAAAACTTTGATGACAGTGGATGATTTTGTAGTATCAGGAAAACCGTTATTAACCTCACTGCTCCTCTTCAGTTCCAAGTTATTTTTAAAGTCAGCTGAGCACCTTGGGCCTCACCAGAGATTGCTGTAGAAACCCTCTGCTAACAGAGGAAACGGATGATCTGTCCCTATGCTTCATTTCTGATCCCTTTCTCAGTCACTCTGCCAGGCATCTTGAATTTTTAGTCAAAAACTTCTTGAAAGCTTTGCTATGTTATGCTGTCCTTAGACCAAAGAAAGCCCATACATATATCTATCTCAGCATGTTGTAATTCCACAGGGGTTTTTTTAGATAAATCACAGCTGAGATAAAGGGAGCTAAAATGTGACTTTCTTCCCCCATATTCTTTTCACCCATCATACTTTTCCAATAGGGTTTTCAAAACCACAGCTGGGGCAAGACTAAACCTCTCAGGAGACATCACACAGCGCTTGAGATCAGCTTCTGAAGATTCAGGATAAAATCTGTTCATTGCACAGAAAGAACAAAGCCTTCCTCTTTCAGTGCCTTCCACAAAGTCCCATCTTCTAGGGTTTCAGTTCAAACAAACCTCCTAAAACAACAAAAACAAAACCTACCACCACCACTAAAAAACCCACAAAAAAGTAATAATTTTGCCTGGGATTTATAAAGACTGTTCACTGCCTTCTCAGTGACCACCCCACCCCCTCAACTGTCTCAGTTTTGGAAATCTTTTGTGGCAGAAGAAAAATGAAATAAAGATAGCTGCTGCAAATTTCTGCTTCCCAGACTAAAAACTATTCATGATATAAAATCCTCAGCTAAGGCATTTGATAACTATATGCAGAGCAAATCCTCATTACCCTAACAGTGAGCTGTCATTGTGTAAACTGCTGTGGCCCAGACAATGCTCTTATAAAGAGCATCGTGTCAAATTCACAATGCAAGCCAATATGCAATTGTAACCAGGCAAACAGATCTTTGGTGTCATTTTGTTCATTTTACAAAATACATTTTCAGCCTCACACTTCAGTGATTATTAAGCCTCAAGTCACACCAGTGTTTTTTAAACTTTAAAAATGTAGAAAGAGAAATCTAGAAGTTTCTTGTCTTCTAAATTAATTCTTCTAAAATCCCATTTAATTTCAAAGCTATACTGTAAGTCTTACATTATCACAACTGGTTTTCCTGGATTAAAGGTACTATTTTCAAGTAGCATTATTGAAGACAGATTCTTTTATTTTCCTAGCCTCCCCCCCCCATTATTTTTAGAATAATGGACCTGACATGCTAGCAAAGCTAACCTAGGATTTTGAGGGGGAGAAATTTGGGTGGGGACTTGTTCACATCTCCTGAAAGGTGGTACTTGTCTGAATGAAATTTATTTTTAGCTTCTCAGCAACAGAGAGATACCAATTTCTGTTTCTGTTGGTGCTTTTGATACTTTTGGCTTCTTATTGTAAAGTAATTTCCACATCTATAGTGCGCAGTCACCTTATACCCTTTGTGGAAGCCACTGATCTACATCACTCGCATCCAGTTTAGTTCTGAAACAGGTTTGCTGTATCAATCTGCGAGGTCTCTATCTGTCAGTTTTAAAGTTCGTGTTTAAGAAACAGGACTTAAAAAAAAAATGACACCACTAGCTGAAAGAGTATAGAACCAAAGACAACTGTGCAACTCCAACTCAAGAGTGGTTATTTTAGAATGTTCTCATATGCAAATTAAAATTGCATTGTTTCTTTTTAAGGCATGAGCTTTTAAAATGGAAAATCACTATTATATAACCAATCTATCATCAGAAGACACAATATTGTCAAAATCCTTCCTTGCTGGTAAATATAATTGTTTCAGAAATTGTTGTGTTTGACATGTTTAAGGAAAGAGAATGTTAAAATCTCCAGAGAGGAGTAGGCTTTCTCCACTTCCTCAGGATATGATACAGGTTGGATTGAGTCAGCAGCAGCTCTTATGGTAACTTCCAGTCTGGGACACATCTTTATTTCCAATCCAGATGAAAAAACGCTTTCTCAAAAAGAAATTAGGTCACAAGATACAGCAATTACTCTTTCAAATATTAGAGAACACACTTTTTCACAGGATATACACAGGGTACAGTTTCAGCTTGTAACTGTCAATATTCACAGTACAATACTTTTGAAAAATAATCTATTTAAGTGTAGCTTAGAGCCATCAAGTGCCTGTTGAGTTTGTTCTGCAGAAATAGTTATAAGATACCCAATGAGTTACTCTTCTTGTTGCTCAACCAGTTGTGCACTATATCAATGCTGAAAGAGGTTTCTTGGAGAACTTGGAAACCTCACAGTTTTTATCTGTTCCAACTGAAGCTCTATGTTAAAGAATAAATGCAAAGCTCCTGTGCTCTAGATCTTCATGATAAGACATTGATCATCAGGATAGCTTGTGAAGACACCATAATGCCCTTTGATTTGGAATATCCATATCCATGTTCTATGGTAAGACTTCCTATTCAGACAGATTGTCCTGAATATTTACAGTCACTTAAATTTGTGGAGAAGGAACAGTGAGGAGACCAGTTGGCTTGATCTTGTTGATTCCTCCATCTAGGATGCAGACCCTTGGGTATTTATTTTTCACTAGATGAGCTGCAAACTGAAACAGATATATCATTAGCACACTGCATATTATAGTCCTCAAATCAAAGTAACTTTAAGTAAGGCAAGTTAAACAAAAGAAAAAAAATATTGGACCCTAGAAGTTTGTTCTTTGCACCAACTAGTCCAACACAGGAAACCAGGCCTGTCTGTTGAAACAGCTGGGATGAATTTTGTGGTCATGAAAGTGTCACACTGATAACCCTGAACTTTATTTATTTCTGCTTAGGCAGGATTTTACCTCATTCTGACAGGATTACTTAATCTCAGAATAATCAATGGAACCCCTCTGAAAGCATGAAATAACAGATTTTCTTCTCTGCATTAACCTAACTCCCAGCTGGTTTTCTGTAATTTCACAAGTGTACAAGCATCACAGTTTGATGGTATAGTCATTTGCTTACCTATTAAACTTGTCCAATGTGACTTGATTTCACAGATGTCAGATATGAATTTGGGGTCTAGCAGCTGCACTCTTGCCCCTCCACACCTCTCCATAGGTTACACACTGCAAGCACATACCCACCCCCCCAACTATCACAAAACCAGAATCCATCTGGTCTACATATATACTTGACATCTTACTTTTTGAAAGTGACCTTGTTTTTTAAAACTGGATTTTAATATTTGTTATATTATAGTTAAGGCCATGCAAATTCTCTTGGGTAAAGGACCTACTTGCCAAAAAAAATCCAAGTTGGGTAATGCTGAAATCTAAAAATTTATGCCAACATCAACATGAACATTACTCTTAAACCCATTGTTCAGTTCAAATGTTTTCTAGGCATAACGTTTTTAGTTGTTATTCTTACATATTTACCTACATTTAACATCTAACAGCATAGCTGTTCTCACCACTGTCCCATTCCCCAAACCAAAACATCTGATTTGTCATTGAATGACTTTGTAACTACTTTGTTTTCATGTATTCGTTGCGGGGGGTGAGGGGGAAGGTTCACCCAAGCCATTGTTTTGTTTAGACAGTAAATCCAAAAGAAATCTGTATTTCACACAGTTGTAACAGGAGCAGTTATTTTAAATAACAGGGTGAAAAAGGAAATACCTGCTCTTAAACTG
>NW_020799099.1:16884641-16991978 GCF_003259725.1 Athene cunicularia | reverse complement strand
CCCCCCCCAAGCCTCTCTCACCAGTTAATTCATTCTATAAACCAAACACAGGAGTTGTCAGTTTCTGTGTAGCAATTTTTCATGAACTTGCTACACTGATGAAGGAACAATACTTTGTGTATCAAAAAAATAATAGTAAAAACCAATCAAAAAACAGTAAAATTATGTATCAAAATCCAACACCAAAGGAACAATATTTTGTGTTTAAACTTAAACTTGCCTTTTAAATGATGACTCCAATAAATTAAAAAGCAAACTACCAAAATGGATTAAGCCAAAAGAAACTCCAATACTTTTACCTTATTTCCGATAGCTGTGAGAAAGACTGCCCCACCATCCCAGTCTTCCAGATTGTTGCTTTATAATTGACAAATTAGTATCAGTTGTAAAATCAGAGTGCTTCAAAATGGGCTATGTAAAACACTGATAATTATCTTTTTGATCCTTTAAAATGATTTGTGATACTATTCCAGAACCCAGTGCAAGCACGACGTCTGAATAACTAACTTTACAGAAACAACTAAATTACCAGCTCCCCATCCAAGCTTAGTACATGGGACTTCTTTTTACATTTACATTCATTCTAATTACCTTTGACAGTATAGCAGATACTAAGGCAGTATGAGATGTACTACATGATTACTTGATCAAGTACAGGTCCTGAAATAATCTGTTTAACAGGTAAGAGTTCATAGTAGCAAAGTTTTAAACTCCTTCCATAGCCAGAATTGCTTCACACTGAAGGTTATTTTATATATTCAAGGAATTAATTTCTGTCCACTTATGTGACAAACACAGCTATGTCTCTTCCTCTGTGTTTCAGGATGGATTTAACCAGGGAATAACTAGAACACGATCTGTAACCAGAGGGCTTGCTGAGGCAGAATAAGAGGCCACAGTGGATTGGTCAGGACATTTGGCTGTCGTGTTTGTTTTGGGTACTTGCCTAAGGAAGACTAAAAATAAGTTCAGTCATCTCTTCCCCCATTAATTTGGGTCAGTCAGCACAGGATTCAAAGGATCAAGTAAAAAAATCCTCACAGTCTTGCAATCAAAACAGCTAACAATAAAGTTAGACCATATGTGGATGCCAGTTTTCATGAGAAAAGTAAATGCCATGCTTTTAGATAACCTCTGATGCAGCAGTTGTGTAATACACACAGAGATATCACTAGGAGAGTCCAACTACTTCACTCTATAATCACAGACCATAAAGATGTGGTGCATAGTAAAACAGACACAAAGATATTTCTCTTTGTCAAAAATAGCACTCAGCTGTGCATACCATGAGCTACAAACCCAGTATATATTCCTAGGGAAATACTCCTACCAGACATCTCTACTTCATATGTACATATCTGTCACCTCACAGTGCTCTCCACCTGGCACTAATGGATAGTGCTCTGTCTTGGACACCAATGCCGCTCATAGCTGGCAGAAATGAAAAACAGCAACAAGTGCTCAGACTGACAGGAAGCAGCATGTTATTTGCTAAGTACAGTGTCCCATGTGTCAGCAGAGACGTTCAACTCCCTGTCTACTGATAATTTTACACTTCTGATAAACTGTAAACTATGCTTCAAGTTTTCAGATGTTCTAGTCACAACAAAACTACCATTCCATGCAATCTGAAAAGATGTAAACAAATACTTTGTATTTAGGGTTTGAGCATTAAGGCCTGCGTCCCACTGTATTTTAGAACTGCTTTAGTAACCAAGATATAGCTGGAAATAAATTTTCTTCACTGCATATGACAAGAGGTTCCTTTATAACCTTATAGTGAGGAATGTCTTGCTTCTTACAGGGCCTCTGCAAAGGAAGCACTGCAGAATCTGTGACTGTTAGCAAGTGATAGGCAAAAAGCACAGAGCAGACAAGATAATACACCACAACATCAACAGATTTTTTTTTTTTTTTACATTGTCACAGAACTGTCTGCAGTTGTCTACATGGCTTCAGTGAGAAAGGCTGCAAATACAGCTCAAAATATTGCATCTGAACATCCAGCCAGGGAAAATCCAGCGAGCATGGCATGTACTACTATTGGTACCACACTACTGTGGGAAATAACTGCAAGTCGGGAACCCAGATGCATATACATTGCCATAAGCTGAGAGTTGCCACTGAACTCTAATTATCATCCTCCAAAAGCTTTGCACATACACCTATCTCCCAGCTGCAAAGAAGAGTGAAGTTTGAACTCACAGGGTAATAGGATTTGATCTGATTAAAGACATTACTAGTTTTTCTTTCTGCCTTCCCACATTATGTCACTGAAAGTAGAAACAGTAAATTTTGATTAAGACTAGATTTAGAAGTACTCATCTTACTAGCACTGTGGTCTTCCTAATTAAAGCTTTCACTTTTTATAGTTCTGTTCCTCAGTACATGATTGTGCCTTCAGAGGAGTCTGCCCATCAGACAAGAACGTGAACTTATTCACCATGTTTCTGAAGTGTTCCAACACTATCTGGTATCTTTCCCTGCCAAAATATACTGTATGAAGCTAATATTTTCAAAACACATGAAAGCATTCTTTCTGGCATGTGAACTGATGGAGGCACATGAGAGGAATGACTATTTGAAATAGCTGCATAAACTTCCTCCCTAACATGACCTTCATTTCTTTTCAAATATCAGTAACTTAAATCCAAGAAATTAAGAAAGATAAAAAAATTTAATGTTTCTTAAAAAGTTGAAAGAAATATCAGTGATCCAAAAAGAACAATATTTCATGCACTGCATTCCCCCCGCCCCTCTCTCCCTGGGTGCTCTTATGAATTAATGCCACAGACTTTCTACAGCAGAAACTGTCACCTTGGACTTTACACAGGGGCTTTATTTTCTTTATAAATGTTATCATAAAGTGTAAATAAAAGTTTAATAACAGACATCTGAATAAGTAATTTGTAGTCTACTAAATAACCTAAATTACAAACATGCTCTTAAGACATAAGATAACATGGTGAGGAGATAAGCAAATCATTCTCAGTAACCTGTAAACCACCTACAATTGAAAGAGATTTTTTTGAAACATATAAAGGTAGTTCATTATACAGGTTGATTTTAAATAGAAATGAACCTTTGTCATTTATAAGATGATTATACTTTCTTAAATTTATCAAATGCTTGTGTTGACATTACTTCTGAGACATATCTATCTCCCCATACCACCAATGGATCAGTGTCCTCTGCAATGCTTCTGTTTTCATTTAGACAGCAACACTACTTGGGGGAAACAGTTATGCTTATCTGAGGTAGAGGATTAAAAGGATGCTATAAGACTTTAAGCTTTTTCCTTTCTGCCTCAGATGGCCTTTCCTCAAGATGTACTTCCCAAGAAAGTTCAGTTACTGTGTTTTTACTGGCTGCATCTAGTGTTTAAATTGAACTTCCTATTGCTACTTTCACAGCAAATATTATATATGAAAGGATAAATATGTAGCAATTAACTTATTTAATGACTATGTGATGGCTTTGGTGAAGACTTTGGGAACACTGTTCCTCTTAAGTAATGCATCAATCAATTCCACACTTCCTGGTGAGTATATCTCAGCCAGAAAATTTTAATCTGTATTTGAAAGCAGTCAGCTAAGACTCTCTCATTCAGATACAAGAAGTCAGGCTTTCCAAGACAGACACGATCACAGCAGATTTGGATCAAAATTTGGGCAAATATTAAACACTTGACCCTGTAATGGTGTTGCTCTCAATACAAACGGTATCATAGGACTGCTCCTTTAAGTACCATCTGCACATTGGAGCATTTATCAAAAAGTTTCTACTACCCTGCTCCAAGCAATAAAATCACAGCTTTCAAGCATGCTGAATGTATTACACCAGGAACATCACATTTTCAGACTGTCTATAGCAAAGAGTCTAATACAACACAGCTTGAGCAGCATCGTTCCCAGCACCCTCGGAGCTAGCCTTCAGGGTTGCTACATACACATTATTCACTGTCACAGACATTCTTTTGACAGGTTGTAATTAAGGGGCAAGCTGGCAGGGAAAGAGGAGTAACATACTGTACTAGAATACCAGAAAAGACCACTGTGACAAATGTTACCAGGGTATAAATGTTATTATCATATTCGATATGATTTCTCTAGAGCGAGAAGAAAAAGATATACTTTAGAAGCTGGATGAGAAATATTAGCCTGATTTTGTAGTATTCATCCATTGCCACAAGATTATTATTAGTTTTTCATTCGTCAACAGTGGTGATAGCACACCATACTCAAGGTGATCAAAATCTAGAGCTTTTTAAACAACACTTTCCATATGCCACAAAGCAGACCCAGCACACAAGATTATTTTTAGTCAGCTACTTCTTATACTAAAGGGTTTCAGATAAATTAAATACCATTTTAATACCAAGGGAAAGAAAGGCACCTAAAGCCTCCCATACCAACAAAACCAGTGCCTAGTTAATGGTTACAGTATTAGCATAAACTAAATGGAAGTACAAAATACAAGGAGTAAAACTTTCTTCAAACACATACTATGTAAAGAAAGGCAAATAAGAGGAAGCAGGGAAAAGAGTGAAAAGAGAGAAAGGAAAAGAGCAAACAAAAGGGAGAGATGAGGGAAAAAAAACAGAAGGACTTACTGCTCTAACAAGATCAAGGGAAAATTCTTCACATGCAGACCTGGCCAAAAAGGAGCATTTTCTATTCCATTAGTACAAAAATATAGCAGTAACTTAAAGGACTTACATGCAAATATTTGAAAATAAACCTACACAAACAGGTATTTAATAGCTGGTTTCAGAATAAATGTTACTGAGAATGAAAGTAAGAGTAAACACTCAAACTTCTCCAAGTAATAACTTATAAACATCTTCATTTTTAGTTCTCCACTTAGAAATGATATATTAAAAAACAAACCCAGCTGAGACCGAGCACTTGAAAATGAAAACTCAATTGCAGAGATTTAGCTGTTGTAACACAGCTAATTTATACTAAAATATATTCAGTGCACCCAATACAGCTAAATGGATTGTAAAATTAAAATGCAAAAAAGCAAACCTATTCTGGTTTTGATTCAACAGAAGATAAAAAAGCTGTTATAGAGAAATATGTATTTTTAAAGAAGAACGAAGAGAAATATGTCTTTTTAAAAAGATGCATAACAGTTGGCTTGAATATAAAAAAGAAAGCTTGAGTCTTTCTGAAATATTCTACCTACCTCCAAGTCTAAAGATTGTCCTAGATGTCAAAAAAAGTTCAGAGAAATACTTGGTAGTGAAAAACCTTTCTTAGTGATTTGCAATACTTTTTACTAACACTACCCAGAGTCTTTTTTCTTGACCACAGAGACAGCTGATGAGAAAGCCTCTGGCAGATCCATAGAGAAAGTACCAGCTCTCAGGTATTACTGAGGGCATGCCTACGCTGCCAGTTTTGTCCCATTTCTTCTTAAACTCAAGGACAAATTCCTTGGACCTCCTCAAAAATGGACATATTCCCTCCTCTAGCAGTCAGTAAGTCCTCTTCAAAAGCCAATTTAGATACAGTTTAGAGAAGAGCAAAATAGCATCTGCCCCAGACAAGCAGTCTGGATACTGAAATTGCCAAATTTGTCCACACCATTCTAGCTGGCGATCTCCTGGACCTATAACACACATTTATTAGTTCCTTACTATCTCCGTTTCAGCTATTACTATTTCATATTGTCCCAACTGGAATAGCAGGAAACATAAAACACTGTCTCAGAACTGAAAAACAGCCTCAGAAAGTGGTAATTATGTGTTATAATGCAGGAGTCCTGAGTGTGCAAAGTGATATAGCCTAAGCCATGCAAACTCATGAAAGGACAAGAGTGCTCTTTCAGAGATGCAGCCCACAGCATAACCACAGCCAAGACTGACTGGAAGACTCGAAGCAAACTGTGGAGCCTATCAGCAGCACTCCAGGATTCAGATTCACCATCTCCCATCGTTCCTGTCCTTACATATCTCCCATAAGATCTACCATAACCGCTTGTCTCAGTGAAAATTAAAGAACAGAACTTATTTGGAGTTTTAGAAATAGCCTGCTTTCCTTGGCACCTACTTCAGAAGAGAAAAAGGAAGAATCAAATTCTGATCCTGAGCCTCTCCAACTTTCATTTTCCCCCTTTCCTCTTTCATATCTAGCTGGAAAGGGAGAATATTTAGGTCATCTCTGCTATACTTGAAGCATTCAGTGCAAACTAACCAAAGCCACTGACAATGGCAGAATTACAACAGCGTAACATAACTCCTGGTTGGCAGCCCAAGTGTCTTTTTTGGGCCATGTGAAGAGCAATGTACTAGCGACAGCAGTTGGGTTATCTTTCTGTCAATGAAGGAAAACTTTCATGCATGTTACAATAATAAAAAGCACTAAATAATACAGACTTTACAGAATAAGAAAGACTTCACTATGTCTTGAGTAGAGATACAAACAGAAAGATTGTTGCCGATTAACTAAGCCTTTCAGCCTCTTAAAAAATACAAGCTTAATCTCTTCCTCTTTAAAAGCAACAAAGAGGCACCTGAAGTAGGCTGAGTCTGAATGCAGATGGGAGGGTGATGCCTCAAAAAACCAAAACATGAATAAAAGACAGTCTGGCAATCATAAGGAGCCTCTCCATCCCTGCAAAGAGAAAATATCTTAGTTTTCACTTCACTTGTTCAATCACTTATCCGTAGAGAATATTGAAAATGTAGAATCTCAAAGATGTATAATGGAAATACCTCAAGGAGTTTATTGCCTAATTTCTATTTACTTTCACTCTACAAGTTTCATTAGCCCCTTCTAACTAAGTGTACCCATCTTTAGAAGCATGAACACATCTGTCCTTTAATATTCTATACAACACCTAATCTTCAGATCACCCTATCAAGTTTTATGGGTATCCATCTGTGTTTTTAAGACAGGTTTATAACAAGAAACCAGCTTCAACATGCAGTGACTTGCTTCTCTGGCAAGGCCTTTTTAAAAGGCCTGAGGAAGATGACAACAAAAATCACAAGAATTCAGTGGTAATTGGACATTTTTACTTATGTGTCTCAGCCTTCATATATGA
The DNA here is from genome assembly GCF_003259725.1 of Athene cunicularia. Classification (NCBI taxonomy): domain Eukaryota; kingdom Metazoa; phylum Chordata; class Aves; order Strigiformes; family Strigidae; genus Athene; species Athene cunicularia. Next base: position 16,984,925 of record NW_020799099.1, on the reverse strand, counting down.
GTAAATGTATCTTTGATAATGGGCTGAGAGAAAAAAATGTTACTTTCATACAGGAAAAAGTATTTTTTTTTTCAGAATAGGAATATCTTATATAAAAAGAATCAAACTTGACCCTCTCCCTCTTGCTCTGAAAAGAGACAGAAAGATCTCATGGAAAGTCAGGACTGTTTGCCTTTGCTTTGGAGATAATTCATATATTTTATCTTTTTGTTACTGTGATGCAGTAAGAATGACTATGTTGCTTCAGTAACTTGTAGAAGTTGTCTAGACAACGTATTTATCACAGCATTAACTCATCTAGACAAAAAATAATCAATGTAACAATGAGAAGTTACAATTTAGAATTTATTTCCCTGCTATTAAGACAGGGAAATAAACGAGTTGCTAATTATTAGAAAGATGAAAGTATCCTTTATATTCTGTTCTAGCATTTAACTGACAATAAAGCACATATATATTAAACGACCACACCACTCAAGTAGAAGCATGTCACTGTCAAAATTGAGTTGCTGGAGCATGAATTAATATCAGGTAAGGTATTTCTCTTCTAATTCCAGTTATCATTGCATTAATCTAGACGAAAAGCTTGGAACGGAAACAGATAATGCCTTAGCACCTCAAAGTTAATGGAAGGAAGGGAGATGAAGCAGTAATGTCACCCTTTCAAAAAAACACCCAAACCAATCCTGTTCTTACATATGCATAACTATGATCCACCTGTTCACTTGCTGTAGCTCAGACTTTGAAAGTGACAAAAATCAGGAGACATGCTATTTACCATGCACTAAAAAAAAAAAAAGCAGCTACAGTTGAGCAAGCACTCCTTGCCTATTTAACTACTATACTCCCAACTGTAATGATCCCCTGCCCATACCAGAATTTACAAGGTACTTCTCTATCAATGGATGGGGGAAGGGGAATTTAATTCACTTAGAGATGGCACTTAACATATTTAAAAGTTAAAAATCAAAGTAGAATCTTGTTTATTAACTCCAGCATAATGCCATTCACATAGATGATTCCTGCTCTTTTGAGAGACAAACAAGTATTTGCTCTGTTAACAAATGCCCAGAATCTCCTAGAAGAAGAAAGGCTGTCACAATGTGAGAACCAGCCTAAAAGAAGGAATATACTGCAAAGAAGTGCAAGCCAAGCACCACCACACAATGCCCAGTGCAAACTCCACTATACTATTATGCTGCTAATGGCACATTAAGTAATGCTCTTGCACATCAGCCAATCTATTCATTTGAGTTTCAGGGTAAATTAAATGGCATAACAAGCAGGATTATTCTGTTTTAATTCTGTTTTAAGGAAGTGTTCAACTAGAGCCAGAGCTATACTGAAGTCTGCGGCACTGCTGTCTTCCTTTACCTCCTGCTGGAACAGTGCTGTTTTCATTTTTTCCTCTCGCCTATCAAGTTCTAGACAGCATTTTCTTTCCAGTTTAGATGTTTTATCATCTGGCACCAAATCAAATACAAAAGACAGAAATAGAAAATAAGTACGAAAAGGGGAAAAAGGCATTTTTTAACATGTCTGTTGAGTACACTTAATTTTGCTTCTTTTTGTAAAAATGTATTTAAACGATGCCATGTAGGCACTAATATAAAAAGCAATTGAAAGATTCAGCCTTCTAATTACAAATAGCCCCATAAATAGTGTTTTTTCACACTTATCCCCACCTCTCTCAGTCCTGCATAAGTTTAAACCAAACACCATCTAACAGTGTCAATCTCCGTATTTTTAATGTAGTAAGTATCAGTGAACACTTCTGAAACATTCTCCTCTACGTTGGCAGGTATAATTTGTAGCTCATTCCTTTTCAGCTGGAAATACATAACTCTGTTTAGAAAAAATACATTTGAAGCTGAACACCTTATAATATTTCTTTGGATGTAATTGTTTTTGTTTCCATGCATTCATTTCTGTATTTTTTCATATGATTCGATTACCTAGTAAAATTCAAAAAGTAATAGCTATTGTTCTTGTCAAGCCTCAAGCTACATAGTTTTGGATTGCTTAAATTCATGAATAGTGGCTGACAGTTCTACGTAGCCATGCAGAGTAAAACTGAAATTTGTCTTAAAAAATAATCCACAAAAGAAAGGCATTCTAAATTTTATCATCACAGTCAAATTAAGGCTGGTTTTATATGTACTCTAAGGGTGTGATAGAGGTGGTGAGTCCCTATCAGTATTTAGGCTCCAATATTTAATTAATCTGTGGTCAAACTGGTCAATCCAGTATTTTGTTGTTATTTAAAACTCTACACGCTTTAGTTAGAATTTCAAGAATTCTAAAAGCAAATCAAGAGGCAAAGCAACATTTATCTTTTATGGAAAGCTATAATATTGTCAATTCCAGGTAAACAATATCTCAGTTGCAGAAAGTCTGGGTTTGTGGATAAGGCAGCACCCTCCTACACAACAGAAGTACTTGCACTTACTAAGCACACCGCAAGTTTTCTATAGCTGCACGGCAAAGGAAACATTCAATTTTCATTTAACAAAACATTTAAAAGCCAAAACAAATCTGTTTGCATAAGGAGTGCCACTACCCTGCAGGAGAAAACTGTCTTTTAGCTACGGTGTAACCCACAAGCTGCACTGTAAAGACTCTGTCATTTCCTTTTGTCAGACACGGTTGTTTCTTCCTGTTGTTTTAAACAGAATACCATAGTGTTCCTCTGTTTTAGATAAAACATTTCTGACGGGTCCTGGAAAACAAGTCCCAGAAAATGTCTTGGTAGTATGTGGGATATCTCCCATAACAACACTCATTAGTGAATACCAAAGCACTTTTTCCTGTTCCGTTTCTTCAGGATGTTAGTGAACAGTTAGGCTCTGAGATAAGTTAGGATGTTCAGTGATTTAAAATGTAATTGTTGAAAGAAGCTTCATAACCCACCATCAAACATGTAAAACATTTAAATCAGCTCCATCTCGCTCTTAGCATTTTATGCATTTTGCATTTGTTCCTTTGAGGAGGGGATTTATGCATTCAGCATTTAGTGAGCAATTGTGATTATTCAAGTTGATTGCTTTCATGTTGAAATATTTATCATGGACTTAGATCTCATGCACAAACCTATGTACTCACTCACTAAAGCTATGTGAGATATGCTGTACAGTGTCTTTTATGCCATCACTGTTACTATTTAAGAGATGATACATATCACAAGTTAATTTTCTAAATGATGAAACACAGGTTAATGAAAGGGATTTCTCACACTACTTACAACTTCCTGTATGTATTAAAAACTCCAACATTTGTTGTGCTGATGCTTCTGTTGTCCACCACATGAAGACCTTTTAGTGATCCACAACTCTCCTTGTCTTACAGTTCATGCCCTCTGAATAAATAAACTGTGGTGAACTTAAGGTACACCATACCTAAGAATGTGTCTATTTTTAAATAATTTAAAAAAAAAAAAAGGGTAACTTTCCTTCACCTGAGAGTAAAAAAGGTGAAAGAAATGCTTCTACTTGTTATCCTGTTTGTTCACAACACCACCCAATATTTAGTTATAAAAGGAACAGGCAAGTCTGAATATTGTGCCTGTCTAGTTAAAGGCACTGACAATAAAAGTATCATATGAAAGTTACTATTCTCCATAGGAACTATTCCCCACTGAGCACAACTGCATGAGCTAAATGATTCTAAAAAAATCTAATCAATACATTGGGTTTTTTTAGCAGAAATATGAATTATATCTTATTTCCTTTGGACTTCATAACATACCTGTCCTCACCCTACTTACCTTGTGTGCTTCCTAACAGTACGGAAAGTACACCCAAGTGAGTTTTGAAAACTAGATCTTACTGATGCACATTAGAAGTGCTGATGTCACTTCTATAACATGCCAAAATAAAGATTTTAAAGCTGAAAAAGGTCACTTTACATTATTTCAAAACATCAACTTCCTCAGCTGTTGATCACTTCAAGAAAAATGTTTTTGACTAGAAGCAGAAATAAACAAAAAAATCCCCCCAAGTCCTGTCATCATACACAGTTACTAATCTGAATTATCAAGACACTAGCATTTAATTACTACTGTCTGTATTAATGACACTGATGTATTTCTAAGTCTCAACATTTATTTTATAACAATATACTTACAGCAGCTGTGTTCTTCACTACGTTTCCTACAATCACCACAACTCTTCCTTTAAAGCTCTGGAGAGTGGCAGTTGCTGGGCACTGGATGAGATCACCTTCTGCAGTAAATGCTGATGGAAATGGAACATTGATGCTGCCAGAAATGTGCCCACGGTTAAAGCTTAGGAAGATCAGTTAAGGACATCTGAAAGGCAGAGAAATCTGTGGTACATGTACAGCTGTAGGATGAACTTGCTCTTCATCCTGGCTGTCGTGATACAACACAGTCAGTCTTTTGTACTAGTGTACTCATTTACTATTTACTCATATGGAGAGAACAACTTCTGACACTACACACAAAAAAAGGACAGAAGGAAGAGTTGTTTGTTTCATAAAGGACATAGCACGGCACTATGAAAACTGATCTGTGAAATTAAAAACTTGGTGCTAAGGACCAAATATCCACAGTATAGATATTTTTGTGGATTTTACTTCAGATCAGCTCTAGTCTGATAACAGGAGCCAAACACCAATAAGTAGCTGGAGCACCCCTTCCAGAGGAGTTTTATGCAAAAGGAATGAAGTACTTACAATAAGAACCAAAACTAAATGGGGATTATTGGAAAATTTCCTTAAACCTCCTGCCAACCCCCGCAAGCCCCCTACAATTTTGATGCAAACTGAAATTCTAGTGAACATGCACTCAGGTTCCCAGACATGCATTGTGTATATTATTATCTGCAGTTTGACTAACAGCAGGTGTGTATTGGGTATTCAAAAGCAAACAATATACAAATGCTAACAACTTTCAGATATAATTAGTTGTGCTTCACTTTCAAAGGATAATCGTTCAATGAGATTTTATGAACAAATATTGAATGTGAAGCTCTCTTCAATAAAAATTAAGTTGGACCACTACTATTTAGCTTTTTATGAATTTGGAAATGCACCATGACCTTGACAAACCTCTGAATTACTTCCATAGACTGTATGCACATGCCCAGAACACTCCCCTTCCCCAACAAAAAACAAGAATACCTTTGAAGAGATGGGAAACAGCAAAGTTCTGCAAAAATATACACAATGTCAAATATCCAGATTAGTCACTCTTTATTACCATAGTTTCAGAGAGCTGGTTCAATTTATAATTAAATCTCAGAATCCTTTTTAATAAAGGAGGTGCCTTAAATGGAGGTAAGATTTAATTGACTTAGGTTAATATTAATATTACTTTCTTGTGATGTATCTAACAGTTTCAGCTTTATGATCATCACTGTTAGTGTGGGAAAAACATTGCTATTAAAAACCTTTGAAAGAATAAAAGATGATCATGTACCATTCATCACTGTTGTCAATTTATTTCTATTTTGAAAGGGAAAATTACAGCACCCCTCCTCACTAATCTGTGTCAATCCCCTTTCCCCAACCCCATTTATAACCACATCACTATCATTGCTACTAACCAGGATAGAAGTTCTGAAACAATTATTGTTTAGACAGAAAATGACTTTGGACAGATTTAGTTGCTCACATGCCACCGAGAATGCTTCACTGCTCAGAGAAACTTGACCTGATCTTTTATGAAAGAAATACAATTAATATCAACGTAAGTACCAAACTATATTGGATCCAAATTTTATTTGCTGTCATTCACTTTCTCCCTAGTCTTAAGTGACCATCTTAAGCATTCCAGTACTAATACTTTAACAAAAAGGCCAAGATTTTGTGTGACAGTCTGAGAGACCATATGCATGCAACTAGAACTTTCATAACAGGAATGGAAGGCTGCCAGTATTTCTGCTAACATCCTTAATGAAATAAGCCTTAGACGAATTGCTGGCCAGAGACACTGCTTTCAGTAATGTATTACCTTTTCATTAGAAAGTCTACTGTTACAAAACTGTCTGTTAAGAAAAAGGGCTAGTAGCTCTTGACCTCGCAACATGAGCTTCATTAGAAAACAATGCCCTAGCTTTTAAATGCATCCTAGTATGAAATATGAAGCATGTCCGATACTTGTCAAAAGTCCTCTCAATGCTTTTTTCAAATCACACTGAAAACTAAGTGAGAGTGAAGTTTAGCATGGCAGACATAGACAATGAGGAAGACTAACAACAAAACATAAGAAACAATTGTATTTTTGAAACACTGCATAGTGGTCTGTCACATTTTAAAACACATGCCACTAACATACAGACTGCTTGATCCTATTGTACAGTTTGTTGAGATTTTGTGACAAAGACTGTTTCTTCACTGCGAGAATGAACAGGATGCTGAACACAGTATTCCTGTGGTTTCCCATGTATATTCAGAACTGATGACAGTTTAATAGCCTTCTAAGATACTGTATGTTTTCTTCTACAACTGACATACAAATCAACTCATTTAAGGGGTAATTTTACTACCTAACAGGCTGCCTTTTTAATAATGACGTTCCCTACCTCCTAATACCAGATGAGTAGTATGATTTAAGTGAGGTCATTATGTAAAGGACAGGACATTTCAGTCTACCCTAAACTCCAACCAGACCAAAACGAAAGCCGCAGTGATTACAGTGCAATGTTCAAGCTATGGAGATTTTCTCTCCCCAGCATGCTTCTCATTCAAAAAATATAAATGGAAAGTCAGATTAAAATTTTGTAATATGAAAGACAGCCTCATAAAGCCACTTCATAGCAGACAAACAATTTTAAAATAAATGAAATTTTTAATCCACTCTGCTGGACTAGAATAGAATTAGTATGACAGTAGAGTAGAACGTATTATCAAGCTATTAAGAAAGCTACAGAAACATTCAGGCAAATGTCTTTGATCCTGATTATAGTATAAATAAATCCATTACTGTACATAGATAACAGCCTTTCCGTGCAATGATTGTAGTCTAGGCATTGTATATTATTACTAGCTTTCCTGCATTCTCCTTGATTTCTAGGAAGTGGCTTAAATAATTAATAACAGAATGATGCATGTAGAAATAGAAACATTATTTAAGTTGGTAGTATCAAAGCTTTGTATGCAGTAACAATAACCTTTTATGTTTTTTAATTCCAGGGACTTATCTTTTAAACTGGAGTCGAAAAAGTGTTATCACTTGATGATGAAATGATGTCTCAGAAAACAGCCTGCATTTTTACTGTTTTCTGAATAAAGAGGACCATGTTTTTAACAATCCAGATCCGGAGTAAAGACCTTGCTGGAGCCTAGAACATAAAGAGTCGAAGTACTCAGACACATGAATCTATACTTAATTGGAATCCTTAACTGATGCATGAAATTAATACATGCAAGCAGAAGAAAAATTACATTTTGTGTTTTGTTTTATCTCCACAGCAAATCACATTACAGGTTCAAGTCTGGCATACAGTAAAATTGTAATTCCTTGAAAATAACAAATATAATTTAGAATAGTTCAATTATACTATTCTGTTTTCTATGTAAATATAAATCTATCTCTACATATTAAAAAATATTTTTCTTCTACTTCATCATACTTTGCCATAAATATTGCTAAATATTTAACAGAGAAAAATGTTAATAGCAGTGTTTTTCTCTATATATGCAATTACCTTTAAAGTGGTATTTTAAGAAACTACATGAAAAAAAAAGTTGAAACATTATTTAATTTTTTACTACATGTTTTAGCCAAATATTGGCACTGATCCACCATTCACTTCACTGTCTAGAATTTACACTTTTCTAATATGCATGCAGTATATTGGTAGCATTTGTTAGACACCGGAATATCTTTTCTAATGGTAAAGATGTTGGAAGCCTGTTGAATCTCTATCACTGGTGACATTTAAGAACAAGATACACATACATAAAAGGAATGATCATCCTTTCTCAAAGTAAAAGGTGGACTAAAACTCACAATTCTTTTGTTATTTTTCTATTTAGTATTATTTGCCCATGAAGAATTATGGCTTGTGACACAGCAAGCTAAGAGTACATTTACCGAAAAAAGAACCGTCTACATCACCTTTGCTATTATGAAAGGAGCAATGCTTAAAAAATAATACAAACCAGTAACAAGTATATTCCCAAATACTCGATATAATGTGAGAGGGAACTCTTAACAAAATCTTGTAATTATTCCCACTTTTAGACAGATGTTGACAAAGATGTGTAAGAAAGACTCCTCCTTCCAAAACACAAACAAATCCAGCCCTTTAACTACACTACTTTAGAAAAACAATTAAAAAAAGACTCCACGTGCAAAGAACTATGTATTTGAAAACAAACGAGTAAGGTGTAGACAGGGTAGCAACCCTGATAATACATATAGCTTCAAGATAGCTTATATTCAGAAAAGTACTAAAGGTAACTAGTGGACTTAAGTTAGGGAAGCCATATGGCTGCATTACCCGACAGTGGCAAGAAAGCACTCAGTAGGAATTGATTTTCCACTGAGGGATTGGCAAAGCACAGGAGCCATCAACCCTATCTCCCTTCCACTTAATTGGAAAGCCTCACATCCTTCCAAACTATTGGTCCTACTAAATGGGGACGGTCTACTGACAACACTTGTCATAAAAAAAAAAAAAGTAGCATTAAAGCACTCATGCTACTGGTGTAAAGTGGTTTCAGTAGACTCACAGCTTAAAATGGGAAGGCAAAAATACATTTGTCCTCCTCTCTACAAGCCAGACACATGACAAAAATGTCTGCCTTTGGTCCTTCCACTGTACCTCTACCACATCCCTTTCCATTGTTTGCCATTCTAACATCTCACTGCCTACAATGAAGAAGTAATTGATACAAGCATGATTTGGCAAGGCTGGCACTCAGATTTGAAGGATACTCTTCACTGTTACGAATGTCCACCACCAGCAGCTTTGGCTTGCTAGACTTTGTTTTCTTTATAGGTGTTTTGGAATGACTAGGTCCTGTCAACTCACACAAATCAATCAGATCTTCTGCTGAAATTCGTGGTGACACCTCTGCCTTCAGGTCATCCAACTTGATGGAATCCCTAGACTTTAAAAGAAGAAAATTAATATTAGAGGTGATAGAACTAGAGTCATGGTGTTCTTTGAAACTTCTACTTACTTGACAACCTCAAAGTGTAACAATGCAGTTAGACAGAAATGGATCTCATCCTTAGAACTCTGAACTAGTCTGAGTGAAACTACCTATACGGAAGAGCTCCAGAGCACTACCAAATACCTATCTGCTAATTATAGTCCTATTTCCTGTTGAAGTTGTTAAAAAAATAATATTGTTTGACAATCTGTGCAAACTATTTGTTTGTGATCTGTTAATGAATTATTCACTGTGGCCAAGAGGGTCACAAAACCCACAGAACATTTCTCAGCATCAGAAATTAAGTAAATTGGCTAGAAAACACTCTCTGAAAGGAATTGCTGAAAGGCCTCATGCTTGTAGCAGGAAACAACAGTAGCAATTGAAACTTGGCACAGAAACTGCAGGGAAGTCTCTAAGATACAAAGCGATCTAAACACTAGGTATTACCCCAACCCAAAGAAAAAGCACAAATCAAGACACCAGAAACTTAAGAAGTAGTCCTGTATTATAAACCAAAAAATTTGTTCCTTAGTTTCAGGGGATGGCACAATTGTGGGACAGGACAGGTAATGATACAACACACAACACCACATACCTGATAGTACTCAAGCAACTAGTTTGATAATATTTAAATTGTTTTTCATAAGAGAGCTTTCATTGTGAATTATCTCATAAATATTCCTAAGTGCTAGCATTTTTGCACTTGACATTCTTAGAAGCTCATGCATGTCTAAATTAAGAAAAAAAAAAATCAACTTTCCTTATTTTTTGCAAACAGAGAGTGCAGAAATCCTGTATTTTCATTAATTACCAACACATACAAATCTCTGAACTCCATCAGAAAAAAAAAAATATGGCCATCATAAGACAGTTGTGAAATGTCTGAAGCTATGCCTCCACCTTCCTTCAGAGGCTGTTTTACACTGCTGAAACTTTCAAGTGCCATTACAACTACACTTTCACCCAAAAGAGTTAGCTTGACTCTCAAATTGAGAAGAAAATCTCCAGCTTGTTCAAGAAGGTCAAACGTGGATTCTTTACAAGCAATAAGCAAAAGGATCTGCAGCATGCCCTAGGCTTTTGTTCTTGGGAACATTGGGTTTGCAAAACCTATCTGAAGACCTAAAAGTTAAAGGACTGCTACAGTCACATTTCCTGTTATTACATATGCAAACATGAGCCTTTTTTCTTTAATCTCTTAGCTACCCTGGTGGAACTTCCAGAAATATATTTGCACTAAAATGTTCTCATATCACTTCAATCAAATGTTGAAAGTGCTTATTTTTTAAACCTTTCATAATCTATCTAATTAAATATACATTATGCACCATGGTGTTAAGGAGTTAATAAACTACACTTATTTATAGTCTTCTGCAGCAAAAGCGTGTTGTTTTTTTTTTTTTTCTGTTGGTGCCATTGTCTCAATCTGAAAAATCACAGGTAAATTAGAAAGCAGTTTGTTTTCACTCCGATTTAATCCAGTAGATACAGGGTTAACAGGTTGGTTACATATGCAAAAATCCCTATGGAACATATGGAACTCAACTTACTCTAAGAGTTACATACATCAAAGATATAATTATGGAGCTTAGTCATCTTACAACAGAACTGGCTTGTCTTGTGCAACCATTGTGCTCCTGTTGACAGGAGGTCAAGTAGAGGCAAAAGTTGTTTATAACTAGGTGCACAGTTATTTCTGGTAAATTATTCTGGCTTGTCAGCAGACAGGAACAAACAGAGTAACTAGGATTCATTACAGGGAGCATCTTCTGAAAGATCTTCAGACTGTTTTGAGGTCTTCTTCCTCAAGAATAAGACCTATATTAATGAAATAGCCAACCACTTCATCATGAAGATTTGCTTGTGCACTATGCAGTTGTTCATAACATAAGCACAAGCATACAGACATGGACTACAGAAAGTGGAAAAATAAAGAACAAATAAAGCATTATCACGTATTTAAGAATGGGTCTATACAGTGCAGTCAAAATACAGGTCTTTTAGAGTATCACAGTAGCAAATTTTCCACTTTGAAAAAATAATTTTTGTTATCTTGTTTTAGATTGCAGTGATCACCCTGATTCACAACACTACATGCTTAAAGCCCATTAAAAATATTCAAGAGAACATGAGTAAGACACTGAAGGAAACAGAGGCATTACTCATTAGTATTAATCCAACTGACTCTGTTAGCTCTAGCTTTTGTTTTGGTTTCTAAACATACAAATTTCTCAATCTGATGACTATTCCACATTGAAAGAACAGAGAGGCATACACTTATCCTCCTGAGTTATGTCCCAGAAAAAAAAGACTTCTTAGACAGTCTTTCTGCAGTTCAAAATATCTGTGCTATAAAACAGACTATCAAAAAGCACTCAAAATTACAAACAAAAGTGGCAATTGTACTTCAGAGAATATATTTGTCCACCAAACTGCCTCTTCCATTGTATATGATGGTACTAAACCCAAAAGAATTTACAAATTGCTAGTCTCAGCACATAATTTAATCCCAAATTCAGAATAATAGAGGTCAATATTCTTTATAATCAGAAAAATGCTTGAGTAACACATTATTGTTTCAACAGAATAGTGAATACTCAAGGGAAACCTGTTTCCCTAAAAATAACAGTGTGACAGAGGACACAGCCAACTCCCAGTTGCTGTCTAAAGCCACCTCCCACTTGAGTAGCTGAATTTCCCCAAGAGTTGTCCAAGGAAATGAATTTCAAAGGGGAGAAGGTAGAGGAGCAATAAAGTCAAACTCTTCTCAAACTTCAGGCTTGCCAAAAGAGTTCAGCCGTTCACATCTAGGGGATTCAGCAGTCCACATCTAGGGGATTCACAGCAGACACAAGTTTGCAATACTGAACAAAGGTAGTAGCGTAGAAAGAGCAGTTATTACATAAATACACATTTGGCTGAAAGCTTAATTTGCCCGATGACTCAAACTGGCAGACATCTCTAAACCCTCCTGAGGCAACAGCTTCTGCCTCAGGAGAACATTTGTGGAACACTGAGGAGGGAAAGGAAGAGAGGCTCCTGCAAAAAAAGTTCAATCCTTGCAACAGGGTCAGACAACTACAGGTAACAATAAACACAGGTAGCAAAGTCAGGCATTATAAATGCCAACTATGCCAGTGAGGCTTGCTGAGATGACCTGAATTAAGTCTTCTGGAGAAACATTTACATTGTGATGGACTCTAATTACACAACCACTTCCCACTTCTGTTTATACAATTCTTGTCTAATTCAGCAGATGGGATGAATGCCTCAGGGAAGAATAAAAGTTTAAGAGGAAAGCATACAGTCAAAATTCACCTATACTGGTATAAAAATATTTTCTCCTTATCTTAAATTGTAAAGCCACAAGAAGTGCTCCACAGGTAGACACCATCTCTCCTATGAATAGGTTTTAATAACCAGGACAAGCATTTTTTTTTTCTTTTATTTGGGTTGAAAATAAGGAGAAACACATTCAACTATGAATTTTACATCTATCTTTGCTTTGACCTAGTATGTCCAGATTTGCCTAAATAGTATATTTAGTGATACATTACCCCTATATAGGCTTTGAACAAAGCTGCAGCCTAGAGCTCCTTGACAGACTTGCAGGAAATAAAATTGCTGAATCAGTTCTTTATACAACTGTTCTATCAGACTAATTTATTAACTACAAAGTGAAATATGTGCACGCACAAGTAAGTTCATCTTTCCTAATTACACTTAAAAATTTCACTTTATCTGCTGTATCTGAAACAACTACATCTTTTTTTCACAGGAATTTCCTAATGAACTGTCAGTCAGCACAAGCTAAACAAAGCTAACACCAAGCTGCCAATCCTTCTACCAAGTCCTCCTCCTCATACCACTATCCTGCTATGGACACCTGTAGTTTGGCACTGGACTTGAGATCAGACTGCTGTTGAGACCGTCATGGCCCCTCATCACCCCAAACTTGCAGATTCTTCTGAACTTCTAATGCCTGTCCTACTCTTCTCCACAACAGTGTTCCAGCTGTTGTCTACCACCTCAGTGACTACTTGCTTAGCCTCAGTCTGGCCAACCAAGAGGAGACACAGATGAAGGCTGACATTTTAGAGAGGTGACTTAACATTTCTCCTGACTGATGGCTTCAATTCCCTGTTTAGGCTTTATTATATTATTGCAGACATTGTTTTCTGGAAGAACCAGAAGAAACAGTAGGTGAAGGAAGGGAGAGGGCCCACTTTAAACCAAATTGTTTGAGTAATGTTAGATGCTCTCAGAAAAAAGTTTATGGCACTGATAGTCTCTTAGTAATTGTTTATAAATATCCAACAAATTGTGAACAGGCAGTAGTATCCAACTGAGATTTTGATTTCAGCTAAGTTAGTTGCAGGTAGTCATATCTCAGGACAGCTGCTTACAATATCTTATTGAATTTATCATCTGCAATTTTTTGAATTGCAGGACAAAAAAAAAAAAAAAAAAAAAAAAAAAAAAAAAAAAAAAAAAAAAAAAAAAAAAAAAGCCAGGGTAACCACTGGGATAAGCTTAAGTCCAAATAGCCTATCACATATACAAGATGCTTGTTTCTTCCCCTCAATTATTCTTCTGCTGTGATTTATTACTTTTCCAAGGCAGACATGGTAGTACATAATTTCTAAAAAAACTCCCTTACTCTTTCTTAAAAAAGGCAAAAGCTTCACTTTAAGCACAATGCCAGAGGGTTGTTAAAAGTCCAGTTACACGCTTGTGTAGCACTCCAACAGTTTAGTCAATATACTCACGGGTTTAGAGATAGTGTAAGAAATTACACTACAGCAGTTACTTCACCTGTAAAGAGACAAGACTTATTCTAGCATATCCTAACTTCAAGCATGAATCTTGCTTTAGACTAGTCAGCTATAAGAAGCTGTTCATCAGGGAAGACTGCTTAATCAGCAGGTTGGTAAAAGAGTAGGGGGGGGGGGGAAAAAAAAAAAAAAAAAAAAAGAGTACTTAAGCTGAAGTCTGAGGCCTACTTGCTTCCCAGAAGTTTCTCTGACACCACCTTAAATTCTTTACTTTTAAAGTACTTATTCTTCTCACCCCATTAATTTTCAAATAGGCCTGGGAATTGCTAAGCCATATGCATTTACTGCTCCTAATAAGAAGAAATAGGTATTAAGAATTTAATTTTTTTTTTTTTAATATTAGGAATTAAAGCTGCTTAAGCATTCTCAAATTAGAAGTCAAGCTTCAGAAAGATTAAAGTACTCCAGAACATGAAGCTAGCACAATCACAGCTCCTATCTATTTTTCCATTAGCCTGTAATCTCTTACAGGTATTTCATCCTGGCTATTAAATGAACCTGAATTTAACAGTCCCATCTGATAAACACAAGAGCTGTAAAGCAACTTTTTATCCATGGACAGGATAGCTTTATCTGAGTAGAAGCAGGGTTTCCACCCTTTTGTCTTTGAAGTTGGCAAAAATTATTGCAGCAAATTTAATATAGAGGGAACTTCAGACTGAAAGTCAATATAATTAAAATCTGGGGTAAAATAGACCACTCAAAATATCAAAGCCTTTCATAAAGAAACATGCTTCATGGAAGGTATCATTCCATATTGTTAGAACATAACATTTTGTCTTGAAATCAGTGTATGCATGCATATCTAGGAATAAGATGACAAAAACATTTTTAAACCAGCTTGGATAATGCTTTAAAAATATTTCTGAAGAACTGATCAAATGGAGAAAGAGGCAAAAGCAGATTCATGCAGCAACCACAAATAGATTCAACTCCGAACCAAGGGTCACACCAGTTTGTAGCAAAGACATTGCTGTTTGTGCTTGGTTTTACTTTAAATAACTATAATGGAGAAAAGATAATGTGTTTTTTTTTACAGTGAGTTCCACCTAAATATAATACTCAATGTCATGGTGCCTTCATATAAGCTTTGGGATAATTATATTTGTACAGAGTAGCACTACTTTATACCAATTAAAATATAGCAGTCAGATGAAAACAACTGGTAGAAAAGGAGAATAAGCAAGAAGAACAGTACATTTCAGGACAGATTTGTAGGCAAAGAAACTGCTATTGTGTTTTTATCAAAAAAGCAGTTTCTATGACAGGCAGTCAGTTTTTAGGAAGTATCTGAAAGCAAGACCATATGAGAACACTGGATTTTAGCTGCATCATCTAAACGGATTTTGTGACTGAAACCAATCATTACCAATGTGTTTGCACTTAGTATTTTCTATGCAAATGCTTTTGTTTATAACCTTCACAATGAAGTGGATGAAAGCAGTACTTGATTCCCTAGGAGCATTGTCCTTTACAAGGTATGGCTTTGTTTGTTTGTTTTTAAACAAACAGAATAACTCCCATTGCTCCTGTGAATTCTGATGGCCTGATAAGCAAAAAGTATGTAACTCTTGTACTAAATGAGAAAGAATGATGCTTAAACCCATTGAAAGAAAAAGGCTTGTACAGACAGGGAGTATTCTAATGATCATAAATAAGCAAAAAGGAATATATGTCTTGACACACTCCCTAATCCCCCTTCCCTCTCCTCCCCCACCATTTTTTATGACCATTATTAGCAAAGGATTCAATTTTTTTTATGTTCAATCAGGACTACTTATAAAGGAGAAGCAGACAAACTTCCAGATTTTAGGAACTGTTTTCTAAAATTTTCAAACACTTGAGAGCCCCAGCTCTCTACGCAACCTACAAAACTCTTTCTCACATTTCAGATTCAGTCCTCCCTTGCCATCATATTTGTTATCTTTCCAAGTCAAGACATTGGTGCTCACCTTCTCTCTGTTCCCTATCTCCTACTTCTTATTTATTAAGTTTAATCAATTTCATTTGCAAGTACATTTTGCAAGCTGCACACTTCCACTTTCTCTACCACCCTGACTCTGCAACAGAGCTCCCTGCTCCAGAACCAACACCTTAATGAGCAGGGAAATACCAACTTTTAGCTAATTGTCATTCATAAACATCCTCCATATATCTTTGTACACCATTATAGGCAGTCTACAAAAATGTAAGTGAGCTCTACTTGAGCAAGTAGCCTATTATTAAGGAAACCTCTGTTTCTCCCTGGAATAACATAATTGAGTGAATAAGGTGAGTCAGCAGCACAGTTATTCCCTGCATGCAGACAAGCAGACAAGCTGCAAAGTCTCATTATTTATTGCATCTGATATGACAAAACAGGCAAACAATTCTCATGAATGCAGGGAACCACTTTGAAATACAAAACTGATCTGTAATCCTGTTGTGCCTGGAAAAAACTCACAAGACACTTTAACATGATTTAAATCTTGAAATAAAAGAAGTAGCAAGAATGATTTTGCAAGCCTTCCCTGCTTTCCATCAGTGTCTCTTTTTGCCTCTTGGTAGGTGCTCTCTCATTGACAAGAAATTGTATTACTTTGCTTTGAGAAAAAATATTACAGAATCTTAGGAATATGAGCTGTCAGGAGATTTCCTTGCGTTCTTGAAAAACAAAATCAACAGTAATTTAATATCACCTCTCAATGCAAACTACAACTAGAAATTTTCCTTCCCTCACAATGTGATCACCTATAACACCTGGTGTCAGAGACCTTGGATTTAGACAATCCATCTTTTCTCAAGATTCAACTGTAGTTGATATTTATCTATGATTGCTGTTCTCTGAACTGGCATTAACAACTGCAGCACAGGTCTGGGACATTTTCAGTTATTTACCACTGTGAAGCCTGCCAAAGAGCAAAACATACTGTTAGGGCTCTACCTTAACTGCTGACTATTAAGAAGAGTGGAGAATTTGAGTAATTGTCAGAAAGTTTCAAAGTACAGTTTAGCCAGACTGTTACCCTGTAAGCTGTACATGCTTTTCAGATCAATTTCCTTGGACTTCTGCACCACTTCGCTCATTTTGGAAATCCAGGCCCAAGCTTTGGTGAGATAAACATAAGTCATCATTTTAGCATCAACAGAAACATTTATGTCCATCAACCTAAAATGTGTTCATTCACATTTGCAGGATGGGTTCCATGATTAACTTTTGCTGCAGGTTCAACTTTGCAGTCAGTATGCACTCTTTCTCCTAGCTATGTTGTCACATATATTTAAAAATCAGATCTTCCATCAGTAACAATAGCAGATGGGAATATATACATAGCTGTAACAATTTTACTAGTAGATTAAAATGATGTTGACATAAATCACACAGGCCACTAGCCAATTTGTATGTACTAGGCTATCAACTGCAAGAATGCAGCAACAGCACCAGGCAAGACAGTTGCATTCAGGAAAATCTTCATCCTCTCACCGCACTTTCAAATAAAGTTAGATCATAATTATATCATGTCCTGACTCAACTGAGAAAAAGCACAGCATTCAGCCTGGCCCATGGTGCATCAAGAGAGAGATGTGATGGAATCCTGGATTCAAGGTTAGACTAAGGCAGGCTCCTATAGAGATCTATATAGAGAAAAAGAACAGGGTAGGACAGAGGACTGGGGAGTAGGGAGAAGAAACATCTTGAGCCTTTGATAGAAATAAGTATCTTGGACAGAATATACCCCCTTCTCATGTTATGAAAATTAATTTTTAATACATTTTCTTAACTGTACTGTTACACAGCACTGTGCTTTAGGACATAACTTTCACAGCAGCAATATATGGCATACGCAGGAGTTAGTGCATACTGTAATTAGTTGCTGTGAGTGGCAGGAGGTAGCTATGTCTCTGTACCTGAGCATATTTGTGTGTGAGATAAACTACTAAGACCCTTGAGTTCACTTCTCCTCCAAAACCAATTTCAAAAATTTCTCTCAAACTCCATTGCCTTCTAGTGCTACAAGCACACACATAAAAAAATGTAATACCAAGAGGACCATTTCTCTCTGCGGTATCTAACTGCTTACCAGAAACTGAATAAAGCATTAATCTTTTTAGATCCGTGCTGGTCCTAAAGCATATTTTGAGAACACTCAGTCGGTTATTCTGAGAGTTAATTCTAAAGTAAGTTCACATATACACTGCACTGCTTTTTCATTTTCCTTTTTTCAGATGTAGACAGCTATTTTTTTGAAAAAATATGGATTATTTAACAAAGTATGAAATTAAACTGTCACCCAAGAAACTGCACCAAGTATTTATATTGGTTGCCAAAAAGACTTATTCCCACTATAGTCCTCCTTGTGTCTCAAAGAGAGCTGACTCAAAGTAGTGACTCATTACTAAAATTTGTGAAAACAAAGTAACACTGTCTTCAACCAAGCAGCCAGCTTGCAAACTAGGACTGCTAGAGCCTGAAATTGTGCTCTCCTTAGGAGCTTGCAAGCTTATCTCATTATGTATTTCTCAGGGGAAAATTCTAAAGCATCACTCACGAAATGTTAACTTTACATTATATTGTCAGCAACCCAATAAATAATTACCAATGAAATTATTAAAACACTGAGCCGTGTAACTATTTCCTAGCATTCTCCACGCACTGGATGTGCATTAAAAAAAATTTGAAAAATAGCTTACTGCTACCACTATTCAGTGAGACCAAGCAAACTCCTCCTTGCTAAAACTTAGTTATAATATAAGGCTTTACTCCAGCTGTACTTGTGGAAAGCAACATTTTCACAACAGCAGGTTTCCAAGAATGGAACTGTACCAGCTCACGTATCACAGAGATCACCCAGCAATAATCAGTGAGGAAAAAGGGCATCAGTGTAGATGGAAAAAACACAGGTAAAAACCACAGTATCACTCTGAAGAGCTCAGATTCATATTGCCAGCTACAGGCGATTATTGAGTATGGTTGAACAGATGCAACACTGTCCAGAAAGCCTGGAAATCCTGGTTTTCCTCTATTTTTCACTTCAATATTCCAACAATTTACTTTGGTAAGGACCAACGTCAGATTATGTTACTAGTTCTACCATCTTCATTTCAGACATCATCATCTCATAGAGTACACTCCACAGGGGCTAATATTTGGCATAGAATGGAAAAACAGAGTTGGCACAAACCCAATTTTTTTAACAGCTGCAGCAAACTTGAATGCATTGTTCTGTTGTGTTTACTAGCTTATTATGGGCCCAATCCTTTCTTTATCTTGTAAACAGCTCATTTGTCAATAACTTCCACACCTTAAAGGATGGTGACAATAGCTGCCATATTCCGTATTCTGATGTACAGTGGCTACAGCTTCCATTTTTTAAAAGTAAATTTCTTTTCCCCAGTAATATGACAAAACTGAAAAAAACAGATAAATTAAACTCCTAATACAAATTGATGAAAGGCTATCAAACCCAGAATCTGATTTTAAAACAATTTCCAAATAAGAAAAATACTAACATAAAAAGAACATTGTCACAAGATGTAGAGAGAGAAAACTGGCTAGATTGGTTTTTTTAAAAATAATTTTACAGGTATAATTACTCCTTTCCCCCCAGCACATTTGCTAATCAGTCACAGAATCCCAATTGTGGAAAGTCAAAAAGGTCAAATACACTTAGCTTTCAACTTCAAAGTGGGTATAATTGCAAAGGCTTTTGAGGAAGGACTAGATGGACAATCAGTGAATCCAGAACCTGAGCCTAAGGCTTCAGCAGAGAGTGCTCTGGCTGCTCCAACTGCCCATTTACATTTATAGCAGACAAACACATCCCAGGGAGACTCAGAAACCAAGTCTGTGCAAAATATGTTTACAATTCTTAAATATGATCTGAGTGTCTAACAAACTACTGAAGTCTCATATAAATATTTATATTATTATAAACATACTCCTTTAATTTTGTCTCAACTAAGAAAAAACAGAGCATATTTGTTCCAATGAGTTTATATTCAATTAATATAATTGCTATTTATATTACAACTTGAAAACAACCACAACATTCAATTAGAGACTCTTAAATTAATGTTTAACATCAGTTATTTCCTAAGTCATGTACTGCTTGTTTTATCCACTCTGGTAACTGAATGCCTTATTTTCTATCAGAAGAAGTAATAAACTGTAAGAAAACATATTCTTATTTTTAAAAACAAGCAGAGTAAAGCAAGTGCTAAAAAAAGGCTTCCTTCAGCTTATTTAATCTGCAAAACCAAAGCACTAGAAGTAGTGTTCCTTACACTCCCCATTTTCTAGATGTTGATTGACTGGCTTATGAGTATCAAAAAACCTTTGAAAAGCTAACAAATAAACAGAGAAAGTTTTGAAGATTTCAACATTTCACAAAAATATTTGTCAGAATGTGATAGGCTTACGACGTGCCTAATTAAACAGTGTTTATTCACTCACAGGAGAGTGACACAAAAAGTGTGTTTTAACCAACTCTTCTGAAAAACGACAAACACAACTGCTCACTTGAGCTGTTAGCAGCTACAATCAGAAAAACAGAAGCATCAAAGGTACATGTAAAATAAATCAGAAACATTAACTCAGATCTTGATCAGTTAATGTGCTGCACAACATGAACTAAAGATGAATTTTAGGAACAGCTTTCTGTTGAGTAGTAGCACAATGAAATAAGAAAACAAAAGCAAGTTCCCTACAAAACCAGAACACAAAACAAACCTGAAAAGGGTCAAGGCAATCAGAAGACCCTTGAGGCAGAATAACATAAGTCATTATGAACAGCACTGACAGTGCACTTGGACATATCCCTGCTTGTACCCTGAAACAAAAATGTTGGTGGACACTACTCATTATGTTTCTTTTAGAAGAATAGACTGACTTTACACATCAGTTAGTAAAGGGCTTAACATAAACCTAAGCAATACATCTGATATAGACAAATATATCCTAGGTGCATACAGTAAAGTAAAAGCAACTGAGTGCTAACATGCTTATTGCAAATAGGCCCGAATTCCCATATGTAAGAAGTCTCTCACACAACCTATTCTTGATTATCTGCAAAGAAAACTTACCATAAGAAAACTTTGCTCATATTATTTTTGATAAAAACAAATGTTTTTCATGTTTGTACTGTTTCATCAAACCATTAGTCATCTTCCCCCTTTGGTATTTCTCCTACTGCATCAAAAAAGAAAAGCTGAATTGGACCAGTGGTATTTAGATCAGTGCATGGGTCAATAATCATCTGGTAGACTTTTCTCCAGTTGAATGCTTTCACTCCCCAATATTCATCAGGAACTCCCACCACTGAAAAGAGGATTGATGGTAGAAAACAATGACAAGGTCTAATTGTATCAGCCCCGGGATTTCTGGGAGTCCCCTGTCACACCTAAGCAGATATTCATAAATATAACTGCATCATTCTCTCACTTTCATTTAGAAGTGTACAGGTAGCTGGAGAGTGCAAACACCTACCATGTCTATAAGGGAGATACAGGCATAGCAAAAAATTGTTACATGGCAAGTGTTACTTGTCTCTGTGTACTGGTCAATAAAAAATTAGAGACACGAATTTCAGTAGACTGCTACGAAAATTTAGCAGTGAATCTAAAGGAGTTTTTCTGTTCTTAGTTTTGACATTTTATCTTTCTCAAAATAAACACACAAACCCACTTAAGGCTCCCTCTGAAACTATTTCCTCCTTGAGATTTTATCTCAGTAGAAATATGCTTACTGGCTAAAAGATAGAAGATTAAGCAACACACAAGTCCAAGAAGGAAGAGAGCACACAAGCCTCTTTATGCAAACAGATGTCACTAAAATGAAAACTAAGCAATGCTAAGTGATAAAAAGAATCAAAATAGTTTTGTTTTACTGGCTGCTGATTTAGGGAGAAAAGTGCTCACCCAGGGGCAAGTACTTCTGTTATTATTAACCAAAGAACCATAACATGCAGATACACACAAATATTTGAATATCCAATAAAAAACTCTTAAGAAACAAACTGAAGCATCTTAAAAAGAAAATACAAATATAGGATTAGGAGACAGATGGTGTTTAGAATTAAATACACTAAACAATGTTTCAAGAAGTCATAAACTACCTTCAGAAGCAAACCCACAGCTTTGTTGACAAAGGAATTGTTTCCTACCCTCCCCACCCTCAACTACAGAGATGACCCACAAATACAAAATTGGAGATGCAGAAGTAGTGCAAAGTGTTTGTTCAAATAATGCCCAACTAAATAGGTGGGAAAACAGCAAAGTCATTTTTTAAGAGCTAGACTGAACCACCAAGGACACAACGGTGTTTTAGAAAATCCACTAAAGGCTACTGTGTGTACAAAAGAATAAACTCAGATTCCATGCTTTTCAAGTAGAAAAATGTTTCCCCATGGCAGCAAACACCAGTAGGGTACACATTTCAAGAAAGAGATAGCTAGTTCCAGGATTAAGGTTAAAAAACCAAACCACAACACCTTTGGGTGTAATTAGTGTATTTTACCACAATAAAATGGTCACAAGTGAGAGGTAGCTCATTAGTGGATCATGTTACACAGGATCTTCAAGTCTGAACTATGGCTCCTGACAGAACCATAAATGTGCTTGGCTTGTATACATCTATCTCAAAATCTCTCATACAAAAAAACAGCACATGAGAGCAAACATATTTGTAGACTGTAACTTAACATGTGAATCGACTTCCTTGTCATTCAGGTGTCCATGAGATCAGTTTCCTCTTTTGCCACACAAAGAGCCTGAATATGTTCACATATTTCTGTATAAATCACATAGTGCTGCTCCATATGATGAGCTAAACCCCCCCCCTACAGCAGCACCCAAAATATTCAATACACTTGAGCTTCAAAAGTAGTTAAACCATCAGTTACACTACAGTAAATGAAAAGTGCTTTGCTGTTAAGTAGAAATGAAAGAGAAGGCAACAGAAGTTACGGTATTTATTTTTCTTCTCTGTAACATACCAAAACCATTTGCTTAATTTCTTGGAAATTGTGGGATAGATGAGCCTAGTTACTGGCATTACAAACAAACCCAACTTCTGGTATGAAAATAAAATTGCTATCCATAAAAAAAAAATAATTCTCAGGAAATGAAATTACATTGAAAGAAACTTAACCCAAAAGAATGGTTTTTTATTTCTGCTACAAATATAAATCTTTGTTCAGTAGACACTTGTTTTCTACTGTGGCCTTCCTTGCTTTTCCAAGTCCCTTCACTCGTGCTTGGACACAGAAAGGCACAAGCACATCCTTAGGTCTGAGAAGACTTGTCTTTTTCCTCTCTTGTCATCGTAACATTAAGAAAAGCTAGCACAATACACAAAAACATTTTCACTGTTAGCACTGTCAGGCTGCCAAGAGAGACTGCATAATCTTGGAAGCTTTCATGACCTGACAGAACAAAGCCCTGGGCAACCCCACATGAATTCAGTGTTGGGTCGGTTTTCTGCAGGAATTTGTACCAGATGACTTCCTAAGGTCCTATCTGAATTACTCTATGAGTGCGCAGCCCTAAGCTCTTTCAGGAAGTTTCTCTACATATCTCTACAACAGCACAGCAGCAGTTGTGTTGGCTACAATTCCTGTATAACAACCACCAATACTCTCCTATTACTTTTCTTCCCAGATGCTTTTCTACATCTACTTATTATTTCTTAAACTCCGTAAGCTTTCTGGAGTTTCATTTTGTTTTGCAACTGCCTATCTAGCACTCAGTGTCCTGCATTTGTGGCTGTGGCTTCTAGAAAATACAGCAATAGAAATAAAATCAAATCTAAAGTAAAAATCAAGAAAACAACTGATTATCACACTCAGGTTAAGGACTTACTTAAAAAGTTAAGATACACCTGAGCAGCAATACACTGCTTCGTAGTTAGGAACAAGAAATGGAAAGACTAAAACCTAATGCAATTGATCAAATAGATATGGCAGGTCTATATATCCTTCCCCTATTCTTGTAACCTACTTGTGAATGAATTCTGATTGTAGGAGAATGTGAAAGGAAAAAAAGCAAGACTGTTTAATTTTTAAGAGACTGCCTAGATTTATACTGCTGAGAGGAAGGAAAGGAATAATTTCAAATCACTACTCTTCAGATGGTGTATTTGACAAGGGAAACAACCATCAGGTTTTACTGGAGAGAGAACAGAAAAATATTTTTGCTGAATTGAGTATCTATTTAATGAAGATATACTCTTAGCCACTAGTTATTCTTTGCCAAGACAAACACAGACGTGACTTGCATACTACCTCTCAAAAAAACTTCAACCATACCTTTAACCTAACACGCCAAGATCGAAAAAGCAGCCAGAGCTGCCTGCATCACTTCCCAGTTACCTGCTTCTCACTGGCAAACTGTTCTTTTCAGTATTTTTCTCCTAAGATAAAGCCTGTTTGTAGTTCTGCAGGTGAGTCATGGACATTGGTCTGTTGTGGTAACAAACACCACAGAACTGAAGAGGCAGGAGTTGGGAGAGGCAGAAATCCAGCACAAGAAGTAGCGATTTTATTGGCATGTACATCAAAGAATCTGAAGTTCAAAGCAGTAAAGTTAAAAAAACCTCAAACCCCAACAACCTCCCAGATATTTTTAATTCACTGCATTGGACTGTTCATCAAAATTAATAATATGGCATAGGCTCTAACACTGTGCACCAGATGACAAGCAAACCAGAACATCCGATGAATGTGTCAAACCCCTGTGCTTGAATGTGACAACAGATATGTTAGTAACTGAGTTTTGGTGGGTATTTTTCGGTCTAAATTTTAAGAGAAAAAACCCCCACCTGGGGCAGGAAAAACACACAATCTGAACAATTCTCCCCCCCCTCCAGTTCCCAGGTCACTTACTAGGTCACTTCGAGGTGCTTCCTGATAGTCTGCTGAAAAGCAGGACACTGAACTTTTTGTGCCATTGCTCTCACTGGCTTGCCGTGGAGGCTGTGCATATTGCCTGTATGTTGCACTCTTTGGGGTCCAGCGAAACAGGTTGATTGATTCACGAACACAACGCTCAATGTCAATCTCTGATGAGGGATTCAGAGAAAAAGCAAGAAATGCAATCATGAAAAATAAGTAAAGCAAATTAACCTAGCTATGATATTGCTAATTATACATAAGTCCATCTATACCGCTGTTTATCTCTCTTCCCCTTTAAAAAGCACATAGTTTTCAAAGACATTTTGCCATACAAAATTTTGAAATTTTTAATGAAAAACTAGCAAAGACATTTTGAGCATTACTTTTATTCCTAGCTATTTATAGAAATACAGCAAGCTGTTTAAGAGAACCGTAACAGAACTTTAACCAAAGACAGAAATATAATTGAAACCTTGTCATTGTAAAGCATCTTCATGAAATGTCTTTACAAGTCAGACTATTGACTCTTAGATATACGTACATGCAATACATCAAAAGTACATTTCATGCAATGTATGGACATTAGGATTTTTGGATCAACTGAGTGTCTTTGTCAGTTAAATACTGCTGTGAGTCAGACTGAAATCTTTCAGTTGTCAAACTCTGTGTGGCCTGCCATTTCAACAAAGCTACACGTTATCTGTTTGGTGGAAAACAAACACTAATTTTTGCCTGGTAGCAAACAGAATGGATTTTAGAGCTTTTTTTTTTAAAGAAAAAAAAAACCCAACTAGACTTTCACAGTGAAACATTCTGGCTGAAGGAGTGAAGTGCCTGCGTGTGTGACAAAATACTACTCAACCTGGGAGGGAAGCAGACACCCATCAAATGGGAAGCATCCTTAAATAAGCTGCAGTCAAAAAAAAAAATTGCTGAAGCATAATGAAAAACATATGCATAACAACAAAAAAAGTAAACCTAGCTACTTGGAATAATACTTGCCAGGGATAAGTGGACAATATAATGTCTCAACAGTAACCAACAATTTTTCATTCTGTGATGTAAATTTACTAGATTTTTAATCTCAAATATATTGTAATAGAAAACAAAAATCCATATAACTGCAAAATTTAATGTTTTCTAAATTCAGGTAAAGACAGTTGATGTCTTACACTGGTTATTGTTCCTAGAGCTCAGAATACACTCTGAAGCATGGTTATTAGTCATATTTTCTCTACATTTCTGAAGACTCATTTTATTTATAAAAAGTTGAGAATTTCAGTTCAAAACTGTAGTCCATTTTGGTTTTATTTTTTTCTGTAAAGAGACTGCTATAACAGTGAGTTATAGCCCTGTCTTAATTAAGGCAATATTAGCAGTACTATTGTAATAAGTGAGATGAAAGCTGAATTTAGCCAGTAAAAAGAAAAAAAAAACGAACAAATAACAATAATTAATAGCTTGAGAAACATTTGGTTGTGAGAGGGCATAATAGCGTACAAATATCTGAAACTGAAAACAGTGAACTGGGGGGGTTGGAATAGGAATGCTATATGGAGTAGGAAGTTATTAAAAAGCTGAAAGCAGAAATAGAGATTGACAGAGTTAAGCACTGGAGATGGACTATCAAAATATTTTTCTTAGAAACAAGCTCACTAGTTCTCTAAATGAATTCATTTTGGAAATGGAAAATGCAGCAATGAGTTTCCCTGAAAATGATAAACAGTTCTCACACATCAAGACATAAGTAAAAAAAAAATAATAATCTAGGACTCAGTTATTCTGTGACTCTTGGCTGTTTGGTTTCTCATTTCTTCTAAGCAGCGTTTCAGGATGACATTGGCCATGCCTGAAAATGAAATTCCATGGAACAAGAGGGAATTTTAAAAGGTTTAGGAGGAAGCCAACCAAAGCCTAACACTGATTTCTGGTCTGGTGATTAATTACTCTGCTTCTAAGGAATGAAAAATAAAAATATAACAAGTAGATTGTCATTTCCACAAATAATTAAAAGAAGAATAAACGTATACACATAGGTACATGTATGCATATGTATGGGAATAGTCAACTTGTATAACATACAAGGGAGAAAAACTTCTTGTTAGTGAAAGAATTTGCCCACATTCCACATTCTTTTTTAAAGAACCAATTAGTTTCAGGATACTGGAGTTTAAGACAAAATTAAACCGGTGTAAATATTTACAGAATATTTGTTAGTCACATTGCATGAACAAGCTTCACACTTGAGTAACCTTCAAGCCCATCTTCACTTTGAAATTTTGGTTTAAGAAAATCACTTCCTGTCAGTAACTAAAATGTAATGCAGTCTTTTGGAGCCTTGCTGGATAAGATCTTTCCTCGTCCCTTTGGCTAATAAGTAAGGGTCTGCTGTGCTATTTCAATTCTGATTTCTTCCCATGCCCTTTCAAATATATGACAAATGAGTCAGTTTCCAATTAAATGTCCATCTTTTGTTATCTCACCAAGACTCTGCATTCACACAGTATTAATCCTGCTTGCACTCACCCTGCTCTGAAGTAACTGTGTTAAAAGCCAGAGAAAACAAACATATTTTACATATTGAAAACATACTGTTGGTCTATCAGTAGTGGAAATACATTAAGCCAGTACCTAGACTCTTGTGCAGGACTATGAACAAATGAACAGAGTACCTCACCAGGATGCCAGACTACTTGTCATGTGCAAACATCTTAGAGGAAGATCCTCCTGAGAACAGGCTCCACGTAACTCTCAAGGCATCAGCAAGAAGCAAACAGAAACGTTTAGAAAGGACAGGGAGGGCCCAATCACTCATGAGTGTACACACATCTCTGTGCTCTTCAAAGTCCCAACATTGGGGTATTGTGTAGTTTCAAAAGCACATGCCTTCCGTTTGTATTGATACAAATTATTTTGCTGGAAAATCTACAAGAAGATCATGCTGCCATAACACAGTGTCATTAACTGTGAAGCGTGCACTGAAAAAAATTAAGCCTAACTTGAAACATAATTACTATAAAAGTAAGTTTACATTTCAAAATTTAGCAGTCTAGTTTTCAAAAAAGTGCAGAGCACCTGCATTTCAAAACAGCCAAAGCTGACACCCAAATACCTAGGAACTAAAAGTCACAAGTTTCATTTGATAACATTGGGTTTAAGAGTTCTGGCTCAACTGAGCTCAAAGTCAAGCAGCAATCAAAACCTTATAGGAAACAACTCTGTGGTACCAGCTAACTACTTTATTACTTTGCATCAAAAGGCTTTTCCTGAGATTTCTAAATATGCAAATAATACAGGAACTGAAAAAGGCAGGGGTGGCCAAGTAAACAAAACATGATCTAATAGTAATGTCCTGGTTTTGCCATGTCCCATGTCAATATTAAGCTTACTGAAGTATTGTGCTCCTTTGCTGAACTAAAATTCCTGGTTGCTCTAAAATGTTACTCATTTCGCTCTGTTCATGTAAAATTATCACTCCCTACCAAGCTGCTGCCTCTGTCAACAGCCCCAACTGAAAAGGACAGCTCAGCGGACATAGATGCTTTTTAAGCTACATACATTTTGTGTTTATTATAGATACAGGAGAGAAGTATACCACACTTGAAACAGATGCTAAAAAAAGCGCATCAGTTTAAAGGCAATACACCTGTGACAAAAGTACACAGAACTTTTTATTTTTACAGCAAAACTGGACATGCATATGTTGTTCACAGCAAATGAAAGCAAGTAATGGAGAAAAACATAACATGAATGGTTAGTTCTTAAGGAAAACGTACACAGACCAAGTCTTTGTGAGCAGCTAATCAATTCCAGAGCCCTTTCCTTGGGTAACAAGTAACCACTTCAGAAATCTGGCCAAAATAAACTGCTTCTGCATTTTGGAAACAGCCCAGAATTATGGGCTTGGTTTGACCTCTCCATCACAAATACTTTACTACTATCCTGCCAGGCAACAACAGCCACCACACTGCCACATAAATAGGCCAGAAAATCTCTTTGCTATAAAAGCAGAGAAGGTGAATAGGTCAGTCAGTTCGATCTCACAATTCCTGCTCTTAGAACAAATAGAGGTGAAAGGCCATAAGACTTTTCTTTTCTGATGACATACAAAAAGATACACTAAGCCTAGATATTTAAAAGGACAAATCTAGGAAGAGAAGTGACATTTCTATCCAACATCTCTATTACTGATAGAAGGTTACTCTAAAAGAAAAGAGGAATGCAAAATTATTCTTTTTATATAATTTATTTCATATATTATAGGACAGTTGTGTTATTTCATTGTTTTGTGGATAGTAATTTGCTCTTACACACATCAGCATCCCTTTCAGTGAACCTTGCAACAAAATTTAAAAGGTAACAAATATCAGTCATTAATTTTAAAACTCTTCAGCTAATAAGACAGAAGTCTTTGTTCTTCTTTCTACATGGATGCAAGGTGCGCATCTTTCAAAGAGCTGCCAGGAGTCCAAGTGCTGTCAATCAAGATGCCATCACAGTTCTTATGTAACACAGCAGGTGTATAGAAGTTGCATTCAGCTAGAAAAATTACTGGATGCAGAAGTAAAGGAATAAACTACAGCACTATGTCTTCAGACAGATTGCATACTGCACAGCTGTAATAAGGATCAATAATTTCAATGCTGCATTGACAGGCTACCTTGTCTGAGAGCACATTACTCTACAATTCTCTAGACAGTTCTCCACATCAATATTGTTTACTACCTCTGGACAATACTGTTGTTTTCAGTGTACATGTGACAGTTGTCTTGCTGTTGGAAAGACAACACTTTAAACTATTCTGAAGTCTGAATGCCCACAAACAGCAGTTAGTGTATCAAAAATGAAATGGTCCAGGCCCTTGCTTGGTGAAAACACATCAACCATCTGCATGAGGTTCAGAAATGCTGGGAGAATAATGAATTTTGGTTTTATGCAATGAAATTACATGTAACGTCCAAAGAACAGAAACAGAATTTGTTGGTCTCTTGTCTTAATCCATAAAGGAGACGTTCAAGAACTGAGAAATTTGGAATGTATCCAGATAAAGAGTTCTGTAGCAGAGGGTGTTATGAAGATAATTCGAGTAGACATGACAAATCTATGTGAGATACTGATGCTTCTGCTGAGACCAACAGTAGGTATGTTTGCAGCTTGTGTATAAACAAGGGAAGCTGAGAGGAGTTATGGAAAGTACAATTACTACAGTACCTGCAGTTATGCAGTCACCTGGATGAGTTTATGCAGAACTTAAAGTATTGAGCAACAGAGAGGAGCAGCAGTAAACACCATGAGTTATTTCCGAGACACTAGACTTCATCAAGGACAAACATGAATCCTTTTCTTACTCATGATTGTAAAAATTACTATGACTCAGCAGTTTAATGGAAAGGTTTCATCAAGAATGCCTTCCAGTATGGAAATGTGATGTTGTCCTGCAGTGATAAAGATGAGCAGGAAAGACATAGAATGATGAACGGCTATATGAAGAGTAAAGGTTTGCCGTAAGTGACCACCAAATGTCACAGGCTATGTCTTACCGAGAAAGACAACTAATGTCAGCTAAGCTCCAACAGGAAAGTGTTTTAAACAGTTTTATGAGGTATGCCATGGCTGTTTAACAGCAGACATTTCTACAAGCTAACAAAATGTTAACGACTTCTGGTCAGGCCCTAATATCAGATTAGGATACTGGCCAACAACAGAAGGATATGAATTCACACTGTATAATGGAAATAGTCAGATGGAGGCTACTACACAAAACCTGAGATGTATGCAAGAATAAGGGGAAATAAAGTAGATCAGCAGAAGAATGAACATTATTTCATAGCTAGATGTTAACCATCTATAGGAGATGCATAAAAGGACAGGTTTACAAAACTGCAAGGATCAGCTTAGAGAAGAAACTTCTTAGAAACACCTGGAAATGAAGAACATGCCAACATTCAACAATATTCCATCAAAAATTTAAAAATATTGCTTTGGCTTTTCTGTGTTGTACAGTTTGCTAAAAACTTTCTAAAACCGACTCAACAAACATTTAGCAATCTCAAATGCTAGTGAAACTTACCTCCTTTATCTTAAATCTGAAGGAATATGCAAATACTGAAGCTCAGTATGCATTAATAAAGATCACACCATCTAAGTTTCTAGCTGGGTGGTGTAAAAGAGCCACTTCAGCTGCTTCCCAGACACAACAGGTATAAAATGATAAAGAACTCTACAGTCGGAAACTCTGACCAGACCAAATGCTTATAAAACTGATCAGTCTCTAAAGAGCCATAAGTAGAAGACCTTTGTATTAGCAGAGCTCTCCTCTTGTTAGCCTTCAGGATATTTTTAAGGAAATAACATGAAGTAACTTAGAATTTCTGGTTTTGAAATAAGACAAAAATTCAGGTAACCTTGAGAAGGAGTATCTGTTGCCATGAGAAAAGGATCAAAGCCTCTAATTTGACCTGTTGATTCCTAGACCAATAATGAAAAAAACTTTAGGTAAAAATATGGGTAAGGTATCTAGATCTGCCTAAAGAGTATCCTGAACCATGTAACACCCAACTACCACAGAGCAAGAAACATATCATTCAAGACTAAAATGTTACTATTTTCCCACAAATACAGTAACTGTAAACAGGAATCATCTTGCTTATGTATCAATGCTTAAACCACACTTAATTCCTAAAAAAATGTTCTTATCATTTGACACTACAGTAACTTACTTGCAAAACTGTCAGTGTTTACCATTAGTCAAGTCTATGTGTTTCACAGTGCAAAATTAGTAGCTTTAGATTATCTAACATATATACATTTCTAAATGACTTAAAGTTTGCTGTATAATTAACCTACTCAGAAGTAAAAAAAGTTCCCCTATTCTGGGAAAAAGCTTTCTAACATACCCCATTTGAATTTACATGAGAGCATTTAAGAAGCACATTCCTAAATATATTTTTATAAAAAGAAAAAAAAAAAAAAGATCACCTTTAAGGCATTTTTAAGTTTGTGTCATTTCAGGGTTAAATTCCCAGCAGACAAGTTTGTGGTTTATACTCTATCAGTTTACATGAGTGCTGAATTTGTTGCTTTAGATTATACTATGCCAGTTAATTAACAGAAAGAAAAAAAGGTTTTGTTTGGGGTTTTTTTAAGCATAAGTATTGAAGAACCAGCAAGAGATTGTCTAGCTCTCTGCCTGGCTCTGAAGTCAAATGATATGTGACTAGTCTATCCCCTAACAGAAGCTTGCCTAGACTTTACATTTTTGCAGTAACAGGGGTTTCACCTGGACACACCCCTGATGAGTACTTAGCCCATTTATCACCATTGTTAGAATACAGACAACTATTCTTCACATGCAACGTGATGTTTTCCCAGTTGGGATACCTGTGCTTCCTGAATTGCCCTTCAATGCTAACAATCAAGTCCTGAAATTTATTCTGAGCTTGCGACATCAACAAAGTTTAGCTTTAGGTACAAACCCTGCTCTAGTTCTTCATGTTTAGTTTTGGTCTTTCTGTTGACTTCTACTAAACTCCAGCTCTTAGTATATTAATAACAAAGAAGTTTGGATAGACAGAATCAAATGCCTCACGCTGATTTATAAAGGCAAGAGTTTAAGTTCTTTAAATATGAGAAAGTAGGCCAAAGGGAATTGACAGCTATCCCAAAGTATGAGACCACTGAGAATTCACTTAAACAGACCTAATTTCTCAGTCCTTATTTTGGCAGAAAGTTTTTTCTAGCTTTCAGACTGCACTTCCATTCCAATTCTGTATTTAAGTAGTTATGTGTATCTCTATTAACAACACTGGACATGCACACCCCCAAAACGTATCTACAATCAGAGATATGCTGCTAGTGTACATTTTAATCAAGGAATTTTAACACTGTAGTATTTGTGCAGCTTATATTAAAATCCTTCTCCATTAACAACTAGAGAACTAAAGATTATTAGAAAAATCATTTATACCTGTACAGGCAAAGAAACACATTCAGCATAACAAAAACACAGACAGATACCCTATTAGGCACCTCACTGTCAGCAACATTTTCCGTAACTGTAAGAAAAAAAAATAAAAATCTAGTGCATGCTCTTGCTTTCATAAGCACTAGTCTAATCCTGAACCAGTTTTTCTCATAATTATAATGAAACAAAAACAAAGAGGGAAACATTTTTGAAATATTTTTGTAAAGAGAAAAAAAAATTTGCCACGTCCAGAGGCAAAACTCGGATAAAAGTGGCCTGAACTTTGTCATCCCATGCCTAAAAATGCTAGTATGTTTGACAGTCTACCTTCATGTACCTTGATTTTAAAATCCTACATGACTAACAGGTGGTTTATTGTATTATCTGAAGTCCCCTTTTGCTATGAAGGGTACATACAAGTTCTATCAAGAAACAGGAGGTGTAAGCTGTGCCTCAGACTGATTTTAAGACATGCATTAGGAAAGTTCTACTGATGAACTCACTTTTCACCCTTTTTATGAAACACCATCTCTTGAGCCAGTCCTTTGCTAAAGGATATATATTTGATTTTCTTCTGCTAGTGCTACAGATAGCAAGAATACTAATATAAATAAAATAAAGGATTATGGCATTTTATCCTTAGTGTGTCACCCACTGCAGCATTTCTCTTTAGTCTCAAGAAGATACAATCTAGAAATAGAACTGCATTTTGTTCATGTCACTACAAGTGGAAAATGTGAATAATTGAAGAATTCACAGCTTCAGGTAAAATGATATCAATCTTACAGAGTTTGACACTATTGAACAGCCCTGGTGAGCAGGTGTGCCCTAACAAATTGCTCTGCTTCTGTACCAAAGCCAGCTCCCAACCCATAGTTCGCTGTAAGCCATTTTTTAAAAAAAGGGAAGGGGGGGCAAAAAAGGAAAGCAAAGAAAACCCCACTTACTAGCAGCAATGCACAGTTTCTGCTTCATTCATAAATGCCAGTATTTGGCAACAATAATCTTTCGGAATTGCATAAAAACATATACCTGCCACTGCCATCTAAAAAAGTTATTTAACATAGCAAAGATGAAGAATATGTTCAGAAAAAGATGCTTCCATAAATAGCAGTCATACCTCCACCTTTCAAAAAAAGAAAACTAGAAACATGGTTTCCTTTTTGCTCCTGATGTCTTTTGGTATTTCTAATCCCATTTTTTTATGTTATAGTTATAGCACCATTATCATGCGCATCATGTGACAGAGCCAAATTGCTGTTTTTCTTCAGATAGACTATAGTTTGGAAAAGCAGTCCAGCTTCACTAACTGCATGATAAATCACCTTGCAGTGTCATCTTCCATGGGGAACAACAGTTCCAAACTTGGGTAAGCTACAACAAAGCCACACGTCAAAATTTCATAGCTGGAGTTATGAAAAAAGTTTCCTTTTAAAAGAGCTACTACGACATCTATTCCTCAGAGCCTCAACAAAAACAGTTTTTTTGCTGTTCACTAGTGCACTGAAGACCCCACTGTATCTCTTTCAGTCACCTTAAATTTGGTGTTTTGATCTCAGAGTTCACATTTTTATTCAAGAAGTGGTGAAACAAATGGGAACAGGCACCAAACACCCACAAACTCAGTGTGGGCTTGGCAGCCAACTGCCATTTCTTCCTTCCACCAAATCTTAATTAACTAAATGCTGAACCACCAGAAAGTCTGGCACAATAAAAGTATATGAATCACAGATGTGGGCAGACAGAGGATTTTGAGGAAGAAAATGAACAGAAAGTAAAATGGTAGCTACCTAGGGTCAAAGTAGAGTTCTCTGATGTATGTCTAATTCTGCTGCTGTCAGCAGAAACAGACCACTCACAACTGTACCATACAATCTTAGTGAAGAATTTTAAAATATTTTTTAAATCTTCAGCCCATTTCTGAGATGCATGTAATCCTTCTAATCATTTATACAGCTTTCACCATCATGGGATTCAGCATTTTGGCATGTTGCTACAATGGCAACATATATAATTGTTTCTCCCACATCAGAGAAAATCTGTTTCTTGGAGAATCATTCTTGTGCTTTAATAGCAGCTGGATCTTTGATTACATGTTGCATCTTAAACCTACATGGCAGCGTCTCTCATCAGAATCCTCCACATATTCCAATTCAACAGTTTTACTGTAGCTCCTTTATTCATCTGGATTGCTTTTCCACAGCCAGTCTTTCCAGACATCCTATCTGAGGTCAAGATTCTTCCTTCGGAAGCACTGACTAGCCTTGTGTCAACAAAAATACACCTTCCCAAGGTGCATAGCATTAAAAGAACAAGCCCTTCTCTTGCTCCAAAAATAGAGAAGATTATTTTATTGTGTGAACTAACCTACAAGGCTTACTTGAAAGTATGTTTTATTTCATGTCTGGGCTAAGTGTTTACCTATTCTCTAATAGTATCTGTTCCCATCTTTCAGTTAGTTGTCCTATCTCTTCTCAACACCACAATTAATCTTTGTATGTCAGTGATGGCATTGGTATGGATCTCTGGTGGAAGTTCACCAGGTCCTATACTGCACCCATTTCTGGGTGGGAGTGAATTGGTCTACAGGATCAACTGTTTGCAAATTGCTGTATATATCTGGATGCTTCCCTCCTGGGTTTGTTTCCCAGCAAAAGGTGCTGGTGACCGCACTACTCGTGCAATGCGTAATGAATGTGGTAATCAAATCAAGCTACAATAATAATAATTTTTGAATTGCATAATGTACATTATCACATGAATCACATGAACTTAAGGCAAGATGTTAAAGACTAAGCTATAAGCAAAACTGCATGTTTTAAAGTAAAGTTACTCATACAGTTGGCCCTCAATCCATGAAACAACCTTCTTGAGTGGTAAATTTGCTGATACATAAGATGCAGCACTCGTTTGAAAGCAGAGTCTTGCCCCTGTTCTTGGTACCTCAGGAATCATATTATCATAGTAGCACCACCCTTACTACCCTCATTTTCCTGGCACATTCTTCTGCTATGTGCCAGACTAAGATCAGGATAAAGCAAAGGTAACATATACTGTATTTGCTCTCTCAGCATCACCCAGAGATGAACTTTACTAAATCTCAAAACTACATATAAAGAATTAGCAATGACTCCAGGGTTGGTTTTGTTTGTCTCAGTACCAACTAGATCTTCTCTGGTATGTATATTGCTTGAGTAAAGTTTATACTTAACAGAGCTCCTTAAACACAAGTTAAAAAACCTCCAAACAAACAAAAAGAATAAAAAGGCACCTAGGGGTACTAGCTTCCTAAACAATCTAATTCTATTTAAGTTTTAGCAGTTGTTTATATGCCCTCTTTATACAGACCCACGAGGAATCAAACAGGACATTTGTTGCTACAGCAGAGGGAATTTCCAGTATTCTTAATTAACCAATTATTTTGTCAAATATTTCAAATAGATTTCCTAATGGGCTAGAATATCTTAAAAACTATAAAAAAATCAAATTAAAATTTTTAACAGAGCTCCTGAAAATAACAAGCAATGCCCAACTGTATTTGGTTTATAGATAAAATATGGACAAAGCTTTGAGACAAGTATTGAAAAGGATTTTCAGAATGAAGTAATCACTAATGGCACTGTGACCCTTCTTTTTCCTCACATCATTAAATTTTTTAAACAGTAATTGAAACTGTTATATGCAGTGAACTGAAAATACAGTTGGGTTTTTTTAACTTTAAATATGCATTTTTAGAAATATCTGCTGTAAAAACAAGAAAACTTAGAAAGGCATCCACAAAGTTGCAAGATTGCAATAAACAGCTTTATCAGTCTGGAAAGCAAGTTGCTTTCACTGGCAGCCTGAGATAAGCCATTTCAGGGCACAGAAAGCTTAAAAACCACAGGAGTTTTGGGCTGTTGAACAATTGATTTTAGATTGAAATTATTGGAGATGTTTTGAACAACATAATCACTTCCTCAGGGTGACCCAGTTTCAGGTGAAAGGTTTTTTTGTAAATTACTTTCAGAAAATTTTCAGGCATGGCACACAATTTATTTTAACTGAAATAACAGAAGTCCTGTTTGGAATACAGAGGTGATAAATTAGAAGCAGTCAATACTACTTAATCAGAAATAAAACTCAGGTCAGAAAGAGAAGGCACAAGGATATGATAATTATATGTTCAAAGAAGTTACTGATTATAGAAGTCCAAGCTACACCAATAACTTTTCAATCACACTAGGATTGTCTTTCACGCTCACTCTTTTTTCCTTTAGTAGTCAGTTTATGATATACTTTGGATTAATCTTGCAATATTCAAATTGTGTCACTGTTGACATCCAAAATATTGCAGATAGCACCATAAAAAGAAAAAAAATCTTACCAGAAACACCATTCTACTAAAAGATTTCCTAGCAGAGTATCAGCAAAGTTGTCAAACTATTATCAGCAGAAAGCATGTACATTATAATACTACAGATTTTAGTGATTTCATTTTATTACATAAACAGATATGTATTATGAGAACTAAGGTGTCCTTATACATGACCTCAGCATAAAGTACTTAAATTGCCATTAAATCAGATGGTTCAAGGTAAATTGGAATACATAATTTCAAACCACTCAAGGAAAAAAAATAGGGAGAAATGACATTAGGTAAGAAAATAAGTTAAATATTAATGAATCTAAGACATATAACTAATAGATGGAAGAGGAGGGAAGGGGGTGAGAGACAATCTTTTAGTTTAGCACTCTCCTTTCAGACCATCTAAAGATATCCAGTTAAATTTAATAAGGGCAACTGAAATGACTAAGCATATAGACTGAAAATGAAAAAAACACACTGTAAGGAACGGCATAAATAAATTTCTTATAAATTGAAAAATACAGCAGTAATTACATAGTACATACTAAACTGAAAGGTAGCAAAAAAGCAAAGTTTTGAAATCCAGATACATTTTCAAGGGTATACAGTGAGAGACAGAATTTGTGACAATAATATTTAGAGAAATCACAGAGTTTCATCTGTGCGAACACACTGAACTTCTGAGAAACTGATCTATGCAACTATGAACTTAGCCTCAGCCTGCTTGTTGCCATAACCTAGACTATTGGTAATCTCTGTAAACTCTGCAGGTATGGAGATTGCCACACTTAAGAGCTGTTAAGGTTAAATGGTTTTCCAAACTTGATTCTCTCATTCAGTTCTGAAAAAGAATGACTTCTATTTAAATGAATTAAGAATTACTGAATTGCACACATAGTGTTCAGAGCCCACTAAACCTATAATTCACCAAGGAATTAGCCAAATTTACAGTTACCTTAAGAAAGGCTACACAATTAAAACAGTGTCACCTCTTAACCAAGACCTATATGATGTTAGTAAGATCCTGGGTCAGAGAGAGATAATTAATACAAGAATAGAAGTATGTTATGGGTACAGTAGCCTTCCAATTCATGTGTTACATAAATATTAGGCCATCACAAATGGAAATAAATCTTTCAGTTAACAGAGCTTTCTCAGTTCAAATGCATTCTACTGTCTCACTAGAAACTTGCTCAGAAAAAGACCCAAAATTTGTGGTTAACTGCAATTTAAAAAAAACAAAGATACACCACTTGTATGAATAGGTCAACCACCTCCCACTGAATGAGAAAACAAAACTTCTGTACAAGAGTCATGTAGCCTCTGATCTGACTTTGAGGGTTCTTTTGAAAGGTTTACATTTCAAATGGAAATTAATTTAACACAGACCAATGTCAATGGCTTCTATATTGCTTTCCCTAATTCTTTTACATTAATTGCTTCCACAGCAAATGTTTAATTATTTTTGAAATCAGGCTAATATCAGCATCAAAGTAGAAAAGCACTGTTTAGAACAGCACTTTTTTTCACTGAGAAATCACTATCAACTGGATTGTTTATATACATGGCATGTCTACATATAGTCACTTATGAATTACTTAAAATCGTTTCAACTTTCACAATAAAGTACTCCAGCCTTCACTTGGAAATAACAACAAGCTCACCCAATTCTTGCTGATGACAGCAAAAAGACTTCTGCTAACTTCATCAAGCTGTAGTTAAGACCTAGACACTATGACAGTGAGTTTGCTTAAATATACCATGATTTCAGAACACATGTAAGATTTGTTGTATATATTCACATGCAAGCACATACCATCTTCATCAACACACTGGAGAAGACAGAGAATGAGGGAAGAGATTGTTCTGTACCTGGCAAGTCTGAAAAAAGGAGAATGCATTCATTGAATCCATTAGCCAGAAGACGATCCCTCAGTTGTTGAAGTATTGCAACTCCAATACAGAATGGGAAGGAGGAATTTCCAAGCAGCAATGTATCCCACAAGTGAAAGATTTTGTGCAAAGGAAAGACATCTGCATGATGAACAAACACAGTTAAAAAAAACTTTAAGCATACAATTAAGCATATAAGTTGATAAAAACATATACAACACACACACACTTTTTCCTCTCCTGTCTTAGGGTTATTCTTTATCTGGGAGCCAAAATGATTCAACCTGTTTAGAAACTGGTTTATCTTCATATGCAGATTGATTATTCTGGATATCATCAGTGTCTTCTTTCATTAGTAAATACTTAGAATGGTGCAGGTTTTCAGGTTTCACACACACAAAATTAGGCTATTTATTTTTCTTTAGGTATGGTGCAATTGTGCATTAGGACATGCATTTCCAATAATATGAAGACATTAACAAGTTAGTAAGCTTAACTACTTAATTAAACAAGAAAATGAACAGAATAGAGCAAAAATTAGCAAAATATAGGAAAGACAAGGAGAAAAGCCTATTACAAAAAGTGCCATTTTACATACAAAGCTGAAGGTAGCTCTCCTGAAATAAGCTATCCTTCAACTAAATAATTATAACTTTTTATTGGAATTCACTGCCAAGGAAACCATCCCCTTGGTCTTCCAAAGCTGATGATTCTCATGAAAATTTTAGAAGAATGGTTAAACTGCAAGAACCAGTGCTTTACAGTCAAGATCTTTAGAAACTGCAATTAAGAATCTCACATTAAATTCTTTGATATTTCATCAGAGAAATAATCCATCAGCTCTTTTCATCCTGCCACTTCTTTTTAAAATTCAAAGTCTGCCAATGTTGACATGAAATTAAAAAAAAAAAAAAAATCAGAGATCTTTGAATTACTTTCTAGATTTGCTTTAACAACCTTGTCCTCTTTCATTAAAAGCTCACCAAATTATAAAGCTCTCTTGGTTCCCTATCATACATGCACAAATATAATAATAAAATAGTGCTAGTACAATAACAATGTGTCAAAGTGCAATAAAGAAGTTTGTTTTGTTGGTCTTCAAAACCAGTTACTCTCTTTCCTATATTATTTGGGTGAGAGCAGGGGAAGGTGGTGAGGTTTGGTTTTGGTTTTTTAACTATTATTATACCTTTCTTTTCCAGTAAATAACAGCTTCCTTTGCACACTCCCTAAATGTGTATGTGTAAAATAATCCAGTTCAAACTTAACATAATACTTTCTTAAAAAAATAAGATGACACTGATTTTTGTCAAATCAGGGCAGAAAGTACGTGACAGGCACTGTGGAGACTCAAAACCACAACACACATTCTTGCAAATTACAAGCAACCTACTAAATGACAGACACATCACACCAATTAGGAAGGCTTTAGCTAAAAGCTGTGCTTAAGAAATATAAGAACATTTAATAAGAGAAAAAGAATGCATACTCACGTGTGAACATTGTAAGAAACCAAGGAATAGCATACAGCTGCAGAAGGAGGTGATGGGGGAAGAGAACAAAAAAATGTTTTTAAGAGCTGAAGGTGTTTATGATAGTTGTCTACTATATTAGAAATTTCCCTAGCTTGTCACAAATGTGTTTAAAATGAGAAATAACTACAGTGGCAGAACCACTATCACACAACTTCTAGCCTCTCAAAGAAGCTATCTTCCCCAGGCCCACATTCTCATCTCCTTCAAATTACTAGTTTGTGATACTCTATTGAAAACAGTTACAAAAATCACCCTCACTAGGCTTATGTTTGCAAAAAACCCTCCTCCCAAAGTCATCTCAAACACCTGCTCTACTAAACTGCCACAGTTCTCACCCTACATTATATATATATATATATATATATATATATACACACACACACACACCACTAAGTGAAAATTAGCAAAGGATGCCCGAACAAGCATAAAACAACTTGATTTGATATATCTCTGACTATGAAAAAAATCCTGGATTTTTATATATACTTAACAGTGCAAATCACAATTTCCAACAGAAAAAAATAACCGTATCTATCTTTTTCTCCTATGTTGGTGTGTATTAAAATGTATACTTGTCAGTGAAAGGCACTAAGAATGGCTTAATTTTCAAAAGCAGTGTCAGTTGCCAACACCATTTATGTTGTTCTACTGTGACCTTTAAATAAAGGTGTCATCTGAAGAATTTGAAGAACAGTTTCTGCAAACTTTCATACACATGACATCATACAGAGAAGATTCAGTATGCATTAGAAGAGGTAAGCATTTATGACACCTTAAGAGTTTATGAATGTTCAGTGAAGTATTTTGCATGTTGAAGGCAACAGAATCTATTTTCTTGAAACAATGAACTGCACAGAAAGTCCCCACAAATTAAGAATGCAAGAGCAAGACACTCATTGTTAAATTTTACTTAGTTGCATAGCTCATGTGCTCTGTTTTCCACTTCTGAAGATTTACAGCTAGACATAAAGCTTAATATATTACTTTTTAGCTCATAAAAAGTGCAAATTAGTCCTTGTATTAAGCTTTCCCTGGAAGTAAGCAAATGAGAAGCAGAAAGCATAATTGATATTATGTTAATAAATTACTACTTATTCCATAAACTCTTAACTGGGTAATGGCAGTGATTAAATGATGCACACATTTGCTGAAAAGCTCTTTAGCACAGCTGTCTCTAAATTTTATTCCTACGTGTTCATCTGAGCATCAGATAGTATCTGAACCATACTGTCCATAAAACTAAAAAAACTGCTATGACCAGACCGTTCACTGCTTTCAGTATTCAGGAGGCTTTTATAAAGCTTGGCCTCCAAACCCCCATTTGATTTTAAGGTTTCAAAAACCAAAACAAATCAATTTCTATCACCACTTTAATCTTATAATACATTCATACTATTTCCTAGAGTATATCTTTGTCATATCTTCAGGGTTCCTACTGAACAACATAGCCTGTTCCCCGAAATATCCCCTACAGTGGTTGTGATCAGCTGATACCTGTTTACCTGCTTCCTTGTCCACAATATCTTGCTTTCCATGCAGAAGGAAAACAATAATAGCAGCTTGAGGCTCTTCTTTGCTTGGAGGTACAAATTATGTGGATATAATTTTGAACCACATTATTTCCTTGGTATTTAAAAGCAATTATTTCCTCCTTTTCATATATTTGATTAAAACATTTTACCAAATCAGATACACACTTTCTCCTAATTTCACAAACACTTCTATCTTGTAGGCATCTACCTACACAGAAATACACGAGAAAATACACAACATTTGAAGCATTAAGCAGATTATCATAAGGTTATGATAAGGTTTGCCACAAGGCAAAGCACTGCTTTGCTGTAGACTATCCTCAAACATATCAACAATGACATGAAAAGTAGGTCAAACTATTTAAGTAGAAGGTATCAGGCAAGGTTTTACTGAATGGATTTTTCTCTCTGATTTTCATAATGTGCTAAGACAAGAAGGTCCTGGTAAACCTGAAGAGGTTATGATTACTACTAATAAGCAGGCAAAAAAAAGCCACAACACTGGTGGTATTATTCCACCACACAAGTCAAACTGAAAAAAACAGTCAAGAACTACTACACTGACTTGAAGTCCTCAAATAAATAGGCTACCAAATTCTTTCAGACTGCACTTATAACATATTATTAGTAAATACTGCCCTCTAGCAATCACTGGCTGGAACAGCATTGTGCCATGCTTCTCTACTAACAAGCTGCTGATCAAGAGGTTTTCAAACCTTCACCACTAAACCCTTAAACATAATGGGGTAGTGGTTCTTATTAACACTTAACTCTCCGTAGCCGGGAAGCATACCTAATGTTTAATCAAAGTAGCATATGAACTGCTTGAACAGTCTGAGAGTAAGTTACATTAAAATAAGAGCCTGTAAAACCAATACTTTGGTTTTTAGTTAACTTTAAATTAAACAACACCATAATTATAATTTTGCTTTTTAGTAAAATACAAGATCTTCCGTGCTTTTAAGCAAGCACTTGGATATTTCTTATACATGAACACAGCAGTACCCTAACATCAGTTCCCATTCAAATCATCTCAATAAATGCACAGGTTTTTTAGTTACAACTAAAATATCTTGTCCTTAAGATTTGGTTTCACTATCCATCTTTCCATTACCCTAGCTAAAGCTTCCCTTCCTGCTCTGCTGTGTCAAATTCTGCTCAGTACCTGAACTTGGAGACTCACTTCATTGTTTTTCAACAGGGTGAAGATGTTTACTTGCCCATAGTTAGATGGGCATATTTTAGGAAGAGTGTATCTCCCATTAAACATTCAAAACTTCTAGATATTGGCTCAAATGACAGCAGAGAGGACTGAGAAAAGTTATCACATACTTCTTATTGTCCAGTAATAACCCCAGATATTGAAGATGTGTTAAGTACTCCAATCTTTCTTTCCAATCTTACTAAACTAAAAGGCCATTTGACATAACTACACAGAAAGGTGATCAAACAAAGAATGAAATAAAGACCCTCAGCTAAAAAGATGATCCTCAGCTAAAAGAAATCCCTTTCACCCTTGGGACACCCCCACCCCTTCCTTCTCCCTCATCCACTGTCATCCTCACCAAGTAGAGAGCCCCAGCACCCAGGTGTAGTGCTGCCACTGAACAAACATACAAACCAACCCACCCCTCAAGGAGGGAGAGAACCCCCCCTTTCCCCCTCCCACCTGAGAACCAAAACTTCAAAGCCCTGCTTTCTTTCTTAAGTGTACTGTAAGGGAGAATCTGTATTTTTTATTTACATTTTATATTTTTGCACATAGCTAGGTGGTCCACCATTTAGAGTGAT
Organism: Athene cunicularia; assembly: GCF_003259725.1. Lineage (NCBI taxonomy): Eukaryota > Metazoa > Chordata > Aves > Strigiformes > Strigidae > Athene > Athene cunicularia. The sequence goes on along the minus strand of NW_020799099.1, from coordinate 16,941,034 downwards.
CTTGGATTGACCAAAAAGGGGGCTTTGAAATGTGTATCTTGTTACTTATCTCTGACTTTACTTGTAGTGTGACCAGGCCCAAACCATTATCTCAAAGGAGAATAAAACAAAACCTTGTAAAAAAAAAATAATAGAAAAAGATAAAAATGAAAAAAAAGAAATTACAGTCTTACTCTGGGCATTCCAGTAACTGTTTTTGTGTGTATATACTGCAGCTGTACCACAGATAATGGTTCATATGAGAAGGCAAGGCCAAAGATAAAATGGTTTCTTCTTCCCCCTCCCATCCATGAAGTTGCTGTTTATTTTTATCTTTTTCCTTTTTTCTTTTTGGCTTGTTTGATGTATGTGTGAAACAACATTGTCCCACAATAGACCACAATTTTATTTTGCTGAGTTTTCCTAACAAGGTTGCCTCCCAAATGCTGCTTTTTGGTTTTATTTTCATTTGTCAAGAAAAATTTTTGTTTTCTTCTCTACAGCTTCATGAGAAGGGGAAGCAGAGAGAGAGGTGCTGATCTGTTGCCCCTGGCGTCTACTGATAGGACACATGGGAACGGCTCAAAGCTGCATCAGGGGAGGTTTAGACTGGACATTAGGAAGCACTGGTTTACTGGAACAGGCTTCTTGGAGATGTGGTTGATGCTCCAGGCCCGTCGGCATTTAAGAGACATTTGGACAATCCCCTTAACAACATTCTTTAACTTGGTCAGCCCCGAAGTGGTCAGGCAGTTGGACTAGATGATTGCTGGAGGTGCCTTCCAACTGAAATAGTCTATTCTATAAAACCCTGATCTTGCACCTTCATATTTTGTCTTCAAAATACACATGTACTTAGCTTCAAGCCTATATGGTGCCTAGACAATTAATCATGTATTCAAATGTCACAGAAAGGTGAAAAAATATTTTGATAACTGGGGATGCTAAGAGAATGCAGATTGAGTTCAATTTTTAGTATTACATTCTACCCATCTATATGCACCTACACAAACAAAATTTGAGGAATGATCACTTTCCTCACAAGATAAAAATACCAGCAAGAAACCTCTCCCCCAGATTCACCACTAGGTCATCGTGTAACAGAACAGAGATAAAGTACGTCAATTGCAGAATTTTTAATTCTCAGTTAGATGAAGCTCTATTACTAACAGCTCCTGCATATCACCAAAACCAAGCTAAGGTATCTGCCTATGACAGTAGCTCCAGCACAATGATATTAAGTAAGTGCAGACAGACTTTGTCCTCTCTGTTAATGCCCAGCTGACAACTGCAGCTAGCTTCCATAATTTGCACCTGAAAGCACTTTAGAATAATTTATGGCTATAGATACCCTTTCAGTACTGTAGAACACTTCCTTGTTTTTCTTCAGTTCAAAATAGTCTGCTGTTGATGTCAGAATTATTTGTAAAATATAGAACGTGTTATGAAGCATTATATAGGGTGAGGGAGATTATAAACTTTGGGAGAGTGAGAAAGAAGGACTGTAAGATTCACTGTATATATCCCTCTATTTACATGTAAATCACACAGCCACAGCTATGTACTTAATCCAGGCACCACATCAGCTAACAATATTCACAACTATTCAAGCGTCAGCAGTGTTCAATATTCTGAGAGCTACGTGACCCGAAGCAAATGAGAAGAGTGCCAGGAAACACAATCTTTCCTGCAGCGGAGCCTGCGTTTCAATGATTAAAGATTAAGCAAGGTTTACTTTGATAGGATTAGTACTCAAGCACGAAACTCTGGTTCAGATCTCATTACTTCAGTGCATATCCTTCACCTTGATGGATCCTGTGCTGTCTTGTTACAGGTACAAAAAACACCTCTCTCACTAATCTAAAAGGCAGAACAACTTTTACTTATAAAAAAAAAAAAAAAAAAAAAAAAAAAAACTTCAGAGGTTAGTGTTAATTTTAGAACTAGCATTTATATTCAATGCAAAGGCTTTTTTTAAAAAAATAATCCTCTGTTTTGTAATTATTTGCTAAATTACCTAAGCATCTCTAGACTGTAACTCTTAGAGACAAGGTTCACATTTGACTATGTGCTGACCATTGACTAGCAAAACACAAAACCGAAAATATTACAAAACAAGTGATTTTAAACTTGCACCTTGAAGGTTTTCAGTGGAGAATTATAACTGCATAAGCAGACACTAGGAGCTGGTGAAAGATCAACTAATGCCCAAGATGGATCACTACAGAGCTCTCACATTGGTTAGCAGCAGAAATGGGGACCTGGTCAGGGAAATTACATGTCTCCCTCTTCAGTAAGAACTAGTATCCTGGACAAAATACACATATTAATTTCTTTGGACATCCACAGCCTTTAACAAATAACTATCAAGTGCATTTACAGCAATTTAGCAAAATTGATTCTCCCTCAGGAAACTAAATGTTGCTGTTATCAGTGCCCTTCATCCCCCCCAAATATTCAGGGTTTCTGCAGATGAATGTTCTCCCTTCTATCCACCTTCCCTTTGTTTTCCTACTACCCACTCTCTTTAGATGCGGGTGGCTCATCAGCAATACATGGAGCCTTCTCAAATATCTTTGTTTATAATGCAACACACCAGCTTTCTCTTTGGTTCATTTTGATGTCACAGTATCTCTTAAATTTATATCAGTCATAAACAACGTTATTACATTAAAAACACTTCTAAAAATGAAAGCATCTCTCTGCTTTTCCATTATAATTTTTGTAAACAGTGATAATGAGTATCTGCCAGTCCCAAAGACACACAAATTCACCTAGCAATCGTGTACAAGAAATGACTTACAGAAGCTTGCCCTTGTTGCTTCAATTTACAAGCTTATTTTTACCATAAAAGCTGTATACTTATTAGGAGATGCATATATTGCTTACAGGAGAAATGCACATAAGTTACTTATTTATGAAATATATAATTCTACATCAACATCTCTTGACTTTTCCTTGTTCCATTCTGACCTCTCATCATCATCTGTTCTTACAATCAACTTTTAATTACCAAATTTCTAAATGTCAAATATGTCATGATATAGACTGTATGAATTAACAGTGTTCTCTCTATAGCCTTGCCTAAGTCTACTTTTCAGAAACATCAGCCATAAAGTTCAATAATGCTATAGTATGCAGACCAACATTTTCATAGAGTATTATCTGGGCTTTTTGGACTACACATGCCTCTCTAAACAAAGGACAAAAACTTCACTATTTACAGTGATAGCTAAAAGTATGGCTCTAAAAGAAGGCCTTGTTTTGCTTTTTCCACCATAGCCCTTCCTCTCTAATACATTTTGGTCGTGATCTCAGTTTTCATCTTCCTCCATCTTACAGACTTCTTCCAATGAAGGCATAAAACTTATGACACAAACTATGCACTTATCCAGTGTTTCTGACAGACTCCAATAAATGACTGCTAAGCATCTGCCAAGGTCTGACATATCTACAGATTAACCATTACTTGCAAATTGATGTGCTTTTTGTGTTAACCAACAGCATTTAGGTAGTTTGCAGAAATTTTTCTATTAGTCATTTATAGACACATCAATTTTTATATATTAATCCACACTTCAAAAATAAAAATTATATACATCTTTTAAGATATAATAACTGACTACTGGTATTTTTACTGTTTTTATCATGCCTACAGAATGGGAAGGACTGAAGTATGTAAAACAACAATCAAAACTTCACCATTTTATCAACATATTCAGAATGGTGCATTAATGTGAAAGTCCCACTTCATGTCAAACTGCTACTGAAGGAGTCTAGAAAGGCCTCTCATCCTAGCTGACCTCCACTTTTTACTTCCTTTGAACAACACTTATAAGAACCCTTAGCACTTACATCTGGAATAAAACCGATTTCATTAAGGTGGTTACTCAGCTCTGGATCATGGAATGCAATCATCTGGGAAAACACCGTCAGGTATTCTGAAATGACAAACATATTCAAGATCATTGTCAAAAATGCCACAACATGCTGCTAGCTCACAATGGAGCTGTAGAAAAGGAAAAAAAAATTTTTTTCAAACCTATAGTAAAACCAGCAAGCAAATACACTACCGCCCTCCTTGTCACCAATATATTCAATACAGAGGAAGAAAGGCTTAATTTCTCTTCCTTAGTACTTCTCAATTTGATTTTTCAACAATGGTTTACTTGGCTCATACTCAGATTGTGATTTATGTTTGACATGAAAAGTTACAGATTTTCAGTATGAGAATGAGCCACAAGATATTGATGGAAGCAAATTAGAACAAGACTGTTCCAAGGATTTTTAAGACGCAAACTGTTTTAGTGATACAAAAAGTTTATAATCTTTACATTATATTATGTGTGGGTTTTTTTTCTACAAAGTTAAATTCTGTAATCTGGAAGCTGAGGCTTTTAAGGTCATGGGGCTTTAAGGTTACCACTTCCATGATCAGTAACATCTTTGTATTTTTTGGAACAGATAAGGAGAAATACTTATATTACATCTTCAGCATGGCACATTAGGCTGATGGTTACACTTTCATTAAGTTGTCTAAATAACATGTGCTTTTAATTAGAAAAGAAACAGACAGCAGAACACAGACACTGACAGATTTCTTTCTGTTCTGCCCCTCTCAATTTTATCCACATTGTCATACTCTTTGTTAGAAGGAGAATGGAGGCAACATCGTAATTTTGTAACAGATGGCAATTACTTTTCCTCCATGCTCCCAAGAAGAGAGTAATTAGGGCCCAGATAGCTAGTTGAGGGGAGGAAAAAAAGACAGAGAATGTGAACCCTGGTTCCAGATCAGAACATGCTGGCATCTCAATGCTCCACAGACTACTGTGTAAATAACTCTTTATTACTCTGTCTTCATCCCCGAAGTGGCAAAATTAAATTCCAGTTCCACTGCTAAGAATCACAAAAGTGGCTCTGCTGGAATAATTGCATGGATAGACACCTTTAAGAACAGAAGTGGGTGTTAAGCATTCAGATGTTTACAGACTCCTATCTTACTTAAATCTTGATTATCTGCAATCAAGTTAGCTCCTCTCAGGTTAAGCCAGCAAGTTAAGAACAATCACCCTGTAAAATAAATCTAATTGGATTAAAAATTGTAAAAGCTGATTCTGCCTCAGGAGGACTAATAAACAAGGCTCTCAGGGTAAGAACACAAGGAAAACAAGCCACAGTCCTACTGAAATTATACTTGAAAGGATGCCTAATTCTCCAAGATAAGTTGCAATAAGAATTAAGAACTCTTGAGTCTACTTCAGAATTTTGCAACTTTTGCTTCAAACTGTAAAGACAAGGACACAGCACACTAACCCTCTCAGGAGATTTCTGGCGTCTTAGGAGTGCCAGCCTCTCCCTTCTGACACTACATCTCTATTATATCACAAATGACCTGGCAGCACTCAGCTGAACAGTTAAGTGGGTAAAAAGACCCATGCTGAGTTTTGTGTCACCAAGGCCAGACTGCTTTGGAGCTACTCACATATCTCATTTTCTCAGTTTCAAGATGAAGTTATTTTTATTCACATACATACAAGTTAGAAAGATAACTGAACTCATGACTTAAACTTATACCATACTGCATGATAATAATTTTTTAAAAGTGCATCTCTAAGGTGCATCTGACATGAATTTAACGAAACAGCCACTAATCACAAGTCAGGCATAGGAGATGAGTAATCCTACACATTTCTAACACATACCGATGTATTGCTGAAAACAATTTTTTCACAATTAGCTTCCCTAAAGCACATTTATTTTAAAAACTAAGATTCATGCCCATGATAGTTCTCTACAGATATAGTATAGGTTGGTAAATATTATCTTTATTTGACTAGCCAGTCTCATGAAATATAATTACTGTGTGGGATTACATGGTTAATTAAGGGTCTACCAAAGCCACACAAATATTCACAAAAATGTATTGCTTAGGTCCAGCCAATTGCTGTTGGTTGGAATTTTATTATTGAATTTCTGTTTTATATAACTGGTCATTCCATACCTAAACCTCTTTAACTGCTCTTGCTTCCTGTTTCATGTAAGGAAATATCTGAAGCTTAGAAACACCACCTGTCTTCATTGTATAGGACAAAGTCAGAAATCAGGTATGCTAAACTATGCAGTTTGAAAGATTGCATCCGTCCACCCCTACATGGAAGACACAAAGATGCTAAAAAGCTAAAATTGCACTGGGCAGTTAAATGACACATTCATAACACTTAATTCTAACCCAATAAGGCAGGCAAATTACACAGAATCTTCCTTTAAAACCATATTTACACATTGGTGTTTGACATATGACCCTAGAAAAGATTAAATCAGGATCCTGAAAACATCCTAAAAGTTCCAGTCTCCCCAAGTCCTTGATGATGCCAGGTGTTGCACAGGAATGCATACATTACTTTGGTTCACAGAATCCTACTGACCTACATTTCTAACTTCAGCTGACACATATTATTGTAAGGCCCCTTAGGAATAACATCATGGAACTCGAGAGAGCAAAAGTATTATTTTATGGAAGAGTATAACTCCTTAGAGAAAAGTCTTTACCAAGCTATTAATCTTGAAGTCTAAAGCAGTTGTCACCACTGGAGCATCTGATAGAATATACTGACACACTGCTCCTTTTTTTTTCCAGCTAGCACTCTTTCTTTACAGGCAAAAGGATGCAAACAAGTTCTCTTGAATGCTCTTTCCCAACTGTTATTTTACATATTCAGTTCATGACACCTCTTAACCCACCATCTTTCATATGTAAATTCTCTTGACCACTGTGTTCTCTCCTTATGCTAGCCCTTCCCTATTATCCAGTACATAACTGCTTTTATGTCTTAACTTTTTTTGTTGATCAGTTCTTAATTTCCTTTTGTTTTTTTAAAGACAAAATATGACAAACACCATTTCTAAGTTGAGGAGATTCACAGGTCATATACAAAAGAATTTCTGTAAAAAAATACAAGGACAGCAAGCCATGCTGAAACACAGTATTCAAAAAAAACACTCAGAATTGCTTGCAATTAAAAACATTAAATACCACCTGTTTTTCTAAACTACTGATGGTTTTTCAAACAGCTTCTGTTGTTTTTTAAAAACTGCCTGCAAGTTTAAAAACTTGACTGTGCCAAGGTGGCTTTCTAGGTCTAAGCAATTCCTTCTTCATGTTTCAGTAAAATTTACAATTAATTTTAGAGTAGACATTTACCTTCCAGCTATTTTTTTAATTTGTCTGAGCTACCTATATAGTTGTTGAAGACTGAACTATGGAACATCATTCGTCAGGGTTCTTTAACTTCTGTCCTGTACTAAGTGATATTATCTTCTGTTCAGTAAGAAAGTCATCTCAAATCCCTAACTCTCTGAATACCATGACTTCCATTTTCTGCAGAGTCCCTAGTTGGTACTGTTTTCCTTCATTTTCTCTCATTGTCAAAATAGCTCCTGTATGATTTTAATCACCTGAAGTTTAGATCTCTACAATCTAACGCTGGAAAGACTATTTACTTATTTTGCAAATTTGTATGATCAACTGACTCTTACCTTGGATATGACACAGAACACTTATGCATTTTTTTTTTTTTGTGTAGTTGGTGTTTTTCTCCTGCCTGAATCTTTACCCACTTATTTTGTTCCTATTTTTCTTGCACAGCTGTTCTTATTTATCTAAAATAAAGCCTTAGAATGAAATAGGTGGTTATTTCTACAGTGCAATTCTAGCTGTGTTCCAATTTACAATCACTTGAAAAAGTGTATTTATATATCCAGAAATAATTCTGATTCTTTTAGAACTACAACATAAATACAAGGACTTACCTTGAATAACATGAGAATTATCCTTCAGAAAGAAGTTATACAAATACTTGGGGATAAAAGCAGACATGCAGGCATAAGCCAGAGCTGAAAGAATCAGAAAAGTGAATACAGCTACAGAGAACATAGAAATGTAAGTACACTTAGCAAAGATCATTAATAAGAATAAATACTTAAATCAATCTATACACAAAAATGATTGTAAAACATACAAAAAGGACATATTCTTCAATAAAGAATTTTAAAAGCTCCTAGAAAAGTCTCCTTCTGTCACTGAGTAATCAACATAAATCTGGTTAGACCTAGTCTGCATCCAGTTTTTTTTTCTGTACTTCTCAGTGACACAGTAATGAGATGATGTTTGGAAAGCCATGGTGGTGTTTGTATCAAAAAGTGAAGGTCCCTGCATGAATAAAATTTTAGAAGGCAGTTTCAGGCAACTGCATTGTTGCAGTTATAGGTTTTCTCCTACAGAACTTACAGCCAGTTTATGCTCCATCAGATTCCCATCTCATCTCTAACTTAATCTCAGAAAGAAACTAAAGATAGAATTCAGAAGAAAAACCACAGAATGGAATATAATTTAAAATACTGTCAGAAAGATGGACAAAAACTTCTCAACAGCTCCTCACATACATACCAGATAGAGATTAGAAGGTAAAAACTTTAGTGTTTGCACCCTTGATTAATTCCTGGTAACTTGGCTAAGAGACAATCTATTGTAATACAATTCTTAGCCATAGTGCTAGACCACAGATGTAAAACAGAAATCAGGGTTTGTTGTAAATTGTCTAAAGACAGTAAATATAATTTCAGGAGTTTCTAAGCAAAACATCAGATTTATAGCAAATATGACATCGGATCATGTTATAAATAAATTGTGTTATAACTTTTCTAGCATTGAAACCACTTCTCAGATATCCAATGAGAACACAAAATTCTACATAATTCACTACTATTATATTTTGCTCCAGTGGGAAGAAAACAAGGTTCTACAATCAGAAAACAGTTCTACAATCCAAACTGTATAGGAACATGTCCATGAGCAAGCATCTGTTGAAATGTCTGAATTAGTATGCACAGCAGGCATAATAGGAGTCATTGTCCTAAAAAACTGTTCTTCCCCACATAGACCTTATATAAAGAAATTCACATGCAAGGGAACAGAAGATTGGACTAGACCTATTCTGAACAAACTGCAATCCAAGAATGTAAAGGCCACGTATCCAAAGCTGGTCTGATAAGCTTTTAGGCATTTGAAACAATCATCAGCTTTTCTGAATAAATCTAGTCTGACAAGTTGTCCTGGTTTCGGCAGAGATAGAGCTAATTTTCTTTCTAGTAGCTGGTATGGTGTTGTGTTTTGGATTTAGCATGACAATAATGTTGATAACACACTGATGTTTTTAGTTATTGCTAAGCAGCATTTGGATTAAGTCAATGACTTTTCAGCTTCTCATGCCCTGCCAGTGAGAAGGCTGGAGGGGCACAAGAAGTTGGGAGGGAACACAGCCAGGACAGTTGATCCAAACTGGCCAAAGGGATATTCCATGCCATATGGCATCATTCTCAGTATATAAACTGGGGGGAAAGCTGCCTGGGGGCCCCAGCTCAGGAACTGGCTGGGCATTGGTTAGTGGGTGGTGAGCAACGGCACTGCGCATTGCTTGCTTTGTATATTCTACTATTTTCTTCCTTTTTATGTTCTATTAAACTGTCTTTATCTCAGCCCACGAGTTCTATTTACTTTTTTTTCCCCCCCCTCTGCTCTCTCCCCCATCTCGCTGGGGGCAGGCTGTGTGGCGCTTAGCTGCTGGCTGTGGTTAAACCACAACACAGTTTAACAGTTAGGTTAACAAATGATGCATTCACATTAAGTGAGGCTGAATTACAGCTTCATTGAAAAAGACAAGTACTAGAGAAGCACTCCTTGCTATTCTATAATGAAGGTTATTTGTGCTTTTTCTTATATATTTATTATTATACTTGGCAATAAACACAGGGTTTGAACCTGTCTGAAGAACAGTACACCACACACATTTTCAAAACCAGCCATTTCTTTTGACTTGTGGCAACAAGAGCTTTAGAGTTCCTTTATAGCTACAGAAAGTTTCCATCTGTAAGTGGGTACACACACATCTGTCTACAATTCGATACAGATGACAGACTGTGCTTCCCCCTCATCCCCAGCAGAAAAAAGGTACTCACCTTCATTGTTAAAATTCAGGTACAGAAATGGTGCACAAAGAGAGTCAAGACCTAAAAAGAGAAGAGCCATGAAGAAACTGCATAAAGAGCTCATTTATTTTAATGCACAAGATAGACACTAATTTATCATGAAAATTTGCATACTTGATATTGATTACAACTCTGCAATGTCAGGCTTCACATGTAATGTTGAGAAAATCTGTGAAATCAATGCGTGAAAACAGAGACGATTTCAAATTGTTCAACTATTAATTCTGAATTTATTATTGTGCCAAGGCTTCCAAGAAATGCATTTACCATCCCAAGAACTCGCTCAGTAACTTCTGCAGTTTTACCTTGGAACTGAACAGTAAGCATGAGACTTTTTTTTTTTTTTTTTTAATAAAGTGACTGAAACTTAAGGACAATAAATACATAAGAAAGAAGGGGGCAATTTTACACTACAAATTAAATACAAATTACAAGGATCTAAGTTTGCAATAATGCACAGATTCATTCTTCAAAAGAAACAGAAAGGAAAACACTCAAAAAATCCTATGGGCCGGGGGGGTGTGGGAAAATATTTTTAAGTCACAGGTTTCCAGTTAATTATGTGACTCTGCCAACTAGTTGAACTCACCTTGCCAGTACACCAAATCAGGATGGGAAACAACCCAGGCTTTCAATACACGTCTAAACTTTGCATGACCCTCTGGTGATGACAGTAATTCGTCATACTGGTGGCAACGAGGAATATCAACTTCAATCTGCACCACAGCCAAGCATATAATAGAAAAAGAAGTCAGAATAAGTGGGGTAGTACTACAGCAATCTTGCAACACTAGAGGTGGAAGTCAGCCAAAGAACATAGGTCAGACCACCACCATAAACACAATCTGCTTCCTCCATCACTCTCAAAATCAAAACTGAAAAGGGACAGGGGACTCTTAAAAGCCCTGTCAAAGATTAAAATCAGAGACTTTTTTCAAATTCATATTTCTAAAAGGATTCTAACTCTTAAAAAAGGCAGAAAGCAGATTACAGTTATATTTTTTTTTCCTGATTCAACTTTTGGACTCTTTTCAGGTTCTAATATCACTTTGCCCTAAAGGATAATCAAATCAGACTTCTCAGAACATTTTTACCCAATTTGATGGAAAATATTTCTTCACCCAGCCAAAAGGAATAGCTGTTGCTTGTGATGTCTTTTTATGTCTGGCATGGTTTCTTGGAGAACCAAATTGCTTAAGAACCCATTTTTGTGAAACACAGCTCACCTTACAGGATCTCAGGGTACTCAGCACTATTTGGTACAAGGTCAAACAGGCACAAGTAACATCCGATAAAAACAGGACTTTTAACAATATATCAGTAATATTGTTCACTACGCTCTGCTGCTGCTACAGAAACAGTGATTCTGAAGTAAAAGAGGATCTCACTTTCCATATTATAACATAATTTGACTTAAACTACTTGTTCCTATCTGTTTAGCAAGATTCCTGTTACAGCATGAATAAGGTTAGAGGACAGGGGGAACCCTTCTAGTATTATCAGCTACATCTACTGTAACAGGCAAATGACTTTTGCATTACTTCAAGCGACAATATTTGATAGCACCAGAAGTCTTACTTGTCGGTCTGTAGGAATCGGTGTGTCTTTATCAATGGCATCATATTTTGCTTGTATGGCACCCTACATGAGGAAGAACAACACCTGAATTTAGAAAGCCCTTACTAGCATAAATGCATATTACAGTGTACATGCTGATACACAGAAGATGACTGTTTTTCTTAGGTGCTTTAGTTCACAACTTTCTTTTCCTGAAAAAAATTCCTAAAGCACATAAAACTCTGAGAGCTGAATTTTAACAAAACCATCTTTATTCTTATTCAGGACACAGACCTTTCTGTGACCTCCTCTGTACCATCTTCAGTGATTTTCAGTTGTTTATGCAGAAAGCTATGTACTTGACAGTTTTCCATTTTCAAGTTAAGAAATGGTCTCAATTTAGTGCTTATCTCAGCCACTGCAAGTGCTTTCAGCATCATCTCTAAAGGCACTGGATCCAGCTGTCTGTTAATTAATAGTGGTATTACCAATACACACTATTCCTAAGTAGCTTGTCCTTGCTTGAGTCCCTAGACAGACATGCCAACAATTCCATCCTTATGTTATGGAACAGGGAAACAACTACCTGCATTGTACAGATGGTAAGCTGATGAAGCATCTCCCAAGACCCAGGCTACAATCTTGACCAGCAGCTGTTCTTTATAGTTACAGCTCTTTTTCTGGTCATTTTATATAGCACTCAGCAGATCACATCCTAAGCTAAATATCCTAATAACCTGGGATGTGTTATCTATAAGAACCTCTTTGCTGCACTACCGCAGATTGCAAGCAAGGTAGATGCAAAAGCTGGGTAGTCAAGCAATCTTTATGAGGAGTCCTCATTTCAGGGACATCCCTTTCTAGTCCTCTGTCCAAATGGGTTACATTTAATTTATTTATTTTTCAGTCTTTCGGAAGTGCGTTAATTGGTAGGGTGAGAAAAATACATTTGATATGTTTCATCATGTTTGCCCAACTATTGCTGACCAGAGCAGAAGGATTCTAACTGCATTTGTCAAAAATATTAAAAATCAAACCAAAAAACCCCATTAACTACCACTTGTATTTGAACAATCTAGCAAAATCTGGCTGTACAGGTAGTATCTTTCTATCCCATCATCAAAATTTAAGGCAGTCAAGTTTACATACATTCTGTGAAATCAAATATTAGAGACAAGAAGCAAGTCTGTCTAAACGCCTTTGTTGACACAATTTCATGACTCATTTTGCTTGAAATTCCAGTAATTCTACCTGCCAAATCTTCAAATCTATGCCATCTTCTCTGTCAATCCCATTCTTATCCCATTCCCTCCCCAGCCAGTACTGGAATTTCTGCAAAAGCCCTCCCATTAACCTTACCTCAACACCCAACAGAGCAGCCCAGGTTATGCCTCTCAGAAGAGGAGGGATGTCAACCCTGGCTTCTTTCCAAATTTGGTTTTTCTTATATGGGTAGGCCTTCACAGAGAAGAGATTAACAGCAAAAAACGTTACCATGTAACTGAAACAATTCAAATTCCCATCCCAAGACAATCTTTCCCCCAAAGGACAAACGCTGTCAGCCTGGACAATAAAAGCAAGTTTTACAGCAAGTAGGTTTCATTCCTAACTGAAGACCTGGATAGAGGACTACTGTTTTATGTTAAAATACTCACTCTTTCTCATAAATGTGTTCACGTGCTTTGGTATACATTGGATATATATATATTTACTAATCCAAATTTTTATTAAAAGTTCTCTCTTCATTATATTTTTCTTTTCATACCATGTATCCAACACTTTTTATTAAATATTTCCAGTTTATACCTTCCTAAATACTGCACATCAACTCTCATTCTTAAGCAAGAATTCAACTCTCTATGTGTATGTAAGTTAGGGGCTTGTATTTTCCTCCCTCAGTATAAGCCCCATATTTCTAACATGGCACTGCTACAGTAAAGACTGGTATTGTTCTCAAGTACCTGACTGCTTGGAAATGTAGAAAAGTTACAGGCATATTTACACTTACAATAGCTTAGTCTGTTATGAAATGAAGGATGCAGAAGTTATTTTCTTCAGTAAATAATAGGTATTAGCAGCAGTTCTATTTTCATGTGCGTACTTTAAAATCTACTTTTATATTCGTGACTACTGAAAAGATGTATTTCTCATATTTTTAGTTTCCATCTTATACTTCTGCAGGGTTTTCTTCACCCTTTTCCCACTGTGGTCTCCTGTATCTCTGCTTCCTTTTTCAATTACTTAGTCCTTTAAAAAACCCTCTAATTAACAGACCAAATCCAATTATCCAGCATCAGAAAGATTCCATACCTTCAACAGCCTGTCAAACAAGACAATTCTATTTAGCTGGTACTCTGTGTCCCTCTCCCGGATGATCAGAGGAAGACTAGCAGCTGCAGAGAGCTCATTAGTACTATTTGAATGAGGTAAAGTTGATTGGCTGGAAAAAGAGTTAGGATAGTAATAGTGAACAAATACAAATCACTGTGAAAAAAATTAATATCCTGTGATCCATTTCTGAGCCAGAAACAAGTATAAATGTATCATTTTGAGTATTTGCAAGTAACAGTTGATTTCCAGAACAGAGAAACAGGCTAGGATCCTCAGTTTGGTATCAGGGCCCCAAGTCCACCCAGTGCAGAGTGTTTTATTTATCAGTTCTCACTGACTTTAAGAGCCAAATGAGGACACGTTAGGTTTGCTTTTGTAAGACAGTTGTGTTTAGCTGTGCAGTGTGCCACTCAAATAGAACTTATAACTCAAAATTCAGTCCCTTACATATGTACAAACTTACACACACACTTACTCGTCTTCAAGCAATGGATAAAATGCTTCACCACCAACATCTTTCAGTCTCTGAAATGAAGAGTAAAAGTAATTATCAGAATGCTGCTCAGAATTCAAGCAGAAATATTTAGTGGAATACAAAAATTATTAATTAATATAATAAATATATAATATTATATATATATCCAATGTATACCAAATAGCAATTCATCTACCAAATTTAATAGCATCCCTTGAAATATAAGCATTATCAGACCTCCTTCAGCAAAGAGACATACAGTCTTTAACATTAAAATCTTTGCTAACACAGGCTGAACTGATGGAAGTTCTGCCTGAAGATAACATCGCATACATAAACGTATTTCCACGTAAAAAAATAGCTTCCATGCACCATGGATTAATAGACCAGTACTATTACATAGTTCTTTTTCCTGATTTTCTACATGGAATTCCTATCCAAGTAACTGCAAAGCAACTGTACAACTTGGTTTTATGTTTTTAATTAGTTCAAGAGTTATGCAAATTTGAGTTCTTTTAGTAGCAGCATCTGAAAGCTGCACAGAAATACAGACACTCTCTGGAAAGGTGACAGACAAGCATGCCTGGACTTTTGCCTGAAGTTTTCAGACATATTTGGTGCATCATGATTAATGTTTAATACCATCCTCCCTGCAGTGCTCTGCTTTGCAGTTCAATCCCTAACTTAAAGGCATACAGCACACAGCCTGTTCCTCCTGGAATTGACAGAACAGTTCATTCTCAGTTCATTTAGTACTCATCCTCTTTTGATTACAAGCATCACGCTCTGCTCTATAAAAGGTGTTTGAAGAATTGCATAAGTTCAAAAATTTATTTCAACTAACTCTGCAAGGTTCAGGCTTGTTTCTTCCCCAAAAGAGAAACTTCAGTATATACTTATTTGCTGCTGTATTTATAGAACTATGCAGCAATATCCAAAATTACAGAATGAAGTGTTTTAAAAACAGCTTTAAAAGCTGCCCTTTTGGAGGAACAACAGTAGGAGCTGCAGTGGGTATTACCCTTAGAATAGTGATTGAATATTCTCAACTCCCCCCTCAAAGCCCATCAACCAAGCAACCCAGTTCTTCGGTCTGTTTTCATGCCTTTGTGTGAAGTAATGCAGAGTTCTACTGAAGAAGTATGTTTACACAGTATTTTCCACATTGCCCCTAAAATTAAGGTAATGGTGGCAGAGATAAAGACTTTAGGAGTCACCTTCCTTTCTGTATTAATGAAGTGCTAGGGCTTGAACCTATAGATGAATCCTGTATATTTTGTAACTGATAACCATTGTGCTAGTAAGTATTGTACAAAGTTATAACAAACCACCTATGCTGGTGTAAAAAGTGCAAAAGCGTTGAAGTATTGAAGCCTGAACAACGGACCTTGAAGCAAAGTTGCTAACTTAGTATATAGACATGAGAGAAATCTGTATGCTCATTAATGAGAGCTGTAGCTTAGATATCATATACTCATGATGAATGTAATGTAAATATCTCTATCCTGAATGTATCTGGCTCTTTGTGTAGGGGCAAGTCAACATGGCCACGAAGCCAGCTGTCTGGCCTTGGGACCAGACATGTAGCCTTGTTCTAAAAAGAACATAAATAAATTAGATAAGCAGGGAAACTCCCTTAGCTTCTCTCTTGAGCCCTGTCCAGGCTCTGGGGGAATCTAATGTGAGAGTGAAACTAGATGTTCCACTTAGAACAAACGTGCCAGTTATTCTGGCTTGCTCATTTTTGGTACATAAGGCTGGACCTGATTGCAGCATCTCTGGATGCCTCACCTACGGATGGATGTATCACATATGACTTCCTACTTGCCAGGACAGGCTCTCCAAATCCTCACTGCAAATCTGGATGATGGTTACGTATGGAAGTGGTGATGTATCATTCTTAATCACTGTTCTCTCTCTCTCCAATGGTAATGATTTGATGCATTACCCTGTATTTTCCCATTCATTTAAGTGCACTATTCTGTCTTTTCTTACTGTATGTTTTCTGTGTTACTCTGTTACATTATTTAGTTATCCCCAGTAAAATATGCCTACTCTTTTCACTCTGGTGTCCAAATTTAACTGGGATCCTTAATCAGCAAAACAATTAACCCTTGTAATAATATGAAAAGGTTTTTTATAAAGACTGACAGAATTGCATTTGCTACTAAAAAAGCAACCTGCAGCATAAATTTCTAATTCTACAGCAATAAAGCTCTGTAAGTGCAAAGAAGCGAACAATTAAAACATTTCAGTGATATATGCAGTAAATCTTGTAACTGATCATTACATCAGGCAAAATTGTGAGTTATCATCTGTTGATTTTTCCACTGAAGATAGAAGAAAGCTGCATTACTGCATTTTAACGGAAGTCACCTTTCGAACTAGTTGTTTAATAGCTATATATTCCAAAGATTAGTAATTAGCTCCTGGAAACTTGGTATTCAACTTCAAGTATAAAGCCTTTAAGAAGCTGAAACTGAATTGAGTTGATCTTGCTTTTGAATATTGTGAGCCACCTACAGACAGGAACTAAAGAATGCAAGACGACACTCACTGTTCAACTAGTTCAGTAATCGTGGAGAATATCAGGTATTACAGAGCTATTTGGGCTACACTAGAACAAAGCAGGTAACAAAAATCAGGAAAGGGAGGGACACAGGAAGGGGATGGAGAGACAAAAGATAAATCAAATTTAGTTAGCTTTTGCAAAGCAATTTAATAGCATAAATCACAATCTGACTCAGACACCAAGAAGCATTCCTTTGGAATCAATAACACTGTCATTTGTAGGAACAGTGGTATGAGCTGCTGCTCTGTACTCCCTTTAAACAAATGATTCTTCAGTGAAGACATAAGAACAAGTTCACAGTCTTATTCTTACGTTTCGGAGCTGGCACAGAGACAAAGTCACTGTTGTGTCATCTAGAAGGGAACTTCTATCTCGTCCTTGCCCAAAGCTCTCACCATCTTCTAATAAAAAGCTTCAAAAGGGAGGAAAAAAAAATCAGGTCATTTTATAATGTAAGACTTCATAAGACTTGAGTTAGAAAAGAATAGAAGATTCTTACATCAATCAGCATTTCCTCTTTAAAACAAAATACTAGTTCTTAGAAGTATAGTGTATTGATTCTGCATGGCATGAAACCTGCTATCAAGGGAATGTACAATCACCTTAAATTATTCAGTTTTTGCTGTAAAAAGGCCCATATCAGGTTTTCTATAACTTTGATTTGCACACGAAGAAAGAGTAATGAGATATGGGATTAATATTCCATTTTATTCCTTGACTAGGTCTGTCATTTATTGTCAAAAGCAAAAATAAAACATTATTTTCATATGAAAACCATTTCCCACCATGACAAAAAACAAGCAAAAGTCTGACCTAGATCTTTCCTGTTGCAGTCCATCTAAGGATACAAATGCACCCAAGAAAGAGTATACAAAAATTGTCTATTTGGTGATATTTTTAAAGCAGACAACACAAAATTGATTTCCAGAAATTAAGCTAACATTCTCAGTATCACTTAAAAGATGGAGTTAGATTGAATTTTTGAAATTAACACCTCAGTTTCAAAAATCAATAGTACAATGAAAAAATTTTTCCCCTTGTAATTTAAAACCACATGCATTCACCTATAGGTGAAGCAATCTCTCCAAAATGTGACACTAACTTTGCCACCAAAATAGCACTTGAAATCTAGTCCCAACTTTTTTTTTTTTTTTTTTTAACAAGCTATTTCACTTTGGCTGTGCACTAACTTCACATGTTTTTAAAACCCCGAACCAGCAAATTGATCTACATGGACACATAATTATGCTTACTGAGATCAGATTATAGGATTAAAACATGAATAGACCACATAAAATTGCAGTGTGTGCAGCAGTAAGATAAAAGTAGGTATGTCTAAAATGCTGTTACAGAATTCTAAGTCATAAAACTAGGCATTTTAAAATAATCAGCTGATCTGCTGAATAACTAGGCTGACCATTCAGTACTGCTGCTCTGTGAAAGGAAATTCAGAATGTGAGGGGTTGCTACAGAACGTATTAAATTAAATTACAATTACAAATCTGCTGTTGAAGCAGTGAGACATTTTTACTAAAACTTAATGCTATTGGAAAGTGTGCTAATTTTAGGGACTTCCATTTCAGTATTTTGCACTGCACCTACATATCTTCAAATTTCGGAAAGCAATATGAAGTGCAGGTAGGGGACAGATATAAGGCATTCAAATAATGCCTTAAATTGGGTAAGAGAAGCGACATGATTTCCTGCTCTTCAAGAACGCTGTTTTTCACACATACAGGTATTGAAACTAAAAACCAAACCAAAATGTTCTCTCAGAATCGGTGGCTTTATCCATCCATCCATCCATCCATCCATCCATCCATCCATCCATCCATCCATCCATCCTCCTTTCCCTCAAATTGCTTTTCCTTCCTTACTTGGGAAGTGTGCAGACAGGTGGTTTTGATCGAATGATTTCCTTGTTGACAAGTTCTTTTTCCAAGTCTCCTCCAGCCAAACACCAGAGATAATAAACCTCTTCAATTGATCTTTCTGCTAGGTAATCACTGTCTTCATCTATTAGGAGAAACCACATAAAAATGAGTTACAGATTTTAGGCAGCTAGTATTTTTTCCTACCACTCATATAGTTGAAAAAAAAGTTATTATGCTTGAAAGGTCCTCAACCTTAATGTGAAGTTAGAGGAAAAGTGACCTTTCCTTTGCAAGTGCCCTTTAGGAAGATTACAGAAAGAGCACATGGACAGAAGTCAGAAAAAAGCAAATATTTCTGCAGTTGCCTTGGTGTCAGAAAATAGAACCTATCAGATAAATACACTGAAGTGTGGATTTTTGCTTCCTGTGTGTCTTTAAAACAAACACAAGCACTATTTTGTGCACAACACAGCACTAAGAGTAAACCCAAGAAACTAGTGATTCATAATGAGTAGTTATAATCTATCTTCCCTTCACATACCATAGCCATACTAACAAAGTATAAAATCTTAAGCCACCAAAAAATGTATAACGAGATTTTCTAAACGTGTAGAAACCCGAGTTCATCAGAAAAAGTTTGAGGACTTAAGAGCAGTAACACTTGCAGTATACTGTAGTTTAAAACTTAGAAATGTAACCTTTTACTCTAGAATGTGACCTCTTTCACAAGGATTTAGTTTTCCAATACTCCAAAAAATCACCTCATGCTATGATCCAGCAGAATCCAATTATCAATTCACAAGACCATTTAGTGAAAAAAAGTCTGCCTGTACATGCACATGTCCAAATTCTACAGGCAAAAGATGACATTGATATTCCAAGCTGGACTTGAATACTAATGATAACTATTGCCTAAGGTTGAAACGCAAAATCAAGATGCTCTCCTTTGACCTGCACACATCCCTCAAAATACGTTTGCCCAGTCTTCGTCCATTAAACAACATACTACAAGAATGTAGTGTTGTAACATTTAATAGTTTCTCTCCAACAAAGTTTTCAAAGAAAACATGAAAACATTTTATTTTCTTTCCCCCTCCAATGACATTTATCCCACTACCTGCTTTTACCTTTACATAATTGACTTATGTCTTCAGGAAGCGTTAAATTAGCACACCTTGGAGAAGATGAGAACAGACCAGCAGGTTTGTGGAAAAGAGGATATACTGAGGATACTTCACTGAACAAACTGTCATGCAGCAATTCCTCTGGAGTTGGCCTTGAATTAAGAAAAGAGAATAAAACATTAAGAGTAAAGTGCTTCCAAAAAGGTTACATTTCAGTAAGAAATGTCTCCAGTAACAAGTACTGGCAAGTTATTCTAAATTATATTGGATTTCAGAAATTTTAATAGCAAAGACATCTACCAATTTTGTTCAATTCATGATGCATAACACACCACACAGTCTGCTTACACCCCAAGTTCAGATCTCACCTTCATTTAATATACATGGCATCCATTACAAACCCCTTTAATTACTCTAATCAGAGATGGAAAAATGCAAGTGCAAAGCCTCGATTAAAGAACAAAAGCATACTTCAGTTTTCAGAAGAAAGCTGTGGTGGACTGACATCACAAAAAAGTACTTTGAAAGAAGAGATTTGAAGAAAGCAGCCCTAATTCCAGTTACAACAGAGCTATAGTAACCACCACCAACTTCCAGACATGGAATCAGTAAAAGCTGTGAACTGAGAACTACAAATGCCTAAATAGTTTTCCCCCAAAATACTCAGATTAAATTTTGCACACTCAATTTCTACAGACCTGCCCCCGCAATGTTTTTCCTTTATAACAGTGAAAAGCCACAAACCCAAGAATTTCTTATAGGTAGCACCAATTGTCAGTATTCCAAAAAAGGTTCTGCAGCAGGTCTTCTAATTTCATATTGTCACTAGATGCTTAGACTGAATACTTGCCTCTTAGAAGGCTGGAATGTAAGGCATTTCTTCAGTAGAGCTATAATATTTTCAGAAAGGTTCTGGAACAGAAGAAAAATATAGAGGAGGTCTGTTTATTACTGTCTTAATTCAGCAAGCCACTTAGCTCATACTTAACTTTTAACATACAGACTATTCCTTTGAGGGCAATAAAATCATGCTAATAGTCAGAATCCTTTTACACAATGTCTCAAAATACACAGATGTTAAAATTCGGTGATTAATTTTGGGGGTGAGGACAAATTGAACTGTATAAACCTATGCTATCAAAACGTATAAAGTGGACCAGATAGGTAAGTTTCTAGAAGAAAATACTTAACTCCCAACACTTTGTAACTTACTAAACTATCCAGAGAGCTATCATATTTACTGTAATTGACTGTAATTTTAGGAAAGAATAAATATTACCAGTACCGGCTATTTGAAAGGATCTTAGATATGTAGTTCAGACATACTGCAGTACATCAAGTGACCAAATACGTGAAAAAACATAAACATGTTAAATACTATGCAACAATAATGAAATGTTTTGGATAAGACAGCATCAAAGTGCAAACTAGTTCCACAAACCTTAATAGTATCAAGGCAACCATGTTCTTCAGCCAATACAGTTACAATATCATCTACACAGCCTTTGAAAAATGAACAGAATAAAAAGTTAGAGCATATGAAAAAAAGTGATACCAATTAAAACAGGGTATCAAATAAAACCCCACCTCAATAAAAAGCATATAACTTGACTTTTTATTGACACTGCCACATCACCTGAAAGTGAATTCTCAAAATTAGAAATTAAAATTATCACCTATGCAGACAGAAAGTTGAAGCGTAAGAAAGGAGCACATCTAATTTAACAGCACACATCTTTTTGCAGGCTTAGTAAATACAGAGTGTCAGTCTGCCAAATAAATTAAACAGTCCCTCCACTCATAAAAAAACCACAAAACAAATCCCTGAAAGAACTTAAAAATAACTACATATAGAAGCTCAAAGTAGTTTTCATTTTGTTGCTACTTGTAGATAATTCTAGCAGTATTTTATAAGTTGTTTTCAACACATTATTGACAAAATAATTCCCAAATCAGGACATGAATGTTTTTCAGAGGATAAAGCTTACCAATAACTTGCATTCAACTTGAAGGGGACTGAAATGCTTCAGGAAGCTTTGTTAACAAATCACTTACCAAAACAGTCAGAATTTCAGCACCCAAGCACTAACTGGTGAACAAACAAGATGTTTCCACTAACAGTAACTAAATTTTAACAGTATTACTATTTGCTCTGGATAATAGTAACTGATAAAGCTTCATATTGCAAATTCATGCCCTTCCTCTCCCCATGGTTTATACATAAACCCCACAAGAAATAGAATTTTAACAGCCATAAAATAGTCCCACTTCTAGACTCATTTACATTAAACAAAAATTTCATGTCTACGGTAATGTTTTATAGTTTGTGGGTGAAGTCCAGAAACAAAAGCCTGGATACATGTCTCAGCTCTCTTTATTTTCTGTCTTCCTATTTGAGTTCTCCTTATTTGGGATTTGGTGCATAAGTGTACTAGTATGACACTAAAGAAATCTGTCCCTCCCAATTCCTAATTCCTTTCAGAAACCTCCTGCGACACAAAACAACAAATAACCATCAGTGTGACAACCTTTCCTGAGCATGCTTTTTTATAGCATGCCCTTGCTCTAACATACTCATAGCTTTTCTACGAAGTTATTTTTCCTGGCACCCACCTCTGTACCTTCCCTAGACCAGCAGCCATGCTTCAAATGTCTAATTCTGGAGATGAAAGCTGACAAAGGTAAAGTGCCTTAGGTCTGAGCATCACAAGCTGACTAGTCTGTAAAACTCTAATTATAGAACCACTTGGAAACTTAAAATATTGCTTTTGTGCTACTTACCTAACATAATTATAAATTTCAATCTTTCGGCTATCTCCAAGCTTTGGAATAATTTTCTCCCCTAAATAAATAATAAAATCAAATCAACAGCTGATACATAAAAGTATTTAGATAGTGTACACACCCACCTATATGCAAAGACAGTGAAATAAGCTTCTATATATCACTTCTAGATTTAGGAGAACTATCTGTTAGAACAGAATATGTTATCTACCCTGACTATAGCAGAAACAGTTTCATGCTGTCGTAAAAAACCAAAAAAGTATAATTTATAATGTCTCTTAACTGGAACAAATGCAAAGAGAAAAAAGCAAAACAAAGCCCCAAGCTGCATTAGCAAACCTGCAGGTTTATTATTAATTCATTGAACAAAACAGCTTTCAAAAACTTTTTTCCAATGTGAGCATGAACAAAGGTAATTAATTACTAAACACAGTAATCAAAGCTTGTATTACTGCACAGTGCAAAAAAAGTAATCTGAAAATCCCTTTAAAATATGCTTCAAAGGAATAATGATCTATGAACACTATGCAAATTTACAGAAGAGCAGAATGTGCAAAAGACTATTTCCAATGTCCTGATCTAATCACTATATAAACCACTATAGAAAACAAGTTCTTGACCATGGAATTGTCTGACAATTTAGTTAACTTACATAATGAGACTAAATATCAATATTGAGGTATTTGCTAGATCATATCTCCCTACAGAATTCTGCTGTCTTTGAATGAAAGAAATCCAGTTTGACATACACAACTATTAAAAATTATGCTGTCAGAATTCAGCTCCATTTCTATGGTCAAATAAGCATTTTCCAAATAAATCCTTAATTCTGTGAAGAAGCTCTTTAAACTCTGCCAATAGGGCTGATGCTCCCTTTTCCTCCTCTCTATGAAACTTTATGAGTTTCTCTTTCTTTCCAAGGAGAATAAGAGCATGAAAACAAAGGTTATTTCATGCTTAAAAGCACAATTAAGCCAACAAATTATCCAGACAGACTTCTTGGTTCAGAAGCTATTCCTCACTACAAATTTGATCATGCAATCACATCACTGTGGCATAACAAGCAGCTGCCCTTCATGGTTAACACATATATCAATCCAATGTCCATCCTACTATTTAATCTACCACCAATACTGTCCAGGTAAGATTTTTGGACTCAGGTGATGGGAACAGTGTCATGAACCCCATACTCAAGAGCAATCAATATAACTATTATCCAAGAGTCACTGTCAAGACAATTATCCTTTTACATACCATGCAAAGCTCAAATAATATTATACCAAGAGACCACAGATCTGATTTAGGGCCAGAAGGCAGAGGCTTCTCACACTGAGTATGATCACTTGGTTTGACTATTCCCTGTGCAATTACTTCAGG
Source organism: Athene cunicularia (assembly GCF_003259725.1). NCBI lineage: Eukaryota > Metazoa > Chordata > Aves > Strigiformes > Strigidae > Athene > Athene cunicularia. The sequence goes on along the minus strand of NW_020799099.1, from coordinate 16,916,914 downwards.
CGCCAGATATGATGGGTACCTAGAAAGAAGCAGCAGCATTAAGTAACATACTGTCTATCCAAAACAAACCTATCTTTCAGTTACAGTAATCCAAATAATTTTACATTCTGAGAAACTAGAAATATCAATCCAGATGGTTCTATTTTATTCATTCAGTATCTACACATTGCAGCAAAGTTTCAGTCCAATTGCAAAATACATAGTGCGTACTACATAAAAGGTCAAACCTTAATCACTAGTTCGGTGCTTTTGTGAGAGGAAATAACAGCAGCTTTCAAAACAGTGTATGTCTACATATCTCAAAAAAAATGTGTACTGAGTTTCAGCACTACTACATTAAATAAATGTATTCTAGACCCATATTTGGGGGTGGAGGTGGTGGCAGTATCCCCCTCCATTGACAGTGTTCCCATCAAATAATTTCTGAATTTGTAAAAAAAGTAGCAAAAGATGTTGAGGACATATTCTACACGCTGCTAGATCATTTAAAAATAACATTATTGCTTTTTCTGTCAACAATTCATTATAATACTTTAAAAATCTGAAATCACCTTTTGAAGGGAAACATCATTACTTCTTTTGGGCATTTGTCTAAGACTCAGATCAGTATTTAAATTGTAAACAACATGACACCTCAAAAAAACAAAAAGTGGCAAGGAAACACTGTAAAGCAGCATGTCACTTTGGCAAGATGGCAAGATCATGTGAAAATAAATCACAAAATGATGAAGTGACGAGGTCTACAATGTTGTGCAACAGTGAAGCACTGATTGTGCTTCTTCCTAAATTTAAAATTAGATTGTACCTCCAGAATCCAAGTCACAGGGAACTACTGCATTTGAAGGCAAGTCTAGGCAATAAGGACTGACATCATATAGTTACAGTAACATGCTTGCATGGTACCCATTCTCTGTCTTTCATTAATTTTACCTAGTCAGATAATAACCTCTTCAGTGGCATTATCAGAAGCTTCTGTGTAAGGGGTGTATGGAAGACATATTAAACCAGCAACCTATAAACTGTGCATACACATTTTTGAAGATGATTACTCAAACCAAATATATTTCCTGAAAATATACATCCCTGATGTATTTGTATTGTGCAGCTACATCCTTACCCTATAGGAAAATCAACATCAACACCTTGAGCAGTCATATGGTAGAGTCCAAATTTAGCCAGCTTCACATGTCCCTGAAAAGGAAAATAATAAATGATCAAGTGCAGCAGATTCTGACATTGGAAGAATCTGTGTTTAAGTTTAAAAAAAATATTTAAAGTATCATTTTTGCATTAGCTGTCAGAAGAGATACCTATAAAGTCATACTTCTCTGTATAGTCCATATATTTCCATTTCATCTGTTACACAGAATTCCACTGCAAGTTAATAACTGCTTATTTCTAATGCTTTTACTTTCCAAGACCATCAAGTAAACACCTTGTTTGGAACACATAAGAAAATCAGAACTTTTTAAGTTACCATATAATTTCAGTAAATTAAAAAGGCTTAAATACTCTATTGTACATTTTTCCTGTTTGAAAAATGTTCAAAATCCTATTTGAATCCTAGAACTCCCTAAGTTTCACCACTATTTCCTCACCTTTCCCATTTACCCAGCCTTGCTCCACCAGTCCTTCCCATCAACTCATTACTGTTTTGCTCTCCTTAACTGTATCAACACATATTTCAAGCCAACAAGTTTTCTAGGTGCCTCCTATTGTTCTGTGGAGGCAGAATATTAACATCAAAACAACAAAAAATAGGCATAGAAGTTAAACTGATATATTGTTCCTGACAGATTTTGAATATACTCAGCCAGCCTGCAGATGGTGCAACAGTGAAGCCTACAGCAGCAAGCTATTCAAGTGCAGGGGTAAAGTTTAAAAGTTTATGGTCTCATGGTCCCCTTTTGTTCTTTTTTAGACTGTTGGAGTATCTTAAAACCCTGAAGTACTTCTGCTTGTTAGAGCATTATTATGACTTTCATTTGTTTACAAGTAAGTCAAAACCAGTGTTCTTCCTTTCCTTCTTCCTTCCAAAGAGAGGATCTAGCTATTCTATCTAAAGTGAGGGGAATGAGAGGGGGGTTATGCAGACAGGATAAGCTCCTTAGCTGTCAGTTCAGATGAAGAGACCACTCTGAGTACAACAGCAGCTATTAATTTCTCTCAGCTTTTATGAGCAGAACCTGTAATCCACACTGCCAACTCAACAGTCTGTGACAACAGAATTGACAGACACTGGAATTAAAAACATTATCTTAAAAATCAAGTATATAAAAAAAATATCTGAGAAGTCAGGTATCAGATCACCATGAAACACAGGAAATATTATTAACAGCTAATTAGCTAGAATAAATATTTTCCCATTCAAACAGCTAGGAAGGTCTTGTAACTAACTGGAATGATGATAAGTAGACTTAAATTACCACCCTGAGAAAAAAAAAAAAAAGGGTGAAAAAAGTGGTTTGGGATAAAAAAAAAGGGAAAAGAGAAAAATAAAATCTGAAATATATTTGAAATTTAGGAAATGCAGAAAACTGTGGTTCTAAAAAAAACCAAACCCAACACTTTTCCAGATATGCTATTTTCCCCCCCATCAGAAGGGCTGTGACTGCCCAGTCTCCAAAGATAACACAGCATGCTCCTTGTTGGCAGCAAGAGGAAACAACAAAAAAACAAACCCATAGATTTATCCCCTGTAGTTGTACCTTTCGATCCAAAAGAATATTGCAAGGGGAGAGTGCTCGGTGGACCATTCCATGTTTGTTCATATATTGCAAGCCTTGCAAAACCTCATATGCTATGCATAAGATCCTTGAAGAACTGGAAAAAAAAAAAAAAAGACCAGTGTTATACTGAATGTTTCCCTTTTTAATTTATAAAAATGCACCATTCCATAGTTATTCCAAACACAAGTGAGACATTTACAATTCCTGAACAGCGTAAGGAATCAATATTGAATATGGTAGGATATGGTCAGAGCCATACACAACTTCTCAATATCCCACAACTAGGTTTCTTCACACTGAACTGGTCCTTAAAACCACAAAGTATAAAATATTCTCTGCAATAGAAACTGTGAGATATACCTCAACTAATTGGGAAAAAAAATCCCAACCCTCCTTTATTTTTATTTGCTTTGCCTCAGTTTGCTATTGGTGTTCACAGAGAAGTTCAACTAAATAAAAACTTTTGAAACTCAGATGTTAACTGGAGCTCAGCTAGAAGATAGTGCAGAGGCATGGCTAGATTACACCTATAGTATTCAGTCATCTCAACATCTAAAACAAAAAAAGAAACAAAAGAAAGGGCAGAAAACTTAATTTTCAGCACATTTTGATTTACAGCCTTGGCAGCAACCACCTTACCATCTTTCGACAGAAACTATGAACTTTACCATCCAAAACATTTGGACATAACTATATATTTAGACAGAAGTTACCATTTACTACAAGAACTGGTAAATCTAAAGAGGAGTTTCTGTGAACAAGTGAAGAGGAATTTGTACCGAGACCATCAGTATTAAGCTTCAAAAGCGCATACAAAATAAGAACAAAAGGCAGAGTTCTGAGTCCCCCAGAAAGATTCCTTTTAACTGTTACCTTCCTCATTTCCCACCCACATCCTCCCTCAGAGCACATTTGAGGTCTGTTTGGCAAATTTATTGCTGAAGGCACTGGTTTACAAAATGTCCAGAAACTAAAGCATACGTACTTATGAAGGCATACCCTATTTTTTTTTTTTTTTTCTTCATTGTTAAAGAATAACACACAATAGGATTCCGGACAAGGCTTACCACCTCTTTCTTATTAAAAATTTGTGTAACAGCAAAACGAGGGGGAACATTATGAACTGGCAGGAGTGACAAGCCAACCAACTGACTAAACATCAAAATTTAGTAAATTAAAGCTTTATTAGTTGCTATTTATACCTGATGGAATATCAGAATTTTGTAACAAGAGTAAATAGCTAGATTTTGACAAAAGCCACAATTCCAGGGCAACAGAGAAATACTGAAAAGAGCTGTTTCCAAAATATTCTAAGGCCACCATTAAATTACCTTACATGGAGCTATTCTCTAGACTCTACCCTTTTTCCTAGGAGAGCTCTGTACTAATTTACCTTAGTTGTGAAGATACACTTTTAAGTGAAATTTTAAGCACAAAGGGAATCTATTGTTGCATACATCCACACTGCTGTATCCTCCATCATAGCATTTGGAAGTCATTCTCAAGGTCTTAGCAATTCAACCAAAACCACATGGCTAATAACCACAAAACCAAAACAAAAATCCCACAACTATCTCTCTCCTCTCTCACTGGCACTTTTTCTTTCCCATCCCTCCCACCTCCAAGTTATACAACACACCACAGCATCAGAAACCACTAGCTGTGTAGTGTTTCCTCCCAGTCATTCCTGGGCCAAGATTTAACTGTGGTAAAAAATTTACCTTCCTTGTGCAGTTTTTTTTGTCTGCAATGTAGATATTAACAATAATGGTTACAAACAGAATACTTTCTCTTGCTTTTTACGGAATTTTGCAAAACAAGACATGAAAAATAGATTATGAAGAATTCCTGTTTTCAGTAAGGAAACAATTGCATGTGAACAATTAGTACATGACGAGATAATTTAGCCTAAAAAGTGTTTCTTTGTATTAAAAAAAAAATCAAAACAAATATAAAGTGCAATTTTGTGGCCGTTGTGTCTCAGGAGTGCAGTGTGCTCCAGCGGCACTATGGGCCCTCAGACACCCATTTATTCTCCATGTTCTCTTGCAAGTCATAAAAATAGAACCCGGGCAAATGCCTGAAAATACTGCTTTGGAATTCTCTGCTCCTCAAGATAAGTCGTCCATAGCATTACAACGACCAGCAACACATATTTTTCATCGTGCATAATTCTCAGTGTTAAACTTTTGATGCCACCCGGCTGGGGAGAAGTGTTCAGCCAAGCACCTCACCCTCAAGCTGAAGCATGTACGCCACCTCCCCAAGAGAGAGGGAATGCTGTGTAACAAGCTCTTCATAGTGCTGTTGCACATTATCTAGTTCTTATTTAATTTATTAGGTAAAACACACTGTTTGTGGTTATTACCCCTGAGATTTGCATTTAACTGCAAAAGGCCTGGCACAAACACTCACCACTGTTACCGAGTACAAGAATCTCTCTGCTTTAAACTCCCCAAGGCCAAGTTTGACAGCAAGCAGTCCCTTGCCTCCTGGAGATCGTTACCAAGGCTATCCCCTTGCTTCAGTGGGGCTCAGCTCCCAGCTTCTACAGCAACTCTGTCAACACTGCAATGGGGTTCTGCAAGTGCAGAAGGTACAGAAGTGCAGAAGGTACACTTCTTCCAAGCTTCAGATTAAGGTGACATTTAAAAAGGCCCCATAAATAGAAAAAGAAAGCAGAGTCCTAAACAAAGAGGACATTTACTATATCCAGTGTTAGGGTATTGTTTTCCGTGATTATCTGGAAGTCTATTTTTCAATAGGCTAGCAAGTGTCAAACTATGATAGATCTAGAGGAGTGGTTTAGCCGCTGGGGCTCTGGAACTGCAGAGGTGTCAGTACTCTCCTCCTTTAACAGGTGGTGAGGAAAAACAGCAAAGTATTAGAAACAGCACAGGAGAAAAGGCAGCCCAATGAAAGTGTGGCAGGTTCAACACCAACCATGCTACACCACGGACCTAACAAGAGCCACAAAGACAGTTGTGTGGCATGAAATACCCTGTTCATCTCAGCAACTAATCATCATGGTTGTGACTTTAAACTATTGTGAAGTGAATCATTCCACTGCTCAAGGCAGACATGGTATGAGGCAGTAAGTAAAAGCATAAAAGTGTGACATGCACTTCAACCACTGGCAGATCTGGAGGGACACTGGTTGTCTTCGGTTTCCTAGCTCTCCTAACAAGGCTTGTTTTAAGGTTCTTTTCCTCTCCACAAATGTGAGAAAGAGAGAAGCAACAAGAGTTTCTCTGCAAAAGGAACAATTCACAGGCAGTTAAAAAGGCATGATCTCTCTACAACTACTAGTGCATTTCCAAGGAGCAGGCTTTGTTTCAATTCTCAATCTGGATACCAACAAATCTGCTCTGCTGTAGCCTACTCAGGCTTTTGAAAACAGGTTCTCTTTAAGTGAAAGGATTGCACATTGATGTAAAATCAAGCTGCTTAGATTTAATCATTGCCTGCTTTTTTCCTGGTTTAGAGAAAAAGAAATGTAGCCATGAAGAGGGGCCATTTTCTGTTCCTTCATTCTAGAAATTAAGAATTAAAAAATTATAAGGATTAAAACTAATATCAGGTTTAGGTCTGTAACTTGAATGTAACCATAGCAAAGGAAGCACAAAGGATAAAAGATTAATTTCTGAGGGAGGAATTCAGTTAAGTAGGAATGGGAAAAAAAAAATATCTCTACAAGTTGATACGAGCAAGTTCAGCCAACAGTGCAAAACTAGCATGGTTGAAAGGCATGTGCTTGGCATTCATGGGTGGAGAGAGAAAGGAAGACGACTTAAAAACCCACAAAAATGAGTATTATTTCATTACCTCCAGAATTTGTCAGACCAAAAGCTATACCAGACAAATGACTAATTTCCACACTGTAATAGTACACAGGTGGCTGCATTGTGCCTTCACAAAAAAACATTAACTTTTCCACTGAGCAGGCAGCCTGATCTCCAGCCTGTTCAATTCTTACTGTTAAGCACACAAAACCATCTTCTGGAAGTCTACTTCAGAAATAAAGAAATACTTCAGAAATAAATTCCTAACCTGTCAGGAAACAGATGTTTTAGTAGAGTTTCAATATCCTGTGGTGTTGCAAACTCACTGATTAAATAATCTGATTGCTTAGGACACTTTTGTCACTTTTTGGATTCAGAAGGAAAAAAAAAAAATTCTTCTTAGTGCACCCACTGCAATCTTCCAGCTGACTCAGAAAAGCTTCCAGGCCAGGGTGAAAGGGAAAAGTTGTACTAGAAGAAATTGGCATACTGAGAATCTTACCTTTCTTCAAAAGGATCGGATATTAACAAACTGAGAGAAGAGGGAAAGAGGGATTTATCAGGAACCTTGGTTCCTGATAATAAACCCCTAAAATAATTAGTGAAATAGAGAGATAGTGACAGAGAAGCACATGGGAACAAACATCTAGGAAGACCTGCCCATGCCATAGGTCAACAGAAGCCCAAGATCAAAAAATAAAAAGGTTAGTAATGCATTTAGAAGTTAGAAAGTTTATGACAGAAAGGTGGGATTCTGAGTTCTTGCGACAATCAACAATCACACCTATGTATTATTCAGTTTGAATGGTTATTATTTGTGATTATTAATGGGAATGATAATGCAGCTGCTTGTAGAAGCAGGAGGCTGGATTCCAAGACAAGATGCTCGAGGAACAAATAACATTCTGCAACTGATTATTTCCATTTTAGATAAAATTACTGGTCTTCTAAATCCTGCAAATGGTCATACTAGCTCAGACCAAAAAGTATTGAGACCACTATCCTTTTTCCAAAATAGAAGACAGGCCAATGCCTCAGAGAGAGGAAATGCAAAACAAGCACATATGAAACGTTCCCTGATATTTTCCTGGCTTCCAACCTCTTTAATTCAAGCTTGCTTCTGCATAAAAAGTTTGCCTCCCAAGCATCACATCTGATGATGTCAGAACATAAAGTAAACCCTGCAAGACTCAACAGCTCTTGTAGCAGGATACCCATTATTCCAAGTCTTTTATCAACGTTCACAGAATATCCACAAGTTACCGTGGAAATTCACAGCCACCAAGTATTCTGTTGGTAAGATCTCCTTGCTGTCTAACTTAATCATGAGGTTCTCTTCATGGTGCCCTGTTGCCCTAACCTCCAGAAAGCCAATTTTAAATTTCAGCTTCAAGCAACAAAAAGCAATTTCATAACTCCAGAGTAGGAAAAGTGATTTTGGAAAAATGCATTTGACAGCTAGCAGCAGTAGTCCCTACATATACTACAGATCATCTTCAATACTTAAGAACAAGAGGACTGTAGATCACACAGCTGGAAATCAGAGATAGGTAGATAAGACTATAAGACATACTGGAGATTAGACTTGACTGAAACTTTTGGAATAGAAGAATTCCAACAGGAGAAAAGAAACAACGAAGAGAGAAAATTTCAGCAGTCATGTCAGTATTATGGAAGCTAGAGGTTCACACAAGTTTCTTTTCCTCCAGTTTAATGGAAAATTAATGCTAATCCGCACATGAATTCACCATATTAATCATCTTTAAACAGAAGCGCATTCAAGGCATTAACTGGAAATGCATCTTCTCCATCCTTTTTTTGATGTTGAAATAAAATAATTTAACATGAAAGAGTAATTTGTTATCTCAAAAGATCTTGCTGCCTGCTTGCCATCTCCAGTCCTACCTTCTCCTAGAGAAAGAAATCTCCCTTTTTGATGAGTTTGACCCAAGCAGCTGTAGTCACTGCAGTGCAATTAACCAGAACACAGATGTATGTGGACAGCAGTAGAAGAGCAAAGATAACTGGGGTTGGTGGTAAAGCGGAGGCAGCAGCAAAAATACTGGGGAGAGAAAAAAAATATTTCTAGTTGTTACAGACCCATTTGTGCTATTTTTAACTGGTTATGGCCAGTTGTAAATTTCACTTGCTTTTATGCTTTGCTAACAGTTAACACGGAGTACCAAATCCATTTTGTAGAAGGAAGAAAGCTGTGCTTGGCAAGTACTGAGAGTGCAATCAACCTTTAATGGGCTATTTTGAGTAAGAGTGTTTCATCTAGTGAAATTAACAGAGGCCACACTGGAATCTGAAACAACACAGGACTGGCACCAGAAAGCAAGCCTCATCATCTACTTAACAGTAGAGCACCCTAGTACCTACTAGAGACATATATATGGATTAGTGTTAAGTAATACTTCTTCAGTGCAGTGGCAACTCAATACAAAAGGAAATTGCTAACAAAAACTGGAACTAGAACTATTTTGACTTCCCTCAGAAAGGCAGAGCAAGACCAACCGGGCTAAAATTATGCTGATGATACCATGTTCCACGGTTTCTCTTTCCTCAGAGTTAGAACTCCTGGGTACCTACACAGAAATGCATGCGTAAGGAAGTCCTTTATCAAATCTGTGCATCCTGTTCTAACACCGTAATACTGTAAACTCTAGAGGAAGGGAGCCTCAGCAGCCAGGAATCTTAAGAAGCTTTATGGCACTGATACACAGGAGCAAAAACACGGGTTCCTCTTCCAAAGAGGAGTGTCAGACAGGGTCTGCCCAGAGGAAGCACACCAGAGCAACACCAACCAGCAAAGTCATCAATCATTACCCTAGAACTTGTGAAACTAACACACATTCGGAATTCAGGAAGGAGATTCATCACAAAAAACTGTGTCTGTTCAAAGTGGAACGGTGGAACGGAACCAGGTTGTGAACAGATGTAATGTTTCTGAACTCATTAAAGTGACAATATTTCAATACAAGCAAAACTATAAAACAAAGAAAATGACATTTGCAGTTAGTTCCATTACTGCCAACAATGCAGATATACTGGTTAGGAGTGGTGTGGCCAAGTGGTAACAGCAAAGGATAAAGTTTGGGTATAATCCCAGCTGAGACAATCACTACAGTGACCCCAAGAAAGCCATCTGACCTCCTTATGCCTCAGTCAACCAGCTGGAAAACTGGATAAAAAGCAGGACTGGGTTGAAAAACAGATGTGCAGATAAATTGGGTCTTCCTGGGTAAATAAATTACAAAATACCCTATACAGAACATAAAGAGTTTGATGCAGGTGGGAATGGTTTATTTAGCACTTTATTATGTGTTTGATTAAAAAATGTCACTAGGGACCCAGATTGTAAACACTGCCAATTTACTTGGAAATGCATTCACGTTATCAGAATGAACTGAACTGGAAGGGAATGCAACAAGCAGAGAAGACCAAAAAAAAAAAAAAGAATTTTATAGGCAAAGTCTTCAGGAAGTCTCTAACTCATGCACAGAGGTATTTCACACAGGATATCTTCAACAAGTTCATATTGCTCAGCTGAGGAAACTCAAGAACTCCTTTCATTCCTTTTTTAAAGTTCTAAACTGCAAGCACGACTTTAAAAGCAACGCAAATGATGTTACATTTTTACGATGGTCTCAACTTGTAATGTACAATAAAAAAGTCCATAAAACAATGAAGGTGTAGATAAAGAACGACTTCATATATAGAGCAGTTTGCACACAAAGATTTTTAATAGGTGATTTTTCAGATCACTATCAGTATGACTGATTTAAGTGTATCTGCTCCTCATAAAGCAAAGATTTTAAAACATCGCACCTTGAATTCCTTTAAGACATCTAGCATTCATCCCATAAATTGTGGGAGTAAAGGAACAAAGTCCTTGTGAAAAGTACGCACACATTATAAAGCACCATCTTAACAAAACTTCCAGTGCCATCTGGTTTAGTGCACAGAAGGGTAAAGACACACTCACATTCTCAGTTTTTGATCTTGCCACTGATTAACTTCTGAAAAATAATTTTTTGCATCTTACCCTAGCTGGATCACATGTAAAAGGTACAATAAAGATACTTTTAATTGAACCAAAAAGTGCAACAAAATAAACATTTCAATCACCACATGTAAAGATTAGGTAAAGAGGCCTCATTTAAAACCAGATCACAGTCAGCATTCTTATCACAGACAATGCATTCTGAGATAAGTAACACAACAGAAGTAAACGCACAGGTGATAAGAGAACAAGAGCTAATGGGATGAAAATCAAGACAGTGACCTCGAGATACAATAAAGAACTTCAATAGCATTATATACATGTAACATATATTACATTGCCAACATTTAATTAAAGGAAACAACACATGTCACATTCTCCTCTCCTCTAAGAGAAGTGAACTGGTAAAATGTAGGAGTAGAATTACAATCAACTGAAATCAGATCTCTAAAAAAATCTTTATTTTGTTTTCTTTTGGACTTCACCTGAACAAATGCATGCACTTTTAAAAGGCCACACATTTTGTGATCAACAATCCTGGCAAGTTCTATCACAATTTGACAGACTCAAGAAACCCATCAGACAACATATAAAAAGCAAATAAAAGAATTATTTGCAGACAGGATACTCTTCCTTTACAATAAAAGGCACTAAATCAGATCTTTAGCTGCTCAGGGGTGTCTTGTTAATTTACACCCAAACCAGGCATGAAATCCTATGCTCTAGGCAAGGACTATCATTACTTTGTATCTGAATGCACCAGCATCTAAATTCCTAGGCAGTTAAATTACAGCTCAAAGTAGAGAGGCCTTGATATTTGTGTATTAAACAATTCACTATGCACAAGTAGCAGTATTTCCAGAGCCTTAAACAACACTGCACAAGTAGCAGTATTTCCAGAGCCTTAAACCACACAATCACTGAAGGAAAAGTGACTTCTAAAGATGCATGATGAATGGTCACACAGTAGGTAGTGCCTATTTCCTTACCTTCCTCCATGTTAAATAAAAGTTTTATCTGAAAAACAACTGCTGATCGCATGCTGAAATGCCAAATGGCAACTATAGATCACCATCTGGCTCAGACTCTGTGCTTCTGAAGACACCTAAGTGCATAAGAAGCAAAAGTGATTTTTGTACCAAGCAAACTTTGCTTGTTTCCTAAATCCTGACCTGTCAGAATTCCTACATACTAACAATCTTTTCAGATTTAAACACCTAATGTTATGTGTTTAAATAGAAAATAAGTGACAGAAAAATTAACAGACCTAGCAAAGATCACATTAAATTCTCTCAGTTTGGAAAGCTGACGATAAAACAAAATAATGGGTTTGGATTTTTCACCATAACCTTTGTTATGAAAATAAAACCAACAACTTCATACCATAGGAACCATTAGAAAAGGTAAATGCCTGATTCAGAATGACCAATAAATAAGAAACTGCCACCAGGTCCACACATTCCTGAGGCTGACTTCAAAAAGAATAGTTCTGCTACTACAAGGAGGGGGTGGGAAGGATTACAAAAGCTTGTGGTTAGAACTATATAGGTAAGATTTTTCTCTCAAAGATAAAGAAAATATTCTGAAGTAATCACACCTAAGTGACTAAATTGTACTAAACTGGCATTTTAAAAAACACAAAATTATAGTTATAATACAGTGAGTGACAAGAAGAGTTAGCAACACTGACTTTGCAGCAAAAAATGACAGAAAAAGACTATTATGCAGGACAAGGTCCATGTGATCTCTGTAACTCACGAGCAACAGCTCAACCTTTCAGCAGATATGGCAGTATAAAAGGCAGCTAAAGACTTGGGAAAGCGGGTAACAAGCAGCAAAGTGAGGTGCTCCACAAAACATTTTTATCATCCCTCAGTCAGCAACTCTTCACCTAGCTCATCGCACCAGTGCACTGCTGAGAAATTTTGCTGATGCACAACTCAACAGGTGCAGGATTTTCGTAATACAAGAAAACTAAGAAGCTGAGGAAATTTATTTCCCTTTCCTACAAAAACCTCTGAGGAACATAAGCAGCAAAGATGAAGACCAAGAAGTATTCTTCTTGTTTTGATATCACTTTTAAACCAGAAAAGTTAGGATTCAGTTAACACACCTTAGCAACTTCCATACAACAAGAAGGCTGTGGAGATCTGGAATACCTTCACATCTGAGAACACAGTTTTGCAACCCCCCCCTCCAAACCACCAATCAAAACAGGAAGTTCTCCTTAGTAAGCTTCGCACATGCTGTGAGAACATTGTTTCTAATGGCTGAAGTTAGACTATCAAATCCAGGTATTAGTCAGTGTACTCTCTACACAAAAAATCCTACATGGAGCTGGGGATCTCTACCCAGCACTCACTTAACTGAACATAATTTGGTCTACTATTCTCCTCTGCCACTACATATATTTTGAGACTAACATAACATGATGATTTCAATTAGACTAAATTTACAGAACACCATTCTTCTGCATTTTTCTCTCAAAAATATATTATTTAAGAAAAAAAATTATACTTCAAAAAAGTTTACATTACATTATGTATTATCAATTGTCAAAAATCAACAGAAGCTTTTTTTTCAAATGTAATTTTTAAATATGTGTTGACCTAATGTCAATTATGGCAATACTAAGTTGACCTCAAGCATATTTAAAGTGGTTTTTCAAGTGGAAAAAAAAAATAAATTTAAAGGTACCACAGTCATTCATTGTAAAGATTTTTAAAAATGTGATTTACAATCTCCCTGTTTATAGTTAGATGATATCTTGAATGATTGCTGAATCCACATCGAGAAACAAATACAGTGTTTAATAACCAGGTGTGAATTTCTAATTTGAACCAACACAGTTATCAGAAATTATAATAATTAACCAAAACTGTCCATCCTGTGTTGTTAGTTCACCCAATAAATATCTAAAAGTTACTCCAAGCTTTCAATGCTACACTTAAAATAGAACTATCATGTGCTTGTTCAGCAGCAATTCTGTAAAGTCAGCAAGTCTCAGTACTATTTGCTTAGTCACTCAAAATCACTGTTTTTCAAAGGTTTGCTGACAGGATACTGCTGATTAATTTCAACACTGCTGTTCTGCCTCCTTCCATGAAGAAAAGAGGTAATATGGCAGAGTCTGCTAGTATGGTCTTTGCCAGGAAAGAAGGGAAGTGGGGTGAGTAGGAGGATGTTATCAGAACTGCCTTACTGTGCTATAGTTAATTTAGTGCAGCTTCATTCTATACACCAAGGCCATAAGGAAAACATTTTCTTAATCAAAGGCACAGCCATGTACATATGAAAGAACAGCATCAGTGGGCCACCTTAGACTATATGTTTGAAGCACTGTCTTAAAACAAATGTTCATATGTTTGAGGTACATTATTTTCATATAATAGTCTTTTTTCACCCTGAACTGCTATACCATTCAGCCTTAGCTCAACAGGATGACAGAAGATTCTTTTGCCACTGCTGTCTTTAACCAGACAGAACTCAGGCTTTATAAACAGGAAGCTGTAACCTTATAACCACTTTATAAAGAGAACTGAGATTTTACTAGGGATGAGGATTCTCTGCTACAAAGATCAGCATCGCTGCAAGATTTTTTTTTTTTAGAAACAAACACTAATCAACATTTTATTATTAGAAACAACTCAACCATGTCATTACAAGACTAAAGGTCTTGTCATACTTTCAACCATGAGCAGAAGAAATATTTTGAGATATCATTACTAAGAGGAAGATTTCTAGGAAGTTTTGCTTAGAGTGACATTATTCACAAGAAACAGCTAAAGACACTTTATTTGAAAACAATGCTTTTGGTTGAGTCTTTCAGCAGGGGCTTTCATTCCTATATTGTATAGTCCTTGGTTTATAGCAAATGTATGCTTTGAAATAAATGAATTGGGGGATAGCCACAGAATTCCAAGACTGCTTTAAGGATTCTCTCTCTCAAAAAAAAATAAAAATTTCCTTAAGACAATTTGTTTGTATATTAGCTTCTCTGCTTCTAAGAACATGCATATACACAGCATACACAGAGGGCACTTGTTTTTACAGTGCACAACATTTTTTCCCCATAAAGAAAAGCAAGCCCAGTGTTTTATTACTTCTGTAAATGCTGCACCAGCAAAACAGCTGAAGTTGGCTTGTACCAGTTGTTTATCATCTTTGATAAAATTACAATAGCTGAAGAAAAATGAGATTTCAGAAATCACTAAAAAATAAAAACCAAGCTGAGGTTATCTGTCCAGGATTTGATGTAAATTTTGTACAGAAAGGCATAAAATGGCTAGCCATAGCCTAAGTATAGGAAAGAAACATGTCTCCAATGCTCATTTCTCACTGACATCATACTAAGTCTGCAGATCTCTGAAGATCAAACTGTCTGAAGAGTTAAAATTAAAAAAAAATTAAAAAAAAAAAGAAAAGAAGAAAACCAGTGCCTACATTTTCTTTATTGCATTTTAAACCTGAATGACTTCTTCTGGAGACTACAAAATATTACTGATAGCAGACAGGAAAGAATTCACATGTCTCCTTTTATATTTTACCATAAACTTGCACAAACTTCAGCTATGTCTGGAAGCCAAACATAAATGAATCCCAGAACATGCAGGTACTGAATCCAGTGTTTTCCTTATCTTTGAACCTCTCCCAGCTTGGACAGATGTGCCATTCTTCACTATGCTGGAAGAGAACAGAACAGATGAGCTCCTGGAAATCCAGCTTTCTTATTCAGACACCCAAAGCATGGGGCTACCGACCATTAAAACACTGCCTGAATTCAAAGAATATGTATTATGAATTACTGTGTAACGTGGTGAAGAAAGAAATTGTTAGTAACAATGGGATTCTCAACACCACGTCTTCTGCTTCTGAATAAATCCAATATTTTTTTTTCCTTTGTTTGGGGATTAAAATAGTCCCAAATCACTATCCAGTGCAGAAAAAGCTGACAGAATTTTCATCTCTGACCATGAAAAAACAGAGAGCTCCCCTTCTTCAAAGACCTAAACCCTGAAGAACTCAGCTCCCTTTAAGAATTTAGCTTCTATGAACAGAAGAATCTTCTTGCGCACATAATTTAGTGCAAGAAGCAGCCAAATAATCTCTTGCAGAGATTAAAGATGATCTCATGACTATTGCACAAGAATCCTCAGGCAGGGAGAAGGAAGTCTTCACTGAAAGTAGGCATTATTATTCTGTCACACCCCCCCCAAAAGTTTTCCATGGTAGCAAATGGTCAAGAAAATAACACAAGCGCTCACAATTTTAAGAATTTGCACGAGGGCTATAAATGCTACACCATGTTACTACAGTGGCTCAGAACATAAAAGTAAGCAACCTCACATGTACTATATTTAAAACTAAAGAATGTGTAGAGATTACTGAGGATACACAGGGAAATTTTTTTTTTTCCCCTCAAAAAGCACATAAACACACAAATTTCTATGAGAACCAACTATCCTTATCTACTTTCAGCATCCTACGTGTAATTCTACAAATATCAAGTAAAGCAAGAACTATGTCCCACACCTTCTAGCTTCTCTTGTTTCACTCAGCACTGAAACACAGTAAGTATTCAATCTTTGATAATTAATTTTATCTGTCAAGAATTCTAAGCAACTAAGATGAAAAGAGGAGAGACTTGACTCTACTTACAGGTTACTTTGATAATCAGCAAAGGGGATATGTAAGCTACTTAGGTAGCTTACAGCTCAGAGCTTTTCTGCAGCTTATGCAGAACAAGTTTTAAGTTGTACAAATGAGACATCAACCTTTAGTTCTGTGTTTGCAGCAGAGAGCTTAAGGCAATTTAAGGAGTTCTGTATTAAGACTTGAGTTCAGATCAGAACATACTTTTAAAGGATCCCCTCCTGATCAGCCCCTCCTATCACACTTGATTCAGAGCACACAAGCTGGATTCCTTTTAGATCAACCAGAAGGTAGGACCCAGAACCTGCCTACTGCCCTGCAGCTGCTAATGGGCATGTGGTCTGGAGCAGACTGAAAATATATGGAATAAACACCCCTAAAAGATGTATAGCATGCTTTGCTTCACATATCTGTTCCTACTGGATCGCACTGCTTGCTAATAAAGACAGCCTTAGATAGGCCCCTTTTCTTAGTACACATCATCCAAAGCTTTTTTTACCTCATTTGTGGTAGCCTTTGCTCCTAGGTTCCACAAAGACACTAGCACTGTGGGCCAAGGGGAGCACAGCCAGTTTACAGGCCCTCCCCATGACTGATCCAGCTCCCAACCTCAGCCAGCATTGCCTGTATGAACTCCTGCCTGCAGCATCAGGAGAGCACAAGCAGGGACAAAAGTCTGAGCTGCAGCTGACCACAGCTTCCTCCACCACAGCCAGGGAGCATATATATGTAGTTAGCCTCTCAGATGGAGGTCTCTTCCCCTACTGTAACTGAGGGCCAGGTACTGAGCAGACATTTTAAGATCATAGAGGTGCTTTCTCCCATTTAAGGTTACAATGGACAACTGCATATTTCAGTTTATTTTTAAGGAAGACCTATATCTGTGGCCTAAGAATAGAGTTTTGCTCAATGTTATCCATTTTTCCTTCCCATTGCAACAGAAGTAACAGGCCCCTAACTTCATTATACAAAGAGATGGATTTTCTCATTCTTTTTGCGTTGCCCCAGGTGGATCAGAAAAATCTCATTAAAAATCTGATCAATGAAAATCTTAAGAAAAGCTGAAAATGAAGTGTAGTTATTAATGCAGTTAACATTATTGCAGCTGTGTGGCAGTATGAACTGAACTGACAGCTCTAGAAATAGGGACTAGGTAACAATAAATAATACTGCTGTCCTCGCAGCCAGACAGGATTGATTTTTTGTTATTAATTTCTGCAGTTCTGTGAAGCACTGCCAGTTAAGTAAAAAATAAAAAGGAGCAGAGCAGGCCTGTTGGCTACTTCTTGATAGAGTAGCTGTAGACCTAACACACTAGAATATAATTAATTTCTTAAAAAATAAATTGCATTAAAAAAAGGAAAGTCATTTCAAAGAAACAAATATAACCACTAACTCCAGTAAGTACAGTTATTACTAGCAATGATAACTAAGCATGCTTTCTCTTTGACGAGTTAATTGATAGCAGGAAAAACACGCAGGACTTTGCAAAACCACACTAAAGCAATCGCTAGAAATTTTTCAGACTTCGAGAGAAAGACTGCATTTTAGGCATCTCTGCATGAGAGGATGAAGCATTAGCAAGCTATATTCCCAAGTAACCTCTGCCTTGCCCCCATTTTATAAAGGTGCAACAGAATTTTTAAAGCTATGAACAAAATACTGCACAGCTCTTCTCCTAGAGCCAGGCATTTCCTGTAAATCAGTAGAGCTTGCAACAGCGTTCTTTTAACAAACAACTTGGCTATACCATACTCTTTTTAAAAAATCTAGATATCTAAGGTGAAAAGCCATACCTAGATATGTTTTAGGGGTTAGCTCAAAAAACCTGGATCCCTATTATCAATGGTACAGATGCTACTCAAGTGAAACAGAATGGAAAGTTCCAAGAGAACAGTCTGCAAATGCAGGTGATCAAAGGGACTTTGCAAGTAGGCCAATAAGCAATGGTGCTGTTAGGAATTTCATAGCTAACAACTAATATTCCAAAAGGCATTAGAAGTGCATCACTTTGATCTATAACCCAGTATGCACCATCACAACAGGCAGGAAACGCCAACTTAGAGAGGTAACAATAAAAACTTAAGTGTAGCCAAAGCAGATGCCTGTGGCTGTAAGTTAGAAATGTATTAATCAGCATATAATTAGCATTCAATTTCCTTGAAAGTACTATGAGAAATGTGATTACCAAAGGGGCAAACAGAGATTGATATAGTTGCATGTAGAAGAAATCAACTCAACAAAAGCCAGATAAAAGGACAAGAGAAGCACAGCAGACTGTAAATATGCAGGACATACTCCCAAATACATAAGGATGACCGGCAAAACATAAAACAAAGCAAGCAGTACTGGGAATACAGGAGACCACCCCTTGCAGGGCCTATAGAGTGGTGGTAATGTAAAAAAATCAAGAATTAGATAACAGTAGAAACAAGACCAGTCCACACTGGTTCTTACTTCACTCAAAAAGCTCTCAAGCCTAATCATCTCAACTTCCAAGGAACACCAAGGGCCACAGCCACCACTGTTAACTGTACAACATCAGATCTGCAGTACTGTATACTCACAGCTAATTTACAGTATCTGTTAAAGACTACCAGTCTTGTGTACACAGTGATGATTAATAACATGCATGAGTTAACCTTTAGCAAAGGTGTGCTGTTAATGAATGAAATTAACAGTTTTAAACCTTAAACCTTGCCTGATCTGCCAGCCTTCTATACACTATCATGGCAATCTCCAATTCCCTGGTATCTAGCTATAAACACATGCACAACTGCTTATATTCAGTCCCAATACAAGTTCCTTCTGTCTGCACACATACCAGTCCATCTGAAGGTCCTATTGGTTCAGGAGCCAAGCAATTCAGTTAACTTACTGCTGTGCTCATGATATGGTGCCTGCAAAATTGCAGGGAGGGGAAATAAGTGTTATATGATGTTCTGTAAAACTATCATTTCAAGTCTTGCACAACACTGATGTAGGGATGATATGTGACTAATGCAGCTTCTAGGCAGGAAAGCAGCTAGCCCGGAGTGAATGCACAAGTCTGGGTCTATTTGCACTGTAAAATAGAGGAGCTTGAACCCAAGGAGAGAACATCCACATGCACAGAAGAAACAATCTCAAACCACAATGACGTTAGAGATGTTTGCAAGCATATCAATGCATCTAAATAAACCAGCTGTCTGATCCCTAATTAGTGACAAATGCTCCCTTGAATACATTGCTCAGTAGTTCCAAATGTGAGAACTTGGACTTAAAAAATATAACCCCTTTCCAAAAGTACGCACTGTATAGCAAGTTTTATGAGTGTTAGCTCTTCCTTTTTTTCCTTCCTAAAGGCAGGATGAAGTGTCAAACACTGTATTAACTTAGAATAACCATATACTAACCACATCTTGTTCTCACAAGTCTACAAGCAATTTTTATTCTAAACACAACTATCATAAATCATCATTAAGATTAATAATGTGGCTTGAATCTAGTAAGATTTGCACAGTACAGATTTGACATTTGGTTTTTCAGCCATTAGCTCTTTAGTAGTAGTTTGCTCATTTATGCAGAATGGAATTTTAATACTGATCCTTCCTTACACAACTCATTGCAGAAATATCTCTGCAGGATGAAGCCACGCTCCTGCTGAGGTTGATGTTTGGTCTGTTCGAGAGAAACTCATCATCCTCTTCCACTCAAAACTCTCAGCTACTTTTGTTCTCAATTAACTCAGCATAACTCATCTTCAGCTCAAGAATTTTAATATTGCTTTTAGCATGGAAATCTGTATGAAGCATCTACAAGCAACTACAACTTTTAGCATGGAAATCTGTATGAAGCAACTACAAGCAACAAGAAGAAGCATAGTAGAGCAAAAGGTTGAAATATAATTACACACTTTTTCCACGTCTACAGACATTACGTGGTATACAGCTATAATATCTACTTTTTAATAGAAGGATTTTTCTGTTTTCATTTTTCCTGGAAGACAAGATAAGAAACAAGTGTGCACTCACTGTTGGGTTTCACATGTAAGGGAGACATGGACACACGTTCTGGGATGTCTTTGTGCTGCCATCAAACACTGCAGCAAATCACTCAGACATCAAGAGCAGTAATGTTCACCTTGACTGCCTCAAGAAAGCTCTACCCCTTTTCCATTCCAAACAATCATTTTCTCATGAGGGGAAACGCAGTCACAGGAGACAACCTATACTAAAAAGAATGCTACAGAAGATTTTCAGCCAGACTAAAAATTGCTTACCCAAATAAAATACTCCTATATGAAGAAAAGCATCATTGAACAATATATAAACAAGTCTGGACAAATAGTTAATCTTTCAACATAGTTCTGGAAGTACAGCATTGGCTAGAAACTAAATGAAAACTCTACAGACACTATATGTCCAAACTACAGACTCTCACACATGCTTAGGAAAAAAATAATTTTGTTTATTAATGCTACTTCATTTTACTACTTCATCATTTATTCTTGCTAAATGCAGCCTCATTATGACATATGGACTTCTCATGTGAAATTCCAACACAGACTTGATTCAAAGCAGAATACACTCAGCCCTTGAAGTTCTGCTCATATGCAGCTCTTCAAGTCAAACCATGTAAAACCTTCAGTATTTTGATGACTTGCACCTGTCTTAGAATATTTTTGAAGAAACCCTGGCCACTCAGAAATTGCTTTTTCCCCCCATGCCTATAATCTCTTTTGTAATGTAGTTTCACTTCAAGTTTGTCAAAAGCACACTAACAGCAAGGATGGCATAAATAAATCTAATCCAATCAATGAGCAGACAACTGTTTAATACAGCCAAATAAAATGTACTCATCCGAATCAGATCATGTTTTCTCCAAACTAGTAAACAGCTGCAGATACAGTCTGCTTCCCATCAGATGTTCTGTGTATAACAAACTATACCTTGTATCTCTGATGGTTCACTAGTAATTCTTCAAAACCATGACTTTCAAAACATATGAGAACTATATTTTATTGAAGAAATTAATAGGCTCAGACTGCCCAAGCCACAAATTGAAGACCAATCCAGAAATACTATTGTAGGTGCCAGAAGTCTGCTCAAAGTTAGTATTTGCTGGTATTTTTATTATTATGAATACAAGTGCAGACCAGCTCCTTTGAAGAAACACACTTCAAGTGTGACAAAAGGAAAAGCTCACAATGCCTATTATAACAGCACAGGAGCAGAGAAAATAACTCCTTTAACACTGTCTGGAAAAGGTATCCCAAAGGAGTACTTGTAAATGTATTTAAAAGATGGAGAACCTTAAAAGTAAATGCACATCTTACATTCTAGTCTGTGGTATGAACAATGCTAAAATAACTGGCAAACTTTGAAAATCTAGTGAAATTTTGACTGTCACAAACATGAAAACTACCCATAGTGAGACTGTTGAAGTACAAAACTTCTACCCACCATAGTTATTTGTGACTTACTTTCAATTAATTCACAAGAAAAAATCCT
This sequence comes from Athene cunicularia, assembly GCF_003259725.1. NCBI lineage: Eukaryota > Metazoa > Chordata > Aves > Strigiformes > Strigidae > Athene > Athene cunicularia. The sequence continues at coordinate 16,895,253 of NW_020799099.1, read as the reverse complement.
TGCATGTGCAAGAAGACAGACACAAAGGAAGCCATCCAGACCAAGACACATTTTCAAATCTCAGAACAGCAGTAAACTATTATGAGCTTAAATCAGGTATTTACTATTCTTGTTTGACTATATACATAAATTTCTAGCTGTTTAAAAATTTAACTGACTCCTAAACATACTTCAGAGAGCTGTGTTTGCACTAATATGACTGTTACAAACTAAAATTCAGTGCATACTTTCTCTGACTCAGAGTAACAACAAACAGGACAATAAACAGGGAATAAACAAAGCAGGAGACAATGACCCAGACTACAGTCTCTCACAGAGAGGACAATGAAGACTGATCTGGTAAAAAATGGGACATCAATGCCTAAAATTCTTATCCCACCCTGTCCTATCCTAAAACTCTTCTCCATGGTTGCAGCTTGAGTTCCCTGTGGCACACAACTCCAAAGAGCTCCCCTGATGTTATTGTGATGCCCTGTGGAAGCACAGTAAAGAAAAGTAGGAATTAATGTTATTTTTAGAAGCATTGATTGTAGTTACGATGTCCACATGGCTATCCCCTGAATAAAATACAGAAAACACTAAACTAAATTCCTTTTCTGCTTGTGATTACCTAGGGTAAGATCTGCAAAGTGCCAACTCATTTCATCCATTCGAGAGTTCTTGAAATTTACCTGATAACAGCAGCAAATGCTCCTTCTAGGATCTCAAATATGCATCACTCAAAAGAAAACAATCTGGATACAAATTACCAAACACTTACTTGCATTACCCTTTGAAAGTGAAGTTGAGCATGTAGACTTTGAGGACAATGACAAACCATCTTTGTCATTCACCCTGGAGACTGTTGTTACTGTATCATTAGGTAATAATTAAATTCTTGAATATATCACAAATTCGAGTTCCGCAAAATTTTTGGTGGTATGCTCAGTAAAATGACTTACTGCACTATGAAAACACGGTAAATGTTTAGAGTTCTAATTCCCAGTGTTCGGCCCCTATGTGCAACTGATTCATTAGAATTAGAAAATATGGTGAAACTCTGAGGTTAATTGAACAAAGAACTCCACTGCCTTTCTTTTTTTGGATATAATTCATATAATAAGGAACGTATGCTCCATGTGATGCATGACTTCAGGAAAGATTAACTGCAAATAACTACCAAACAGCTGTATGGCCTGTTTGCCAGTATGTATGGAAAGATAGACAGTCCATAATGTAATGTCTTGAATTTCAGCACTAACAAAATAGAAGATTTCCTGCTGATTTTACATCGAGTTGTGGTACAGGTGCAAAGGACTTAGGTTACTGGCAAGCGTAAGGAAAATTAATCTAGAAACCAGAAGAGCAGCTTCTCACATTCCATAAACAGTTTATAAAATTAATTACAATAGCATACACATGAACTCCGGATATGTAACCAGCTATGCAACCAGAATAAATGGAAAAAGCCAAATAGTTCCCTCCAAAGGTAATTGATATAGACAGATCACATAACCAATAACTGGGAATTGGTCCATCTAAGTTATTTCTGGAAATTTATGGGTCTCACATAAGAACCAAAAATGTCAGTTTTCATTTAAAAAATATAAGTAGATGGAAAATGTCAGTCTTGCAAGAAACTTCATTTGAAGTCAACATAATGTATTTTAATTACTACTGCAAAAGCTGTAATTTACAGTAGATGAACCACTAATGTCTCATAAAGCTATGAACTTACATATATAGCCCTATACCTCAGGTGTTACAACTTCCTGAAGAAATCCCAATTGGCTCATTAAAAGAAAGATCAGATAGTAGACTAACTTATTTCAGTAAAAACCCTCTCAAGCCAAGAGGAAAAAATAAAGCCAGGCTTTATGCATTTACTCTCAACAGAGCCACAGCCTAATGAGCTGAGGTTACAGTTGCAAACTTATCTCAGTATGTTAAAAAACAAAGTTCCATACCTTAGAAAACTATCTAAAAAACTCAAAAATCCTTCTGAATGCCACAAAACACATGGTAGTATAGATGGACATAATGGATGTGCATACAGACCATAACTATTATTTGAAAAAGTTTTGTTCATAGAATTATGATAGAGAAATACCTGATTTTTTTTTTTTCCCCCCCTCAAGAAAGGACATCTTGCCCCTTGCAGTTCTAAGGCTGCAGAATTAAATTACAACAGAAGTTGTCAGAGAATCTACATTAAGTATACTGTATCAAGAAATTCAAAGCAAATTAAAATAGCTACAAAAACAGTCAGGAGGCAGCAGACAGCCTGGGCTGCTTCTCATCTGACACCAGATACACACGTCCAAAGAACAGTGTGAGAACTGAATGAAAATGGAAAGAAAGGAGCTTCTAATGCTTTAACTATTTCTAGAACTTTTCACAACAGGAGCCTAATACAAAACTATGTGAAGGGCTGTATGATCACATGATCACCCTTTACACCTAAATACTCTCTATCTTAAGAAAAAAGGTAAGCCATATTTGCCTAACATTCCTCAAGCTATTAAGTCCTCTGCAACACAATACTGCCATACAAGCGTAGGTTCACAAAAAGCTAACACACAGGCACAGGGCATTTTGCATTTAGATTTATCTCTGCCAGACAACATTGTTAACATACTATTTAGGGGTTGCAAGGCTCGAAAAGCTACAGATCCAGTATTACTACATTTATGCAAATCTAATTTGGGATAAGTCACTGGCAGTCTGTCTGGAGAGTATTTTATCAAACACATCTGAGATGCCTAATGTTAACTGGGAAGACACATACAAATTTGTTGATTATTTTATTGAGTAATCATCTTCTCTATGCTTACATGAGATGAAACCTAACGCTTGCTATAAACTTCTCAGAAACTAGAATGAAGAGACTTTGGATTTTTCTAGATGTGTTTTATATTTATATATTTGTGTGTTCTGAAAACAGTCAGTTAGCCTACAATGCCTTCCTATCCCAAATAGAAATAACATTTCTCTTCTTCCACTCTTCACATTTTCTGTGTTACATATTCATTAGGACAAGAGCCCACTTTCCTCCAAAAGTAAGAGTGATAGATGAAAATTACAGTTACCACTTTTAGCAACAAGTCTGATGGGGATTTTTTCTGTCTGTTTGCTTCTTTTTAAAGATATAACACAACTATTTTACATATCGTAGTATGAAAGCAAATACTCTTGATATCCAGTCTTTGGGCTTGGTTTTGACCAAAGCCTTTCTAAAGTAAGCAAAATTCAAATCACGTATTAGCACCCTGGCATATGTATTTGACATCCTGTCCACTTTCTAGTTAATAAATTAATACATTTCTGTATATGAAAAACACACATCAAATTCTGTTCTTTCTAGTGAAAGTTATATTTCATCTGGCAGGCATACAATCTTCAAAGATACTTACCCTGTCATAGGACTGGTTTTATTTTTAAAAAGAAAATCCAAAACTACTAGTACCAGACAGACAAGATTTTACGAGTTACAAAGTACTTCAGTAGTAAAAAAGTGCTCCATAACTACTACAGCTTTTAGAGTCGTATGGAAATAAGAACTCCCTCTTTTAGGCATGTGTTTTATCTGATAAACAATGTCTTCAGGTTAAACTTTAACACAGTAAAATTTATATAAACCAAGGAAAGTTAAAAAAGGTCTGGGAATTTGCTACAGGTGATGTATGAAATTATGGTGAATAGATTTGCATCCAGCTTGACACCTTACCTGACTGGCTTTCTCTCTCGTAGTAAATCTTCCAGACTCTTTTCACAGTGTTCAGCCGCCACAACCAGTCTCTCTAATTGGGGGAAAAAAAAACCAAAAACAAAACAAAACAAACAAAAAAAACCCCACAAACACAAAAAACAAAGCGTGTATGAGGACTAGAATCCTAATGAGACAATGGGAGTGCAAACTTCTCAGACTAGCTATCTGGCAAATGTTAAAATATTTTGGCATACACTGTATGGACAACTACACATAATTAAGTGTTAAATATGTGCAACTTCTGGATATCACCACCATTTTCATTTATGAGATACAGCAGATTATCCTCCCAGTTTCCTCATGCAAAGCACTGTCCGTCCATCCATCCATCCATCCATCCATCCATCCATCCATCCATCCATCCATCCATCCATCCCTCCCTCCCCTAATAAATGTTGAATCCCTCAGCCAGTGTCAGCCAGATTTGACTTCAGAAATGAGGTCTCAGTGACAAGCATCTACAAATTTGCAGGACTCTGTAGCTGGGTTGATGAGAGTCTCACAGTAACACCAGCTTTGAGAAAAGGGTCTCAGACTGAGCACAGGAGTTTTAGTCCTGATGGGCCAACTAGTACATTACTAGCTCTAGTACCTCTTGCCCAACAAATAGCTATAGGACTTGCAGGGGTCCCATATGTTGCAAAGCTTAAAGCTAGAATCTTGTTATCTAACTCTATTGTCAAATTTCCTATTTAACCATAACTTCTAATTTACTAAATATTATGTTAGGTAGTTTCTTAACCTTTCCTCCTAAACAGTATTGTAAGAAAATCCCAGTTTCTGTTTCAAGAAGATGAAAATTAATAAACTTTCTAGATCTCCTGACCGCAGAAAATGAAAACTTTAAAAGTTTAAGAACAAATGAAATCACACAAAGAATCCCCCTTCCCATGGAATGCTTCAGTGTTTGGAGTTTACAGTTTTCTCATTTTTTAAAAATCTGAAGCATCCTATCATATCACATTCTAAAGGGGAAAAAATTACTTTCTCTATGAGACCCTGTAGCTAATCAAATACATACAATACACTTTTATATGGGAATATTGTTGATTTAAGTTAAAGGTGGATATCACTTAAATTGTCACAGGCGTTGCAGTATTTTTGTGGAAATTAAGTGCCATACTCCTGATGAGCTTGCAACAGAATAAGATCATCCGGAGCAGAAAAAAAAACAACAGAAGCCTTACTTGAAGTAACAATACATGTGATACCAGTTACTAAAAAAAAAAATAAATCTGTACTAAAATAACTGTTAGTGGGAGAGATCTTAAAGAGCTAGAATAAAAATAAAATAAAATAAAATAAAATAAAATAAGGGAAGCTTGCAGCCAAGACATGAGATGACTGAGAGAACAAGAACAGCTACAAATCAAGCACAGGAAACCTAACCATCATATGAAAACGTTCACCAGATTAGAACATGGGTGTATTTCAGGGTCCCACAGAAAGACATGACAGAGCAACTGAGTACAAGAATTTTACAGTGAGGTATAAAAAGAAAAAAGTTCTTAGCTTTTATCAGTTAACATAGCATATAACAAAAGAGGACAGACAACTAACATCTGCCTCAACTCTGCAGAGGAGAAACAAAAGCACCAGTATTGCCAGTCACAGCAAAGGAATACAGTCATTTTGAGACCGAAAATCAGCCACTTCTTGGTGCTATAAAGGCAATATTCTGCTCAGACACCTTTAGATATCTTGTCACAAAAATATAACTGTAACCACACATAAAATTGCCTTGTTAAACCGATACTCACCATGTTTACCTCTGGTAATGTCAACATACTGACAAAGCCTGGGATGTGTGATTGTTTTAAGGATTTGAAATCTCCCCAAAATTTTGATGGAGTTAGGTGTCAAAGGAAGGCCATTACTTCCACAAACATCATGTGGCAGAGCTGAGGCAAAGAAGGTGGAGGCACCCATCTCAGTGTCTTTTAAAGGAAACATCTTTTTCTCATAATCTTATGCCCTTCAGAGCAATTTGTGTTCCTTAAAAAGAAAATACAGAGTACAAAATTATCTGCAAAGATACAAATTCTTATGACTCAGCTTACTAGTTTATTAAATAATGCTTTTTTTTTTTTGTCTGTTATGGAGGAATAGGACATTTTAACATAATGAACACATAATAATAATGCAGTGCTGCTGCATCATAAACACTACATTTAAAGACAAAAATATAGTGATAATTTTAAACACAGTTTTAAGAATCAAATAAATTATTTTAGGAACAAATAAATGCTTTAATACAAACAATCTTCAGATGATTGTATATCATCTGAATACTATATTGGAGATATACTGCAATATAGGATGTTATATATTCAAAAACCAATAAAGGCACCAAACAGAAAAAGCACCTTCCAAAATACCATCACCAGGCCACAAATCCAGATTACCACAGCTTTAGTGATAATCCAGTATCTATATACTATAGATTTCCTAATATTTAAAGTCACAATCTTCTGCCCTATCACCATTTCTTTCCTTACCCATCGGTAAACTGCTAGCTCACACACTAATTCAATACAAACAAATTAGGCATGTAATCTTCCTTAATTTTTCCTTAAATATTTCTATGAGACAGTCAAGCGAAATAAATTAGCTTGCAATTTAGTTCCAGGAGCACTTAGTTTCATTACCATTTTTCTCTCCAGCAGGAACAAACTCTTTCTCTGAACTATGCATCACAAATCAATGCGAGCTAAACATTTTTTTCTGCACTTTGTCATAAGCAACCACTACACCATTCAAGAACAGAAAAACCTAAACCATGCACAAATAACAGACACTTTACAGTCAGCTAGGCCTCAGATAAAAATGTCTGACCTCTTTTTGCTATCAAACTAAGAATTTAACCTGAGGTGACAAGTGCCAAAATCCAAAAGGTGAATTGAGCCTTTGCTCAGCTCATTTCTGGATTGCCCAGATGGTGACTTGAGACACCACAAGCTGTTATTAGGTACTGTCATCCTCTGCATACGTTAACTTCCATAGCACATACATACTTGTGTATAATGACACATATACAAACCCAGATAAAAAGGCCAAGCTTAAACACTCTTAAATGGGCTTTGGTCTGGAAGTTGTGATGGCGAAGTAGATGGCACTTCCAAATAACATGGGACAATAGGCCATAGAACAAAAAAGACCTGCATGGACAAGCCTGCGCAGAAGAGTACCATCCATCTCACTTCAGAGACATGGCACAGAGTCTGGAGGCATCTATGTATACAATGGAGAGTAGTAGTCCACTGACGTGGAAGCCGCATCCAACTCTCGTGAGCTACAGAATAGTAATTATAAGCTCTAACGTGTAGAAACAGATATGCAGTGGCTCCAGAAAGAAAAGACAAAGAACCTTCAGGATTTTAAGCCCGTAAGATAAATAATATAGAAAGCTTAAAGTATAAAACCAGTGTAATTCTTTCAAACCTGATGTGATCGTTTTTTATCATTTTAGGGGCTTCATGAAACAAAATCCAAGTAGAAAAAATTACGCAGAGCACTAATAAAGCTAAGTGCTATTTTTAAATTATTTTTTCAGCCAACATTGACATGCTGGTTTCTCTCACAAGGAAGTCACACAGGAGAAACAGAGCATTTAATACTTTAGCATTTCAAAATTATTGTTTTTCTAAGGGAACAACCTTGTTCCCAGCAAAAAATTCTCAGTAAAACCCTACCAAGTTTCTTTTTTGAATTTTAATTGAGAGTGATACCCTAACAAGTTGTGCAGAGATCCTTATATACGAAACATATTTACTAAGTCTATACAAATGGAAATTATGGAACGTACCTTCCATTTTAACTAATACAGTCCAATTTAAGATACAAAGGAAATATAAGACGGCTCTCATTCATGTTTTGTTTATTTTTCTCCCCTGAATACACACAGGCATGAGGTATGTAAATCTAAATTTGAATATATATCATCATCATATTAAATATGAATGCATAGCATTAAGGAATCAAACTTAAAAAAGGAAGAAAATAAATCTGAAACAGCATCAAGCATTGGAGTTTTTATTTAGTACTTTTGTGTTAAAAGTCTTATTTGTAAAGATACAATGCTTTCATTTCTCATGAATATTTAATATTTTCCAGAAGTGATTTATTTTAGGATGTCAATAATGCAATTTAGAGTGAGAATATTCCATTGGAAAGACATAAATTGGACCAAGTGTAAGCACAAAGATATACTGGCATGCAGCCAAGTTCCAGTTGGAACGTTTTAACTGTGTATTTATAAGACACATCCCTGTAAAAACACTATGTCCACCAGATGAACTACCTGGCTTCAGAAAGAAAATATATATTAACCATAAAGAAAAAAAGTCTTGATTTAAAGAATAAATTATAATATTGCTTGGCTCTATAGTCCTCTAATAACTGTTGTAAAATAAAGTTAATATGAGCAGAGTTGAGGGGAGAGAGAATAAAATTACGCCAAACAGCGAGGTGCATTATGTCTCTGAAAAGTTAAATATACAGCGTACAATTTACTCAGGTAAGAAATGTTTTAATTTTTACTGCAGAAAAATAATCTGTTAGATAATGCTTCTCTAATACATTGTATCTGCATTCAGCTAACATTTAAAAATTAATTTTAATAAAAAGAATTGTTAAATATCATCTGTTTAATTACCATTTTAAGAGATTAAACATTTCTTGTACACTAGATCACTTGGCCTGCAAAGATGAATTAGACCACCTGCAATGCTTGCAACTACACAACTGCACATTTATCAGTCACTTCCTTTGCTTAGGAAACACACAGACAAAAAGAAAGACATGAAGTAAGCAAACAATCTTTCCTGTCAGCCACCTGAAGGAATCAATGAAGAATTTTAAAAGTATGCATTAAAATGTTTTCTCATTACAGAGTTAATTCTGTAGACTCCACTAAAGCAATGAAAAATATTCTCTCTGATGATGGAAGAGAGTTAGTTCTGTCAAATAGATCAGAGTTTAATTGTGAAGTTAGCTCTGTCCTTAACTCTCAACTTCCATAAATTCCAGGCACTGACTTGAAAAATAAACCAAGTAACCCCAAACCTAAAAACTTAACCTTCTAACACATATTACAACTTAAGTGAAAGGGTTTTAAAAATAAATTATTTCAGTCTAGACATTTCTCTAGTAATTACTGACATTTTAAAATTCAAACAGAAGTATTATATATATTTTTAAAAATTGATCTAAAACCAGATCTTATCTAGCTATTTTTAAATTGTAGGGAGGTTTGGTTTGGGTTTTGTTTTGTTTTTTTTTTTTAATTCACATCAGTCTCTGGCACAATTATAAACATAGAGAGTGCTACACAAATCTCCTGATGTTTAAGGCACAAATTTTACCACCTCACACTCACCTCTTCTATATATGAGACATATCATTAATTTTATGATTTGGAGGAATGAATTATAGCCTACAGAACTCCCCTATTACTTTGAAATAAAAAGAGGAAGAGAAAAAGAAAGGTTTGTTATTTTAAACTGACACCAGAAACAGTTAAGGCAAACTCAGTTTTGGAACTGAATTCTGGAAATTCAATTTTGAAAATCCAAAACAGTGAGGATGGAAGAGGAAGCAAAAACTTGTCTTATTAGTGTCATCTAAAATTACTGAGTCGTTGTTTCCAAAGCACTGTTTATTGTGTGTATGAAAGACAGTCTGACATATCTGCAAAATAGGTCTGGCATAAAGAACAGAAGTCCAGAAGTGGCCTGTTTTGCATTCCACCTCTGAATGACCTCCCCTAGTCCACTAACTCCATCCAAATCTCCCTTAGAAACGTTTACAGTGCACAAAACCACTAACAATATTCTCAGCAAAATCCACCACAAACAGAAGACCTTTACAAATTCCTATTTAATATTCAGATTAGCACTGTTTTTATGTCTTTCACTTGAAAGCTTTTCCATGCCCAACACTGAGAAATAAAACACAAGTTAGCCTCTCAACTACTGAGCAACTTACTTGCTCCCCTGAATACCTACTGCTCTAAGAGAACAAATTTTTTCTTCAGAATGTAAAATTTTCTAGCCATCGTTTACAATTTTTTCACTGCAGCAATGCTAAATCAATTGAGTTGATGAATACTAAGAACTTTGCCCTTAAAAAACCAAAAATATATAAATTTGATTCTCAGAAGCAAATATTGCACAGACCAACCTGAATGAATCCATCTTGTGAAAGACATCTATGGTTCTAAAGTGTCCACATGCACAAATAAAGACAACTAGCCATCTGCTCCTACCTGTTAGTAATTTTAAATGGCTAGTTATTTAAATGCCTCCTAAGTATCCAGGTGTAAATGTCTCTTGCCTAATAAAGGCAGCTTTTCAGAATTAAAACATAAATTATAATCAATACTGCTATTGAATTATTTTTAAAGCAATTGAGAAAAATTTCAGGAGAGGAGGTGGCCGGAATATCCTATGCTGACACTATTTTTCATTAAATCACAATATTTTCAACAAAGTACACCATTTAAGAAGACGAAATTCCTTCCCAAAACATATCTTCTTTTGTTCTTAAGTCTTAAAACATTCCTACTGCAACTGTAGTAATTCTAAATTTGACAAAAATAGTGGGCAGGTAATTACAGATTATACACACATTAGGCATACTTAAAAAAATTGTTAACATTGTTATTCTGTTCAAACTAATAAATTCAGTGCAGAAAATAAACACTTAGCTTCAGATTCCAGCTACATCAACTCAGCAACAGATAGAATAAATGTGCTAAAATTATCATTATAATACTCTTATTCAAAATAAACATAAAATACAAATCAGATTTTGACAAGGCTCCAATGTTATTATTTTGCCTTCAATGAATACAGAAATTTGGGG
>NW_020799099.1:16820555-16884591 GCF_003259725.1 Athene cunicularia | reverse complement strand
CCCCACCCGAACGTGGCGTCACTACCTTCGCCCGCCCCCGCCGCTCCAGGACGTCACTCCACCCCGCCAGGCACCGGAAGGACCCTGTCGTAGAGGCATCTAGCGCGGTGCCTGAGCTTTCTTGGTGTTTGGGCCTTGGGAAAAAAAAAAAAAAAGAGACTAGCACTCTTTCCTTCTTCACTCCCCGCGTTGTGTGTACGCTGTCTTAGAGCTCTGAGGAAAACGCGTTGAGCGTCTTGGCCGTAATAACAATGTTCGCTGGGGGTAGCGAGGCTTTCCTTGGTGCCTTCTTAGAAACTTCAGGCACTCGGTGGGCAGCTCAAAGGAGAGGGTCCTTTCCCTTAGCGGGTGGAGGTGTGTGGCGGCCGTTCGGTTCATGTGAGTGCTTTTGGGGGGCCTCGGGGCCCGCCAGGTCCCAACATGGGGGCGGGCGGCGGCTTTGTACCCTCAGCGCGCTTTTAGCGCGCCCGTGGGTAGCTCAGTTGGGTCGCTTTTCGTCGCTGGGTGGCTTTGCCATGGCGGTCTGATGCCGTGGGCCTACCCCACGGACTGAGCTAGGCCGGGCCGAGCTGTCTGGAGTGGGAAGGCGGGAGTCTGGCGGGCCTCGTTAGTTTGCTTCGAGCCGGAGGGGCGCGGCTGGAGCAGGGGGTTTCCTGCGAGTTATGTGCTGTGGTAGTAGTGGTCGAAGAGAGGCCACTGCCGTCCTTCTGAGGGGAATTCCCCTGCAGCGGAGGGACTGGATGAGTGCCTTGAAGTAGAGGAAACGACGTTATGTTTGGTTTTGTTTACTTTTGATAAGGGATTTTATCATGGGGTTTAATGTGCGCTGTAGCTATAGGGTAGCATTGCAAGGACAGATACCGCACTTTGTGGTGAGGAAGCAGGCACGTGAAGTGGTTCTTCGAAATCAGTTGTGTTCCTTTATTCAGTCTATCGATTGAAATGACAGTTTGGAAGTGGCATAGTGGTGGGCTGTTGAAGAACATGCTTCAGTAGCCTGGAAAGTATAGGCACAGAGTATCTATTGAACTTTTCATAGGAATGGTTACTACTAATTGAAAAGTAGATGCTTTTTCTGTTTTGGTAAATGGTATTGTGGTGGTTTGATCTACCTGTGGGGTTTTTTTACCTATCCTATTTTCTTTCCCCTTTTTGACCTGTTGAGAAAAAAGGGAGAAGGGGGTGGGAAGTGATAGAGCATTTAGCCAAGATCAAACCGCCACGGTTATGTATGTTTATTATGCTTTTGCTTCAGACTTCTGTGAGTGAAAACCAGTGTAAGTATTTGGTCCATCCTCAGTAGAGATACTTTCCAACAGGTCTGCTAAATAATGTATTATTACTTAAACATAACTGGAGAATAATGTAGTAAGTGAATGATAAGGGGATATAAAAATGGGATGCTATATTCAATCACTACGGCCTCACCTTACTACAGATTTCGTCTAAGTATCCTCAATTGCAAAACTATCAGTGAAGTTAATTGGATGCCATGATGGTGGGAAGCAAACAACCCCCTACGAGTTCTTATGCTCTCCAAAATCCTTTAAATCAATTCATGTTGTTTTCCTAAAATTCTTTCTGAAAATCAGTCAAGGGATTCTAGTGTACTAGAGTCTGACTTTCTACTGACATGAAAGTTTCACAATATTATGTTTTCCTGAAAAGAAAACTACGAAATGTCATGTGAGTAATGCTCTGTCATGCAAGGTGTATTGGTGACATTTTTCCTTTTTCCTGCTCTTGTTCTTTCTAAAGTGTTGCCTACTTAATAACCTTGGTAGAATTACATTTCTGAAGAACAGAGTCCTAATTTAGAGAATGTTGAAATATATCTATTTAACTGGAATGTTTATCACCAAAATTTCATGCTATATGCTTGTCACAGCGAATTCCTAATGTAAGCGACACATCATCACAATAATTTGATCAGTGTTTCCAAATTATCTCTTAATATTTCGTCTGTTTTTCTTCCATAAACTCCATAGATACCTGGTTGTTTCTGACTTTGAGGGCTGGGGGGTACAACAGTGGTGTTGTTTCTTAAAGTAGGACTGAAGTAGAAAGTAAAAAACTTGGGATTTATATTAGTCTGTAATACATTGAGATACAGTACACATTTCAGCTGGCATGAAGCTTTAAAAACAGTTTCTGGAAATATAGTAAATGTACCTCAAAATATTCCTATACTTTTATTATACACCATGTTCTATACTACAGAATTGTACTAGTTTGTATTATAAGGTAGGAAGAGGTAACATAAGGTAATAATCAGCTGTAGTGATTTGTGTGGCTTCTTTCTGAAACAACAGACCACTTGAAAGTTGCTGCTCTGTGTAAATTTACAAATTAGCAGTAGAATCAAATTAGAAAACTATGTTTCTGAGCTTCATACCCTGACACCCCCACCCACAGTAGAGATAGATTGAACAGTTTTATGAGTGTCATGTTAACTCTGTTCATTTCTAAAAAAGCCCTAAGAAGCAGCAGAGATAGCTTGTATGTTCTGGAGGGCCAGAACTCAAATAATGGCATCAGAATGAGAGTGGATCTTGGATTGGTGAAAAAAAAATGTACTGAGATGCAAAACAGGAGATAAGATTTACTTAAGACCTCTGTAGACCAATAGTGAAAAGAAAAGTAGAGCTCTTGCTTACCCACAAATCCCACCTACTTTAAAAGTGTCCATAATCTTACTGGGGAAGTATCTATGTAATAAAAATAATGTAAAACAGTTGTCAGAACTTTCTGATTATGATTTGCTTTCTATATGTCACAGCTGCCATGTGAATGAATTCTTGTCTCTTCTAAGGCAGTGTTTCCTAAAACCTAAGGAATGTGAAATGCTGAACAACACAGATAAAACTGAGAGGTCAGCATAGAGGGCAGCTGCTAGGAACATCAGATGTGAGCAAAATAAATAGCATTTCCTGTTTCTTGTAGTGATATGAGTTATATGATGTCAGTCCAGCAGAGACCTTCGGAAACCCCTGTTTATTCTCCTTCTAAACAGTTACCTGTATGATTCTTATTACCATCACCAAGAAATGTTTCCCTTGTTAGATTTCCTGTCATACTAGGGGTAAGGGGGAAGTTGATGTTTAGTTTTTATTTCCATGATTACATTAGTATTAAGCAGTAGGGAGGAAAAAAGAAGTCTCTGGCCTTTTTCCCTCAGTGTGGTGGAAGCCATTCTTATTCATAATTTAACATGGTTTCAAAGAGATTTGGGTACTTTTCAAAGCAGCCTTGTTCAGATTTTTTTATATATATAAATATTATAATCTGGTTTTGTGCTTGGGAAAAAGTGCTTTCCTTTTGGAAAAGTTCTTCTAAACAAAAACTGAAAAATGGTTTACTGACTAGGCTTTGTGACCACAGATCAGTAAGTCATCAGTTAGTTTTCACAATTTTTTGTCTCTTGGAGAACAAGAAAATATATGTCTGCATTATGTTAGAGGACAGTTTCTTCAGAGTGAGTGTAAAATTAATACATTGGTGTCTTACCTCACAGGTGTTTTATTTATCCTGCTTTCACAGTTAGAAAATCTTTGATGTGTGCTGTTTTCCCAAATAGTCACACTAGGAACATATGGAAATACCACAATTAGAAGGGTAGGTTTTACTAGATGTTTTTTAAACTTAAAACACAGTGATGTAAAAGAGGGAAGTATTACTGGTTTTATAACACTGAGTATAATGAAAAGACCTTAGCAGAAGAGGAGCAGAGTTCTTAAGTTCATTCTCATCTATTATACCTTAATCACTTCTGGCAGATGTTTGCCTAACCTGTTTTTAAAACCTTTCAGTGATGGATATTCCACAACGTCCATAGGCAGCCTGTTCAGTCTTTTACTTGAAAGTTTTCCAAATGTCTAACTTATATTCCTTGCTTTTTCTTGTCTGAAGTAGACCTATTGAACAGTTTGGTCACATTCTTGTACCAACTTCTTTATGTTTGAAGAACAAGACCAAGTCTCGCATCTACCTTTTCTTCTATAGACTAAACAACTACACTTCTTTCAAGATTTTTGATCTTCTTTGAAGTGTCTTTAAAAAGTTGAGACACAGGAAAGGAGAATCTGGACAAAAGCAAGTATCTGTGTAATTGTGGGGGTTCTTGAGTATGCATGAGTGCAGTGTGAGTGGGAAGGCTTTTGAGCAGCTGAGACAGTTTGCCTATAATAAACTGTGGCTAGTCAGGCCTTTCCTCACTTGCCTCCTTTATTTCCTCCTGTCTCTCGCGCTTCTTTTCTAGAGAAACTACAAGTTTGAGCTGTTTGGTTTTTTTTTTTTTTAAACTGGAGGAGAGGGTCATGGAAAGGGAATAGATTCCCAGGTGAGAAGTTGTTCTTCTCTGTAATGTTTGTGGTGTAGCGTTAATTGATTAACTCATTAGTTATTTGCCTTTACACTTTTTGAGCCATAGTCTTCTAATGGTGAAGTCCATAACAAGCATGAAACATTTTGCAGACAGGTATTTCCCTCCTGAAAATTTAGCCCCTGTGGTTCCAGTTAGTTGAATAGGTCTGATAGATAGAACGAGGTAAAGCACTTTTTTAGCGTAATAAAAATGTGCTATTTTGCTTGGGTAGCATGATGGCTCAAATGTTTTGAGATTGTCACCATACTCATTTGAGTATTTCTAAACTGTCTGAGCATACATGTTTATATTTAAATAAGAAAGGCTCCTTGCCTGAGCATGCTCTGTGCTTCTGACAATTGCTTATACATTCAGCGTGCAGTTACATCTGTGGTTTTAGGCATGGCAATCACTGGCATTCCTGATGACAAAATTCCATTTGCCAGATCCTTGTTCAGTTTTCTAGGGAACAGTTAGTTGCTTGTGATGCAAGTCAT
Source organism: Athene cunicularia (assembly GCF_003259725.1). Lineage (NCBI taxonomy): Eukaryota > Metazoa > Chordata > Aves > Strigiformes > Strigidae > Athene > Athene cunicularia. The sequence goes on along the minus strand of NW_020799099.1, from coordinate 16,879,731 downwards.
GGCCTGCTCCTGGGTGATACTCTGTAATACCAGGTGATTGGTCAACACAAAAAGAAAATCAGTGTAATTTATAGGGTTTTTTTCCAAATGTCAGTTTGGACTTTACCCCCCCTGCCCTCCCAGAAACCATCTTTAAAATGGCATGCCTTTCAGGACTGGCAGATGGTAGCTGTTTCAGATCTTAGTGCCCTCTTATTTTATTATTGCTAGCTTGTAAAATAGTTTGCAATTTCAGTTTTCAATATAATATTTTAAATAACTGGTTCAAATGGAAAAAGAAGAGGAGTAATTCAGTTGCTCGTTTTTTATTTTGCTGTAGTAATTATTCTACTCCAATAATTCTAATGCTGCTGCTTACAGGCTGAGAGTGAGCTGCCTTAGCAGTAGTCTGCGACCACTGAAGAACTTGTTGTTGTCATATATGTTCTTATTCTTGAATGTCCTTAGCTCTGTTCCTCAATAAATTCTGTCTCCTACCATGGGATCAAAGCAGGAATGGGAGGATAAAAGTAACTAGGAAACAAGTCACCATCTGAATAATCTTTTCTTCAAAGTCTTGGAGCGGAGCACCTTCCAGTAGTTCACTTGCACATTTGTGGTTTGTTTTGATTCATTCTCTTTTGTCAGAATATTGTCAGTTGGTCAGCAGCCTTCTGATAGGGGTCCAAAAAACCTTTTTTTTGTCCATATGGAGTGTGAACATTATTAATAAAGGTATAACTTACTTTAAAAGGGATAAGTGAAGGAGTCATCTCTGCCTATTGAGATGAAAGATACGGTTTCTCTTCGGTTACCAACCCAGAGTCACAATAGTCTGAAATGGATCTGTTTTCATGTTTAAATGCATCAGTGGGAGTCTGTAACAGCAGTTGTAATTGTTGACACTTGCTGTTTCTAAAGAAAATCACTTAGATATCTTGCTGAAATGGGAATTAGATAAATTCCTCTTTGCTGTGTCTCTAATTTTCTAATTCTCCCTAATTTTTAGAGAGAAATTCCAGAAATTTCCTTCTGCTGACCTAGCTTTCACAATTTTGTTACATTTCAACTTTTTATACAATTCTTAAATTTTTATGCCACTTTATATATATAAACAGCCTAGAACTATTCCTTGACTTCAGAAACTGTAGAGAGGGAAGCTTAAACTAGAATTCATGTTAGAAAGTGCTATGTACTGTATTTAAGTATCATCCTAATGTTAAATACAACTCATGTAGAAGAACCCATTCTTCTTTCCTCAGAATGCTGGAAAAGACCTGACAGAGATTCTGTGGTGGATTAGAGGAAATTTGAATTCCTCTCATAACTGCTTCCCTGGTGTGTTGTCTTATATCCTAATTATCTGAACGCAGACAGATTCTGAGATGCTTTTTACATTTGAAAGCGTCTGGCAATGTGTAAAACATCATAAAAAAATTGCCTCGAGTTAGCAAATCTCTTCTTGAGATCATTTGCTACAATCTTTTGGCATAAGACTACCCATTATAGAAGACTTATTTCCATTTCCTTCTCATCAGGAGCTTTCTCAACTTAACTTCAACTGAGTATGAATTAATAGTTTAAAGATTGGTCTCTGACTTCAGGACCCTCTCTCGGAAACAATCCATGGCTATTGGATCTGATTTCTATCCCAGAGTGTTTCTCAATTACAGTTTAATATACAGCTTTGTAGTGGCATCTTGTTTCAGACTCTGAAGATAAGTGAGCAGATCATTTCAGCAGCTCAGTTGGCTGAGGCACCTGGGGACTGCTGTTCCCACAAGAGTGCATGGGCTTGCACATGGCACGCAAGAGGTACTCTGTCTAGCTTGGTAGCAGCTGCTCTGGAGTGAAGCCTGTAAGTTCACATTCATGCTTGTCCTACTGTAAAGTTTGAAAGCTTTGGTCTGAAGTGCTCTAGTAATTGGTAACAGTCACACGCTAAGGAAGTCACTGTTGCCAGCTAGGATATGACACCAAATTGTACACCAGGGAAGTTAATCTTTTCTTAGGAGTTGAATTACCCTGCTATGTTTCAGTAGGTAAGTAATTTCATATCTATAGGACCATCTATAAAGTAATGCTAGTGATAAGAGCTAGGCACAGATTTTTTGTTTTCCCTTTACATATAGCTTATACTTGACTGAGAACTTACCTGCAAATTTGCACTTTTTGAAGATGCTAAACCAAGATATTCTCATTGAAAATAATTGGGTTTAAATGGTTGGATTTTTAATAGAATAATTTGGAACACAGCAAAATTACAATTTAGCTCAATTTGTCTGAAACTATGGAAACAAAAGAAGCTTTGAATCCATAGATGAAACACAGGTATTCCCTGAAAGCTTCTTGGAGTATTTTTCTGTCAGATACTGTCAGTCTTAATAGCTGACATCAGCCTTCTCAGTGTCCAAGATGAGTGCACAAGGGTTTTGTTTGTTTTTCTCTGCACAGATCTAGTATTTAAAAAAAAGAAAATTTTCATCCTAGAAGTTTTAAAAGATGTGAATCTCAAATGCTTTTCATTACATACAACAACAAAGAAGGTTCTGAAAGGCAATTACAGGACTACTTGCTTTTTTGGTACTATTAAAAGATAAAATATTGCTGTGCTTTCTCTCAAGCAGTGCTTAACTATTTATAGAAGATGCATTCCATAAGTTTACCTTGGCGATCATACTATTAACTCAATAACCAAGCTGCTATTCTGGACTGTGCCCAAAAGGGCTACTGAGTATACTGACTTTGAAATTGGGTTATCAAGTGCTCATAAAACCAGGTATTTAGTAACAGATGTTCCTAAATTAGTTTTTTTCAGTACCAGTGCATGAACATTTTTGTGAGAAGCTATTCATAAAAGTATGCAATGTTAAATTAACAGAGGGAAGAAGAAGGTGGGAGCACTGCACTGTAACAGCTAGAGTTTTGCAAGGGTTGATAAAAGATAATCCAAAAAACTTTCCGTGTCCCCTCTAGTTTAGAATATTGAAAACAACTTAGTCAAAAATAACTCTTTCAAGATTGCCTCCTTTGGTTTGGGAAGGTAATTTCTGTGTGTCAGCTAGAATAACTACACTAGTCAGAAGTGTCTTGTTTGCATGGGGTTTACATTTGCTTTATTGGTCTTGGCAAACTGATTTGGTTTACAAAATGCAAAGTGTGTAAAATCCGTATAGTGGCTCTCTGTTCATTAGACTTAAATGATTCTCATTTTAAAAAGAAAAAAACCCTACAATACAAGCAGTGTTTTCTGTACAGGAAAAAGTGGTGGGTTTTTTTATACAAAGGACATCTTTCTGTAAAAAATTTGATTCAAAGCAGTAGAGGATCTGAAATAGCTATGTAATAATATAACCCTTTGGTGAATGTTCATGTCTGAGCAGAAGGAGAGCTGGCATTTTGATTTCAAGTATCCTTTGAAGTATTATATTGCGCACTTCATTTAGAAATGATTGACATGATTGACGTAGAGTCTTTGCTTCAGAAATTGGTTGTTTTCCTGCTGAGAATAGTAAAGTCTTCATCTGCAGAAATGTGAATCTACTGAAAATGTTTTCCTTTGGAGTTTCTTTTTTTTTAAAGGGAAAAAAGGAAAAAATAGTCTGTATATTTCTACCATACAAGTTAAAATTGCTGATCCAAAAGTTAGTTAGATACAATACTTAAGTTACCTGGAGATTTTTCTAAGTAGATGTGATGCTTGCTAGTAATTTTAAGTCTCTTCGACTTATGTATGTGCTGAAAGTAAAGACCTGTGTTTTGAGGCTGATGCCAGGAATATGCAGTGGTAGATACTGCTGACGCATGGTTTTGAAGTGACATGTAACTGCTTCTAGCTGCTGAGGATTAGTTGTTGTCAGCCCACTTTAGATTTAAAAGTTACCTTAGACTCTTCACAGTTGAATAAATAATTTTCTCTGCACAGGATAAGTTAGTATCTTTATAGGAGATTTTCATTAAAGTATCATTCTTCTGTATTGAGTGAGTAAATTCAATACTACAAAGTACAATTATTTGTGTGATGAGTGAAACTGAGTCGTGTGGGAGAGTTTTGCCTATGTAAATAAGATACTGAAAGTTCTGCAAGGACTGCTTTTCCTGGTAAAGCTTTGGTTGACAGCTTTGTTGCTCCCCATTAAGAGATGTTTGTCATTATTCTTGTACTGATTGCACACAGACACATGTGCACACAAACATGCACATTTTCAGGTTTAATTTTCTTCAGCTTTTATTTAGTCCACATAAAAGAATACCTAAAGCTTCCATCTCAGTAAATACCAGCAATTGTTAATGCAGTTGTAGTTAGAGAACACTTTTTTGCTGCACATCTGCATGATACCTGCTGAAGGCTTTCATGGAGAAATAATGATTACTTTTTAACCTTAGTACTTGCTTTAGCTGAATGGTCAAATCTTGTTTTTCTTTAGCTGTGCTACAAGATACTGGTTTTAGATGTAGAAAAGTCAATGTAAAAGTAACAAATTTCAAGATTCTTTTTTACCAACATTGAACTGTGTAAGATAACTAGTAGACAAGTTTCAGACATTAAAAGTATTGTGAATTAAAATTGAAAAGGGAGATCAATGTTCCTGTGAACTACATAACCAATACAATTAATTTGCAGACTATTGCTGACATAAAATACCAAACTCTTGAGTTTCAGAGGAGAATCTTTTAAACGTACTTTTAGCAGCTAGGGTTTTTGACAAGGGCTATTATACCTATTGCTCTGACAGACCCAAAAGAAAGAGATTGGATGTTGAGAAATATTTTTAAAATGTATTTTTATTCTCAAGTGAGACCTGTCTTAGGGAGAGTGGGTAAATGTTTCTTCTTTACCTTTTTGTAACTACCGTGCCTGTTCTTAATTAAAGAGGTAGTGTGAATGTTTACTTTGTTAGGATAAGATTACAAAATTCAATAAAATACCCAAGAAAAAGTGTTCTACTTGGTATCAACAGATAGATTGCAATGTAGTTCTGATAATTATTCTGCTATCTGATTTATGGGTAGTTTATTCTGTAGTTATAACAGTAATCTAAAGTTTTCACTCCCTGGTAAAAACCTAGAGAGTGAACCACAGTACAGATTCTTTGAGTTCCTGTGGCATATGCTGACCTTGCAGGCTTGACCAGATGCATCTGAGTCCACTTATATTTCTGAATTTATAGGCATATGTGTCTGTAATTGCGAAGTCCATCACCTGTTGAACAAGTTTTATGAGGATACTTTGAAGCATGAGTAGCAGCTACTTTTTTTTTTTTTTCCTTCTGTTTTTTTAATATTCAGTGAAAGGCCCTGGATACACTGTAGTTCAGAAAATTAAGCTTTTAGAAATTAAGAAAACCCCAAACCAACCATGTCAATTTTTGATGTAAGCTTTCTGTTCCAACGATTTGGATGTATTTTGGGTTTGGAAATCAGTGCTTAAGGTCAAAGAAGCAAGGTAGCATGTTGTGGGTGTTGCATCTTTTCCATCATGGGATTTATGTGAGAATTCCTTCTGCACGTGGTGATCATTTATCATAAGATTCTGATAGTACTATTAAAATATTAATGCCGTGGGATCCAAAAGGTACACACTGCTAAAAAAATACATAAGGCTGTCCAACTGTTTTGGCATATGAGCTGCTACTTAAATTTCAGACTGCACTATAAAGCGCAACCAGATGAATCTACTGAACTTCCAGGGGACTTGGCAGATGTAAGTGGGTGTATAACCTGTTGAGGCTTAAGTCAAGTAGTGCAAAGAAGTTGCTTTTCTTGAGCCATGTTGTGAACCTTCCATGTCTGTTGAACTACTGGGTAGTGTTCTCCGACTAATAGTTACATATAACTTTGTATACAGTCTTTGTTACTGAAAATTTTTGGTAGCTCTGAAGGCAAAAAATTTGTAACAAACTGCATCCAATCTGCTTGACTTTTGTCTTAACCTGGACAGAACTCTTTGTAGTTATGTCTCTGCTTTGTTTAGTCCTTGGGGTGTCAGCTCAGAGGTGGGAAAGAGTACAGAGTTAATTCAGAATTGGTCTGAGACAAGCATTAGTGAAAACTTCTCTCTGAATACAAATTTAGCACAAGCTTACAGCCAGGATGTGAATGAAGTTGCAAGTTACCTTAACCCTTTGAATGTTGCAGTGTGTTAAATTGTGATGCAGTTAATTAATATGTAGTGGCATCTGAAATGGAGAAATTAACAGTCAGAATCCAATATAACTGTTAAGCAGGTATTCTTTATTAGCAGTGCTGGGGTCACCCTGGGGATTCTCCACCATAAGGGCTCCCAAGAACTAGCAAGGGACATTAGTTTACATACACCCAAATCACACATACTCATTAGATTTCCTGGAAAGGGGTGTCTTATGATAATGAGTTCCTGGAATTCATTTATATAGTCTGAGCACGCATAGTAGAAATAGAGTGAGGGTCTTCGGTGGTCGAGGGAAGAAGTATGAGGTGGTCTTCATGTTGTCTGCTCTTTCAGAGCATGCGCTGTGAAGTCCAGGTGTCATTCCTAAATTGATGGGATCATCCTCCCTAGACAGTATCTCAGTGTCTTTTTTTTCGAGTTCCCCCTATCTTGGTTTGCCCAGGTGCTCATTGAAGGCTTTGAGTCTGCTATCATTGAGTTACATAGGGAGCATTTTACTTTTGTCTAGACAGAGACCTAGGGAAAACAGTTGAGGAGTCCTTGGGAAACAAAACGCATGCAAAACTTTCATGCATCGCAGTTTAGTCTTAATCAGAAATTAATTAGTTTGAGCCTTTCACATCTAAGTCGTGAAATGCAAACTTCAACAAAATACTTCAATATTTTTTTACTTCTGACTATTCAGTTTCTAATGATCTCTACCAAACAGATCCAAGAGTTCCATTTTAATTCAAATTAAGGCTGTCATAATACTTATAAAAATTTCATGCTTTAACCTTTATTTATTCTAATATATGACTGTCTTCATTCATTTGCTTCTCATAGATTTGATTTTTGCCTATCTCATTAATGCTGTGACTTGCTTGTCACTTTGTCTTTAAAGGAAAAAAATGTACCAGACTTGTCTTCGTGTTTAAAAATAATCATTACTGAGTAACTTCTGTTGTCTCACAATTGGTATCAGTGGATGGCCTTTTCTTTATGCGATGTTCCATCACATTTTTTAAAAATCTCTTTCATGCTGCAGTGTTTTTCAATATGAAAAAGTTTGGTTGTGTGTGTTTTTACTACTTAATATACATTTAAAATAGGGAGGGGTGGGCTCTTAGGGCTACTAAAAGACCTGTCTGCAGCTGGGACTGAGCCTGATTTATCTGGCAGCCAGAAGTGTTGAACTGCAGTCTCCAGAGCTAGCAAATCATTCCTTAGGGCTGGCATTGCTTCTTGGATGGACTGTTAGACATGTTAGTTGTTTGGAAATCTGCAAAGCAATTATTCTGACTCTCTCAGTGCAAAAGATGTGAGTTGAAATAACATATGGCAGAAATGTACAATTTTGCCTAGTAATTTGCTGCTCGGCCAATTGCTTTCAATACTAACTACACAGGAGTTTACAGTTGATGAATATTTAAAAACTTGTATTTAAGTGCTCAAAAAAACCCTGTCAGGTTGTTAAACTGTTTAAAGCCCCAGTTATAGTAGTCACCTGTTTGGGGTGAATGAGGAAGATAGAATTCTTATGTCTTTTTTTAATTTGAAGTCTGCAAAACCGTACAATACCTTCTTATGTTTTAGTCTGTAATTCCATTTTACTCATATTAAAAAGAACATTCCTTCTTTAGCAAAATACAAGGATAATCGTTAAAATTTCATTTGGTCTTTTTATAGTGCCCCATTTCTAGTACCTGGTAGGGGATTACTGATCTAGTACTGGAGTCAAAAATTAGGTTCCATGGTGATTTATTTGACAATAATTTCTAGATTTTGAGTTTTTTACACTGCCGTTTATTAATATTGCTCAAAATTTTGACAAAAATACACTGGATTATTGGGGTTGTTTGGGTTGGGTGGGTTTTGAGGGGTTTTTGTTTGGTTGGGGGTTTTTTTTGGTCATTGCTAGCTGTTGCTTTTCAAGTGTTTGCCATTCTTCTGCCAAAAATACTTAGTTATGCCTCCTTTGCTGTATGTGGAGAAGGATGTCTATGTTCTGATCATTTACATGCATTTGCTTAGGGCCTTAAACCATATTTTTTAGTTGTGTAAACTTACTTTGACAAGGTGAGATTCAGGAAACCTACTACATTCTTCCCTTACAGAGCTAACAGCATACTTTATTCTCGAAGATGGATGACCTGGTAGTTAATTCTTAACTGATCTGAGCCTGCCTTTTCAATCTGGGTGAAATGATATTGTGTAATGGGGCGCACTGTGTCTTTTTGCTCCACTGTTACAAGGAAACCGGGGCTTTGATTGTGTTTAAGCAGTCTCAAGCGATGCTACTATCTAAGATACTTCTGTTTACTTCCTTAGCATTACACTGCAGCTAAGGTACTTTAGCCTATTTGTATATGGGTTTAAAAGGCACATTTTTTTGAAAACAGTTTGTGAACAGCTTCATGTTTTACTTTATTCTGTGATTGAGGAATTAGATTTTTCTACAGATAAAACGTTTGAAAACCTGTGTTTTGCAGTAAATCTGATTCTTCTCTGTCTTTTGAATCCTGGAAACATTTAATCTTTAGAACTGCATTTCCTGAGAACAAGTGTTTGAGTGTAAAAGCCATCATTGCATGCAATGTGTAGCAGGTATAAAACCAGTGAAACACCCAATCTTTGTGGTAGTGATAGGTAAAGGCATGAAATTTACTGAATATAGCTGATTTCAAAAATGTTCTAGAAATAGAATTATATCACTGCAAACTTGTAACTATTTCTAGACCGTTGCCTCCATAATGACAAATTGAGAGCAGCTGCTGATCATCTGTGCTTTAATTAGAGTGAAGTAGGGAGGTGATAAAGTCAAAACTAAAACTTGGATCTCAGAACTAATCAGTTGTAGCTCTCCTCAGGCTTATTTAATAGTTTAAATTTTCATAGTTTTGAAAACTAAGTTTTTTCTACCAGAAATGTGAAATCAAATCAGCTATTGTTAATCTTAGCCAAAGATGTTTACAGCGTCAGGTCTGGAATATTTTATCAGAAGTTAGGAGAAACCTGTAAGAGAGCATTGATTGTTAAAGCATGAATCCAGATTCTCTGACAGGAGACGATGGGACAGCTTACAACAGTTTTACAACAGTTCCTAGTTGCACTGATACTTTGGTTTAGCGAAAGACAAGAATCCCATTCTTTTTTCTTTCTGTTTTGATCTGCTCATTACTGTTCCTTACTTTGCAGAATAAAAAGGTGTGATGTGAGATTCTTAAATCTGATTCGTTGTGTCCGTATCAGTTCATAGAAGGGCAAAGCATGGGAAAGCAGAATCTGGCAAGCAGCTGGCATGTTCTGTTATATTTATGGGTTTTTTGTAAGATTGTCTGCCAGAAATGACCATACTCAAAAAAGATGCTCAGATAGAAGTTATTGAACACACTTCTTGCAGAAACAGAGTGATTGTTGATACTTTCTATCTTTTACAGAAAGTAGAATAAATAATTTGCTATACAAGTTGGCCACAACAAAGCATCTTGAGACATCTCACAGAAGAAAAGAAGTTTGATTTGAGAGCTGTTTGATGCTTAAGACCAAAATCTTAGGAAGAGGAATTGCCATTAAATATGTTTTATATAGTTTAAATTAATGAACTTTATTTAGCATGGGAGAAATTATTGTTGTATTGCTGATAACTTTTAGAATAAGGTGGGTCCCACTGGTTCTGCTTTTTAATGACAAACTTCTAATTTGAACAGAGCATCTCAATTGAAAAACAAACGTGTCTTTTTGCAGACTTCTATTTTCTCCCACAGTGGCTCCTTGCCTAATCTTCAGTCTTGGTTGGAGGCTGTTAATGAATGTGGCATTCTCTGTAAGGCATATGTTTATGCTATCTGGGCCATCTTGTGATTGCTGTCTTCTCTTTGTTAAAGGTCAGTAGGATTGGCTTTGCTGTAGAAATAGTTGATTGCTCCATAGATAGCACAAAGTGAAGAGCAGTGATGGTTTGGATCAAAGCAGCTGTGCAATGAAGAATGTTGTCCAGGTGTGCTGAGCTGTGAAAGTTTACCCTCTTAATGTGGATGGGTTAGTGTATATGTGGGAGAGAGGAGAAGCAGACAGTTGTGGTTTTGTTTCTTTTTACATATTTTGAGATTCAACACGTGCTCAGGGTAACCAACTGAAACACATGGCATTTGGTTGTGTTGTGTTAAGGCCCGTGGGAAAATATGAGAAGAAGAAATACCTGAGCAGCAGTCACCTGAGAGAGCAGCACAAAACTTTACTGAATTTAAAATGCCAAAATAAAGCTGCATCACTGTCATAGATGTATTTGATGCATGCATGGAGAACATGATCTGTAAGCAGTAAGTCTTACTAAGCAGGTTAGATTTTGTGCAGTTAGTAACCTTACTTTGTGTGTTGATGTTAACAAAGCATTGCAAGAAAAAGCTGAGAACTTCGAAGTATTGAGCTGTTTTAAACCTCCAGCTGGAAAAAGGAATGCTTGAAGATAATTACTTTATGTTTTGAGAATCGGTTGGCTTCCAATTTCTGTTTTTTTGGTTAAATGATTGCTTTTCCGTGAAAAGTAATTGGTTCCATGTTTGGACTATGGATAGATTCCAAAAACAATTTTAGAGTTTAAGTTTTAAATCTTGTCATTAATTTTATGGAGGTTTGGGCTTTTTTTTGCTTTTAAAACAGATTATTAATATTGAAGAGTAATCTACAAGATTTGTGTTTTTAGCATCTTCTTGGTGTGATTGGTTTTTGATCCAGTTATTTCTGAGATCAAGGCCAATGTTGATAAACCGGTATTTGTAAAACGTTGAAATTTTAGGGTAATTTCTACTATATGGGAAGACTTGATTTATTATAGAGAGTTTGCTGCTTTGGGGACCCTTCCATATGATGTGTTACTGAGAAATGAAGTAGAATAATGCCTGTTTTCTCCTGTGAAGGTACTACAGTTACTTAGCAGACCACAGGTGGCAGTACTTTCTGTTGAAAAAAATATTTTCAACTCTTAGCCAGTAGAAAGATGAGAAATTAAACAGCTTTGATTGTGTAACTTCATGAATAACTGCAGGAGTTGAATCTTTCATGTGAAGACTGAGTTCCATTATAGCAGAGCAGGTGGGTTCTGAAGCAATTCCAAATGTATTGCAGGTAACAAAGTAGTCCTCAGAGGTCTGAAATTAATCAGTTTCTCTTAGCTGATCAACCAGGTAACTTCAGGAGGTTACCCTTTTCAGAAGGTCTGAATCTAGCTACTCCTTACTTGTTTTTCAGAACTATTTTTTTGTGTGAAGGGAAAGCAGCTTGTTAGGCACAATTGTATTGAAGTGACTTTACTTTCAGTTGGCCTCTGGAACATTTCCTGCAAAACAGGTCAGAATGTATCTGTAATAAGATATGATTCTGTTTTTTTTAAGCTATATAGTATTCCTGGTTTTATTTCCTGTTTTTACTTTGTGTATCACCAATAAGAGTTGGTTGGGTCAGGGTTTGGTTTTTTTTGTGTGTGTAGTGGGAGGGTGTCAGGGTAATAGACAGCAAAGGAAATAGGGTAAAGTTAAAAAATCCAGACAAATAATTGACTATAGCCTTGACTGTTGCAGTGCTAATGTTTTTAATAGTCTATGTTTTATAATAAAGTGTAGATCTTAAAAAAAAAAAAAAAAAAAGTAAATAAATTATGCACCCTTTTTAGATACAGGTGTTATCACTCTGCTGTATAGGTTCCTATGCCTGTGCAGCAGTTCATTTCAGCTTGTTGGCTCTTTGTATTAGTATTGGAAATACCTATTCCTTTGTGTTACTGTTGCAATACTAGGTTTACAGAAATTTATTTGACAAGTGGGAAAATGTCTACCCATTGTAATCATGTAACTTCATTTCCAGATCTTCAGTTCATTAGCCAACTTGGCTAAAACCTATAAAATGTACCAGTTCTGTTCACTTTGAAGTTTTAGTAGCATTTCTGTTGTTGTTGGCAAAGTTTCCACTGTTAGTATTGTGTTCCCTGGAGAGAATATGTAGCTTGCAAGAAATCTTACTGGTATGCGGACAGTAATACCCCAGGCTTTGTATTATTCTGTGTTGGCCATAATAGTTTTATGTCTATTTCCATTTGACATCTAAATCACTAATTTGTTGGAATCACTGTTTTCTTTTTTACAACCCTCTGTTTTCAGACTGCACATGAAAACAAAATTATTTATTAGCAGAGATTAATTTGAACATTGAAATTACTTCAGTTGTCCCGGAGAGATGATTTTAGTGCTCTTATTTCCATGAGAGTTTCTTTTAAAAGAAAAATCTGTTCTGAATGAGTGGAAGGTGGGATGACAGAAGTGCTCTTGCATCCTTAAGCAAAATGGTGTGTGTAAAACAGACTTTGATTGTATTAAGCTGCAAAGAAGACAAGATGCTTGTTCATTCATCACTTTTGTGGGAGTAATATACTGCATGCATCATCTGACTACTTTATCTCTTTCTGGCTTTGAGAACTTCTGATTACACTATTCCTGATTGACTGTATTTCACTTAAAAAAAAAACCAACCCAAAATGAAAAAGATGTATAACTGTGGAGAATTGACTTCTTTGTAATAGAAGATCAGATATCAAATGTAAGTTGATACTTAGAGTGCAGCAAAGGTGATATGTTGATACTGGCATGAGTGGAATTGTGTTTGTTCGACTTTCAGGTATTGCTAGAGCTGTTTTGTCTTCAGCGTGGCTTTTGTTGTAAATCCCAACAGAGAATATTTGTATGTTAAAAACAGGTTTAGGTCATAGTGTCAGAATAATCTTGCAATAAAATGGGAAGTTTTCTGCCAGTTTGGTATGAAAAAAGGCTGTTTTGGGCTCTGATGAGGAGACAATAAATACATCTGGATTGCCGTTTCCTTACCAGTTCTTCCCTTTTTCCCATTGATGGGAAAATTCGCAGGAATTACATCACTGATACTTGGAAGACCTGCAAGGCATCTTTTCTTCCCACCTATAATCAGTTTTCCTGATTTAGAGATGAAACAGCTGTTAGTACAGATTCATCCTTCATCTAAATACTGAGTGGGAGGGTAAAAGCATTATCTGCTGCAGATAGAATTGACAGTAACTATTTCATTACTCTTACTACTGTATGAGCTTTTATGGTTAGATACAAATGTTTCAGAGAAGGAAGTAGGCCAAATTTGGTAGCTTTCAAGAAATCAGGGCTGTACACAATGCATAGCTGGTTTCTGGAACATTAGAGAAACCCAGTAAAAGCTGTTGAACATCCTAAAAGAGTGTTAGACAGCATTTATTTGTGCTCTTGCCTTTACTGGTCTTTTGTGTTTGCTGCTTCTTTAATTTGTTACCTGTGTGCCTGGCCTTTTATTTCAGTGGAAACAAAGTAAGACAATGGAAATCAGTGCTAAAATAACTCTGAAGGTGTAAACCGGCAGTAGAAGTTGTATTAATCAGATGAGTAAAAATGCTGATGAATTCTGCTTAAAAGTAAAATAACAGTAAATTCTTAATGTATACATAACAACAATTGTATGAATTATTGAGTATATTCTATGTAAATTTATTAGAGAAGTTTGGAAATTTGTGAGATGTTTCCATTTTCTTAGTCTCAATAAAATTCTGCATACACTTAATAAATTTGTCAGCTAAAACCAGAATACAATGTTCTCCTGTTCAACCTTGTCCCTTTTATTTCCTTTCTTTTCTGTTTTTTTCAGAACTTTCTTTCTGAGAAGGGGGATTTTTTTTCTGTTTCATGAAGGAAGAACATGTTTTATGCAGCTGGGAAGAAAAGTAACTTTTCTTCCAAAATAGTTGAAAGCAGCTGTCAAATATTAGATTCTCTTTTAACGTTGCTTTTTGTTTAGGCTGTGCATTAGGAGGTGGGAGCCTAGCTTGTTTGCTTAGCAAATTTCCTTATTCAGCAACTGATTTTAGAACAGCTTCATGTGGTAAGAGATGATAGCATTTTTATGTTAAGAAGTCATTAATTTTAGACTGTCTGTTGTTTGTCTAGGTTTTTAGCTCGTTTCTTGGTAAAGATGGCAGCCAACAATGCAGTGCTGAACAGACTGGAGCAGAAGGGTGCAGAGGCCGATCAAGTTATTGAATACCTCAAGCAACAAGTTGCTCTGCTCAAGGAGAAAGCTAGTAAGGAATTACCTATCGTATGAAAAACTGTTAACCAGATGGTTAGCTTTAAATACTCACAGGAAAAAATGAGCACATGGACAACTTTATTGGTACTGTCAGCCTTTTAAGTGTGTTTCAAGTTCTCCAAGATAAAGCTTGTAATAGTAGCACTGCTTCACTGTTTTGTGGTTTGGGTTTTTTTGGTTTTGAAACTGCTTATTCTGAAATAGAAAAGGCATGAATTAGGAAGGATTAATGATACAAACAGATAATGGAAATTTGATAGGACACAGTTCCACTTGGGGGGGAGAAAGGGTGCTGGGAAGAATATGAGACTACGTTTGCCTGAATGTGTTACTGCTTTTTCACCACTATGGTATTCTCTCAAGAGTATCATACCTTCAGCTTTGATATTTTTTACATACCGATATCAGTGTATTAAGGTGCTCCATACTACAAACATGTTCAAGCTTTTTCTAATAGGTTTCTTGGAATTTTTTCTTGTGAGTCTATTTACAGGGCTGAGAAGCTAGTATATTGAGAGGCAACTTGAGTACATAAATATTGTAAAAAATGGCTATTTCAACAAAAAAAATATTCAAAAATATTTCTGATTATATAGTACTTGAAAGTTTTCACTTTTTCAGTGTTTTGCTCACTTTCACTTTTCTTTAAAAACAAAGCCTATGTCTGCCAAACGATGAATGCTAATTATTGAAACCTCTTGTTTTTAACATGCTGTCAACTCTAGTCTTGCAGGCATCTCTCCGAGAAGAGAAGAAGCTCCGTGTGGAAAATGCTAAACTGAAGAAAGAAATTGAAGGACTGAAGCAGGAGCTGATTCAGGCAGAAATTCGAAATGGAGGTGGGAAAAAAATCCTGTCTTCATACAACATAGATCTAGTTAGCAGAAAATATGATCAAAACTATCTTCATCTTGATTTTTATCTTTATGTATGTAACTCTATGCATTTCTTACAAAATGTGGATTTTCCCAGGTTCTGTGCTTATGACAAGTTACTCAATTCCAACATTTTAGTAAGCTGTAAGCCTATGCCAAATCTTAATCAGACATGGAACCGGTTCTTTGTATGTTTTTGCACAGTACCTTTCATAATAAGCCCCAAATTTGACTGATGACAATGCTTTCTTATAATACCTTTGAAAATTGTTGCATGTGTAACACTTCTTGATACTCTGAATATTTAATCTAGCATGACTGAAAAACCCTATGGAAAATCAAGACAGAGTTCAAAGTACAGATGGGCACTGACTTATTAGAAAATCTGTGGTAATGTAAAATTAGAAACAATGTGTTCTGAATTTTTGATTCCATGCTTTAGTAAGACCAGCCTTTCATTGCACTGTTTTTCCTTCTTTGCACTCCTCTGTGTAGCTGTGTTCAACTTGCACCATTGTTATATAATCCCTGTTAAAAAAGAAAGGTGAAAAAACAAAACTGAAGTGTATCAGATCCTCCTTTAAAATTATTTCCAGAGGAAGCCTCTTCTGCCCTCAGCAGCTATTACTATTTTTACCCATGCTGTCAGTATTGTGAATTGGGTGAGATAGTATCCAGTGTAGCTGGCTGCTAGCATTCAACCATACTGAATGTTCTACTAGTAAAATATCAGATTCAGTCTTCAAAAAGACTAGCATTTTATAAATGCAGACACTTCTGTTTCTCCTTTTGGCATGAATAAAGCCCTTTCATGTGCTAAACCAAACCATTAGTTTATATTTCTCTATTGTCTTGTTAGTCTGCTGCAATTTGTGACAGGTATAGGAAATTTCACAGTTATGTTACACTTGACAGAGAAGTCTCAAGGTATATGACTTTTTTTCCAAGATGGGAATGGACTTGGAAATTAATATTTAGCTGGACAAATATCTTTATTTAGCTAGTTTATCTAAAAGATAGTAGGATTAAATTTAGATATTTTCTTTTGAAGTTAATCAGTGTATGTTAATTTTGACAGTATTAAGTAGTTGAGTACAGAAATTAGATGGACAGTGTGAAAAATATCACTTTAGATATTTTTTTGAAAATCTGAGAAACACAAAGTCCACAACTAGCAAGCAAAACAGCAAGCAAAAGATTGTTGGTACAACCAATCTCAGATTCAAATGATTTAAAGAAATTCTTTGGAAGTACATAATTCATGCAAATTGCTTTAGTGTTAAAGAGAGCAGGTATCAAAAACCACAGTGCAGTTCTTCAGGAAAGTTAATAAATGTCCTGAAGTGTTAAAAAAAGCATGTATGCAGAATGGAGAAATGTGTAATAGTGGCACTAGAAGGATTTGTCAAACAGTAGCTAGTCACAGGTTGAGAGGGACCTAGAAAAATCATCTTGTCTAATCTTTCTTGGTAAAGGGACCTAGATGATATTGTCTAGCACACTGATGATGCTTACCCAGTACCATGTTTTGGTAAAAAGTCTTAATGTGATTCTTGAAGAGCAGAATGTGGAAAGGAGGTGATTCTTCTCCTTTAATCTGTTGAGACTGATGGTGAGATGGTGTTCAGAATTCTGTATCGGTAACTTAAAAAGAAATATGAAGGTAACATGCAGAATCTAGAGAAGGGAAGTGGGGAATCAACAGATTATTTTAGGACTGCAGGTAATTCCTTAGAATGTGATTATTCAAATTCAGTTTCTTTAGTTACTTAGAAAAAAGAGTTGAGGAATGATCTGACTACATTATAAAAATGATCTGCATAGCAAATTACGGAATAGTCTCCAGTGTGACAATAGTTAGAAACTGAAACTACCAAACACAAATGAGAAGTAAGGAGTTAGTAGCAAAGATAACTAGATATTCAAATAAGCTACAAAAAGACATGGTGTTTGCTTATATGTTTTGTTGTATTTAGCAATTTTTCCCATTTAAAAATGGGAAGGCATTGTTCTTAACTGATCAGAATAATCTTATATAGATTGTGAAATGTGTTTTGTAATGTTGTGCTTCACTAAGCAGTTGTGGTTTAGGTATTTAAACAAAATTTTCAGTTCTCTCTACTTTTTATGTTGGAAAATTAAAATGTCATAGTGTTCAAAGTTCTGGTGCCCCTCTTAACTTTTGTGGTTTTGATTTTAGTAAAACAGATTGCTGTTCTGCCTGGTACAACCGTTTCTACAGTGTCATTTTCAGATGATGTTCCACAATCTACAGCAGTGACATCATCTCCTGGTTCCAAAAATCAAATTAAAGATGAAGATGAAGAAAAGAAAAAGAAGGAAAAAGCAGAAAAAAGAGGTACTTAAGTTTCCTTAGCAGTGATATACAATTAAGGTATTTAAATTATGCAAGTCCTTTTGCATCATTTTATGGACAGAAAAAAACAGTTTGTACAGCCACAGTAGGAAGTGTTGTGTGCTTACGCTTAAAACCTTAGAAGTACTTGGAGCTAATGAAGGCCATCAAGTAAGCTACAGATCCTTACTTAAATGGGATACATGCCAGATTTCTGTTAATGTGAATGAACTCCTTTATTTTTTTAAATAAAAAAACAAACCCAACAACAAAAAACCCAATACCCTCCCCAACCTCTAAAAGCTTACACCAGAAAAAAGCAAAAGCAAACCCAAAACACACACAAACATACATACACACACACACACACACACACACACACACACACACACACACACAGATGGGGGGGGGGAAAAGACAGGTGGGGTGTGGAAGGAAATTAATGCAAAGTTTAGAGAAGTTTTTGGCAGACTTGATGGTTTTCTGTTGTGAGGCTTAGATGATTTTTTTTTTTTTTCCCCTGCCAGGTCAAGCAGAAGGCATAGACCTGTTCAGCAAAATACCTTGCAAGCAATAATAGCATAACATAATACTTAAGGAAGGGTGCTAAACTGCAGTTTTCTGAGTCCTTTAAGTGCTTTTTTTTCTCTGGAAAATTCTTACAGGCTGTGAAGATGCATCAGAATTGATCAGATACATATATGTCAACACTGGTGAAATTGTGTGGCTAAGAGAAAGTACTGGGTAGAGGACATAGATAGCATAATCTGGTTTTGGCAACAGGGAAGAAATGTAGGAGGATATGTAGGGTTCCTCATGCCTTTCCTCCTGTTTTTATTGTTTAGCTGTCTGTATTGACTTCTGTTTAACAAACTCTTTTAATAGAAGAAAGAATGGTTCTGTCACACTTGCACAAAAGTACGGGTGTCTATCTTGTAATTTCTGGTTTGTAATCATTCTCTTATGCAAATTATTAGTTAGCTGTGAAATGATTTGTACAGCTTTTCAGAGTTTGGATATTATGCTGATAGGGCCCTGTATCTGATTTTTTTTGGTGAGCTGTGTGCAGGCTTATAAGCTACTTCAGGTTTTTTTGGTGTACTTCAGCCTTTCATGCATCAATATTGCACAGAGCTGTAAATATAAAAGCAGAGGCTACATGTCATATCAGTCAATTACTTCACATATTCAGTGGCTACAGAGCAAGTACTCAGTTGGTAAGGAAAAATAAAACTTCTTGTATTTCTACTCATCTTGTATAAGTAGCTTTAGTTTGGAAAGCGAAGTATTTAACTTCTTCCTTCCAGTGACTGTATTAGGGAAAAAGGTGAAATAGAGCGTGACCATTAAATAGAAGCCCTGAACAGGCTGTTTCTGTGAAGTTCAATATCCATTGTAGATATAACATTTAAGAATCAGAGTAATCAATATGTAAAATTTCTTTTTTTAGTCTTCAAATTGATGAAATTAGAGAATATCTCAAATCCCTTTGCTTTCTGTCACCTTTCTCATCTGTTTTCTCTATGGTTATTCCCATGTTCTTTGTTTCACTCTTGCAAACTTCATCTGTGAAGCTTATCTGGATATTGATTCTGGGCTGACTGACACTGGCTAGAGGAGTGCAGTTCTCTCCTTAGCTTGTGGCACTGAAATGGATGTTTCCTGTGCATCAGTATATATGCTGTGTACAGACATGCTTTGCTGTGTTCTCTTGTTCCTTATTTGGTGACAAACTTCATTTCTCTGAAATAACTAGGGGGCTAGAAGCATGTGATTTTTTTTTTTTCTTGACCCCAAACCATTGTAGAGAAATGTCATGAAGAGGAGAACAGTGTGGAATGATACCAAGGACAAAGTTGGGAGGCCTTTGATATAATCTTAGGTACTAAATATTAACTGTTTTGACAGTATTTTTCCAGTTTCTCTTCAATTATTGTATATATGACTAGTTTTATTAGTCTAATTGTAGTCTATTTACGATACCCAATCATAAACACTAGAGCTTTTTATTCATCATATATGAACTGTAATATTTTTGAAGAGCTATTGCTTATGTTAAAAAACATAATGCCTTTTTATTATTGAATGTAGTATTTAATTTCAACCATGTACTAGAGCAATCATAAATGAGTCAAATTGCATGCTGTGACCACTTTTCCTTTTTTCCTCCCTAAAGAAGGGAGTTTAGCTTACATTAATATGTAAGCTATCTTGGATGAAAGAATAACAGAATATGTTTATTTTAAGTAAAGCACTTCTTAGACATTTCTTAATCCCCCAGATTTTGTAGTTGTTAAACAAATCTTGAATGCCTTTTAAACAGGACAATCGTATATGCAAACTGGATGTAACTTGCTCATCTCAAAAGGAATATCTAAATAAGAAGCTAAGTATGGGGAGTGTTGCTTCACTGCTCTTTTATACTATGTAGTATATATGGGTGATGATAAAGCCTTGCATTGCCATGGGATAAAGACTCTACATGAGTGGAACCTTGTAAGCCATGAATTTTCTCACATACTAGTACATTTGGGAAGTGAAGAATGTTAGCCAAGATCATCTTGAAGGGTTATTTTGCAACTGTAACAGTACAGTTGGAGCAAGGTAGCATTGTCCACTGTCAGAAGCGTTAGTAACCTGATGACTTGTGATTGTCTAGTTTCCCTTTGCCATGGTGTTTCACCAGCAAGATTTACTGATAATTGCTAATTATTGATGTGGCCTTTAGAAGAGTGTATATGTCACTTATCTTTGTTAGCTGTGTTACGTGTTAGCTACACGTAAAGTTTGGGATGACTTCGTTTTACAAACAAGAAAATACCCCTGTCCGAAGGTGGTAGTTATTTGTAGTAACATTCTAAATTGAAGTGTGTATGATGATTCTCCACTGGAAACTAGTAATAGAGGTGCTAACTCTTTACTCTTTATGAGATTGTAGAGCACTTTCCCCTTGCAGTAGTTTATATATATTATTTATGCTTTTAAAAAAGTTTATTTCATAAACTAAACTTTTTTTAATAGGTGAAAAGAAGGAGAAGAAACAGCAGCCAGCTGCTGGAAGTAGTAATGCAAAACCTGTAGATGTTTCTTGTCTGGATCTTCGTGTTGGCTGCATTATTACTGCTGAAAAGCATCCAGATGCAGACACTCTGTACGTTGAAGAAGTGGATGTTGGTGAAGGAAGCCCAAGGACTGTTGTCAGTGGTTTAGTGAAACATGTTCCTCTGGATCAGGTATTGACAAAATTACTTACTGATAGCTTTTTCTTTCTTAAGATCTTCCTCTGTTTAGAGGATGTGTTTACATTCTGCTAATTACAGTCATGAAAACAAAACCAAAATGCAAATGGAAGTAATGCTTAACACCAAACGGAGAAGTACCCTTACCCCAAATCAGTTGCTTTCTTCTTAACAGTGCTTCTATCCTGGGATCTTACTTGTCTGTGATGCCATTGGTACACAGTGGGCTCCTAAACCAAATAGACTCTCCCTTTAGGTTTTCTAGTATAGTAGAGAATCCATAATAACTTTTTTGCTGTTATCCAAACTTTTGAAACCTTTGCCTTCCAAGTCTCTTTATAGCCCACTGAAGTGTTTGACATGGAGTAAAGCAAAGAGCATGTAAATTTAACTTACTTGACAGCGAGAGGCTTAAACAACAGTGGAATACAAAATGCCTGTTTTTACTTCCCTGTCTGGAATAGAGTCTGCCTCTATGCTTTTTTTTTGTTGTTGATACACTTCTGTGTTTGACATGCATGCTTTGTGTATGTCTTGGGAACGACCTAAGACTTCAAGATTACGTTTTCCTGTCACACCTCTTCTAGAGGGTTAGTGGAAGGGAGGAATTGACTGAAGGCTGCTTCTAAATTCAAATACAAGCTTGGCAATTAAAGCAAGTATTGTATAGAGCAACTGCAAAACAGGTCATGAAGGAATTGCTCTTAGTGTGGAAAAGCTACATTTTCTCAAATGCTTTTCCAATTCACACCCTGTCCCCTGGTAAGACTGCAGATGTAGGAGGCAACTAAAATTGTGATTTGTTTTTATGATACAGAAAGTTATTTAACTGAAAAAAATGACTGAACATAAAAACTATTCTGCACTGATCACCTGATAGTGTCCAGTTACTGGGTTTGCAGTGGGCAGAAATTCAAATCGGTCATTTTTAGCAGTCAACTCTCAAGAAAGTGTGTAGAAACATCTTAAAAGCCTTTCTAAATAAATGTGTGAACATGAAGTGTATAGAATGCAGCAGCAGTCACAGTGTCTTTTTTAACCTGCTTTCTGTCTGGAAAAAATAATCCAAAGCACTCATTAACAGAGAATTAGGGATCATTCTTGGGAACAGTTTGTATGTCTGGTTTTGGTTTTGGCAAGTAAATTCTAAGGGGCAAGCTGCCATCTTTTTGTGTTTTTTGAAGCGTTCAAAAATGTGAAGGCCTGGCATGTGACTATTGTCATATATTTAAATAAAAATATATATTCAGGTCAAGTATAGACATAATTCACCAAAAATTCATCTATTTATGATTGCAGTGTATGATGTGGTAATTTAGCAGTGTTTGAGGCTGTAGTATTTGTATCATCTGATTTCATTTTTCGTTAGGGAGCATAATGTTTATCTTCATTAACATTTCAGTATGCAGTGCAAGTTATTTATGGGTGTGAAAATTTCTTGCATGCCCTCTTTATATGTGGTACATCATGTTTTTGTGCACCACTGATAGTTGTAAGTCAGAAGTTGCACCCTCAAGTATCACGTATAGATCAATACATGTATCATCAGTAACAGGGATATGGAACTGAAGCATGAGTTGGACCATGCCAGTGCTGAGCTCTCAGCAGCAGCCAGGGACAGTTGGAGAACATTCTGAAATGTCAGCAGGATTTGATAGCTTTTCTCCACTATGTTTGGCTTTTTGAAGCGGAACTCGTGAGTTGTTCTAGCATCAATACCTGTTTCAGGCAATCATTCTTGAAATTTGGACAATTCTCACATGTTGCTTTTTTTGCCTCCTGAGCTCCCCTTTAGCTTAAGAGATCCTCATGTCAGTGATCAAAAGTGAAGGACAAGAATG
The DNA here is from genome assembly GCF_003259725.1 of Athene cunicularia. Taxonomy (NCBI): domain Eukaryota; kingdom Metazoa; phylum Chordata; class Aves; order Strigiformes; family Strigidae; genus Athene; species Athene cunicularia. The sequence goes on along the minus strand of NW_020799099.1, from coordinate 16,857,175 downwards.
CAGAGTATGTATCTTAAACCTAGGAAGAAAAGGCACCAGTCAGCCTCCAGAAACACTATCCTACAACCATTTTTTTGTGAGAGGACATGTTATAACTGTATCCATTATGAACAACATAGTCTCGTTTTTATAGCAGAAACTTTTGAGGGTTAGTGTTGTCCACCCAGGAATTAGCAAATGGTACTGGAATTTGTATTTCTTTTTCTTATAATGGTAATTATATTCTTTATACATACTCTTGATCTTCTAATTTTCTTTGTCAAGTCTGCAGGGAAAATATGTTTCTATAAATCATAAAGAACAAGGACTACAGCATAACTGTAAACTTATTACACATTCTGTGTAACATAAGACACTTCTTAAAGCAAATGACTTTTTTCCTCAGATATAAAATTATGCTTCAAGGCTATATTAAATGCTGCTCTGTTTCTCTTCAGATATGAAACAAATAGGAATATCTGTGTAAGCAAGCTTGTGACTTGTAAATTATGTTCATTGGCAAACTTAAGATCCAGACAAGTATGTAATAAATTGAGGACTTTTTCTTGCTGTTGGCATTGCAACTCATTCTGGTTTTAAAGCAATCAGTGTGTTGGTTTTAACATACTCACTAGCTGTTGCAGTCTGTCACGGTATCTGATTTTGAGATATAGAGGGGTAGTTAGTTGATAATCAGTTATACAGGCAACTTCAAGGATTACCTAAGAAAATGAGCAATTTAACACTTGTGCCTCAAGGATAACATTGTGTTTTTTCTGTATGGTAAATTTCAGGATTAATTTTTCTTTGTTTTAGTTTCTTTGCTTCCTTTCTGTACACAAACACCCCAAGCATGTTAGGAAGATGCATTGTTTTATTCTGAATGTGAAGTAGCTGTGTGTCCAACCATAGAAACTCTAGCAACTAACATTTGTGCTGAAACTAAATCAGTTTCTCACTGGTTGAATTATCAGTTTTGAAGTCTGTGGATTTCTGAAACAGGATTGTCTCTTTGGAAGGCCAGCAGAGGTTGTTACTCTTTCAAGGAGATAACATTTGAATTTCCTTTGATTATTCTTATTCATCTAGATATTAGGAAGCATTTCTTTACAGAAGGGGTTGTTGGGTGTTGGAATGGGCTGCCCAGGGCAGTGGTGAAGTCCCCATCTCTGGAGGTGTTTAATAGTAGAGTTGACATAGTGCTTGGGGATATGGTGTAGTTGGGAACTGTGAGTGCTAGGTGGTTATTGGTTGGACTGGATGATCTTCAGGGTCTTTTCCAACCTAGATGTTTCTGTGATTCTGTGATTCTTGGCTCATTTATGTATCAAAGATGTCCTGAGATGCTGAAGGCTTATGAGTTTCCAATAGACATAAACTTTTTCTGTTTGTGTCCTTTTAAGTGTCTGGAAAGTATGTGAGGAAAACCCTCAATTTATTTTTACAGTTAAGAAAAACTAGATTGTTTCTTTTATTCCTCTAACTTATGGGGTTGCAGAGAGTAGCCATCAGTAGAATTACTGGATCTGACTCTTTGTAGTGTTTTGACACATTTCAGCATTTTATTTACTTACTGTAAAAAAAAATCTCCTAAGAGCAATGCAGGTAGAATGATACCCGAAAATCAGATTACTTGGTGGTTTATAAGCAATTTTTTTTGCGTGAATACAGAGGGATCAACTGTTGTGATTGAAGCCCTGTTTTCTGGAAACATTACAGTAAGTACTTTCTATAAAAATTAACACAACCAGTTTAAATAAAACAGACCTAAAAACTTTTGCATTGTTAGGAAGCATTTATTTAGGTCTAGTTAATTTTTTTTTCTTTATGCTTAGGGAATTGTCCTTTATCTGAAAAAATATTAAAAATGGAGCCATTTATAATGAAAAGGGAAAAATACCCAGTCCTTGAAATAGCAATGTTCTGGTTTTGGCTGCCAATCTTGGGGTGGGATTTTCTCTTTTTATGAAAATATTTATTCAACCTTATGAGTTTTCATACCACTTACTTGTGAAATCAATGCCTATATCTTAGTATTAGAGCAGTGTTTCAAAAGCATTTGAATATACTTTCTAGTGAAAACCTTAATTTTGTAGTGATCATCAACTTAAACAGAAGTCTCATGCAATATATATAAAAGTTTGAGCCACTGTGAGTGGTGAGAAAAGAATGATGTGATGCTAGTCTGTTTTTCTTTTCTGTTAGCTTGACGGTGATCTCCATTTATGTATTAATGCAGCCTGGTTTTGTCAATTGTATAATCTGTAATAAAAAAGCAATACTCTGAAGTCTAGAATTTTTTCCAGTTAATCAGAACTAAAATTGAGTGCCAAATCTTGTTTCTTTTATTCTGTATATCCACTTGCTAATTGTTATTCAGTGGTAGATAAATGTCTATAACTGCATTTTAGAGTCAGTGACATTTTACAGCCATTTCTTGTGTTTTGGGCAATTTATATTGCTAGCAATAACTTAAGAAATTTTTAGTCAGTGGGCTCCCTTGAAACTTATGCAAGATCAACTTTTCATTATAACTGCTTAATTTTGGAGATATATATTTTTGCTTTTTAAACTTTTCTACTTGGAAAATATTCAGCATTTGGAATACTTGATCATATGAGTTTTATTAAATAATAATCCTGCAACTTTGTTTAAAGTTTATATTGTAATGTACAAAGACTGAAATTTAGAAATAGGAGTATATATTATATACATGTGCACTAGAAGTATGAGAATTAAGACTTCCTTACTTTTTTACATTCTCTTAAGAATGTTCTAGGTTTCATTTTTATTCAGTTGTAAAGTGGTGTTTGTTTCCTAGGCTGAAGCATGGCAGTTTCCCCTGACAAAGTATGTTTTCTCTGGTTTACTGTTGTAATTTTCATGGAAAATAAAACAACAAAGAAAGAAACATAGTTTTACAGTTTTGCTCTAACAAATTGCAGTGCACAGTATATAAAGCCATTTTCAGTGTTTTAAAAAAATCAAAGCATTAGGGGTAAATAAGATACAGATTGAGATTCAAGTGAATTAATTATGTAAACCACATATATGCTTTCAGTGTTCAGTTTGAAATTTTTATCTATGACCTAGCCTAATCTGTAGAGTGTGTTTTCATGTTACTAATATTATTAATAAATGGAAATTGTTTGGCTAATAGTACCATATTGAAAGTGGACTCAAGGGGTAATTTAGAATGAATAAAGATGAAATGCAGGTGAAATGCATCCCTGGGTTTTGGGATTTCTGAATTGCACATTTTTTATTTCCATGTTAAGTGTGACCCAATTCAGCATTTATTCCATTATTCACTGGCCAACTCTTAAGTGGTTTAAATGTTATTTGGTACTGATGTGCAGGTGTTAAAATTGTGCATCTGTTGCTGTATGCTTCTCTTTGCCCATGTTATGGTCTCTTCATTGTAATTCTTTTGTTATAATGAAATATGTGGCATTTAAGTACTCATATCCTTCTCTGTTCTTCCCCCAAGATGCAGAACCGGATGGCAATACTACTCTGTAACTTGAAGCCTGCAAAAATGCGAGGGGTAGTATCTCAAGCAATGGTGATGTGTGCCAGCTCCCCAGAAAAAGTGGAAATTCTGGCTCCCCCAGCTGGGGCAGCACCTGGGGATAGAATCACTTTTGAAGGTTTTCCTGGTAAGTAGTATTTGGGAAATTGGAGGAAATAGGTATGCCATGGTGACCTCATTGTTGAAGCAGATAAGAATGTATTTTGAAGTTGGTTGCATTTTTTGTTTTAAGTTTTCTGAATTAGTTATATTCAAACTTTTTTGTTATTAGCATGCTAGGACTGTGTAAAATTGAAAAATACAGAAAAATAACTGTAACTTGAAAAAGTTGTGTAGTACTTTAATATAAAATTACCAACGTTTCTAAGTCTTGATAAGTATTTTTGTTTCTGAATTGTATGGACAAATGTATTTGCACTTTGCAAGTTACAGTAAGCAAATGTAAAGCATCTTTCTCAGTGTCTCAGTGTAAGTGATGAAGTAATAAGTTCCTGATTCCAGCTCCTCCCTCTAATGAAAGTGTCAGAAGTACAAGTAGGCTTTTTATTTTGAGGAGAAGAAAAGGATGGAGAGGATTGGAGGGTGGAAATCTCCTATTTATGAGAAGAACCTATAATATTCAAAACACCAGGGTTTTTTGCTTGCTTGCCTGGGAAGAAATGACTTTTTGGGTCTCCAGAGACAGACATTGGACTTCTTCCCACTTAATTAAATCAATAAATCCATATTTTTTTCAGATATAAATAATAATTAAATTTAAACCTTCTTGAAGATAATTTTTCATCCATTTTCCCACTTCCTCTATCTTCCACTCGGCTTCGAAAATGATTAGTTTCTGACCCTGCATATTGGGAATTCAAATAAGCATCACAAACATAACCTGTTGGTGAATGCTTCCCTCCTACCCAGATACCAGTTCATTAGTCTCTCAGGCTAAAAGAGATATGGAGATTCAGCTTCTCCTGTTGCTGTCTTTGTTAGTACTGTTATTTTGTTATCTCTATCATGGCTTTAAGTGTTTTTCATCAGGAGATGTTGGTCTGTTATGATCCCAGTAAGAAAGGCACACAGACTGTAAAGTATTGTTTAAAATGCTATTTATTAGAGCTGATGCTGAAAAGAGAAAATGATATACATAATTTTGCATCACACAGATGATGGGAACCCCAAGGTCGTGCAACATCAAAAAAGGCTGCTAGTCCATGTGCATTATGCTGTGCACTCCCTGTTCATAGGGGAGATTCCCCCCTTTTGGTCATTCAAGCTACTCTTGTATTTTCTTACTCATTTCACCTGTCAAACAGAAATGAAGTTCTCTTGAAAACTTGATGCTGCACAGTGTTTCATAAAGGTGAGGACGCACAGATGGCTCAATTCCTGGTACCACACAGGAGCTGCCCGCAGGCTTCTCTGTTACAATCAGCTGGCTAGGTTTATCCTGCACCCCAGGAGTTTGTGCAGTACAGCACAAGCCTAGACCTGCTCAGGTAGACTGTTGTGTGGATTACTGAGTTCTTGATGATCAGTGGTCTTCTGGTCAGGATCACTGCATCACTATATCTTAAGAAAAAGTGGTCTAATTCTCAGTATTTTCCATATTGGGTGGAGTTGTATGTGTATGCATTTATCAACAAAATATTAATATTCAGGATGAGTTTGTTGCTGAAAAGTTGTCTTTTGTGTGTGAGAAAATGGTGTAGCTTTCTGTTTTCTATGTAGAAACATATTAACCTCTTTAAAATATTGCACCTCTTTCTAGCTGTACAGCAATGTTTTTATTTATGAACCTCTTGGCAAACGCTATGCTTAAATATATTTGCATGCAATACAGTAATTTGCATAAACATATGTATGTAGCTATTTTTATATTTCATGATTGATGCTCTAAAAATATGTATTTTGGTTGGCATATGATGAAGCAGTGGTCTGTCTAGGTGGTTTTGAAACAGAAGGAAAGTTCAGTTTGCTGTGATTTAATGCTCTGAAAATTTAAAAATAATACTGTGTTTTAACAAGGAAATCACTCTTGCAGCATTTTGTTCATTTTTAGGTTTTTGCATTAAAAATATACCAAGCTTGCTAGCTGAGATGCAGAATTGGTAAGCTGTACTGAAATCTGAAAGATTTCAGCAATTGCATTGACTAAATTGTAGAATATTCCCTCATAACTTCTAGTAGCTATCACATATCCATGAATAAAGATAGATTAAATGTTGGATGTGTGACCTCTGTTATGTGTAAGAATACATTAATTGCTTTCTGTTGCTGTGGAAATGGATGTGCGAGAGATAGCATCAAGCTGTAGAGTAAACCCATCTAGTGCATAAGCCCTGCAAATGATACACAAGTCAGCCTGGGCATGTGGCTTTTTTTGAGAGGTGGAGAGTCTTTCTTGTTTGTTTTTTGTCTAAGGTATAACCTTACTCCAAGCTTATATCTCAAGTAACTTCATATACCTGGCACTTGAAAATAATGTGAGAGCTGGTAGTAGTGCTGTTCTCTGGTAGCCAGCATATCTATTCTTGCACATGACCAATAAGGTAGATTTTATTAAAATAACTACTTAACTCCAGGTTTTTTATAGCTGTAAAAAGCTTTTCTTAGAGCTAGTAATAGAAATTTTTGTTTTAAAAATATTCCCAGGTGTTAAGGTATACAAATACTGTGTTGACATTTTGATTTTTAGTAGAATAAGCTAAAGGTGGTGTAAAAGTCATACTAGTTTTAAAGTTAAGAACTGCAGTCTGTGATACAAAGTATTGTACACTTCATGTCAGCTTCCTTCTGTCAGGGAGCTAAAGACATGGAGATATAATAAGTGCCAAATAAAGGCTTTCACAGCCCCTTTCAAAAGCATATATATTCATAGACTAAGATTGTTGCCATTTACCTTCTTGTCCAAGTGATTAACAACTTTTAGTTGTTGTTTTTTTCTCTCCTTTTTAAACAGCTGTTTGGGGGTGTTTTTTTTATTTGGTTTTATTCCTGAGAGGAAGAAACCCACTGGGAGACTGGAAAACTCGATTTTTCATGGGGTTGTATGTATCTTCTACTTACCTTTTTTGTGTTAAAATCTCACATGTTTCTTAGCTGCTGTCTCCTCAAAGGCAACCTGGCACTTCACTGATACTGTTATCAGGAGGGTAGAGTCCTTGCTATGTCAGATGTCATTTAATGTCAGTGCTGAACTGTAACCATCTATGTTCTGATTCAGTTTTTTTTTAAAGAGTAATTTTAAAGAATAAAGATTCAGATTGAGTCCTTGTAATTAAAATAGAAAGGACAGCTGGGTTTTATTTTAGTTTGATGTATAAAAGCCTGTGAAGCAACAGAAGCAGCGGCAGCAACAATAAAGCAACTCTAAAATGCACACAGCTGTCTACCAAGCAGCTTTGTATCAAGTTATTTTTAAGCCTTCTCTCTCCCCATACAAAATATTCATAAGATACAGGCTAATCTTCCTTGGTAATTTTAGTCATAGTAAACAAATGATATCTTGATTGAGACCAGTTGAACTTTTTTATTCAGAAGCTTGAGAATTTTCCTAGAATCATACTGAGTAGGAGTGATTTGATAAGGAATGTTGTTGTCTGGAGGAGTGTTCTTTTTGTTTGTTTATTTGATGTTGCCTTTAGGAGAACTTTAGCACTGTTATATATTCCAATACATGAATCTTCAAGATCTTTTGGGTCTTTTTTGCATTAAGAACTTTATAAAATTTCTATCCACCTTCAGTGGAAAAGGACTGATTTATGAGCCCTAGAAAAACTATTCCATTGCATATCTGTAATTTACTCCTACACAGTAATTGTCATAAGACAGCAATAGTTCTTAGAGTTTTCACAGCTAATGGTGAAATCTTCTTTCTAATAGCAGTATAAGTGATGTTTTGACAAAACTCTTCAATGCAAAAATACCACAGGAACCACAAATCTGCTAGTTATGTTTTATAATTAGGTAATCTTTCTGGTCTCAGAATCCTTGGCAATAACCATCTCTTTTTAAAAAATAAGTGCTAAAACTGGAGTGCAGTGGTTAGTCTGTATTTAACAGGTTTCTGTAGTCAAAATTTTGCTGTATATGGATGCTTTCCTTCAGTTCCATAGTTATAATGCACAGTGAGCTATGTGTTGTTAACTTTTTATGAGGTCACACATCTTTTTGCCCTTTCTTGCACTGAGATATATTCTTTCAGTTGTTACTGAGCTGTTACAAAGTGGAGTGGTTTTTGCTTATTATAAGAATTTCTTTTGTGATATTTAAACTGCTAGACTGAATGACATGTTTAAGAATATTTGGGACCTCTTATGTTCTTTTTATGTAAAGAGTGGGAAGCTCATTAAACCATTACACAAGTTTAAATTTTTTTTTTATAGAAGCCCTTCTAAAGAATATTTTCTGGGAAGAAGGAATGCAACGAGGAGAAGTCATAGGAAAATGCATAGCCTAAAGCTCTGGTAGTATTTAAAATTGGTGCCTATGCTAATCTAATATGAGCTCACCACAGATCCCAAGGGAGCTTGATGCAGGATTCTAAAGAAACTTATTAACATTCAAAGCATGTTTTTTGTAATAAAACTCAGGGTTTTTTCTTACTGAAAAAATTCACTTGCTTTTTATATTTAAGGAGGGGGAAGGAAATGCACAATGGATCATTCAACATTCCGTTTAATGATTTTATTATTAGTTCATATGCATTCACTTTGGTCTAAATCCAAGTCTGTTTTTGTTCATGAATTTGAGCATTGAACAGGATTTTTATTTTTGTGAAAATGTGCAATTAGCTCAAAATGTTTAATTTATTAATGGTATTACTGATTTTTCTTTTAAATATTAAGTGCACTGTGGTTGTGAAATAACCTGACTGCATTATTGAATCTTGCTCTGGCAAGGCTAGCCTACTTAACAAAGAAATCTGGATGGTTCTGCTTCTCTTAGAGCATCCACAGAAGTTAGATCTGTCTACAGGCAGTAACTTACTTCTGCAATGACTGAGAATGTGAATAGATTGAACCATTGAATACAAGTAAAGAAGAAAAACAACAAGGCAGGCTGGAATGAGAGCAGTTCCTTTAACCTCCTGTTGGTCAGCCAGTCAGGAATACACCAAGCAGTAATGAATTTCAACCAGCCACTAGAAACATGTGTGTTAAAATCCCTGTAGTCTAATAGTTTTTCTTCCTGAACGTTTGAGGACACTGAGTAGTGGAAGATGAGAGTACTTGACATTTTGCTCACTTGCAGAACTCCTCACTTTCCTTTAGGAATTCCCGGCTCCTCTGAGAGGATCTCAGAGAAGATGTGTTTACTAGGATTTGGTTTTTGATTCTTGCTTTATTCTAGAACTTAAGATATTAATAATTGGGCAGAATGGTGCCAATATGCCACTCCAAGCAAGTAAAAAAATCTATATAGTGTATCGACAGTTGAACAGAATGGAATCCTTTTCCGTGTTCAAATGTGCTCTAATTATATTTAAAACAGGTCTTGTGTTTTTGTTTTTTTTTATTTGCCCTGCCTGTGTTACACATAAGAGGTCAAGAGCACCCAACAGCATTATGATTATATAACTTTTTAAATGAAATCCTGTCTTCTTTAAGAGAATCTGCATTGTATTAGAATTTAGAGATTGAATTTACCTGGCCTTTGAACAGAAAATAATTGTATAGCAAATTGATTGTCTTGTGCTATCTAGATTATGTCAGCAGGCAGCAGTTTATTCAGTGTCTTTACAGCAAGAATTTACTTAGTTGTTTTGTTCCTATACTTGCATTTCATGCCTATTTAAAAATAGGAAGAATATGACTCCAAAATACTTCACTATTATTCTGTGTAATTTGTTAACAGTTTTAAAAAACAGTAGTAGTAGAAACCTGAATTTGTGGTCATTAGAGATCCTTAAATAGTCAGATTTGCTGGTGTAGTTAGACTGTCAATATGTCTAGGGCTTAGGTAGCTTATCATGGTGTACACACAGAAACAGGGTACTGAGACTTGGAGACTAAGGCCATAATTACTGAAGTAGAAGATGACCTCTAATCTTCTGTCATTTTAGGCACCAGAGCATGTCATCAAATAGTGCAAAAAGTAGCAGAATGGTGTTGAAACCCGGGGCTAAAATTGTATGTCAGTATCCTAATTTTGGACTAATCTTGTCTAAATTCAGTGTTTCTCAAATATAAAGGCACCTGCCAAATTCACTTAATATTAACTGTTTATAAAAATTCATTAATTCCTAAACTTAAGATGCCAACAAATCTGTGTCTTGGTGAGTAGTGTATTTCTGTGATCAGCATCTATGTAATTCTTAGGAATCCTTTTGGTCTCTAGTAAATTTTGTAAACCAGCAGCTAGCAGTGGTTTGATTTCTTCCTTTTGGCAGTATTTGTGGTCTGTTATTTATAACCTTTTTTTCCCCTGAAAGATCAGCATTTTGAGAAGCACTCTGGAGACATTTCCTAGAGAATCCCTAATTTCAATTCAAGTTTTTATTTTTAGAATTTCAGGTAATGTTTTTTTTCCCTTAAAAGTGTGTGCAGTGATGCTATGTGGGATGTCACAGATATGTACATGCTCTGCCTCCTGTGTTGTGTGCTATTAGGTTATTCTTTCTTTTGAAACAGGAGATCCTGAAAAGGAACTTAATCCCAAGAAGAAGATTTGGGAACAAATCCAACCTGATCTTCATACCAATGACCAGTGTGTCGCTACATACAAAGGAGTTCCGTTTGAAGTGAAAGGAAAAGGAGTCTGCAGGGCAGAGACCATGGCAAATAGCGGAATTAAATAAATAGTTATTAGAAGTTTTTTCAGACATTGAAATGGAAAGTAATGCAAGCACAATAAAAAACATGAGTATGTTACCCCTCTGAAATGTGTGGCTAATACCTTTTTTGTCTGATTTCCCTTCCAGAGGTACAGAATGTGTTGTGTTTTCAATAGTTTCACAATTCACTCATTCACCATGCTTACTGTCATTGTGCTTAAGTGTTGTCACGAGTCATTAACCACTCAGTGCTCAAGTCTATTAAATGAAGGCTTGTTCATGGTAGAAATACAGGCAGGCAAGCATATTTTCTGGACAGCTAAAAGGTTTAGAGGATCTATGAAGTGAGAGCATCTCAATAAGGAAAAATTTCTGCCATGTGCTAACTGCTCTTCAAGAAGTGTAGGAGTAGCAGTTGGTCAGTGAAGGCCACAATTGTCCTTATTCTTTTAGTCACCTTTTGTTAGTTTTTCTCCTCCTCTTCCAAGCAGTTTTCAGATATAAGTCTTTGCAACTTGCTGTGTTGTCTGAGTAGTCTTCAAACTGTTGTAATAGAAAGATTAAACCTTTATGCCTTAAGATATACAAATGGACATACTTACATGTCCCACAGTGAAGCTGTTATACTGTCAGTAAGATCAAAGCTGGCACTTTGCTAAAAAAGTTCTTCATCTGCTCCACCTATATATTTCCTTCCAAATGATAGGTACTACTAAGAAAGAATGTATAGCAAATATATTGCCAGAGCTAGTCAAATACTACCCAAAAAACCCCCCACCATTTCCAGTGCCCAAACAGGTATAAAATGAATTGATTTTTTTGTTTTAATGTACTTTTATGCAATTGTATGCAAAAGATGCTTTGGTTTTAACAGAAATAGCTTCTTTAGGTTTTACAGTTAGAATTATTCCATAATAATGTAGTACAAGTAGTCATGGTTGATATCATAATAGCCTCAAATTACTACTTTTAATTCCTGCCTTTTAATAATCTGAAAATAACTATTTTAGATCAATTTACAATAAAACTTCTAAGTAACTATTTTGAGATACTTCAGATATTTTGGCATATGATAATTAACTGGTTACTATCTAACCACTGAAACAGTAAGCGCTTTTTTTAGCCACTGAAATAAAAGTAACTTAACCACTATGAATTTTTCAGGCTTTGAAAAAAAAAAAAAAAAAAAAAAAAAAAGACAATGATATAAAATTAAAAGGAACAGGCACAAAAGAAGAGATGAACAGATTTCTTTTTCAAATGAGTTTTGTATGTGCCTATAAACTGTGTTAATTTTTCTTGCATCTGGGAATAAGCAGTAGTAATTAGTTCTTTTAAATGTGCTGAATAGCATTCATCATATGGGAACTGTTTTATCTGCCTTATAAACTACATATCCAATAATGTCTTTATTGAATAAAATTCTTGAAGTTCAAAACCTCAATTCTAACTAATCCTGAATCAAGGTAAAGAAGTACTTTTACAGTAGATAAAATTTAGCTTTTGATACTGGAAAACTCTTTACAAACTGGAATTCACAGGAACTTCTGACAGCTTGAACTGAGCAAAGAGGCTTCCTTATCGTCTGAACTTGTGCATTTTAATTTTTTTTTTCTTTTTTTCCTCACAGATCTGTGTTCTGTATGAGCTGCAATATACAATCTGGTGTAGCATAAAATCTCATTTGTGACTGCATGCACACATATTAGGATTGTGATTTAGAGAATTAGCTTGCTCTGATTTTTGTGGTTGAAGGTAGGATTCTCACTGCAGTAGGGTGAAGTACTCTGTAAAAGGCAAGTAGTTTGGTAATCTAAAGAGATATTTCCAACTGTGTGTTCAGAAGTATTTAGTATGGATATGGAATTTTCCAGTTGATGGCTTCTACTCTTCTGTTAAATGTTACCTACCATAGAAAATAGACAGATGAGGATCTGGAAGCTAATTTTATTCCTTTCTGTGTTTAAGTAGAAGCACTTGATAATTATTTTGTCTTATAAAATTCAAGAGCTTTCTTAAGACAATAGCTCTTTCCTCTTTAATTATGCTCTTCTGGTTGTCTAGGAAAATGTATTTATCTTGTACTGAGCTCAGAAGCGACAATAAGGTACTTGAGGCACTGTGCAAGTATGCTTCCTCACTGAATCCAGCCTCTTCTGCCTTGTCTGCATGAGTAAGTAGAACTGCAGTGAAATTCTTCCATGTGGGACCCAGAAGTTCCTGTAATGAAAAACAAATCTTAAATAGTTATCTTTTCTTGTTCCTTTTCCTCACTCCCACCTCATATACTTATGCATTAACAGACCAGTTGTATGTTCTTTTTCTGGCAGTAATCCGATTCATGCTATCTGAGTTGCTGAAATTTCTGGGGTTTTTCACCTTCCCAAGACACTGACATCTATTTTCAGTGGAAATATGTGGTCGTGCAGTACTAGCAGTTCTCTGTTCTCTTATTACAGATGTTAATAGAATTTCTCCAGTTAAAAAATGGCTGTGTAAATAAGGAAAAAGGGTTGTTTAGCTATGTCATGCATTAGTTTACATCAGTAATTTCCACATATCTGTATTTCTACACTTTTTACAGCTCTTTGAAATGCTTTTTTAAAAAATCAGCAAATAATCTTGTGTTGAAAAAATAAGTGATGAAATTTTGTGTAACAGCAACTGCAATTCCAGCTGTATACCATAAAACTGAACTATTCTCAGCATTTCCAGAAAAACACAAATCAAATGCATCAACCTAAGTGATGGGCCAGAGAGTTGGTCTTTAACTGCTGTGGTTCATCTGATGGAGGGGAGGGGAGAAAACAAGCTCCTGTTGTCAATGAGTACAGAAAATTTTAATATGAATAAGAGATTGGGCTTTCATTTACAGATATAAATGAAATTGCAACTTCAGTGCAATCATGTTAACTCCTGTGTATGAAAAGAAGCCTACTTTGTTAATAAAGTCAGTTTTGGAGAGAAGAGGATAGTGCATTTGTTTGCAGAGGACTCAAAGTCAGTGCTAATGTTAGTTCTGAAATCAGTATCTGCCACTCTCACAATTTATTAGGCTATGTTACTGAAATAAAAAAATCCAGAGATATTTAAATGCCAGTAGTCTTTTACTGATATGCCATCTTCATTGATGCACCATCCCAAATTTGCGGATGATCATTGTGAAAACTCCTGATTGCTAAAGGTAGTCTTCACGCTAATCTCTTCTTGGAATAACATACTGAAATATAACCATTACTGTTCACCAGCACCCAGGCAGCTGTCCTGCCCTATTTATTTGTGACGGATGAAATCACAGCATCTAGTCTTTTTTTAAGGCGAAAATAACTAAAAAGCCAACAATTGTATAAGCTGAGAGCCAACTGTAATCGTGAAACAAAAGTGTTACTTTATCTTTTTTTTTTTTTTTTAAACATGCTTTATTTCTGTTCCAGTAGGGGCTTTAAAGGTCCATTTGACGAGAAAAGGCATGGTGGCATCTAATGCTTTTAATGCCCACTTGGACTTGATCCAGAACAGTCTCAAGCTAGAAGCATGATGATTTTTCATTGGCTTAGAATAAAAATATTTTGAATAAATAATGCTTTCTTTTAAATACCTTGAAATATAGAGAGATGAACTGCATAAGGAAAAAGTCTTGATGGACAAGGAAGTCCCTTCCAGTCCGAAAAAATTTTTAGATAGTTCATTAGTGTAAGAAAAATGCAAAGTGTGATGTGCAGACTTTAGCAATAACAGAAACCCTTTGTTTCTTCGTAAATCGTACAAACCTGGTTCATCTGATCAAATAAATAAACTAAGATATCTGTTTGCTGGCCTTTATTTTTTCATTTGTATTTTTTTCAAGCCATTGAAAAAAGCAAGCCATTCCTTTTCAGTGTATCTTCCCACATATCTTGCCTACTTGAAGAAAAATATATTCCGCCAGGATCTTCAAAATATTTGCTTCAATGATAGAAATTTTCCTTAGCCAGAGTAAATTTATGGTAACTTTCTAGTCATCTTCTCTTGGACAGATAACATCAGTAGTGACAGTGCAGGACAAGCATCCTTGTCCCAGGTCAGTCATTTTCTGTGTGGTTTTGGACCTGTTGCTCTCTGCTTCGATCTTATACAGAGCACAGGAGAGTGAGGTAACCTGACTTTTGCTTCCTTTAAATAGCATCCCTCTTCAACAAGCTAGATCTGAAATGATAAAGCATTAACTATAATTTCTGAGAGAAAAGCTTACTTTGATAAGTAAATTTGGTTCCTAAATTCCTTTGTGCTGAGCTCATGTACAAAAGAGAGCAATTCTGCCTGTCTCTTCTCAGGTTTAATATGGTAAGTATAGCTGTAGTGTATGGTGTTGGAGTTGAATGGCATGTTTCAACTGCTGGACTGGGAAGTGTTACAGTTTTCAGCTGCACTTCTGTTTCACTTTTGCAGTCAACTCTTGCATTGCTTTTGACACCTGAAGACAAAAGAGGTGCCATCAGGGCAGAAACTTCTGTTTATTTATTTGTTACCTGGATAAACTGAATTATGTGATCCTTTTCATCTGGACACAGAGGCAAGTCAGCCCTCAGGACCAAGAGAGCTAGATGCAGGCCTTCCTCCCCAAAGTGGTGAGCCAGGGCAGATCTCACTGTGTCTCTCACCTGCTCTTTGCTCAGAGCACTGTGAGGGTAGCTTGGAGTGTCAAGTACTCGAACACGGAGAGCTAGCTCACAGCCATTTCTTCGTATAATCCCCAAAATGCGGCTGCTGCGTCCAAGACTGCAGCATGTAGTTACAGAGCTTGGGGAGAGATGACTCTCAAAGTCTGCGCTGCCCAGCAGGCTGTTCCCAACAGCACTTTTGCCAGTCTGAGTTCTTCCAAGGACAACAAGGTTGATGGTCATCTCATTGCTTTCTGTCATTGTCTATGTTTTATCCACAAACTTGTCACTAAGTGAAGAAAAAATACCATGAGCTGTTTTAGATACCTTAAAAAACAGCAAAATTTGCTAGATATCTTTTGAGTGTTCTGTCCTGCCTGAAATGTTTTAAGGAGTGTGTGGTGTAGGTAGACATTCAGTACAGCACATATGCCTCTGATCCCAGGGCAGATCTTTGCTGTCCTTCCCAGTCTGCTCCTAAGAAATAAGAAGTCCCCATGGAAGGTGTCACAGGTAGAAGAGCAACCTAACAGGGTGCACTCCTACACTGGCAGAAACTGAAGAGCTGGGAAATAATCAGATGTAAGAAGAGTTTCAGCAACAAGTAGAGTAGATAAAGCTAAGGAGAGACAACAGAAAAGGGAGGGGAGGGAATGGAGGAGTTGGGAAACAACCATGGGAAACAGCATTGGTATGCAGGGAGAGTAGGTTATGAAAAGGAGGAAAACTATTGGAGGAAGAAGAGAATGGTGCCAAATGCACACTGCAGTTATTAAGTGACCAGATTTCAGGAAGTAAATCTTGGTTTTAAGAAAAAAAATGGATAGTCGGAGAAGTAGCTTGTAAGGAGCACTTTTTCACAGCAGAGAACATTTTAGAATGCATCTTACATCAGCTACCACTAAAGTTCAAACAGTAATCTGAAAGAGCGTTCTGACACTTATAAGAAGTATGTCTTAATGAAAAAAGGAACAACTAAAATAGGCAGTGGTGCAGGTTCTAACCCCATGTGAAACTGACTTCAGATATGCGTACTGTATAAACTTATAGACTTGTGGCACAGTTAGTGGGCAAGAGAGGCATAGACTGGTGGATGGAGAGGGGAGATGGGTATCATTTCCAGTTACTATAATTGTTCATAAATAAACCCTCTCATTCTCTTTGTATTTTTCTGTAATCCAGTACCTGAAGGGGTTTTGGTGCTCGTAAATTGTCTAACAGGAATGTGGCTGATTAAATAAATTCAGAGGTGTTTCAGGTGAAAAACAATATTGCTATATAAGTAGTTGATTTTAAGTTATCAGTGACACCTGAAATTCAGAAGCTTTTTTTTTGGTTTGGGTTGGTTTTTTTTTTTTTCAGATACTATGTTTAGGTACTCATAGAGAGCTCATGGATAATTTTAGAATGGGATTTCCTGTGATTAATTTATTTGGATTCTTGCATGTGCACTTCAAGCTTTCTCCCTCATATTAAATCCATGCTCAAATCAATCTTTTGAAACAATTTCAGTATGAAGCCAAACATGTGAGAGCTATTAACATACTAATTTTGTTACTGGCTACATTGAATACTGTACATGATGATCTTCCTTACTGAATTCACAGTGAGGTTTTTGTGGATTTTTCAATAATCAATTTCCCGTTTTTTTTTTAAGAATACTTTTTAAAAAATATACCTTGTGAAGTGGTTGTTATCAGTTATTCACCAGTCTAGATGTGCATTGTATTTTCCTGTAGCATAATAATATATGTTGTGTTCCTTTTTATAAATCTTGATCAAGGATTTATTCTTTTTTTTTCCTGTAAGCTGTATATGCTCAAACGCTTAGATTAATTTCATATTATGTCACTTACCTTATTTTTCCTTTAATTCCTCTTTCATTCAGACTTCATTTATGAACCACGTGTGCAGCGTAAAACCAGGTTCATATGTGAACTTTGAAACTTGACAGTGGCAATGTACCATGCTGAGACTGTTACGTACACATTAAGCTGGTTAATCTGTTACTGATAGATCTTCATTCATATGGACATATTTGGTCAGTAATTCACACCGCTGAATTTTTGCAATTTGGCTGCGGTTACAGTTTTTGCAATCGCTTTAGTGATTGTATGAACTTGGTGGTTTTGAAAGTTACTTGAGTTCTGCCAGCAGTTAAATGTGAGAGTTATAATGGAGGCCCCGAAATTACTTTGTGTTGCATGTTCTTGAATGTGTGTCCATATATGCATGTGAAGAGCATACACACTTTATTGTATTATTGCGGTGAATTAATAATTGCAATATTTTCAAAGCACAATGTAAACCATATACAGATGTAAAGCTGTTTGCATAAAAATGGTGGATTAAAATAATCAAAAAATGGATTAAAATACAGGAATTATTTGTGAATCAGGAAGAAAACTGAAGGCTTGTACCACTGCCAGTCATGTGCATTAGCTGTTGACTTGATAGCTTGATACATTTCTCTTGCAAGCACAGTTCTTTAACATGCTGTAGTAGCATTAAAACCAGGAATAAAAAGATTGTCCAGGAAGGAGCTATCACTTGCTTTTTAGAGTTTTCCGCAAGTGGAAAAGTAACTCCTGTGCCTTTAATGGAAAATAAATACAAATATGTGCTTTTATGACCAGGTTCTAGTAAGAAAACAAAAGAGTGGAGTGAGCCCTTCTTGTCTGTTCACAAGGAAAGGTTTAGGTAAGCCGCCTCTGACTGCAAATCCCAGGTGGGTGGAGGCATGTTTACACCAAGTGTATTAAGACATGTGCCATTACATGAGAACAAAAGACTCTTATGTAGGCTCTGTGGTAGGAGGAAAGGAGGAAAGGACTTTACAAAGCCCAGTCCTGCTGTGGACATTGTCATCCAAAATGTAGCTCTGTGGGGGAGCCTGCAAGTCTTGGTTTAGTGCGGCAGCAGGGCTGTTCGCGTCTGCCACAGCAGTGAAGTGAGACTTCAGTTCCTCTAGAAGCTCCTGTTTCCTGCTGTGCTGCCAGAAGCACAGCCAATGCTTGGCAGAAGGTAGGAGCTAATGGTGCCTTCACAGCATCATGTAAATTCACATCACTCATCATGCATGAGCTCATAATTTGTGCTATTTGGCTGTAGATAGCTGTGTAATAATTTTGGTGCTGTAGGTTTTTAAGAGGACATAGACAAGTTAGTTGCTTTCAGAGAGCTCCCTGCTCTTGAGCCTGCCTATTCTGGTAAGAGGTGAGATATGAGGCATTACATTTTTTCCTGTATTGTATGTGTAGCAGAGGCCACTACTGGTAGTTTCCACTGTGAAAAGCCTTGTGCCTTAATGCTGTGCGCAGCTTTTGTGTCTCAAGGCGTATTTATGTTTAAAGTGTATAGCAAGGTTCCTTTTTTTGCTAAGTAGATACAAACTCCAAGAAGGCTGGGTGGTGGGTGACTCACTTGCAAAGCAAAAGGGTAGGTCGCTCTCATAAAACTGTGGATAATTGTGAAGATAAAATCCAGATGCTTCCTTTAATTTGACTAGAAGTCTTGACTTTAGTTGAATTGTCACAGTCTAGCTCTGTACTTTTCATCAGACTGTTCCTATGCACAGTAATGCCTCTTATGACATCTGAGGTAATGTATGTCCTAGCAGTGACATCCAACTGAGCCAGTAGCCTGCTGAGATAATTTAAGATGTGCATGGACAAGGATGTAGACTACCAAGAAAGGTAGAATCCCAGAAGCAGAGGGGTGTTGTATGCAAAATACAGCTTGCCCAGCTGGATGCAGAACGAGGCTTATAGGCTGGCAAAATGGCTGTAAAATAAATAGTGGTGTATAAATAAGACACTGCTTAAATGATAACTAAAACTTGGTTAAGCAAACTTCCCCACAAAAAAAGGCATTTCTTTCCATTATTATTATGAATGCAGTGCAGTCCAAGTTGGGACACATCTGGAAGGTCTTACAACAGCACAGGCAGAGGATTTTAAGAAGTTGTCTTCCTGGGAGGATATGACAGAAAAAAAAACCTGATTTATATACTTGCTTAAGGCTTCTCAAAGTACGTGGAAAGAGTCCTCCCCAAGGTGGCAGTATCAGCCTGCTCCACAGGTACTGTGAAACTGCTGGGGTCTCCTTGCTCTAGAGTCCTATGCTGAAATACCAGGTCAGAAACAAGCTAAAGCAGAAAATACATCAAGACTTGTGACATTTTTCTGTATCTGAATTAAGAAACGTAAAAAGCATGTCTCTTCTTTGTCACAAAAACTATCTTTTACTTTATATATAAAATGCAGACAGCATAGCACCTTAATGAATTTGAACAGCCATAATTGAAAGGTAGCAGTTAAGAAACTGTGTTATTTACTATCCCTTACATCATTGTTTTTCTAATAAAGACCTTTGTTTTCACTAGCTTTTAAGTTGAGTCGGTGACATTTGTTGTGGGTCTTTGGCTATGAGATCTTAAAATCTACTATCAGAGTTTTAATTTGCAAAGAACAAGTACAGAGTACTACGAAATTGCCCTGGATGCTTTTTAGCACTGCTCACTGTCAGTGGTTTTTTGTTTGTTTGTTTGGTTTTTTACTTTGTTTTTATATAACTTTACTTTTTAAAACTGAGCCTTTTACAGATTGGCAGGCAGGAGGGTTTTCTGTAACTGATAAAGGGAGCCTTGTACTGCTCACATAGAAATACTAAGCAAGTCTAGTGAGGAATTGTCAAGAATCTAAGGAATTAAGGCCCCTAATCTAATTGAAAATAAGTGGCATTTGGGTATCCAGCTTCTTTAGTTGCCTTTGAAAAACCAAGGCTAAAATAGTTTGCAAGTAACCGTTGGATTTGTATGTAGCTACAGTTAAGTAGAGTTGCAATGCATCTTAGTCACATTACAGTGTCAGCTGCTGTTCTTTTGTAGTCCCTGTGATCACCCACTTGGTTTGCACGCACCCCAGACAAGCTCTCCATGATGCTTGTTAGGGTATACCAAGCAGGCTAGATCTTGTAAACTGGAATAGCACAGCTTCTCTTCAGGCACATGGCATCCCTTACCATGTGTCATCTTTTAGTTCCCACGCCTTCCCAAGCCTTACAGCTTCTTTCCTGATGTGGGCTCTCATTTTAGCCCAAGATGATGCCATAATAAGTAATTTAAGATGTGCTTTGATGAGTTGCTCTTACTTAGAGAGAAGCAAGTGAGGCCATTTTATGGATTGCCACACATGGAGGCGAGTTCTTAGCCTTCCCAAACAACATGAGAAATCTGGGAAGGTATGCAGTCCATGTAGTCAGTGCAGCTTCAGTTCTGTTAGATGTAGATGTGTAATTTCTAAGAAAAACCAGGCATGTCACTAATGAGAGAGAGAGGGGACAGATTTAGTGGCGCTGTACTCCTTTTGGACTGCATTCACAACAAAAACTTCTGTGCTGATCCTAAAGGAACACATGCATAAAATACACTAATGTTTCCTTAAAAGAGATTACTACTTTTTCCCAATTTTTATTATTTTGGAACAAAAGTAAGCAATTGTCAGCAATCTACAAGATCATGTTTCTCTTTGCAGTATAGGTGGCTGTGTAGGCTATGTGCTACTACATTGGCATTGCGAAGGGGAAAAGAGGGGGAGCATAAATGCAGAGTAACGCTGCAGTTGCACCAGGTTTTGGACAACATCTGTATAATTGTGTAACCAGCTCCTCTCATTCACACTGCATTTCTTACACTGGGTTATGAGTTCTGGGCAAGTACTGCTGGCAGAAAGGCAGATCAAGGAGCTGCCTTGTGTTTAAAAGAGAATTGAGTAGAACTGTTAACACAGTGAGAACCTCAGCCAGACTTTCTTTTTTTCTTTCTTCCTCTCTGTTCTCCCACTGAATCATTAAGATCCAAAAGATATCCTTTCCTTCATCCTCTGCAAATAATAGCTTCAAATTAGAAACCAGCATGCTGATCTGGTAAGTCTCTGCTGTGGAAGTATTGTGTCCCTTCAGCTGGCAGGAATGATGCTCTTTCAATCACTCTGCTTCTCAGTGCACTGAGAACAGAGCAGTGTAACAAGCCACAGGAGCACAGTCTCTTCTTGATTTCTCTTAGTATGGTTTGATGTGACATGGCTTTTCAAAATGTTGGGGGATGCATTGCAAAATAGGGTATGTCACACTGTCAGAGGCTGCCAGTTTCTTAATTCTTTCACTAATCCCCACCTTCTCCAGTTTAACTTATGATTTTCCCCATGGCACCATATCAATTTTTTTTTATATGCAAGGAATGTTTTTAATATACCATATTGTGTTATGCTGTCTCTTGAGCAGCTTAGAGATTATTTAAACTGTCTTGCTTTCACCTGCATTGCGAAGATATGTTTTCTCTAGTATAAAGGTTGGACGCAGTGCACAGGTATGGCCATAGGACTGTGCCGCAAGGCTGACATGTTTGTGTCTGTTCACTGCTTCATGTGAGATATGCAAAATATCTGAAGAAATAAAGGTGATGTTGTAAGTAAGACTATACATACATAAATAATATTTTAAAAAAAAAATATCCCAAAATCATAAAATGTTGATTTTGAAGGCATGTATTTGGGAAAGAAACAATAATTAGAAAGTATGAAAATACACTCTTAAGGAAAAATACTTTTTCCTTACACATACTTAGCTGAATGAACTCTGTGACTGGTGTCATACATCTTCTGTTGTGACAGCATGAGTCAGGGTACCACACTCATTCACCTTCTTGTGATTAGCCTCAAAATTCATCCATGTGTGTAAAAACATTTTGCCCTTGGGGCAAAAATGCTGTGAATTGAAAATATATCTGGAAGCTCAGGAAATCCAAATCTGGCTGCTCTTTCTGTAACACTCATTCCCTTATTCTGAGAAGCTGCACAATTTCTCAGTTTCCTCACCTAAATATTACGGAGATCATTCACCTCTTTTGAAGATGTGTAGTGGGATTGATTTAGCTGAAGGGGACATATTTCTGTAGCGCAATAACAGCATTTGAGTTTTGGGTTTTGGGGTTTTTTTAAGTATTCTTAGCATACTGTAAAATGCTCCATAGGGACTCAAATGACTTAAGACATACTTTCCAAAAATATTCCCATGATGCCTGGAAAGGGTATCACCATTGTAACACTAATAACCACACAAGTTACACTGATACACAGAAATAATTCAGGTCTTCAAGTGAAATTTTGTTTTGAATTGGAAAAAATAAGCTTACATAGGGAGTGTATGTTTTTACATTAGCTTCCCTATAGCCAAAGAGTGCTTGCCCGTTGTCATTGGCTAAAATTTTACAAAAACTTTTTTTAGATTCAGCACAAAATCATTGACTGGCCATGAAGAACAAACAAGAGTACTATTTTTTTCAGTCTACACCCACAACTCTTTCTTTAGAAACAGTATTTGTCTTAAATGAGAGAATGGATTTGTCTAAAAAAAAGATGGAAACTGTAATGCGGGAACAAAAACTGTCAACTGTCAGCATTTCCGTAACCTCACAAGACCCAATTTTCATCTCTTAATTTATAATCTTGGTGTAAAGAGAAAACATGTTGTTTTTCTTGTTTCAGATTTGAATAACTGGATGATTATATATAAATTGTCTGCATTTGTGCAGAAGATGCGATGTTTCTAACATCTGTCAGAGAGCTGCGTCTTAAATTCTTTCCCGCGATCATCTTTTGGGTGTTATTTTCTGGTAACTTGAGGACTTTAAACTGTTTTAGAGAATTCTTATTCTAACAAAAGGATATATCCATCCCAATTCAAGAAAATACTCTCTCTTTAGCATATATGCAGTTAGGATTCAGTGGCTAAATTATCAGTTTCCTTAGAAAAGACAAACTAGTGACAAATATTCAATGGTTATCTGAATTTTGATGTTTCCATGCAATGTATATTGAATAGGTTGCTACAGAGAGACAAATGTCAGGGGAAATCTTCCTTTTAATTATGAGAAATTTGTGCATGGTGATTTGGTACATCTTTAATACCATTACTTAAGCTGTTTGGATATAAAATAGATTGTGGTAGGATGTGAGAGAGTTCACTTGAGGCTGGCGGAGCGTGATAAAGACTTCATTCTGTAAGAGCTCTAAGCACAGTGTTTTTGACATATTTTCTCTATCTTTCAAACACATAACTTCACTGTAGCAATAAATAAAACAGACACTTTCTCAAAATGGTAAGTAGTAGCTTCTTAAAGCTGCAATTTTTAACCTACCTTTAGCACCAGAGTTCCACAGGGAGTACATGGACCTGACAGGCTTTGCAAATAGATGTGTCGAGAAAGGCAGACCTCTACCAGAGCATGCTGAGAAAGCATGAGAAATCATAATATGGAAGGAATTTACAAAAAAAAAAAAAAAAGTGTCTGCTGTAGTAGATGCAAGATTCAGTGGCTGTGAAATATGCACTATATCGCACTGGCTAGTGCTGCATTGTTCAATATTTATCCACAAAACTTGGCGTGCTATTTCAGTCCCCATGATAATCACTATTATGGAAGACTGAGCTTGTGGACACTGGCAGCTGAAAAGAGGAGTTATGCAGATGACTTCACACTGTTTAGAATTTCTGCATTTGGGGAATATTACGGAATTGCTAACAAATTAGTCTTTTTTAATTGTAGTGACATGTATGCATTTCCTGCCCCAACATGTCCATGCTTATTCATAGCACACCAAAAGAATCACAGATTATTTTTTTTTGCCTTTGAATACAAACAGCATGAAGAAAGATATTTTTCTAGGCATCAAAGAAAATGAAGTCAAAATGACCAATTCAAACACAGAAAACTGAACAGAAAACTAAATATTGGCCTGGTTTATACTATTTAATGATAACAAAACCAGCTATTAAAGAAAACAAAGAGCGGCAAAAGAAAGGGAAGAGGGGATTTGCCTACAGTTTGTATTAAATCATGGACAAAAAGTTGGTAGAAAAAATTCTAATTTGGACTATAATGCAGTGAAAAATAGCCTTTTTGGATCTTAGCACAAAGATGATGTGTTAATTCAGGCTGTAATCTGAATAAAACATATTGGGTACTCAAGTCTGCCCTTGCATGAGTGATTTTTATTTACATTGTTTCACCTTTCATGTTTCTTGGATCTGAAGGTACCTAACCTCACTGAAGCACAAATTTAGACATTGGAGTCCCTTAACTGCAGCTATGTCAACAGTGAAACACAGCAAACCAACCGTTTATAGAGTGAGAATTTAGATATATCAAAGGAAAACTGGGGATCGTACAGCAGAGGGTAATTTCTTACGTGGAATATTGCCAAGGAATACCAGATATCTGCTGGCAGAAATGTCATATGAGCATGCTTTTGTTATTCCTTCTTCCCCAATACTGGGTTTACACAGTATAAAACAAAAGAAACAAACAAAACCAAACAGAAAAAGGGAGGAGGGGAACCCTGCCCAAACTGAAAGGGAAGAGTGCAGGCATATGTTGTCCTTTTATATAGAGGGAGTGCTGCTTGTCTGCAGGCCTAGCAGAAAAGGACAAAGTGTTGCACTAGTGATGAAAAGGCACTACAAAGTAGGGCAGAAGCTGTGAACTGAAAGATGTGATTAGACTGGGTGATGCAGGAGAAGCACCCTCATTTGTTTGTTGGTTGGTTTAACCTGAGTCTAACCTGAACCTAAAGAATAAGTGTGAGGAAACCTGATGAAACAAATAGTAAGATTGTACAGCTTTGCTTAGTGCAAGCTAACCACTTCTTTTTTTTTTTTTTTTTTTTGTGTGTGAAAGCCTTAGAAAACCTGGGTGTCAATTTATATCTGATTTATATCTGATACCAGGAATGTAAATTCAGACTATATGCAGGATTAGGAAAAGGTATTGTGCAGCTACTGGTGGGTTTCTCTGAAAACTAACTGGTCCTGGGGAAAAAAGCAGCTGGAACTTCTGAGGCTTAGGACAAGAGGGTCACAGAGGGATGCTCCAGGTAGTCTGCTCCTTCATTGTCTTACCCCTTAGATAACATCCTAATTTCTAGAAGTGCTCAATGTCCAGGAATTATCATCTGAGTCAGTAGGAAGGGACAAATATTGCAGCTTTGAATTTGAATTATGAATTTAAGTGCTTAAATGTAGATGTAACAACCTACCTTTTTGTCTCCTTACAAAAAAAATTAAAATAAAGAAGAGAAAGTCCTATGCCTCCATTCTAAACTGGTCTGCAATAACAGTGCCAGGATGATCTCTGGGCTTTGGAACATGGCTGCAGCTCCAGCAAATCCTGCATCATTACTGTTGGGAGGCTTTGCAGAAGTGTGTTTCAAAGGGGAGACTTGCTTTGAGTGAGAGGCCATATCCAACTCCAATGGCACAAATGGGAATTTTAGCACTGAATTTGTCAGCTTCTCCTCCAAATCATACAGGTTTTGTCCTTTTCATGTGCATTCAGTTTTCTTTGACAAGGTCTCAAATATAAAGGGCATCCACTGGCTACCAAACTGTGCCTTTCCCCAGCTATTTCCTGCATTTATCAATCTCTTTTGAGATCACCTTGAACCTTGTAGACTCTAGTCTCCAGCTTTTCAGATTCACTGACTGAAGAGAGTGTAGAAAGAGTTTAAAGTATAAAATTGTGACTGTGACAATAGCTGAAAGGTACTGAACAAGCTTTAATGCATGGAGGTATTGAACAAAAGCAGAATGGAGGTCTTGTGTGTAGGCACTGTTAAGCTTATTGAGGAAAGAAGCAACCATGTTGCTCTTGCACTGAGCCAGTAGAATGGGACAACAGTAAAACATCATTAAGATTAGTTCAGTTTCCATGCACAACAGTTACTCATGACTCCTGCAAATACAGCAGATCAAGTTCCTTTCTGCTGTACCCCAGAATAACTTTGTTGGGTTCATTCGCTATAACTACAACAGTGCGCTTTTGGTTGGGTATGCTTATAAATCATTTGAGTAATGCTGGTTAAAACTGAAATAACATTGATATAAGTGAGACCTTTCACTTCAAATTGAGATGGCAAAGTATGTTCAGCCTCTTGAGAGGAAATGACAATGAGCTATGGCATACTCAAGGAAAGCTGAGCATTGTAACCCTTGGGATCACATTGAGAAACTCTTTGTAAGTCTATGGCCTCTCACCTCATATTTTCAAGTGTCCAAACTGACTTTAATTCTGTTCAAAAGGAGGACACTCAGACTTTTATTTTTCCTGCAAGTTTGCATTCTCATTTCTCTCATTTTCGCAAAGAACGTTACCTCAGAAACATTAAATGGGAAACATGTGCTTCAGGGCTAATGGTATTGCTGCTTTGTAAGGTCAGCTCCAAAGTCTCAGTGTAAAGGCTTTGTTAATCTAAAGTGAAATAAAAGCAGCTGTCATAAAGCATGTGATATATAAACTCTCATTTAAAGTTGTATTATATTTCTCTTTTTATTTTTAATAGTCTGAATTGAGAGAGAGAGAGATATTTATTGAAAGGATAAAACCCAACACTTTTCTAAACTTCTCAAGAAAGGGCAGACAAATATTTTGTCACTGATAAAAAGACACTATCTTTAAGTGTCTTT
Organism: Athene cunicularia; assembly: GCF_003259725.1. Lineage (NCBI taxonomy): Eukaryota > Metazoa > Chordata > Aves > Strigiformes > Strigidae > Athene > Athene cunicularia. The sequence goes on along the minus strand of NW_020799099.1, from coordinate 16,830,738 downwards.
TTTCCCCCCAGATACTCATTTCTCTTAGGTCATGTATTCTGTCTACAAAAGAACAAGGATTATTGGTATTCTGTAACTGAGAATAGCAGACAAGATGGATACATTTTGCAGCTTTCTCATGACGATGAAAGAACATTTTTCCTCTTTCTTATTACGTTCTCATTCTATCAGTCCCAGCTAGGGATTTAATTTTGGTTGGTGGTCCCAAGGAAATGAATTTTCCCATGTTCCTACTTTATTTATCTGAGAGTTGCAGTCAGCATCAAACAAAACCAAGTATTAATGTTCATGTCCTGAGACCTCTGTGTGTTAATGAATACTGGTGTTTTTCTCACTGCAAATTGAATTTACGTCTGCCTTTTACTGACCCCGCCAATCCCCACCTCTTATCTCATTAAGACTTCTGCAGTTTGTGAGGTTGAGTTACTTCTTGTTACAAATGATCGTTCAGTCTTTGTTGGAACAACTTTAGCTGTTGCACCTTGAGGACCAAAGGAAATGGTTCCCATCAGAGAAGGTTCATGTTGGATATTCAATGGGGAAAGGTGCTGGCTTTGCTGGGTTGCTTGACAGACAATTCCAGCTATGAAATCCACAGTCTCTTACAGGACAGGGGGTCAGCAGTTGCTAGTTCTGAACAGTTATCCTAGTGGTTTTCATTTTGGGATTGCATCTACACAGCTTTTAAGATACACAATGTTTTAGTTATGCATAGGTATCAGATAAAAATTGCTGCTTTTTTAAAAACCATGGGTCATTGTGCATGTCTGATTCTCTAAAGATTCTTTTGCAAAGGCATGTATTAAAAGCAGGACCTTCAGACATAACTTGGAGGTCAAACTATCTCATCAAGAAACTAAGAACTTGAGAAAGGTAAACTGTGAAACTGAAAACTAAAACTGCATGCAAGTGTTGGGTATGAACTTTTTCTGAGACTATAATGATCATTTGGCTATATCGAATTACATTATGGAAAAGTGTACAAATGTGGGAGCAGTTTATAAGATGTTGGTTTGGAAATGTGCCTTTTAATGTATCTCAGTAAGAAGAGAAATAACTGAAGAAACCTTAAACTACATTTTCTTCACTGCCTTGCTGGTCCTCATCAAAGCTGTTACCTCGGCAATCAGAAAATTTGGAGTATCTGCAGAGATGTTTGGGTTTTTTAAAAAACGTGTAGGTACATTTTTCATAGGTATCATGGACATTTATTTTTCTCATCTTGGTTGTTTTCTTCCTAGTGCACAACAGATAACTTAGTTGTGATACAGCTATATAGTCTTTGATAGCTCAGCAATAAAATCTAGTGACAATTTTGGCACTCTACAAAGAGAAATAAGAATGCTATTAGTAGAAAACTAAACTAACAGTTCTGCAGTTTGTAAGCAGCACAGTGCTTTCCCTCTCCGTTTCAGCTGTCTTTCCATTTTTCTAACTTCAGAATTAATTTCTGAGTTTATCTTGTTTAATATCTGTTTAATGTGTTTCATATTTTCCTTCCCACCCTCTCAAATCTTTCTGCATTCATTGTAGATCTTTTTAACTGGGCACAATTGTAGATATTCTTTATAGAGCTGTATCCATTTCATAACATACATATTGAGATACTTGTTTTGGTGAACTTTAACTGGAACATCCTCAAATCTCTTTTATAACTCTTTTGGATATCTTTCTTTTGTTTTTCTTTTTTTTCTTTTTGAAATCAGTTTCTTTTTTTACAGTTCTTCAAGAAATCAGAAACCTTATTAAAAACTGTCAAAATGGAAAAAACATGTTCTGTGAAGCCAGAATATGTCTGTTTTTATGGTCTATTCTTCCTTTACACAAGATCAAAGCATCAAGGGACAAGAAAATAGGGTGAGAAAAGTCAATTGAAGCTTGCAGAAATCATGCTCACGCCAAATATTTTTCCAGTGATTCATCAAAAATGTTGCAAAATGTAGTACTGGATTTTTAATGATCTCAGGTTTTGCTGCCAGTTCTTGTAGGACATCCTGTCCTGGTGCGGTGCTTTGAGAAAAAAAAAAAAAAGCCAAGTAAATACATTAGGTCAAACCATAATTCAGGGACAACTGGAAGCCACTAATGGGATGGACATACCTCATTATGAAGCAGTGTTTTTTAAAAGAATGTAAATACTTATATTGGTGGTGGTAGAAGACTCACATTTAATTTGATGGTGGAGAAATTTCTTCTAATTGAACAAGTTCCTGTTTCTTCTCCCAGGATAAAAGAATTCCTCAAAAGGGAGGCAAGTTCAGAAAAGAAGTGGTACAGGCATGACAACAACCATCTCTCACATTTCAGTTCAGCTGAAATAAAAGGTAAAACCAGAATTGCAGACCACAAGATGGTTAACAAGAGGTTACTTGTTAAAGGACACTGATATAGTTTGTAAGAGATCCTTGACATGTGGAACGAAAGGATACACAGAAGCAGCAAAGACTCTGAGCTCTGTTGTCACATTAGGCATTGGTTGAGCAAGACACAGTGATAGTAGAAAATAGTAGAAAAGAAAAGGTAAAGCAGAAGGGTGTGAGTCAATATCAAAGAAGATGGACTAAATAATTGTGAACGCTAGTCAAAGTCTCTGTAACAATTTATCAAGTAAAATTGAAAGATATCTGCATGAAATCTTGTATTTTGCTGAACTTTCCTATCAGAAATTGGTGCCCTTTTTCCTTCTGTAGGTGTCTATATTTCAGATAATTACCTGTTCCTTTTATATAAGGAGTAACACTACAAGAGGAGCTCAGTCTATGGAGAAAAAAAGAGGCCTTGAGAGGCTTCAGCTCCTGAGGCACTTGCCTGACTGCCTTTCTACGGAGCTCTGCATAAAAATGAAGCCAGTCCAAACACCTCTGATTTTCAGCCTAACCACATGTACTTTTCACCGTTTCCTGCTATACCATGTATCAAAACCTTTTTTTTTTTTTTTTTTAAATACAAACAGAAGAACACATGTACAGCTATATAACCTCTATATTAATGAGATAAGCATATAGATAGTAGGAGAAGTAGATGCCAAGACGTAACTTCAGAAACTCAGGTTTTAGTTTGAAGGAGCAGAACTGCTACTGAAGATAAGTTTTGCTAACAAAGCATAGGATGCCTGCTGTTTAAACTGTGTATCACGTTTCCGTATTTTAAATCTCATCCATGAACTTTTTTCATAAAAAGTCTTAAAAAGTGAGAATACATAGTTCAGTGCAATGGACCATAGTGTACAAACATATATAACCACAAAGGTTATCTACTAAGGAAGGTATGAAATAGAGAATAAATTTGGAATAAATTGTATGGGAAAATTTTGGCTGTCATACTACATGGAAAAAGGCAAGCAGAATTGTCTCTTGTGAAACCTGGAGTTATGTAATTGAAATTTTAAACATACAAGTTTCTTGGCTTCTCCTCCTTCCAGGATTACTGAGGTAATGAAGATGGGATTCTACTTGTACTTTTCAAAATATTATTAATGGCATTCCTGATTGCCAATGGAAATACCTCTGCTGACTTCTGATAGACTGCATTCATTTATTTTGGAGCTGTAAAACACTGACTGTTCCCAATCATCTCAGTCACTCCAGGAGACGGTTTCCAGTGAAAAATCCATCAATCTTAACACAGTGCACACATGTGTGTACATGTAAGCAAGGAGAAGTGCCCAGCCTCTCTAATATGATCAGGACTGCAGAGAAATGGGCACATGCTGCTCCATGGCACTTACCCCCATTGCTAGTGCTGCTGCTTTGGCAGTGTTTTCGAACTCATTGTAGAGCAGCAATGAATATTATAGTTAATGTGGTATCTTCACCCTGTTATTAAAAGCATCAATACCAAGAAAACCTGTTTTTTAAGGAAATATCAAATTCTTACATTGCCAGTTTTCCACATCAGAAGGCATTGAAAGGTATAAGGAAAGAATCTCAGACTAAGTTGGATAGGAATTAGAGTGCAGGAAAAATAGGGCTAATTAGCTTTGCTCTCTTGGGCTAATCCTTAAGACCAGACAGTGGAGAGACAATAGAAAAGAAGATTTGACAAAGAAGGGAACCCAACTCCCACAAGGAAAACCATAGTCTTGCAATTTTTTTCTTTAGATCATGCACCAAGAGGATTCAAGAAAAGGTTGGAGATTTTTGTTGCTCTGGGAGGGAAAAATGTTGTGTTAATACTCTTGCAAATGAAATAGTGGAGAGAAAAGATGCGGTTTGTTTTGAGACATGCACAGAGGCATTTATTACAACTGTAAAGCATTGTTGATATGAAGCTGTTATCTTTTTGATCCAGCAGAACTGTGGCTGAGTGGTAATTTTGGTTTTGATTCCCACCACCTGTGCTGTGAAGGCAATGGCATGCAAACAGCAGTTGCACCTGTGAGCTGCTGGCATGCCATGGGAAGGCTTTGCTCCTTTATTTTTGCTCCCTTATTTGTGGTGTTGTTTTTTTTTTTTTTTTCCTTTCTCTAAAGAAGTACAGTAGTTTTTGATTTACAGTTATTTTAATTCTTTTACACTGCAGAACTCAAAGAGAAGCTGATCTCTGATGAGCAGCAGCCTCTGGTTTTCTGCACTGAATAATGGAGGTGAGTGACTGGCTGCTGAAGTGAAGTGAGTGTTGAGGTGTGGGAATTAATTATTAAGGTACTGAAAGAAGGAGTTTTCTACATGTAGGCTGGGGAAAAAGAGGAGATGGATTGGGATAGTGGAGAAGTGGTGATGCTTGATAGGTGAAGTGGAGGATACGTGGATGTAATCCTGTTCTCTGCTTATAGATGCACAAAAGGATCTGAGCAGCTCTGTGTCCCCATAGCTATGTCAGTATTTTCTGTTACTTGTTGCCTGTGAAGGAGACATTTGTCCGTTTTTTATCATAATGTGTCTGTGCTCTCTTGCTCCTCTGTTGGATGTTTGGGTTTAGAGGGTTTGCTGCCTTTTTTTAGAAGTGTCTGAGGCTCTAAGTCTGATTAGCAAAGCTAATTCTTATCTAGGCTTGAAAGCACATTAATAAAGCAGTTTCTGTGAATGTCCAAGAAATTAATTTGCTCTCTGATTGCTACCAAATATCTTCAGTCTCTAGAGATTTGTCCTAATTTGTGAGCTTTCTGGGGAAGCAGTTGTCAATTTGCTTTTCAGCTGGGCTGCTATGAAGAGATGCAAGTCATTTAGAGCCAGATCCAACGTGTATGTGGCCAGCCATTTGGCAGGAGGAAGCTTTGAAAGAGAGAAAAGACACAAGAAGCAGAGAGTTTAATACATTCTGGAAAGGCTAGTCTGAGAGCCTGCCTGCCACAATATTGAACTACCTGTCAGAGAGACACATTTAGGTCTGTATGAGGAATACTGAGTTATTTCTCAAGCTCTACAGCTCTCTGAGGTTTGGTGTCTGTGGCTTTAAGTCATACACACATTTTGGTATGTGGACTGTCAGATAATACAGCTAAATGCCTCACCTTGAGTCTTAGTAGCCCAGAGATGGATACAGTTCTGGAGGTGCTGAGTGGAGAGAACTTTGTGGTCAAAAATATATACAGCTCTGCAGGGTATATTTATATCTGCTGATGTGCAGGGAAGAGAAAGCTGGTGATGCTGTGGCTGAATTTTTTAGAGGAAAGTAGTTAATGTCTGCCACTGTATTCCTTATTGGTCTCAGTCTGTCATGGGCACGTGGGGAGATGGAGGCAGTGGAGCTCAAAACAAAGGAACTTGTACAGGTGTGTGTGGAGGTTAGTGCTTTTCAGAGAGTTCCTCCTTGTCAGCTCATGCGATCTTAAAATGCCACATATGAATGGAAAATGATTAAAGTGCTGTATTTTTTGACTCCTATAGTCAGTTAAATTTGAATTTATGCAAATAAGTCAGCCCTATAAGTATTTTTATTTTTTGCTCCTTCTCAAAAGGAAGAAAGAATTTCACCAAGTTTAAAAGAAAAAGAGACGTTTGTATGGAAAACTTCAGGTTGGAGTGAATTAGTCCAACTCCTGAGAAGGTTTTTATTCCAGACGAAATTGCACCAGCTTGAAGACGAGTGCCTGACACTGGTGTAAGACAGGTGTGCTCATGATTAGAACATGGAGGTGAAGTGTGCTTCTGCTGCCTCAGTGGATCACACTAACTATAGGAGGCAGAGAATCAGCTGGTATCAGTTAGCCATCAAGATGTATGCCTCCAGCTGGCTTGCTGCCTGGCACACGCCTGTGTAGTAACAAGAGACAGGCAGGACTTCTGAGTACATTAGGAGGCAATTTGACACAGAACCAAGCAGGCAGCACAGGAGATGAAACAGGGAGCTTTAGAGGTAGGCGTAGAGTAAATTACCAAAGCATTTCTCTTTTCCATGTGTTTAATTTGAGGTCTGACTTCATAATAAGTGATCCCATGTGGTGCTTCCTTAAAGTAATACTTACCTATTGTAATCCTTTAAACATTTGGAGATGCCTGAAGTATGAGATCATTTTAATCTATTACCTGGAATGTACTAATCACACTCAACAAATTTTTGAACTGCTATTAAACATTTGAGTGTCATTTTCCCTCCTCATTCCACTCCCCCTGCTCCATTGGGGTGGAGATATTACTGTTTCTGCAGCAACCTTGGTGTAGATACAGCTGTATCGTGTATAACCAACTTGGTGGTGAATAGTGGTTGAATAGAATGTTTTAGCTGAATGTGTATGTTTGGACATTATAAATCAATGGTCTAATATAGTGGGTAACTTTCTCCTCAGTTCAGCTGGTAGTTTTTAGAGAAAGTGTTACTACGGGGGGGGGCAACCCTTTTTTTTTTTTTTTTTCCCTTCCATCAAATGTATGATAAACACAGTGACTGTTGGGTTTTTTTGCCAGACAACTTGTATAGCCCTGGCTTGACTCTTGATAAATGTCTTGAAATCACACTGGGTTGATTGTACTCATTTTGGTGATGTGAAACAAAAGAAACAATGTTCTGCGCTTGTAGGTCTCTTTGCAAGGAATAGCACTGAGAATCTGAGGAATGCAAGAGTTTTCCAATAAAAACATCACAGTAATTGCATTCAATGAGTGAATCATACATGTTAATCTTTCAAATATGCTGGCATGGATTTTGTTAAGACTGACTTGGCTAGTGTGATAGGTGCTGTTCTTTAGAAACATACCTAATGATAATGTGTGATCTCAAAGCAAGGTAGGGCCAAGTGATCTTGGACATGAAACCTCCTGGAACACAATAGTTTGAATAAGCAGATGCTTTTTATTTTGGGAGGCACTGCACTGCTAGAAGTGGTTTCTGTAATTACCATCGTGATCCTGGCAGCCTGGTGCCACTAATAAAAATCAGTCAGTTTGGAAGGGATCTTAGGAAGTTGCCCAACACTAAATTCAGAGCCAGTATGAAGTTCCTTAATTAAGGAAGCATAATCATTTCCCTAGAAAACTGGTGATGATCTGGTTGGTACAGCTGCATGTGCTGTTAGCCTTCATTGTTGCCAGGTCACATGAGTCACTAATGTTTAACCTCTTGTCCACCACATCCCCAGAGTCTTTGCAGTAGAGTTGCTGGTCACTCAGTCAATTCCCACTCCAGGCCTGGTACAGCTCTTCCTTTGTAAGAGAACTAGGTTGCTTGAGAGACAAAATTCCTGCTCTTATTCCCCCAGCTGAGCTGTGATTTGCATTAATAGTCTACTATCTTTTTCCTATTATAATTGCTTGCATTGGGTTGCTGCTGCATACTGGTGAAAAAGTTGTCATGTTCCACGACCAAAAGGATTGTTTTTTATGTCAGAAGCATGACTGTATGGTCTAGACCTGAAAAAAACATGAAGAAAATCCAGGTATCTTTGGGGAATTCTCTTTGGGGAATTCTCTGAAGCTTTCTAAATGAAGGACACTAGAGAAGTGCAATGCATAGGTGCACGATCCAGTTTGCTGGTGTCTCCAGTGCTACTTTCAGCACTTTTTTCAGAGGTTTTCCATGTACAGGTTTTGATCAGGAGTAATTTTGCTAAAGTAATATCACACTGTAAGGTGTTTGGACCGACTTAGAAGATTTTTACCCTGTCATTAGGTTTTATGTTTCCATTTTACCCTAATTTTACTAAGACTAATCATTATGGGATTCTCTGTATCTTAACTAATACAGTTCAAGTTTTCATTTGAATACAACATGACTTGCCAAAACTTATCACGAAAGGAAACATGCTTGTAGTGAGTAGTAGATAAATAAGAGCTTGATTAATCTGAGTACAATCCTAGGCTCAGAACACAGATTAATAGTGAAATACCAGTTATCCTGTATACTCACATACATATATATATGTGTATGTATGTGTGTATATATACAATGCTGTACTATGAACGATTTTGTGTGTATAGAATACAATATTATATACTATGAACTTAACACTTTGTGTTGTTACAGGGTAGGACATGTGATCCCCATCCAGTGAAACAAAAATTCCATTAAAGCCCAGACATTCATTTCTTCATATGCTGTATGTGTCTAGTGATGTTGTAATTGTGGAAATGAATTGGTTTGATTTTTTTTTTTTTTTTTCTTTCTTCCTCTTCATTTTTTAAAAGTCATATGAAAGCTGTGCTATTTTCTGTTCCTGTCTCTTTTGGGGAATAACTTTAATACAAATTCTAATTTGTATTGCTTGATTAGCTCTCGATGCTGAGTGACAGTTGTAAGCTAACTGTCCAGCTCTATTAGTTTAATGAAATGGGGAACTTAAATATCTTTCTCTGACAAGTTTCCAGAAATAAATTTAATCTTCATCTGTTTATTCAGGCAACAAATGAGCAGTGATAATAAAAACTGCCAATACTTGTCTAGGAGAGAAAATGTGAAGAATGAGATACTATAGCCCTCATCAGTGAAAAACTAATTAAATATTTGAATTCATCCATGAGGTCCTTATGAATATTCATGTACGTGATGTAGAAAATTCAGCCTCAAGAGTCAGGAGGCTTCCTAGCTTTTACTTTTTGTGCATGACTGCAGAGGAGGATTTCATGAATTCTATAGATCACTTACAGTATGACTTTGGGAAGAAGTGACTGGGCAAAAACTTGTTTGTTGATCACAAAATTCTTGGGCATTTTTTTCTCTGCTGGAGACCTTGTTCATCCACTTGGAATACCAGAAGTCTTTTTTGGAAGTGTGTGAAAGAATCTTTTCAGGTAATAGCCATATTTAAAATGTCTTTCCATTGCTTCATTGACCTGTTAGGATTGATATCAGTGTGACTGTTAGGTCTTTGCCCTGTGTTCCCCTTATTTACTGAACTCTATCTAAATTCAGTCCTTAAAAGCTTGCTGGATCCCACATGTGCCTGAGATACAGATAGTCCAGCTTCCTTCCTCTCCATCATCCCACTTTGCTGGTAGTGCAGCCCTCTTGTGCTGGGACCCCTGGTGCCTTATGCAACTCATGGTAGCCTCCAGCCAGAGCCTGTGCACAGAGGCTTTGTCTGTGGGTCAGTAGAGTAGACCAAGGGCTGTTCTTTTGCTCTCAGCAATGGCAACCTGCTTACATGTACTTAAGAAAACGCTATCTTTTGAAAGCATATTTGTTGTTGATTTGTACTAATGTGACTGTGTTTCCCTTCACCCTTCTGTCAAGATTCAAGTTTAAGCAGCTCTTTCTTGCTTACTGTGACTGAGTTCACAACGACTATGGATCAAGAGGGCCCAATTATGACAAATCCCTTGTCATTCTGCAAGGAATAAAGAACAAATAGAGGAAAAAGTCCTTTGAAAACATGAAACTGAACTCAAAGTTTAAAACAAATAAAAATCCCTCCATGTTTAAGTTGTGTAATTTGTTTGTTGTTTTTTAATAAACTCACTTTTTCACTCTATTTTTGTAATTGAGTTCACTATTTGTGAATGCCTAGGATTGGCCTTACTCTTGGTACAGGTTTTGGATTGCCATCCTACAAGTGGTAAAGCCATTTTCTAAACCTGTAGCAAAGTTATCTATTCATTCTTCTCTCACACACCCACACACACCCAATATCATTAAAATATTTATATTTTGGCATATTCTTGGGACTTTAGTTTGTCGAAGTATTTCTCAATTTCAAGTAAACTATGATTCCATTTGGTTGTGTATGTAAGAATTTCTTCTATGAGATTTCAAACTCTTTATATTGTCTTCAGGCTTGCTTTATTACAGATTCTGCTGCCGCCCCCCCCCC
>NW_020799099.1:16779381-16820505 GCF_003259725.1 Athene cunicularia | reverse complement strand
GCCCCTTGGGTATACTCTTCATTCTTAATTTTTCCTTTTAGACTGACTGCAAACAAGTAGTCTTAACAATCAAGGTGATAGGGGCTCAGAGTTTACAGGAACCTTCTGCCTGTGAACTGGCACTTAATTGCATTCAGTTTCTTTGAAATTAGAAAGCTGCAAAAATGGTTTGGTTTCTGTTGGGCACATCTCTCTATTTGTAGCATTGAGGACAGTTTATGAGCTTTAGTCCTCAGTTTGTGCCACTGAAGCAGTGTCTCCTTCAGTTTTTGAATTCGTTTCAGGGTAATTCCATCTGCTGGTTTTAAAAAAAAAAAGTATTTCTGGCAATAGATATGATTCATATGTGAAACTGAGACCCTCAAGGACTTTTTCAATTGAAAAATAAAAACCATCACAAAATTGGCTCCTTTCAAGGCTTCAGAGAAGGCGCAGTATGATAAAATCATAGGCCCTGTAATTTCCTGGCTCTCAAGTATTTATTAAAGTGTATTTATCAAAGGTAATTCTTGACTGCTGGTCCTCTCTGCATATAGATCTCATATGAACTTCCAAAACCTGTTCTTCCTATTTTCTTTCCCACTCCAACCCCAAGTTTTGTTCTAGATGCTTTTGACTTGATGAGACACATCAAACAATCCTACTGCTGACCCTTGTGGGGGAAAGGACGTTTTAGCTAAATGATTAAACACAATATCAATAGAAGGTGATTTTGCTTGTACTGGAGGCTTCTTCATAGTAAAACCACAACTGTTTTATGATTCTTTATGAACAAGACTGATATACAAATACTCCAAGGTTAGGATAGAAGCTGAAGGATACCTTTATCAGCAGAGAACATATTCCTTCTGAATCTTCCCAAAGAATGTGCAGCTATATTGTAGCTTTGGCTGCCTTTGCCCCTTACAAACTAAATACTTGCACATTACAACATACTGAATTGTGGCAATTACTGTTCGTTGACATTATTTTTAAATTGGGATTTTGGGTGACTTACAACCTTTTTAAAATGGTAGAGGATGTATTTCTTCTTGCACCTTTTTGGTGCTATGTGTTTTGTACGGCAGGGTAGTTTTTGGAAATTGTTGCCGCTGTTCCTAGCGTAAGTATACAGCAGTAGAGTAGCTCAAATCAGGAATAGTTGCCTGTGAGCTATCTGCTAATACTTGGTTCATGCAAGTACTTATACTTTCTTGGTTCATGTGGTTCCCTGGTCCATGAATAGTTCAAAGAACTTCAGTGGCTCTCTAAATTGGTTTAAAGAATGATGGAAAAACATGTCAAAACCTGATGTTAACTGGATTGTCTTTGTTTTCCATTTGACATTGGTTTACATTGTTTTTAAGTTGTTTAGCAATCCAAATAGGTTGGTGTTTAGAGAGGGGAAAAAATAATGGGAAAAGTTAACATGACTTTAGTATTCAGAAAAGCTAGGGTTTAAATATTTGTCCAAATCTGCAAAGATTCTTCTGCATTCCAGTGGACTGTACAGTAGCATTTTCCTTACTCTCCTCTGTCTTTTAGAATAACAAATTCTACTAGCTTTTTTTAAATTTCTAAATATATGCAGGAGAATTCATAAGAAAACTGTCTATTTTTAAAAAATTGGTGGGAGGGGAGAAGAAGGTAAAAAAAAACCCAACAAACAAAAAAACAACACAACAAACCCACCCAAACAAACCCAACCCCCCTTGCCATACTCTTCTTCTGAAATGCCCATGCCTTTGTTTATATTGCATAATTAAAAGAGGATGTTGGCATTTTATAGGAAATTAGGAAAGCAATCAATGCATAATATGATAAATTGCTTTAGGATGTGTTCAGAAATGCCCTAAGAATGGGACAGGTACAGTGTTAATCTTTGAAAGCAAACAAAAGATCTGTCTCTTCTTGCTCCACAAAACCAATGCAGTCAGTTGCTGAATAAGGGAGAGCTAGGATTGTTGTAAATTCTGGTTTCACTAAAAAGTGGGGGGTTCATATAGCTGAGAAGAAGAGTCAGACTGACAACCTCACAAGCGCAATGTGAGACTGAGTGTTATAGAGATGATACTGCCATGAACAGGAGGCATAGGAGGGGGTCTGTTGATTTGCTGCTGGCCAGACTGGTTCCAGAGTACTTGGGTTTTTAATCTGTGGTAGATTAATATTTTTGAAGAGAATATTGTCTGGTTGTTTTGACCACCCAGAAGGCCAGTGACAAGAATCCTTCAAGTAAGTGAATTGGAGAGATCAACAGTGAACCTTGAAGAGAGTTTGGTGTTGGCCATAATGCATGAGGGTATCTTGGAGCTGTGTATAGAGCCCTGAATCACTTCTTTGCTTTCTTGAGAAGACAAGATCATATTAATCAAAATAAAATATTAACTGTACTAGCATTTTTCCTCTCTGATTTCTGGGAAAGTCCTGTCAGACAAAAATATATCAGCAGAAGTGTTAGTGTATCTGAATGGGAGTGTGGGTAATGGTTCCATCAACTTCATCTCCTTATAAAGACCACGAATTATATTTGCTTAATAATAATTTAGAGGGGGGGGGGAATCCCAAACCACATACACAATTCTTCCTTTTGTATTTATTTGTGGAATCATTAAACCAGTCAAAGCCCACCTCCAGTAACTTACATGCATCCAGTTCCTGAAAGCTGAGATCCTGAAAAATTTAATATAATTGCAAGAAATACAGGCTTGTCATTCTTAAATTTGACAAGCAATTAGGTCAATGAGAGTCAGACCACTGTTGCACTCTTATATTTAAAATTCAGTTATTTAAAAGAAATGAGCCTTTAAATTATGCCAGATGCAGTACAAAATTGTCTTACCAGTATGGCTGCTAACTTGAAATACCTTAAGTAACTGCGTGTATATTTTTAAAGCAATGGAAGAGTGTTCCAAGAGTATGTTCTTAGCATGGATACATTGGGCTGTCTGCCAGTGCCTTCTGAAGGAAACTTATCTGTAAGCTTTTTCTAGTAACTCTGGTGTACAGTGATGACTTCATAATGAACACAATTGGATTTTTGTCAGAATCAAAAATACTTTTTAGTTTCATTTTAGTTGTTCTATTAAGTAATTGAGATGGCTTTAACTGGTGTTTGTTGATTCAGCAATGAGTGAAAGCAATATCAGGCAAGGAGGCAACATTTAGTGGAGCAAACTGATCAGGGAAGTTGCAGGTGGTAGAAAGCAGCATCCCATCCTGTTATCACTGGTGGTCATTTAGAGTGTATTTTTTACAGCTGGGTTGAAATAGGAATCAGTTTGCCAGCCCACAGCATACAGACAGATATGACTTAGTATTTTAATGTCTCTCATCTGAAAACCTCAAAAGAATGAATGGATGAGGTCGTCTAGTATCGTTGCCTTGTCTGGCAGCATTATGAGCTGTGGTGGGAGAGAGAGTTACTACTGCTCAATCTGTCTAAAAGCCAAAAAAGTGTTTTGTTGCTATATGACAGGAATAATTCCTGAGCTTTCACTGATTTCTTGGTATCTTCATGTCATTGCATGTGAGCTGGACAAAACCTTGTTTGTGACAATAGAGATCAAAACTGGAATAGTCAAAGCTTCAGTGCTGATCAACCCTGTTAATTTGCATAGACTGTGTCCTAGCCACAGGAGTGCTTTCTTAACAGATTTGTGTGTTCATGGAATAGTTCCACTCCATTAGAAAGAAAGAAAATGTAAGAGATTTTGAAGTATCCAAGCTGCAATTCTAGAAGAAAAGGATCAGCAGCCTGGGAGAAGGGAGAGAGATTTGTAGTTACTGTAGAAATAGAAACAATGAACAACACTATTTCAGTAAACCGATCAAGTAGGAGCACATTGGTGAACTCTACTGTAAATACCAGATCTCTGGGACCTCTCATCTTGCTCTGATGCTAAGGCAAGCTGGTTAGGTGGGGAAATCAATGCAATTTATAATGCAATTGAAAGCAACTTGACATAAGATTAAATGTTAACTATAAAAATTATCATCATCATTGGGAATAATATTTTTTTCTTTAGGCTGGTAACATGACGGGTTTAAAAGCTAACACAGAATTTAAGTGGTGGGTGGACATCTTTAACCATGGCTCTCTCCTGGGCTGTTCAGTGGTATGACCTAAAGATCTGCTTTAGCAGTGTATGACCTGTAAGTGGAAAAAATTTGTAGTTACCTAAATGTTGGGGTGTTACCAATTCTGAAAACTACTCTTGTGACATACATTTCATGTGAAACTTGGATATGGGTAGATATGTGTTCATAGCTCTCTCTTCAGTAATTTGAAACTATGCTGTTGTGTCTTCCCTCACCTAATAAATTTATTTCGAAGTAGGAGGAACTCTGAATTGAATAAGGACTTGAAGCCCCTCCCCAATAACAAATGTGCCATTTTCTGCATGAGTATGTGACTTACAGAATGTTCTAGCTCTAAAACATGTAAATAAGTTATATATCTAGAAGTACTTCTGTCTCTCCTCAGTGATCACACTGTTTCTCATCAGGCAAGTCACGTTTACATAATCACTGTGTACTCCTATACGTGTCACTGCAATCAAACGGTTCCAAGTACATGAAGAAAACATCATGCACTTTGGTCAATAAACAAGATAGTTATCTTTGAGCTAACATCCCAAACTAATTCCTTACCCCAACCACCAAGTTTCTACTTGGGAGGGGAGGAGAACCCCAGAACAACTTCCCCCAAACATCAGTTCTGTATTGCCTCCCTGTTTCCCTGCCAAGCTTTGCATCCACATGGGAATCAGCATCTCTTTAGGTGAGAAGGCTCTGTTCAGTTTGTGGACATCCAGTTGGTGCTCACCTGCTGCTTCACACGTGAGGCTGTAATGGTGCAGACTGGCTTGACATGTGTCTGTCATATCATGTATATGTCACAAGTAAAACTGCATTTTAATTTCCAATAATATTTTGTATTCCTTGGGAGAAAAAAAAAAAAAAAAGCGCAAGATGCCAACTGATTCCAGAAAGACTGTCACAAAGTCTTGAGGTTTAGAGAATATACTGGGTGTTTTCAGCAATGCCTTTGAGGTTCACCCACTAACAATACTTTTGAAAAATGTCTTTAAAGTCTGCATCTTATTCTTTTGATGGATTACCGGAATCTCAGGCTCATGCCTGAATTTAGTGCTACGTAATCTGCAGCTAAGGCAGAGAAGGAGGAAATGAGATGACAATGCCTTCAGAAACTTTAGATGTCCTTTCTTTGATGTATTTCACAATTTTAGCATGACTTCATAGCTGGCAGTATACAATATGTACAAGACTCAGAGAGCCAACACAGCATGACAGCCTGAAACAGAAGTATGTGTTACATACCAAGAGAAAACTAAACTAAACATGTCAGAAGTAACCGCAAAGTTCGAACAAAGTTGTTATGAAAGTGCCGATTGTGGCTCCGTAGTTATGAAGTGACTTGGTCTTTATTTCTGAGGAAGATATTAAGTCCCTGTGATATCTAGGAAAAAATAGAGCCCTTTAACTCTCAGATTACAGCGAAGAATAAATAAAGGTTATATTGCTTTTCTGTATAGTGCGTGTACCTGCCTGGTGGTTCTTGCACCTTCTGAAATAACATATTTTACTTATTGTTAGAGTTGGAAGATTTATTACCTTCATGTATAAACCCTATATGCAACTTGTAATTAGGTCTAAGACTAACTGGTGGCCTCTCTAGACAATTGTGCTATGAACAGAGATTTTTAGACATCCTAAATATTATGGGAGGAAGAGCAGCCAGCTGTAATGTATCTTGCTAAGCAAAAAAAGGAAATTACCATGTAACAAATGTTAAACAAGTGATTTGGTACTACTTCAAGAGTTTCTTTCAGGCATCTGTTGCTGTGATGTGTGCTTCAATCAGTGTTTTGCTAATGAAGTTAAACATCAGTGGGCAGTAGTAACAAACTTTAGATTTATTACATAGCCATATAATCTTGGGGTGACTGTGGACACCTGTGCATCAGGGATCGTTTGCTGTCACTGGTAAACCTGAGGTAGTCATGAAAGGTGGTTAGAAAGAGTCTTCGCAGCTTGCCTGAAGGGGGAACCACAGACAAATACGTCGCTGTTCCTACCCCTAGTTCAGCAGATCTTAGAGTGTTTGGGGCTTCCAGGATTCAGTTATTTTAATAGCAATCGTGGCACATCGTGGAGATTTTGGTTTTCATCTGTACTTAGATCCGGTTGCTTCACTGACAAAAATGTTGGCGTGTTAACCACTTCTTTAAAAATGCTTGCACACACGAGAGAACTGATATTCCGAAGATGGCAGGAAGCAGCTTCTTGACCGTCCATCAGTGGCAATTGTTACAAAATCTGCTCGCTCGCTTTTGTGCAACAGGATAAATTCTGGGAACAATTTGGGAAGTGGAATTAGAAGAAAGGCAGTAATTCAACTGCAGAATTCTTATTTGGCACGTAAGGTGGGTGACTGTTTTGTTCTTTCTGCTTTTTCTTTGTATTGATCCATAGAAAATATAACACTATTTGTCAACATTAGAAATCTATATGGGATTCCTGTAGCTTCTTTTTCACTTTTTTCTATGTGTGTATGTGCTCAATTGGGTGTTTGCAACCTAACCACCAAGTAGAGTGCAACCTTTTATTGGTGGAGGAAAAGTAAGGTCTGTCCTGATGACTTACGTGGATGCTTCTATTATACTGAAAGACAGAAGACCAAGATCTCCACTGGTTTTACTTTACAGGCTATAGTTCTGTTTCATCTGTAGACAATTTGGCTTCAGGAAGGAATGAATGGTCCTGAAACAGTGCAATACAGTGACCAGCACAAAGGATGAGATGTGATCTCAGATGCAGGTCTGCTATTGTGCTGTGAAGCTGGAATCCTCTTTAGTTGAAAGATTAAGATGCTGTCTGTTACCTCTTACAGCAGTACTTATAGTTTGATTTCCAGCTTCTCAGCCAAATATCTGTTGTCAAAAGCATTCATGACTAGGGGAAAGGATTAGGGATTTTGCCAAACAAATAATAAAAAATGAAACTATTCATGTTCATTGTTCCAGATGAAATTATATTAAAGACATGTTTAGGTAGCATGGTTAAACTTAGTTTTGGCATTTTTTTAATTTAAAGTGTGTTTGCATTTATAATACAGCTTTTCTAATTGGTTGGTCATAAATTATATTAATTGTTTAAAAAGCAGCGTGTGATAACTTGAGAAAAACATATATAGCATCTTGAGTGTAGCCTCCAGTCCCCTTACTTCAAGGTACTCTAATTCATTATGATCCAACATATTATACTGATAGTGCAGGGAAATACTGGGAGATACAGTGGTAAGCAAAGAGCTTTCTCTCTGAGTTAAGTAGTCTTATCCATTTTATGCACACTCCTCAATTTATAGCAAAGGTAGGGTGGACTAGTGTTAAGATTAAAATGTCGTCGGCTGTACAAAGGCTGAAGCCTGATACGTCAGCATGGGCAGATAGAGTAGAGGCTAGGCCTCAGCCCAAGAGGAGTTTCTCCTGTTCTCAGAGGAAGGAGGCCTTGTTCCCTGAAACATAGGTATTCTGCTTATTTAAAAATCATTAGGAGCACACTAAATCCAAAGTTTAAGACTGCAGACTTGCCAGTTGGAAATCCAGCATTGTGCACTGTGATAAATAGAAGTGAGTTCTGTTGTAGTGGAGAATAGCAGCTGTACTTTCCAACAAAACATCAGAACGCAGCTCTCTTTTACTTGCTTCCAAAACACGTCATAACTAATTCTTCACCTGCACAAAGTCCTCGAGCTCTATTAGGTTTAGTGAATTGTGTTTGATAAGCAAACAGTGCTGACTTTTTTTCATGGAAGAGATGAGGTGACTATGTGGCTTTATAAGCTCTTATTCCTCTTTTCCCAGGTTGCTTTGTCAAACAGACAAGCCTGACATCTCTGGCGAATGCAGATTTCTTTCCTGTGCATTTCACAAGTTTATTGAAAAAATTATGATGATACAAGTTCGTGGTTACAGGAAACGGGAATTGTCATCCAAAGCAGCCTTTGCTGGAACTGAGACGTATCTTCCTCCTTACTGCTTTTGCCAATGCCTCTATAGGCCTTAAAATACACTTGCTTTGATAATAGAAACTGTTGGGTGACTAATATCTGAGAATGAAGTAAATTATTTAGTGTATTTAGAGTACATCTGAAACTTGGTCCAGCAACCCATCTCCCAGTATAGAATCTCTGGATTCATTCCTTGTCTTGATAGTGTTCATTCTTGCAACTAATTTCTCATAAATAACCATACATCCCTTCCTATAACTTTAAAATAATATTAAACAATGGGGGCCAAGTTGTTGTTTGTGTAACATTCTGCACGTGCAATACTACTTCAGGACTTTCAAACTGACTCATCATCCTTTGACAAACAAAATGCAGTCTTGATAACTGAGCAGCAAATCAAAACAACAACCCTTCCATTTGAACATCCTCTGTTAACTCATTGACACTGATGTAAAATATTTTACTGACCCACTCAATATGAGTAAACAGAATGTGCTCAAATGAGAGGAAATAATTTTGGAGAAAAGTCTACGAGGAACTCATAAGAAAGTGTTGAACTGTCTGATGTGCAGATACGTGATGACTGTAAAATAATTACAGAAGAGATTAATGAATCAGACGGTTGTGTCATGAATTAATCAAATGTCAGGATACCGTCTAGAGTGGTGGGAAAGATGGTTTGCATATACTCAGAGAGCTGTGCCAAATGTAGTTTAGAAATCTCTCTGTGGAGAGCAAAGGGCTGAGCTGACTGCAGAGTGCCCTGATGGTGCCTTTGGAGAGAGATTGTTGAGTGAACGATCTTGGTGTGAGATGGTATCCTTCTTTCAAAGTACCAGTAGCTGTGAATGGTTTCCTGGCAGAGAGGGTGTGTGGTGAGGTATCTACCAGAGAAGGCAGTGATGGGAAAAGTCAGTTTGGAAAGAGTGTGTATTTGAACTTCTCTGGAAAGGTTGCTGTAAAGCTCAGAGTTAAAATACTCTGCAAATTTGGATCCCTGTATTACTATTATGTTTCCAGCCACCACCGCAACTGGACCATTTTGTGTACCTGAAATGTATCGTTTCATATGGCCATTTTGTATATATGTGCTTGGTTTGTACCATGCTGCTGATGAAATAACATTGGGTTGTCTTTTTTCTTGACATTCCCCCTCCCCCCATGCTTATACTGTCTGATGTCTTAATCCCTTCTTTATCAAAATGTAAAACCTCTGGTGGCAGAAAACATGCTGAAAATTTGAATGGGGCATTGTCTCACCCCACATGCTATATTTGGCAGCCTCAGAGTGACTGTAATCACAGCTGCTTTCTAATCTGCTTGCTGTCAGAGGATCTCCCACAGGCCCTGTGAAAGCCAACATTAAGACCAGAGCAGGAGCAATAAACTTCTGTCTTCCATGGTTATAGACATCCCAAAGCCTACTCAAAGGTGTGCTTAAACTGTAGCCAAAATCATCACTTTTCAGTTGGAGTTGCAGAGGTGGAAAAAAACCCTTTCCCTTGATATTGTTAATGGATCCGTGTTGAAGAAATCTGCAGTGTAGTGACTTACTTGGTTGAGCATCTTTCGTCAGAATACTTGTGCTGGGAAAATACTGATTACAGCTAAGACCCTTTTTCAGTGCATTCATCTAAAGAATTTTTTGGGAGACCACAGATTTCTGTCTGTAGATGTTGGGCCCCCTGTTCCCATCCTCCTACTTGCAGAATTATCAGTGCTGTCACCCTATGTCAATTTAACCCCATGGATATGTCATGATCAGACCCATGGATAAGTAGGACTCTTGCAACACATTGAAAATAGAAACAAAACCAGTTACTCTTTCTGAAGAAGTTGTACAGTTCAGTCTGGGTCTTGAGAAACCCACAAAAATGTTCCTATTTTTTTTTTTTTAATGGGGCTAGTTTTAAAGTTGTTGTTTTAAAATAAATTTATAAAAATCTAATGAAAAGGGATCTCTTTCTCTCTACAAATGGTTTAATCCTACTGCTAGAGAGGATGTAATCCAGATGACTCTTTCAGAGGATAGGAAGGATTTCTGCCAATATTCCTATATTGCTGAAAGATTCACCAGGCAGCCTTCCTAGCTGGAAGAAAAAATGTATTATGGTATCAATATTAGTTTTACCTCCACTTTCCACCCCCAATCCCCCTTTCTTAAATCTTTGGAGAAACAAAAAGGCATCAGGGGTTCAAGTGAAGACCTTAAAAGGAATTTCTCATTAGTTTTAAAAGGTAGGTTTGCAAACTTTTGGTAAAGCAGTTAACTGAAACTTGACGTAATGTGGCTTATATTCATTTAACAGGGTAATGATGTGGTGATAGAGTATTGCCATTTTACCTAACTGCATCTTTGGCAAGAATTCCAAAAGTTTTGATTTGAAGAAATAGAAGTTGTCCAAACTTAACATCTAATAATAAAGGTTTTGAATAACTGAACTCATCTCTTCATGTGGTCTTACTTTTTTTTTTTTTTAAAAAAAAACAAACCCCAAACATTTGTCCCAGCTTTTATATTTTTGGCTTTATTTGTTCTACACATTATTTTAGAGGTTGGGGGGCCTTGTGCCTTCAGAAAATTATACCAGATGTTGCATGCTTCAAAAATCCCACATTTTCTGAATCCCTTTTGTGGTTGCATGAGTTGTTTAAAACATTGTGATTAGTCTCATACCTATTGATCATAAATCACAGTTTTCTGTGATCAGGCATTTATTTGCTGACATTTTATTTGTTCATCATTCAGTATTGCCAGATTTTAGTAATACTGTGAAAAATGCACTGTACTAAAGCTTTGTTCATATAAACTTTTTTGAAACAGAGACTTTAGACTGATTGAGCAATTCATAAAATTAGCATCAAATAAATGAACACATATAATCATCCTCTGAATTCAGAGGTAAGATTAGCACAAATGCATACCTCGAGCCCATCTCTATGGGAAGGAATTATATGAAGTATAGCAAACAAAAATACAGTTTTTAGGCTCTCAGCAGAGATCAGAGGGAGTAGCTGGAAGAGCACAGGCCAGTATCTGATTTCATTCTAGCCGTAACTTGCAACAGCTCATGGACTATTTTAGGAACCCTTTCTGTATTTCTAGGGCTGAGTTTCAAATAGTGATGCAAAGTAATGAGTGCTCTTGGCAGGCAGAAAAATTCCCCCCAAATTAGAAATGAAATTAGACTAGCATAAATAGTGTTACAACAGTAAGGTTAATCAGGAAAGGGAATAATTTGTGGGAAAGGATTGTTAAAATGTCAGTGCCAGAGATGTTCCTGGACTGCACATAGTGTAGATAGTGCTTCACTAAAAAAGAAGGGATGGGAAAGTATCTTCTTCCTCAGTAACTATAACACAAAGCACTGCTGCTTTTGTGCTTGTATTCTTTTTCATTTAGCAGTAAACTTCTTGGTGAAGATCAGAAAACTCTTTAAATAACCACTTCCTGGTATGTCCTTGAGCTGCTGATAGCTCAAAGGAGAAGCTTTTTTTTTTTTTTTTTTAAAGTGTGAGTGCTTTCTTCCTGTTCATGGCTTGTGTGGGGCTGATTATTATGTATAAAGTGTAAGTAAAAATTTTAATGATTTTTGTATGTACAAAACTATGACCAAATGCCTTTTTTTTCTGTCAAAAATTGTCACACAAAAGCACTTAGAAATGACCATCTGACTTAAAAATAGATCTTGAATCTCTAGTCTGATATTCTGTCTTCACTGGTGACTAATACCGGACTGAGAGGGAGATGCATGAAATTCCAGTGTATGTTATAGTAGTACAGTTTCAAATTCCTGTAATAACAAAGTCCTTTTCTCAAAACATATTCTAAAGATGTAATGTTATTTCAAGAGGTAATACTGGTATTTTGTACAAGGATGTACCACCATTTTATAAGGAAAAGTTAACTGACTAGTCTTAAGGAACAACTTCATAGGTTAAACCAGTGAGAATTATATGTTCAAGTGAGGAACACTTCACTCAAGTGACAGCACTTCAGTTGAAGTGTCAAAGCACTGAGTTGATAATTTTATCAGCTTTTAACTGTTTTTCCCAAATCTCTGGATGAACAGCTGAGAAACTGTACCTGTAGCATCTATACCCATTTCTGAATGTGTCTGGTTATGGCTGTACAGTTTCTTCCTTGATGAAATTATCCTTCCACAGTACTAAAGGTATGTCTAAAGTGCAGGTCTTTGGAGTGCCTTCAGACTAACATGCCACAGTGTGTAGTTGGCTGACTTCAAGTCTGTCTGTGGTAGGGAGAGGCATAGTATCATCTCTCCTCCCTCTTTTGCATCAAAAGACATCTAGGCACATGGGCCAGATTTGAGGCACACAAAGTATTTCCAGATTTAGCCTAAGTTAGAAAAAAAAAGAAAAAAATTGGTATTCTTTCCATGAAATGGTATTTGTGTCATCAATAACTACATTTAATAAAAAAAACCAGTTGCATTAACCTTTTAATGATTCAGAAAATAAATGCCAGTTTCTAACCAACATTTCTGTTGCGAGCTTGTTAGAGTCCCTAACTACTATTGCACATCAATGTTAGGACCTTCAAAATAGTGTAGCAAAATTGATTCTTCTTTGCTGGGTGTTCAGGTAGCAGGGGAGGATAGAAAGGGCCATTTCCTTTAAAGAAAGATCTATTGGCTACTGGTTGTCCTACAGCAACTCCAACAGTCCATCTGGCAATGAAGTGGGGAGAGACTACAATAAAATTAGTGTTCTAAAATAAGAGATAAAATTTGAAGAATCCTTTTTTTCACTGTAGTTCTTCAGCTTCTTGATTATTCATTTTGTGCTTCAGTTGTAAAACTTGGAATATGGTAGTGATAGGGATTTATGTTCTCTGTTAATGTGAGCTGCAGTTAAAACCTCATGAAAGGACAGATAAAGGAAAACCAAACAAACCGGGAGTTCATTTGTTTTCATAACACAGTGGAACACAGTGGTAGCACAAATAGGACAGAGGAGAAACAATGGAAAACCAGGACTACCTTCAGCAGACTGAGTGAGGAGGGTAGAAAGCTACAGGTAAAATTGCATTTGATTGTTTTGTACTAAATTTGTACATTGGCCAGAATCCCTGATACAAATTCTTCACACTGGAAAAATGTTTCTCAGGGGAATCTATCTTATTACTTTTTTTTCCATTTTGATGAAAAAAGTAATGATATGAAGTGGAAAATGTCAAGTAAAATTAATCTAAATATTGCTCTCATGTAACACAATAGAAAACACATTTTACTGTGTGGAGGTATTATTCACTAAAGACCTTAAGTACAGGTGTGCCAAACTGTCAAGACATGTTTTATACAACTGATCGATTTTCCTTTGCTAGAAAATCCTGCAGTCCCTAGGGCTTGTTCTCCCCTTGGACCATGACCTAGACAAGTTTTTAAACACTTGCTGAACAAGACCCACCACTCTGTTCCTTTTCATATCTATATACAGTGCCAAATGAGGATAGTCTCCATCTGTGTAGTGTGGCTCTATTACTGCAGTGCCTAAGCATCTCACCTGGACCATTTCTGCTTTCTTAAAGACAACAGCGTGAAAGTGAGGGACAGACACTATAGAGGTGGTGTGACAGCTGCAACCTAAACATAGGTACAGTTTGCTTGCATTGCACATCTACAGCAAGTCTGTCTGTGTGTGTCCTATCTCCAAAGTATGGATGTGGAGCTGGTAATGGAGGTCTGCCCCTGGAGTCTGCTGCCTGTGCTCCCTGAGGGTGTCCCTTGGGGACCTCACTAGAAGAGAGTTGTTCATCAGTGGTAAGGCTAAGATGCAGTTGTACTCCAAAACAGAGGGTTTCTTACTCTGTTAAGTGGAAGGTAGAAAGCATACATGCTAATGGGCTTCGATGCTTCCAAGTTAAGCAATTACTCTTTGATGAAAATTTGATGCTAAATTTGTTACCAACTTTGATTTTTAGATTTTTGGAATCCCTTTGGTAATGTAATCCAAGATACACTGGAAACCCTTTCAAGAGCAAGAAATTAAACCCATATTTGCAAGTCTTGGCCGATTTCCTAAATGCTAGAATGTCCTCCCTCTTGGAGTCTATTTTTCTGAAATGGAGCACTGTTGATTATGTGCTGATTGGATGACATCTTGGGAAATTTGTAAGAGGAGTGAAGGGTGACCTACTTGAATCTTAAATTTTTTTCACTGTTCTTTATGAAGATGTTCCAGTTTAATAGTTGATTTTAATTTAATGACACCTTGTCTAAAAACTTTGTGCCACAAATAGCTCTTTTCCAAGTAGGAATCAAATAACTCTTTAAGTGGAATGTTTATATTAAAACAATTGTGATTGATGTGTCCAGCACTGCTACTTAATTACTGCTGTTTATATACACTTTTCACTGTTTTGAAGAGCCATATTGTCTCAGATCACCTTCACTTCTCGCTTAAGAATCTTTTGGACTTTTGCTCTGATGGATACCAATTGTCTTTATGAATTTTAAATTTTATCACATCTATACACGCACATTAGGGTCAGTGTTGAAGATGGATTTGAAGAATTAAAAATAGTGTTGTGGCCACAGCATTTGATTTTTTTTTTCAGGGTTAGAAGGATATGTAGTTCCTGTCAGCAATATTCTGAGTTATTTTTGTTTCAAGGTCTATGCATTTGTTTGTAAATAAATGTGTCTATGATAAAAGTATCTGTGCATATTTATGTATGTCTGTGGACTTTCTCCCACTGGTCAGAATAGCTGGCTTACCTTCAATACACAACAAGCAGTCAATTTAAGTACAATTCAAATTCGCTTCTGTTTCTCCTAGCTAATGAGTAGCAAGTGATTTGCCAGCCCTAATTATGGCATTAATATTAATATGTTTCAAAGAGTCACAGAGAGAATAAATGCCATTAAATTCTACAGTGGCTTAAAGCAGTTTGATGTAACTGAGTTTAAACAAAGCAAAATGCAACCTCTCTTTGTTACATGCTGTCGGTGGTGGCAGCCAAGGTTATTTTGTATGACAAAAAGCAGGCAAACTAAATGTCAGATTAGAACTGTCCTGCAGAAACCCAAATAACTATTTTTATTTATATATTTATTTTTATTTGGTAACTTTAAACTCTTCAGAAATGCATATATCAGCTCTGATGGCATGTGATGTTCAAGGTTGTGCAGTCAACTGAGGGGGCTGTATAGAAAATAGAATAAAAAACTGAGGTTCTTTGTTGTATATGCTTGAGGAGTACCACAAAGTAAGGGGGCAAAGATGAGCATGGGACTTTTTTGTTGTTGTTGTTGTTGTTTTTTAATGCAGTGATGTGAAATTGTACCAACTAACAATCTAATCACCTGCAACCTGCTTATGTGGCATGTGAAAAATAGCCTGAGTAAGTATAGCAAATCCTTTCAGAGGGTACAGCTGGCTTGAAATGAGCTGTTAGAGAGGATTGTTGTATGGGCTGTTGCATACAAAAATCTCTTTTCCTCTTTTTATCTCTTCTTTTATTGAAAACGTATTATAAGCACTGAGTTTGAGCTTTCCTTGAAAGCTTTAAAAAAACCTTATGTTCATATAGAGCAACTTATGTTTTCCTTATGTTGCTCCTGGTGCCAGAGGAATTTATAAAGTGCTTTTAGTGACTTAAAAGCCCGCAAAAGTGTAGGATAATCCCTCCTTGTCTTTAACACAGTCCAGTATCCCTTCATCAGCTGTCCTAGTGGGATGGCTCCTTATTGTAGTAATATGTCTTCTCCACTGTGGATGTATTTGGGCTTGTGGATAGGTTAAGGCTTGTTCTGACAAATGTATATTATTTTTCATCTTGCTCTTCCCTCTAGAAGGCTGAAATCATAAGAATTTGTAGGATCTTTCTGAGGCTTACCTGGTAGTACCAATGTGATAAAGCCATTTAAGTGTACACACCTGTACATGAATTCTCCTCACTTTTCTGTCATTCCAGTTTACAGGCTTGTCAGCAGGTCATGCATTCGAAATGTACAGCACACAAGTACCAAGTGTACTGTGCTGCTTTGAGGCAAGAGCAGAGACTCCATCACCCCCATCTTCTACAGGTGACTTTTGCTGCTGGTTTACATGTCATTTGGTTCTCTGTCCTACTCTTAATAGTCCTAGTATCTCTAGAAAGCCTCATAATTGTATTTTTTCAGTGCTATAGTGCCAACGGCCAGAAAACAAGTTAACAATGGGTTAGAGCCACACTTGAAGCTCCGTCTCCATCAGCTTAAAAAATCCCCTAAAGCTGTTGCACAGAAAGTATCTTGCTTAAGACACCTAAAAAAGATTTTGGGAAATCCTATTCCTGGTCTTGTAGGAGTTTCTTTTGCCCTTTTCTTACATGCTTCTGGATAAGTTTCAGAGACTGAAATTAAAGTAGGTAAGTTAAAATCTTGGTCTGGAAAACCACATAATACAATGAAGTGCTTCCCTAAATTGGGATGTGAACCCTTAAATCCACTGAAAGTTTAGTGCTTAGCCACCTTTTGAGCATCATGATGTGAGTGACCTATCTGAAGATGGTGTTGCTATAGGACCGGGGTCAGAAGTTGAGAGATTCTTGTTCCCCCTTATCTATCCACAGTAAATGATAACATCTCTTCCCTCACTTGAACTGAATGTTGGTGGTGTCTTTTTCACTCCATATGGAAAACCCATTTCATGCTTTGTCTTGCCTTGTATTCCAGACAATGGCTGGGGAAAGACTTCAGAGTAGAAAATGCAGGAAAATTGGACTCTGATACTGAAACAGTCAGGAAATACCATATTCTAAGCTTAGTGGGCGCTGACATTTTTTTTTTTTTTTTAAGAGATCCTTAGTCCTTAATATGACCCATATTAAAAAAATATCCTGTTAAATTCATCAGCTGTTCCCCACATGGTCTTAGATACCTTCTTGGAAAGTGTTTTATGTATGTAACGTTTTTTGTTTGACCAGATTAGTTAGAGTTTTCTTACTTTTATATGTCTCAAAGTTGGATGTTTATCTGGAAGGAAAAAATCTTTAATAGCAGGTGGTATTTCCAGGTTCAAATAACATATCTTGATTTGAAACTATATTCTGTGATGTAAAATAGAAGGATATTTACTAGCATCAGATTTAGTGAATGGAACATTTTCCTTTTTGAACTTTAAATGTAAACTAAAATGTTACATTTTGGACTTGTGTGACTATTTGGAAGTAGTGTGTTCTCCTTTGTCATGTTCAACACCAAGGAAAAAATCCAATTTCTGAAAGTAAAATCTAGGGTTTTTTTAATAAAGGATTGCATTTCTTTTCTGGCTCAGAAAATCTTTAGGCAACAGATACATTTCAATGGAGTTGTCTCCAGTTTACAAAAAAAGTACTGAGTCATGGCCAAAGAAGTTATGTGACTGCTTTTCTTACAGCTGTCAGAGGCTAAAATCACGAATAGAGCACAAGGCTCCCAACTCCCTTGTGTGTCACTAAACTACCTTACTACTGTGTCATCTATAGCATCATCTCTAGCACCTTCCTTTCAACTGAGCAGGCACGTTAATCTTTACCTGATATTCTGTTTGGGTGGTCCTTTTACATATGGCAGAGAGATAAACAATGTGAAAGTTTAGCTGGTTCAAGGAACTATATTATATTACAATGCTTGGTTAGTTTGGCACATGGTCCAATACAAGGGATAATTATATTCTGGAGTTATTCAATATTTGAACAGCTTGGAAAGAACAGTCTTCAGGGAGGTGGAGGGCTCAGTTTGATTATAGAGCTGCCTTATTTATGCCTTATGGGACTATGTTGTTTGCTGGCTTGTTTCTGATTTGAGGTGCAAAAGAAATAAAATACTGACAAAAAGATTTGAGTTAGAGTAGCTGAACACCAATAAGAGTATTTTGTTGAACAATGGATTTGATGAGTAGTGTTTAGCCATGTACGCAGCAGAAGGCATGTCTCACTCTTCCACATTGTGCAGCTTCCTTATGCACATGTGTAAGAAGAGGAGTGAGACTGAATGTGAGTTTTATGCTGAAAAATCAAATAAGTTTTCTGTCTGGGTTTATTGGCTGTCACCCGAGGTTAGCTTAACATTTCAGTTCCTACTGTCTACTTATGACAAGAGTTTGCTGTAGGTCTTGGCTTTATGGCCCTTGATCCATCACTAGGAATTTATGGGCAGCATTTGACCCATCAAACATATTTGAAAATTAATGGGTACCTAAATCATTCAGGCAGCTCTGAAATCCCCATTCTTAATGTTTCTGCACTATTCATTATCTTAGCTGTGATAAGATGCTGTAGTGATGAGTGCCTGAAGGCCTAAGACCCATCATTATTTGTCTTTCATTTTGCCTACATAAGATATCTTGCTCTGTTTCTGGAACTGTTTATTATGTGGTAATGTTCACTTTCCCAGGTTCTCTGAGGTAATCCTATAAAACAACACGTTGTCCCTTAAGAGGCCAAGGCAGATGACTGTTCAAGGGACATCTGAACCATATGATTTGTCCTGCAATGAACATCTGGTTCAAGATTCCCAGCATGCTGGGAATGATTAATGAGTGTTTTTAAATGTATTTCACTTAATGACTATCTCACTTAGTACTAAATGGCTGTTGCCTTTTGCTTAAAAGATCTCACAGCATACACCTGAGCTCTGAAGTATTTACCATGTTTTTTCTGTCTATTTTCTAGCAGCATAGTGTTTTGAATATATAAATGCATAGCATACAGCATTGCTTTCTGCCTTGGGACTTCTGAACACAAGCTTTCTGCAGATGTCTAGGCTTGCAGGGAATCATTAGGTACAGAAGGAAGACTTTTTAGAAAGGGCTGACATTAGTGAGAATCAGGAGAAAAATATTTGATCATAATTTGTCCAACGATCCAGGTTCCTGAGAAAATGGAGATTTCCTGACTTGATTGCAGGTAAATGAGGAATTTCCCAGCACCTGAGCAAGTCAACAGCATGTAGCTATTGAATACTTTTGGCATGAGTCTCACTGGGGGTGGGCTTGCATGGTGCTGCTGTGCCATCTGAAGGGCCATGGATAAGGTGAGATGGTGGGAAGATGGGGGTAAATGTTAATTTTCTTTTTTAGGTATTAGCTAGAACCTCTGTGGCTAGCTCTGAAATAACACCCATCCTCACCCCAGAAGATTTTGAACAATATCAACAAGTAGAGTTCCCTGTCCAGGGAAGGCTACTCTGAAGGGTGAGAGTATGTGGCCTTGACGAAGGGAAAAAAATCAGCTTCTTTATTATTCTCATAGCACTGCTTAAGATCCACCTGGCTTTGTGACATGCCTGTTTTGTAGACATTAGTGAAACCTGGGAATGTAGAATGGAAAAGAATGAGGAAAAAAACCCCAACAAACAACCAAACAAAAAAAAACAACCACCAAAATCCAAACAAACAGAAACCACAACCGAGTTTGTTCAGCACCTCACTGAAACCATTTGCAGCTTAACTGGCAGGCAGACAAGACATTTAAGATCTCACCAACTGGACATTGAGACAATAGTTTTTCTTGTCCTAATCTGAGGACATATGATGGGGAAATGCTTTAGTTCTGCATTGACTGTAATTTGGCTATATAAGAGGTTAATCTCTCTGGCCCAGTTCATAACTCTGTTGCAGATTCTTTAATTTTGGGAGAAAGAATTAGCTCTTAAGTGCTTTCAAGGATGGAGTCTATGTTCCTTCTGTTCTCAGACCCAATTTTGCTGTAACACTATTGCATTTGTATAAGTGGCCTTAGGCTGCTCAAAATAGAGATGTGTAAGGCCAGTTGATGGCCCACTGCATTCTTCCAATTGCTGAGAATTAGCCACATGGGACTAGGTAGTAGATGGATGCCTTTACTAAATCTAAGGGCCAAGTCCTGTCAGTGACACAGTGAGGACAACCCTTTTCCTCCCAGGTGATCCTTTGTTATTTACACAGCGGATCCTTTTCCACTGCAAGAGGCCTTTCTGTGCTTCATGAACAGCATCAAGACTAAGCCATCACAATCATCTTAAAGCCCTTAAGCCCAAGATGTCACATCTGCTTTACAGAAATTACAACAGGAAAACAACATGATTTAAAAAAAAAAAAAAATCATTTCAAAATAAACACTGTAAAAACTTAGTGGAAAAACATCTGCAGTTTTCAGACCATTACAGCAGTTTGTCTGGAAGGTCATGGAGAATTTTTGCATTTTTTCCTTGAATTTATTATTGTTGCCTTCTATTTCTAAAGAGCATCATTTCTCACCAAGATGGACTAAATTCATGCTGATGTCAGCAACAGTATGTAGCTGTTAGGCAAGGTATACAGCAGGTCTGAGCAATAATTAGGACAGCACAATAAATATGAAAGGCAACATTTACAAGGTTTTGTTCTTGTAAATTGTCTTAGAGAATGGAGATGCCTGGGGAACAAAAAGGGGAAAAAAAAAAAAAAAAAAAAAAAGCCACACGCACAAAAAACCCAAACCAAACAAAATCCAAACCCAAACCAGAACTTTCCCAGCTAGAGCAGTTAGCAGAAGAAGCAATGATGCCTTTTTATGTGCAAATAGGAAATAGTAAGCATAGTCACATTTTGGACCAGAAAAAAAGTGTTAAGTATGGCTGCACTGGAAGGGGCAGTGTCATGTAAGGAGGGATTGTGCCCGTGCATTGTTGCACAGGTATTGGAAATGCATGGTGGTGGAAGAAGGTGTCTATATAGTTAATTATGTCAAGAAACAGAGTTAATCTGATCACACTGAATTTAGCTGGAAATGCTGTCCCTAAACTACTGTTGAACTAGCTTGTAAGAGTTCACAAGGTGTCTTACCAAAACTGCACTTCTGTGCAGAAATAAAGGCAACAGCAGTCAATGCTAAGCAGCATCACCCAAGTGCTAACTTGAGAGAGCTCGTGCTGTTAAATGTTAGCATGGTCACTCACAGGACTTTGGTCCTGCCGGCCTTCCGAAATGCTTTATTTCTTTATGAACATTTTACCAGCTCTGCAGATGTCACTGAATGACTAATAACATTGCTATTGTAATAGCACTGTTTGCTGTCCCCTTCTTTCATAGATGCACAAAAGGAAGGATTTAGGAAAGCCAGTGTTCACAGAGAAGGCTGAAACAGAATAGTAAAAGTGTAAGTCACTCTCGGTAGACTCTTGTATATATTCAAAATACGCGTTCTTGTCATTTGTGCTTGAATAGAAGTGCTGTTACTTCGGGAGTTGAGTCAGTGTTAAGAGACGGTGTTGCAGTGGCTGGATTAAATCAAGTCTTCAAACTTCTGATGTAAGTGAATGCAACCCTGCCCCTGATTAACATTAAGCAAACCTGTCTCTTTGAGCTGTGATGTCCTGAATAGTTGTTGTAACTTCTTATGAAAATATAAAACTTGTCTGCTTTCCAGTGCCCAGTGTCACATATGGTTTTCTGGAGCTGATAGAAGGCAGACACTGTTGTACTTAGACTACAAAACTAAACAAGGATTGATTGCAGTGTGAGGTATCAGTGTAAATTTTGCTTAAGGCTAGGTTATGAGAGTGCTCTTCGGGATTAGCTCAAGGCTCTTCCTCAGACTTCACATGGCAAGTGGGAAGCCTGGAACAAATCTAGTAGGATGTTATTTATTTAGTTATTTTACAGCTGCAAAAAAATTGCTGAACCATCAAACAAGCAAGATGTCTGATGCTAGTGTTATAATCTATTACCCTGTAATCAGTTTACACCCAGTGATGCAAAGATCTTAATGACTGGGCATGTGCAGAATTCATTCAATATACATCTGAGAAGTCCCCCTAAATTCAAGAGCAAGTGGGTTTATTAGGTTTGCCCAGAGTTACCCAGGTAATGCAAATGCAGTCTGTAAATAGTTTGCAGTAGTCAACTTCCATACCAAGTAAATTAATGGCAAAAGATGATAGATCAGTCTTGATAATGCTGCACAGACACAAAACATTTTCTCAGGTACTTGTAATATAGCCAAATTAAAGTAATTTCTACCAACTATTTCTTGGTTGAGACACTGAATTTCTCCATGTGTGGGAGGGGAGGAGTCTGTACTCTGCTATTTATAATAGCTTTAAAAATTAATTTAGATTAATGTCTATTTAAAATCTGTGTACATGCACGGATATTCCTTTGGTGCACAGGGAGTATTTTATTCATTGTTCTCTTTTCAGGATCATGCTGTAAGCATTTTCCCCCTCTGATTTTTATATACCTGAACATATTGTTAAACTGAGATAAGGTGAGAAACCTGTGATCCACATGCAAAATGGTGAATTAGCAATGCTTCTGGCCATGCTTAATGCATGAACTCTTGTCCCCTTTTAACTTTGATTAGCACAGAAAGTAGCCCTTTGCTGTATGCTGAGGCGGGTGGTGATGCTGTATGCTGAGGTGGCCTGTGCCACCTATGAATGCAGCCCCAGTGGACTGGGGCAGAAAGGCTGCACCTTTGTAGGATGGGATGTGAAAGAATTACCAGCACTGTGGGGTGCTAGTGGGAAACTCGGGGGTGGTTCACTTGAGGTGACAAACAGCCTTTATACAGTGACAAACTGTCCTCGGATAGCCTGGGCATGATGAGCTGGGTTTGGCGTACCAAAAGCAGTCTGTCTCTACATGAAGTAAAATTTCTGAGGCATGAGCATGAGATGATTATATGTGTGCATGTACGTATGAGTGTGTTGTCTTGGGTCACTGTGTGTGGTGGAGTTTTGGTAACAAGAGAGGGGGCTGTGGCAGTGGTCCCTATGGGAAACTTCTCAAAGTTCTCCCAGCTCCAAGTCAGATCCACCTCTGGCCAAGGTTGAGCCAGTTAGCAACAGTGGCTGAGCCTCCACAATAACGTATTTAAGAAGAGGAATCTGGGAGGAGGAGTTGAAGTTGTGAGGAGCTGAGGGAGACACATATGCAAACACCAAGGTCAGTGGAAGAAAGAGGGGGGAGACGCACTGGAGCAGAGACTCCCCTGCAGCCCATGGTGAGGGGGCAGGCTGTGCCCCTGCCACCCATGGAGGTCACCAGTGGATTGGATACCAACCTGCAGCCCATGGAGGACCCGACACCAGAGCAGATGGCTGCACTTGAAGTCTGGGACTCTGGGAAGGCCATGCTGGAGCAGTTTGTTGCTGAGAGGATTGTGACATACAGGAGGGACCCACACCAGAGCGCTTCATGAAGAGCTGCAGCCCATAGGAAGGACTCATGCTGGATAAAGTTTGTGGAGAACTGTTTCTTGTGAGAGGGACCCCATGCTAGAGCAGAGCAAGAGTATGAGGAGTCTTCCTCCTGAGGAGGAAGGAGTGGCAGAGAAAACAGGTGATGAACTGACGACAACCCCCATCCCCTGCCCCACTGCTCTTCTTCAGGAAACTGGGAACAAATCTCAGCCTGGGAAGGAGAAAGGGGTGGGGGGAAGCTGTTTTTAAGATGTGGAAATGCTTCTCACTGTCCTACTCTGTTTGATTGGCAAATTAAGTGGTGGTGGTGTTTAAATTAATGTTGCTTTTGCTTCCCCTAATGAGTCTGTCTTTTGCCTATGACCATAATGGGTGGATCATTCCACCCTATCCTTATCCTAATTCCCGAGCCTTTTGTTTTATTTTCTCCTTCCCATTCCTGAAGGGGGAGGACTGAGTGAGCAGCTGGGTGGTGCTCAGTTGCCCTCTGGGCTCAGACCATGAAAGTTGTGTATAAGCTTGTTTTAAGAGTCAGGCAGGAAGGCTGGGAGCCTAGTTCAATTCCTGCTGAAGGTGGGAGAAAGCAGCCATTGAGGGAGAGTTGGAAGGGGAAACAGAAAGAGGAAATAAGAAAGGAGACAAAGTCAGAAGCACCTATTCATATTGTATGTTTATCTTGGATTACTGAATGCATTATTGCTTCCAGTTAGTTGAAGCAGTGTTTACTTCTTTATAGTGAAACATTTAAGCATCAGATTTAAAACCCATCACTGTGGTGTGCATAATGGTATAAGCCAGCTAATGTTGCTGCTGTGACTGCAAAGAAATAATGACCAAACTAACATACTCCAGGATGTATGTGCAAAGTCAGTAATGCAACCAATCTTTTTTACCAAATGGTCTAGAACTTAAATACTGTGAAGACGGTCTAGAACTTGCCCTGAGTTGAGCTAAATGTAAGGAGATTCTAACACATTTAAAAAATCCTTTTTTCTATCTTGATGCTGATAATCACACCCCTGCTGAAGCAAGGACAATATTATGTCTGTATGGATGAAATTTAATAACAACCCCAAATGGAATAAAATACTTCTGTGGTAAATCAGATTGTGTCAACGAGATGTGGTTGATCTAATTTACAACCAAGTCTTCTCATTTAGTTAACAGGCTTTCCCCTCATACCAAAAATGCCCTATTTAATCTCCCTAGATCTACTCCCATGTTCTTTTTTCATATTTTATGCCCAGAGTTTGGATGTTGTAGAAATCAGGAATGGGCCTCTGCCAAATTCTCTTTCTCTCTTTGTCTCTCTTTCTCCTCTTTGTCTCTTTCAGACTGATAGTGCAATCCACAGGCAGCCATATCTTGTAATGTTTTCCCTTTCTGTAGTTAGGAAGTTCCACTTGAAGGGACGTTCTGGAAAAACCACAGTCAAGGAAGAACCTGAAAAGAGTACTTAAGCATAGCATATGCTCATGGGGGTAGCAGAGGTAACAAGCTATAGTGCAAGTGACCTTTGCATCTAGTGATCCATCTGAAGTTGTAGGATGGGACTTCTGGTCTCTTTGGGAAAAGTCAAATATGCCCTCAGAGAGAGAAAAATCAGAGGAACACTCCACAAGTCAAAACTGGTAGAGTTTCCAACCTGCTGTCTGTGAGTTATTCGACATGGAATGCAAATTCCTAAGATTGCAGTTATTAGATTTTTTTTTTTTTTTTTTTTACATACAGTTATTCCAGGTCCTTCATACTACAGATGAAGCTGAGCCATCTGAGAGTATCCACTCAAAGTGAACAGATTCATGAATTTGAAAAAAATGTACTGGAAACTAATACAGCTACTCAATGTTTCTGCAATTTGGCTTCTTAAATAAATAAAACTTAAATCCTAGCTTTTTTTTTTTTTTTTTTTTTAATAGTATAGGCAGAATATACCAGGAATAGCATGGAAAGGTTAGTCTAGAGTAACAAAATTGTCTGAGATTCCACATTATGTCTTTGGAATATTATTTTCCTATACTTTGGATGCAGGGAAATGCTAATATCTTAAGGTGCTCTTGTGGGAACTGTGAATCTTTAATTACATTCTCTATTCAAGGCCTAAAAGTTGGATCTAACTTGCAGTAGGTGCTCAGAAAAATTTCAGTGGGTTCTGTTAAACTGGAGACTCCTTTTTGCGATAGAGGTTATTGAAACCATAAATAACATACTAGCAATAAACTCTACCGTTAGGGAGTTGTGATTGTCTGGTTAGGTCTCAGTGCATGAACAGGTCAGCAGAAACAACTTCAAATCCTTTCTTGCCTTGCGAATCTTGTCATTTGTCTCTGGCTGTAGAGTAGTTTCCACATCTGCACTTCTGCAACATGTTGTGCCAAGTCCTGTGCACTCTGCTCATGTGAGTCATCACATTGACCTCTGCTAGATGGCTCCTGTGAGTAAAATGAACACAATTTGGCCTGTTGCCAGCACAAAATCTAATAGCTAGTCACTGTATCTGGA
Source organism: Athene cunicularia (assembly GCF_003259725.1). Classification (NCBI taxonomy): domain Eukaryota; kingdom Metazoa; phylum Chordata; class Aves; order Strigiformes; family Strigidae; genus Athene; species Athene cunicularia. Next base: position 16,794,837 of record NW_020799099.1, on the reverse strand, counting down.
CTTCAGTTTCCTCAGTGTTTCAAGGTACCTTATTTCAGCTGCCAAACATGGAGTATCTGAAAGCCTCATGTATGTTGTTACTTGAAGGCAAACAACCAGCCAGTCCTGAGGACTCTTGCACCACAATGGTTATCCCAGAAAACGTTCCATGTTACGCAAAAGCCAAAGATTCCATGACTTCTGTTGTGGGCTCTCTTTCAAAATATGGGGGTTTTATTTCAAGACGACTGTTTCCCAAGAAAGCTTTTAGTGACATGTTTATTCATGTTGGTCAAATGAAAGTCATGTGGTACACCTCCGTTTCTGCTGTGGTGAGCCATGCGGTGTTTGATTATAATCCCACTATCTTGTGTGAAAAAAGTAACCCAGCTGAATATCAGATGTGCCTGGCTTGCATGTCAGTGAAACAGAAGGCATGTTACACAAGTCACCACACTTTGCAAGCACTATTTTTATTTTGGAACAACGTTCTCTCCAACTTTTTCTACTCTTTTCTTAAGCATAGAGTGAATCCAGGGTTTTTCCTAAGGTAACTCTATGAAAAGAAGACATAGGTACCAGGAAAGACAGCTGAATACCTGCCTCTTCGTGTGGCTTCCCATGTTTCTGGGATTAGTTTTACTAACTGGTTAGCTGATTTCATAATCTGGAGATATATGAATGTGATTTCTGTAAGGGACTGTTCAAACATTGCATTCTCTTCAAAACTCAAGTGAGTGCCATCTCTCTAAATACGTATTTGAAAAATCAACATATTTATTTTAATATTTAAACATATTTGCCTTTAGAAATAAGTGTAAGAGTTATCCACTGCCTCTAAAAATAGAGACTTTGCAGACTTTCTCATTAGCATGGGTCGCGACTTTGTAGGGCTACCCAGCTTTGTTTCCCTGCTTCCTTCCTACCAGCAAGAGAATTTAGCACCAAGAATGTAAGATCGTTTTTGTGTGCGTGCGGATACGTATGTAGCTGGTACAGACATCTAAGTAGGCATATCTAATAAGCTAAAGAAAAGAACTGATGGGATAAGATGGACTGTGACATGTTGTGTGACTGCGTAATTGCTGACCTGATGCCATGTTTATCAGCTTGGTCTGTTACTGCCTGTTTTGATTTTTTTTTTTTAAATGTGCATATTTATCTAAATTAGTTAATTCTCCAAAAGACTAGACATTCAGGGATCACATTCATGGTGGCCGAAGAGAAATTTTAAGAGCAGCCAAATGGCAAAGCAAGTGTTGTGTTAATAAAGCTAACCAGTGAATGTGGAATGAGTATCCTAAAGTGATGGCTAGTCTGAATGACTAAAATGTAGAGTGAGAGTCTCTCCTATGAGAATAGGAGAAACATGTGTCAAGCCTGTGAAGCACAAGGTCAGAGAAGTAGTCCACATATGCAGAGGACACTGTGAGCTGAAGGGGCAGAGGATGGCTGTAGCCCCTACGATCTCAATTGCTCCACCAGTGACCTGTATTGGAGGAATGACAGGAGAGGGACAAGGCCTCTTTCGCCCTACTGCCCAAACCATGCATTCAGAGAAGGGGCTGTATGACTTGGTCAGACAGGATTGACACTTGTAGATTTAGCACTTTTGGTCATCCCAGAAGTATCCATCTTCCTGTTAGTTATTTCAAAACAAATTCCATCATATTTCAAGCTTTGTGCATCTACAGGTGAGCCCATTTGGTCTTAGGACATTGCACAGTATTTATTTTGGTGCAGAACTTGTCCAGTGAGGTTTATTTCTAAAACAATTGTTTCAGACTTAACTTTTAAGATATTGCTGCCTTGTTTGCAATGGATATCCAAGTTTGAAGCCAGCAGGTGAAAGTACTTGACAGCTTAGAGTACAGAGAAAAACTGCATTTGTTTCAACCATTGCAACGATGACTTGCAGTTGGCAAACAAAAAAACCACGGTGCCATCCTCCTGCTGGGAGCTTCAGAAAAATAAGATACAGACAGAGAAACAGAAGGACAGAGGAGCCAAATCATGGAAACACTGAGATTCTGGTTCTGAATCAAGTCTGGTTTGTTTCTTTATTCATACCATGCCTGAAACTTGCAAGTTTTCATGAGAACAAAGAAATTAAGTGAACTTAAATACAGCTGGTTATCCCTCTAGGTACCATTGGATACATTTCAGGGTAATTTATTACTAAAAAGTGAAGGATGTTTTGCTTGATAGAAAACAGACAAAAAGAAGGAATTAACATCATAAGTGAAAGAAACGTGCTCCCTCTTAGCCATAGTATTGGTCTACTGCACTCTGGACGTGACTGTTGCAGCGCATGATGTTCCCTGTTCTGAGTGTGCCCTGGGCAAAGAGCACAGAAAACCACTGCTTCACAAATGCCACTTCTGGTGAGCAGAGAGCTGGAATAGGCTATTTTGTACTGTCTTGAAGTGAGCTGTCCTGCAACTGATTTTCGATCCTGGAGTTTTGGTGGGAACTGCTGCCTGCCTGACAGATGATGGGGTATGAAGAGTGACCAGGTGACTACTGATGTTTAAACATGTTTTATCAACATGTTATACCTGCTTAAGTGAGAAATCTTAGCTGGTTGTGAGAGCAATTTTACATCACTTTCTTTATGGTATTCTTGCTTTCCTCTAGTCAATCTGTGCAGGCCACAGTAATTTTACTAGTTAGTACCAGTAGAGTACAGTTTTCTTCTTCCATGAGAAGCAGGTACTGACACCCTTATGAAGACTTTGTCATTAGTTTATAGCTGAGCAGCCATTGGTTTGTGCTTTTAGGACTGGGTGTTTGGTGGTGTTTTTTGTTTGGTGGTTTGGTGTGTGGGTTTGGTTTTTTGGTTTGTTTTTTTTTTTTTTTTCTTTCTTCACCTCCCTCTCCCCTGACTCCTCCAGCCCCTTCACTGGGGTTGTAGGCAGAGGGCACTCTACTGTCTGTGCAAAACTAAGCTATGGGCTGCTTTTTCCTGTTGAGCTCCGTAGAGGTAGAGGTGAGCTGGTACAGATTAGCTGTAATATTTGAAGTACAGTACGGAGCAGAAAGTTGATTTTAGATGTGAATGGGTCACTTGGTCACACAACCAGAACATCTTCTAGTAGTCTCGTGGCACTAATGCAGTGCTTGTGCAGTTACTAAACAGTGGAAACAAGGTCCACTCACACAAAAAGTTACCTGACTAAAAGGAGCTTAACTGGTTTTCAAACTGGAAAGCTGCACTGGTGCAAAAATCAAGTGAAAAGTTGTTTTGTAGTTTGGAAACATAGTCAGAGTTGGATGACCAAGCAGCTTCAGAAGTCAGAGTTGCTGGTCCAGTCTGGTTAAGTCTGGAATTTCTTTTTCTCTCTTTTTTTTTTTTTCCTTCCCCTGCTGCACACTTCATCAATTTCTAATATGAAAACCAAACCATTTCCTTATTTTCGTCATTTAATTTGGAACTGGATTGGACTTCTCTCTGTGTCCTCAGAATGATGAGGGCAGAAAGCTCATTTATCAAAGCTCGGCAATGAACAAAGCCAGGGCAGAGCAGCACAACAGCACAAGCATAATTAACAAGAAAAAAATGGAGCTTGTGGCTTGATGCTGATGGATACAGAATGTGCCACAAAGGAAAAAAAAGCTTTGAGAATGCTTTGAACATAAAACCAGTCTCACGGGATCAACAATTCCATGCCAGAGAGTAAATTCAGGATAAGATGGATAAGCTCCACCTATCATGACGACCAACAACCATACTGCTGCAGCGGTGGACAGTCTAGGTACTTCCTGGACATGTTTTGAGGTTGTCTGAGGAGAGAGGAACCAGTTTGCTTACTTGTTTTCCCTATGAATGTTCCAGGTAGATTGAGTATTATTGCTATTGCTAGTTTTGTAATGGCAGAACTGTGTGCCACAAAGGGATTTCTCCACAGTGAAAGGACGTGTATTTGTTTCAGCTGTCATCAGCTTCTTTATGTAGAAGACCCCAAAGACTAGACAGATGTGGTTAGACAGGTTCTGTTGCATATATGATCACAAACCTACTGTAGCTTGTCATGCAGCCAAGCTCAGTGTTATGGGCAGCACATCTATCTTCTTACCCCAACAGTCCTTAGGAAAAGTAAAATCAAATTCTGTATGACTGCTGCTGTCAAAAAACAGTTCATAAAGGATATAAGGAAACAAGCTTTTAAAAATGTGTGTCTTTTCTTTGGGAAGTGTTTCTTTTACCATATTCACATTTTTGTTTTCCTGTTGATTTAGAACTCTTTACTACTCAACTCCTTCAAAAACATGCTTACATGTTCCTACTGCTACCGTCAAGTGTTGGACTAGCCAGTGACAGAGTTTCAGTGTGTACAGTGGAAATTACCTTGGATAAGAATAAACAAAACTTCTCTCCTGAAAAATAGGATGGAAGCATGAAGATGCAGAACGGAACTAGAGGGTGGGTTGCCAGTCCTGCTCAGTGGCAGTCCTTGCAAGATCAGTGGGGGTTACTATAAAACTCTGAGACTTGTGTATTTTTAAGATTGGTGGCAAGATTTAAAGCAACAAAAAAGAAAGGAAATAGATCTTGGTGCTGCTTCTATATGAAATACTACTGAATGGGTTCTTAAATGTTGTGAAAGATGAGGAATTAAATTACCTTATACTGCCTTATTGGTGTCTTATTTTATATGGATAACCTGCCTTTGTCAAGTCAGCAAAGTGAACATGATTTAATGAACCTGTTCATATCTTTATGGATAAAAACATTTCATAGTGGAAGCTGGCTGAGGGTTGTGAAGGGTATGTACCATCAGAAGTCTATGTATAATCAGAACTGATTGCATTACTGCCCCTTCATGAGTTACTACTACTCAGCAGATTTTTCCTCATTAACTGTGTACCTATTCTTTGGCTAGTGTGAAAACAAACTGTCATTAATTATTGGACTGCTATTCATAGTATTTTAGGCTAACATATTTAATTCTGCAATTTCAGTGAACTAAAAATGTGCAATTTAAAGCAGTAACATGATACATCGTGGAACTTTTCCTGCTTGTGAATGTTTATGAAACAGGATAAATTTTTCAAGACAAATTACTGGTCATGTGGAAGATAATTTGTTCACATCATTGAAAAAAAAAAATCAATTTCTTTAAATATCCTAAGCATTAAAATGTTTGTGTGTATATTTGTTGTTTTATATGTATGTTTACAGATTACATGTGTGGTAGAACTCGTGTGTTAATACCAAACTTGAATTCTGATTAAATCACTGAAAGGGGCCTATGCAGGGCTTGCTAATTCATTAAAGTCCAGAAATTTTCATGGTGGCCTTAATGATGTAACTGTGCTGTCTTCCTGCTTTTTTTTTTTTTTTCTTAAATGCCTTTTGGCTTTTTATCTACTGTAAATATTTGTGAAGCATGGAGTTTTTTTTTTTTAAAGTATCTTTTCTCAGATAGCTTGCAATTGCAAATCTGACAGTCTGTTTTCTCTTGCCGTGTCTCTTCCAATTCCCAACTGACAATTTCTTAAAATTTTCATGAAGATTTTCCTAGTGTTTCTTTATGGTTTTTGAGAATCAATGCAAACAGCATGTTTCAATGAGGTTATGTGACAGTATTCTCTTCCTTCATACAAAACCATACAATTTTCAACTTCAGCACATTTCTACAACTAATGTTTTGCCTAAATCTGTACTACTCCCCCCCCCCCCCCCCCCTGTATTCTAATAGTTGTATTATAAAGAATATTTGGAAAATCTAAGTCAAGAAGTGGGGGAGGGGTGCAGGGAGAGAAAAAAATTGGCGATACTGTCTGTCTAGTCACAGCTATGGTGCAGGCCATGAAATCTGAACTATTTCTTTTTTTTTTTTTTTTTCTTTGCATACCCCTCCTGACCTGGGAAGATGACTACCTCTGGGGGAAGGAGATAATTTAATTTCCATTCATGTTAACTTTCATTTCTCTGCAAAAATGCAGCAGATTCGTGGGATCATGTACTTTGCTTTGGTGGTATAGTATATCTCTGCCATAGCACTTAGGTTACACAACCAGGCTTCCTTTGCTTCAGAGCCTTGGGTGGGCATGAAACCAGACTGTGTAACTTTAAACAAAAGGTCTTACCCAGTAAGCTGTCCAGTTACTCACTTAATTTTTACTTTGATTCTTTCATTAATAAAATAGCATAACAAAAAGACCTCAGGAAGAATGAGTACTAGAGGAAAGGTGAGCAGGGTAGAAAAGGAATGGAAGTCACAGGTTGGGCTTGGTTTTTTTTTTTTTTGTAGTCCATGTGCAAAGGGCTAAAAATTGATTATCTTAAAGGCTGTTGTTCAGTAACTGGAAGCTATTCAGAAATGTTGTATGCTCAACAGGATCCTCAAAGAAATGAGTTAGCTGAAATTCCTTAGGGAAATTATGATAATTTCATTACCATTTAAAGTGGTTTTATTAAAAAATCATTAGTTCCTGGAATCAGTAAACGTTGCCAAATTCAAAATACTGCAGTCTTCTCAGATGAATTGTTGGATTCCTAGAATGAATTTTAGATTTTTTTTCTTAGTGTTCATAGCTCCCTCTTAAATAATTTGAAACTATGCTGTTGTGTCTTCCCTCACCTAATATATTTATTTCTAAGTTGGAGGAACTTGAGTTCAATGTAAGGACTTGAAGCCCTTTCCTGCATGAGTATGTGACTTACAGAATGTTCTAGCTCTAAAACATGTAAATAAGTTATATATCTAGAAACACTGCCATCTCTCCCCAGTGATCGCACTGTTCCTCATCAGGCAAGTTACGTTTACATAACCACTGTGTACTCCTATACGTGTCACTGCAATCAAATGGTTCCAAGTACATGAAGAAAACATCATGCTCTTTGGTCAATAAACAAGATAGTTATCTTTGAGCTAACATCCCAAACTAATTCCTTACCCCAACCACCAAGTTTCTACTTGGGAGGGGAGGAGAACCCCAGAACAACTTCCCCCAAACATCAGTTCTGTATTGCCTCCCTGTTTCCCTGCCAAGCTTTGCATCCACATGGGAATCAGCATCTCTTTAGGTGAGAAGGCTCTGTTCAGTTTGTGGACATCCAGTTGGTGCTCACCTGCTGCTTCACACGTGAGGCTGTAATGGTGCAGACTGGCTTGACATGCATAAAATGTCAGATGTGACTATATGTTTGGCATGTTACAACTGGGCTCAAGGTAGAGATAGAACTGAAGATCTATCCATGGTCTTCTAGAATAGCTCAGAAATGTCAAGTTTGCATTTTCCTTCAACTTAAAACATATTGGCTCATATGAAATACGGACACTTTTTGACTCCCAAGACAATTGTCACAAGGTGATAAGCAGTACCTGAATATCAACAATGACAGGTGTGACAGGCCTTTTTGCATAGTTTTTTGTCTTTAACCATTTGGTGGACTGTCACTTTGGAAATAAATGAGTTTATTAACTCTTGTAGTGGGGTGTTTTGTTGTTGTTGGGTTTTTTTTTGGTTTTTTTTTTTTTTTTTTTAGTTATTCAAATGAAACAAAAATCTAATCAGCCTTTAATATCCCTGGTAATTATTTACTCCCTCCCTTTCATGAGGCACATTAGGTGCTTGAGTTGGTGATGTATAGGCACTGTGAGCACATGAAGAAGAACAATCCTCCCTAGCAAATGAGGGTCTCTTGACTGTAATCTACAGATACCTTTGGGGCAGTAGAACTCTAATATTCAGGAGTAGTGAAGCGCTAGTGAGTGTACTGATGTCATATCGTATATCTGATCTTAGAAAATAATGAACTGGGCTATTGGGAACAACAGCCAAACTCTAGTGGTGGAAATAAATGCAACTGCTTCACTGTCTCAGCTTTCCATGACTTCTAACTCTTGAAGAGGCTTTTATTCTTGAAGAAAACTCTGTAAAGTGACCAAACTGTCATTGGTGTGCAGCTCTATCCCAGTGCACATTTCAGTCTTCTCAAGTGTGATCTCATCTAATGTACCCTTAATGCTATACTGACAATAAGAGGCTGGAGTGCACCTGTGGATTTTTTTGTTTTGGTTTGTTTGACTGGTTCCCCTCCCCATTCCTCCCTGTAATTTCCTGGGAGTATATTGCATGGTAAATTTCTTAATAGAATTCAGAAAATACGTATAAAATATCTTATTAAAATGTTGCTGGAGACCTATAACTGCCCCCAGGCATAATGCAGACATACAGATGTATTAGCGATCAGCCAGGAAGCAATAACTTGCTTTGTTTGGAATGCACAAATATGCTGAGATCAGGTGTTCAAAGCATTGGCTGTTGTGTACCACTCAAATTTCTGGCTGTACCTGAACAAGCTTGCTCTGTGGGATCATGTTTTTGAAGGCTTACTTGTAACTGTAGGGCTGGGACTTCTTGTCCGTATTTACACTGAAGCTTGTGCTGTAAATCACTGTGGGTGTAGCACTGTTCTACTATTTGGGACAAAGGAGAATTTTATCGGAAAACTCTTCTTTATACTGTGGAGAAGCTTCTCTCAAAGCTCTTGTAACTTGTTCTAGGGGGAGGTGGGTTTGGCTTTTGGCCAGAAAGGTGACAAGTTTTCTATGTGTAGCAGAGAGTTGGGTCATAAAATCTTGTGAAGTTTTCCTATTAGAATTGTCTCATAGAGTGATAAGGATACAAGTAAGTATAAGTGTTGTCTTAGCCTGTAGTCCCTCAGAAAGAAAATAACTGATATATAAATTAATTAGGGCTGATAATACTGAAGTGGATTTAGTGATGTTTCTTTGATTATGCAATGGTTTAATCAAGGGATCAGATGTTTTAGTAGCTCAGAGGAATCTAGAAAGAGAATATATGAGTGGCATTTTGCTTTCGTTAGTGTAATTATTGAGTATTTACTGAAGTTAGGTTTGATTGGTTTTGATAGTATTGTAATCACAAAGAGGAACTGGACTTGTCTTATACTTACATTTTTTAGTAAATATAAAGCTGTCAGGCCAATAATTATTTGGGAAGAAAAATGTTCTAGTGAAAACCAACAATGAGATGCTCAATACTGTATTAGATTTGATAGTATGCAGAAACTGTCTAGTTTCACTGACATTTCAGGCTGTTTTTCTTGAACACTAGAGAGGTACTTTCTAAGCCTAGGAAAATAACGTAGTAATTTTTTACAAATTGGATATTCTTTCATGATATTATGCAATGAAAAACATGGAAGCCATAGCAAGAAGAGTTTGAGACAAAATGATCTAGCCTTGCAAAAGTATTAGTCATGGAACACTTTTGTCAGACATTTGATCACCTTACCTTAACTTATTGAGGTCCTAGACCCATTGCAAAAAGGTGGGAATTCCCTCTTTCCCTTCTCTCCCACTCCTGCCAAAAAAGGACATCTTGCTGAAATACCACTCACAGCAGGAGGTCAGAAGTACTCTGTGTGCGTAAATCCTTCATATTCATCTATGTATTGGGAAATGCAAGGCTGGAGCATAAAATTTTTTAGCTCTGGCCAAACACGCACAACACCATTGAAGATTACATATTCAGGTGTGGAATCTGCAATAAAGGGGGAAACAAACGCACAAGTAAAACCACATGAGACCAGGCTGTCTGTGCTCCAAGGCTGGCAGAAACGTAATGGTGTCAACCAAGCAAGGTGCCTTTTAAGTAGTGGGCTGCCATCCAGTTAAAGGTGTAACCCTGTTCTACATCAGTTGAAATGTTATACTTTTATGGGGTAGAAAATTGTAAGACAATTCCCAAGTTAATGACAGAAATGCATTATAGCTGAGAAATGGCATGTTAAAGAAAAAGTTCTCTGAATTCCACTCAGGTGCACAGCATCGGTCCTTTTATCAGCTTAGGTGTTAGGAAGGTGGGTTTGGTTTGGTCTTGTTAAGACACCAAACGCCTTTCTTGCAATCACTGCCATAGGCTTGTGGATTGGGCACATTACAAACAAATAACTTGAATGGCTCTAGTAGCCAGGTGAATTAAGTGGAGGAAATGGTGTATGCTCTGGAGGAGTAGTTAAGGGGCGATGAAGGTTCCCCACTAGGGTGGAGTGGAAGGGCTGCAGGACTGGGTGTGCTCCTGTGAGCAGAGTTCATGGTTGTCCTGCTGGCTCTGCAGAAATGTTGGCACCCTAGGCATCCTTGGTTCTGCCCAAGCAAGTATTCATTCTCCTATCTTTGTTTAGCCACACTAATATTTTAACCCACTGGAAAAAGATCCATTCAGAAGCTTTTACTTATCCACATACTTGGTTTGCTTTAAATAAATATTCTTCCATCTGTTTTACCTCTAAAAGTAAACTATTCAGCTATGGCTCATTAGTGTAGCTACAGCATGACAGTGAATTAATTTTGTTAGATGTGTATGTCTACAGCATTAACTGCACATTAATAAAGCAAATGTGTTGTGAAGCAAACTAAAGGGTAACTTCTTAAATAGATTTGAGTTTTCTTATACAGGAAAAAATACGTAAATATCAGTAATCTATTCCAGTGTGATGAGGAACTTTTCTGAGCAGTATGAAAAGAGATCTCACTATGACCATAAAGGTTCATGTCCTATATCAAAGAGTCTTCCCAGATCATTTCCTCTTGTGAATTTGCTCTCCAGATCTAGAAATGTTACTTACTGACTGCCTCTTTCATTCCTGCTTGATAATGCTGATTGAAGGACTGCAGCTTAACTCAGCAAAGAGGGAATTACCCCCCTTGAGCACAGTAAATTTAAATTGCATACGTCATGTATCTTCTCCGTTACAGCATTTTTAGGTTGGCTTATATTTTGATGAAGCTGTGTGTGTTTTCAGGAAGCACAAAGATAAATTTCAAGTATCTAGAGAACCTATTGCAAGGAAGCATATGTTTGAATGGAAGGCCTTTGAAGGTGATACTTTTTTCTATATTATAGCTTTATAGTTCTTAGCAAAATGAACAAGCAGTGATGTGATGGTGATGTAGAATCGGTAGTGTTCAGTCTACCTCTGTGATTGCCAAGCACAGAGGTGGATGATAGGGGGAGAAGAACAGTGAGGTCGATAGATGTTTTCTTAATTAAGAAATGAGGAATTAGGCTAAGTGACTTTGATAAGTGTCCTTTAATGCTAATATTATTTTAACCTATGATCTAATTACATTACTTTTAAATAGCAAAAAATTTCATTCGTTCTCAAGAGCACAGACTTTCAGAGCATGGGTATGTGCACATCTCAACTATACTATTCTCTGGAAACAGGAGGGTAGCAAAGGAAGTGGCTGTGCAATGGGTCCTGGGCAGACTGGGTAACTACGTCAAATAAGTCTATTCTTTTTTTAATGGGAAACATTGCTTGTACTGTTTTATACTGTTACTATAAACACAGGAGTCTGCTGAATGGTTTTGTCCATACCTGTTTAAAGTTATGGGACACTGGGGGAAAGGGGTGTTTTGGGGTCTTACTTTTGTAAATTTCTAGGTTGACTTTTGCTCCAGAGGAATTGAGTCTGTGGCCTTCAATTACTGGAAAATATTGAGTTTGTCCAGTCCCACTGTCCCACTGAACAAGGCAAACATGATTCTTGCCTGTTTTTTGTTGATTAGGAAATAAGGGGTTTGAGACTGAGTTGCGTGAAGTAGTGATTTTAGGCATGGGGATCATGAGTTATGTACATTTTTGCATACTAATGTGTTAGATCTTTTATTCTCTCCATGGTTTCTCTAAGTAGGGATTTGATAATATCCTGAAGCCTTCTTTCATCATTGTAGCGTTTTTTTTTCCTCTGTGCTTGCAAAATAAGCCTTTTCAGTCATGCTTTTATTGTTAACCTTAGCAGCAGCAAAACACACAAAAACTGATTTTTAGAACCTGTAACTTGAGTGTTGCAGCTATTATAAGGTGTGCTAGCCACTCTTTCAAGTACAAAAGCCGTAACTGTGAAGTTAAATAAGTTATTTGTGGGATGTACTCAAATATATAGACTGTAACCACCTGTAGCACAGTATGTGGCTAATTGCTCAGACAAAGAAGTTACAAACTATTGTAAGCAATAAAAGTCATGCTTTGCCACAATTCATACTTGTTTCATTTGACCTTTTTCAGATCTTCAGTATTTGTGCCTTTTGTGTCTCTGTTTAGCCATCAAGATGATGATGATAAATATTTGGATTCAGTCATCCAGTTAAGGTGGAGGGGCGTAAGAGCATTATTGCAGGTTTCCTTTTTCAGTAGGGAAGAAAAATGAAGTAAATGAAGTGATGCAATATGGTGTGTGCATTACAGAGAGGTTTTTGTGGATAAAAGGTAGACAGTAACAGGTTTCTGAAAAATTTAGTGGAACTGGCTTTAAAAAAAGATTCACAGGGGCATGCTACAGTTTCTTCTCAATGTCACAAGCACCGTTTGTGCATTACTCTGAAATTATGTCAAGACTGTTTAGAAGGGACACTCACTTTTCCTCTGTCTCTCCCACAGCTGTCTAGATGGAGTCAAAACCCAAATGGCTTGAGCTTAATGGTAACTTGAAGTCTAAAGAAAGATGCACCTTCATGTTGTCTGGTAACTCCTAAAGTCCTGAGAGCTAGGAATGGGGTAGCTGTTTTCCACTGACTGCTTCTTTTTAATTCCCGAGCTAAGCCTGGGAACCAAATAATCAGTTGAAGCTGGTTTTTATGTCTAACACCTGATATGTATGTCATGCTTTTACCTCAAGGGTAATGACTGTTCCTTATATACTGCTTAGGAGTGGATAATTAATTAACAGGGGTGAGAATGTGCACACTTGACTAGACACTTAAAAATCACATAGGTGATTCCTGGGATTAAATAATATTTTGTTTTAGTGTCATAAAACAGCCTTGAACTGGAAAAGTTCTATTGTCAAGAGTATGTGCTAAAAGCTTTATGTGTGTGCTGTAATTTATTTTTATTACAAATAGTGCTTCGCCTACTCTGTTAAGAAGATTATTGAATCTCTACCAGGAAAATAGAATAAAATCTTTGCTATGTTTATTGGTGGCACTTTATTGCATAATACTGGTGTTTTTTTTCACAAGCTGTCTTAGTAACTAGTTTAGGTGCATGGAGGTAGGTACACGAATAGGTTTTCAGTACCTCTTTTAAACTAACTTTTGTAAGAAGACCTTGGTGAAGCATGTGGCTAGCCAAGTGGACAGGGCCATCAGTGTGCAAGGTGATGTTCCCTTTGTGCTTACAAGGAGTATCTTTAAAATGTGTGTGCTGGAGCATTTATTGTTTACCAGCAGAGCTGTCGTCTTAATTTATAAGTAAAATACATTATGACTGAACAACTTCTTATTTTATTTGGTGAATGTTTTTGTGATGTTTAACTTGAAAGCTACAGTACAGGAAATCAATGAATGGTCTTTCTGTGAGGGCGAGGCTCCTTATCCTGAGCATGTTCAGAAGCTCCTGATGCTAATTAATATCTGAGACTCAGGAAGTCATGAGTCTGTGGCTGAAGATGGGAGTTCCACCAGAATGCTGTGAATGTTGGTTTTACTTAATTAAGCATAGTAAAATGTTGGTTTTCAACCTCATTGTTCTGGCACGATCATGTTTCATTGTTGCACTCTCCAAACGTTCTCCGGAGAGCTATATACTGAGAGCTCGTCTGTGACACTTCTCTGGCTATGTGTTTCTAAACAGGCTGCTTGAGCATGCATGAAAAAGCAGGGGAGAGCTTGCAGGGCAGTAGGTCAAGCACCGTCAGTCATGGACTTCTGATGTGAGAGTGCTCTCTGGGTTTGGCGGTTCATGTGTTGGGTTCCAGAAGGATCCATTGCAGATGTTGCAATGGTGTTTATGACATAATATTTCTTCCCAACACAGTCAGATCACTGAAAGTGGTCATCAATAAGAGTATGTGTGGGGAACGCTTGCATGTGTGATTTCATGAGGGAGGCAAGTCAACCATCACATGCTGGAGGAACTTGGCCAAGTAATATACATAAAACTGGACTATGTCTCAGTGCTATCCCAAGAGGACCTGCATGCAGATGTTAGTAGGGCATTTGCAAAATGAAATCCCATCACAGAGAACTAAATCAAAGCTGGACTGCTGAGACGTGAAGCTCAAGTTCTTTGTGGCACGGTTTCCTCAAGCAGTTTTTATAAACACTTCCTAAACGTTTTATGAGCTATGAAAACAGTTGGGGAAACCGTGGAGCCACAGAAAGGTCACATGCTAAGTACATTGCTGGAAAATGTTCAGTGAAGTTTGAGAACCAGCTATTCACTGACAATGTTATGGACCTCTGACAAACCTCTCTTCATTGCCTTCTGCTTAACTATTTTTATTAAGACTTATAATTGCTGTTTATTTCTTTAAAGAAAATGCTCCACTTACTAGACACTTAATTTCATATTCTTTTAATTTGACACAATAAATTGTCCTGACTGAAAAAGTGAAAATTGATAGATTTCTGCCTGTGCCAGTATATGGTCTAGATTATGGAGGTGTGGTTTATTAATAAATAAAAAAATATTTCTTTTTAAAAGTGCTATTTTCTGTATTTGATTTATGTTTGCAATTTCCGTAAATGCCAACAGCTTATATTGTGCTCTTCCCCTCTCCAGGTTACTGGAGTTTCTGCTGACTTCCTCTGGGTTGCCTGTGAATATTCTTTGATGTGACTGTACAGAATTTATTCAGTGTGCCAAACTTTTGCTAGTTCTCCATACTCAACTTTTGCTAGTTTTCTCTGCTGAACATCTGTCGTCTTGACATCTTGATGGTCCGTCCATATTCGACAGGTCCGTTTCACTAAACTATGAATAAAGCTGTACTAATATATCTGAGAGGACTGCAATGCTTGGAGGCTTCCAGCTTCCCCTCTTTCTGCAGTATTGTCTGTACAGGGAACCTCGGCAAACCAACCCACCTCGCCCAAAGTGTGAACTGAATTTGGTGTTATTTTATATGGCACACTTTATTTTAATAGAGAATAATCTAAAAGCATGCAAAGCTAAGTATTAAACTGAGACAACAGACAATGTGCTCATCTGCCCTCTTTTGTTGAAGATAAGGCTTTGAAATGGCAGTAAGTAAACTAAATGATAAATAGTCAGATGCTGGCAGTTTCAGGAGCAGCAACTGTTAATAGTACTTTAGGAGTGCTTTATATTCATGAACTAAGTTTCTACCATGAAGCTTGTGTGGTTAGCCATCACTTTCTCCTCTAATTTTTGGCCTTACTGCAGAAGCAGTGATATTAGCTGTGGCCTTTCTTCACCTATAAAAGAAGGGGAAAGCTGGAGGAGGGTGAGTAACTGTCTTTTGGAGTGATGTCAGGGGAGACTTAATCATCTTCAGATCCCCACATAGCTTGGTGACTGCTGTGTCAGCCTGTTAGTAATTAGGACAGACCCCACTTGCCATGCAGAATAGCTTTGGAGTGCCTGCTCCCCACCCCTGAGGAGAGCCAGCGTGGGGCCTGACTGATGCACAGTTACTCTCCTGGATCTTTCTCTGAAGTTCAGATCACAATAAAGGAAATAATTGGGGG
>NW_020799099.1:16744453-16779331 GCF_003259725.1 Athene cunicularia | reverse complement strand
GAATGGTCTTTCTGTGAGGGCGAGGCTCCTTATCCTGAGCATGTTCAGAAGCTCCTGATGCTAATTAATATCTGAGACTCAGGAAGTCATGAGTCTGTGGCTGAAGATGGGAGTTCCACCAGAATGCTGTGAATGTTGGTTTTACTTAATTAAGCATAGTAAAATGTTGGTTTTCAACCTCATTGTTCTGGCACGATCATGTTTCATTGTTGCACTCTCCAAACGTTCTCCGGAGAGCTATATACTGAGAGCTCGTCTGTGACACTTCTCTGGCTATGTGTTTCTAAACAGGCTGCTTGAGCATGCATGAAAAAGCAGGGGAGAGCTTGCAGGGCAGTAGGTCAAGCACCGTCAGTCATGGACTTCTGATGTGAGAGTGCTCTCTGGGTTTGGCGGTTCATGTGTTGGGTTCCAGAAGGATCCATTGCAGATGTTGCAATGGTGTTTATGACATAATATTTCTTCCCAACACAGTCAGATCACTGAAAGTGGTCATCAATAAGAGTATGTGTGGGGAACGCTTGCATGTGTGATTTCATGAGGGAGGCAAGTCAACCATCACATGCTGGAGGAACTTGGCCAAGTAATATACATAAAACTGGACTATGTCTCAGTGCTATCCCAAGAGGACCTGCATGCAGATGTTAGTAGGGCATTTGCAAAATGAAATCCCATCACAGAGAACTAAATCAAAGCTGGACTGCTGAGACGTGAAGCTCAAGTTCTTTGTGGCACGGTTTCCTCAAGCAGTTTTTATAAACACTTCCTAAACGTTTTATGAGCTATGAAAACAGTTGGGGAAACCGTGGAGCCACAGAAAGGTCACATGCTAAGTACATTGCTGGAAAATGTTCAGTGAAGTTTGAGAACCAGCTATTCACTGACAATGTTATGGACCTCTGACAAACCTCTCTTCATTGCCTTCTGCTTAACTATTTTTATTAAGACTTATAATTGCTGTTTATTTCTTTAAAGAAAATGCTCCACTTACTAGACACTTAATTTCATATTCTTTTAATTTGACACAATGGGGGGGCGGTGGCGGCGGGGAGCCCACCCCTGCAACATCTCTGTGAGGCAAAAATGCTGTCAAAGAACTATGTGCAGCTATTCAGGAAGTCATATATTTTAGACAACTTGGTTTCACTAAAGTTCAAACATTACTAAAATTTTCAGTGAGTGACTTCTGGGAGACCCATGTCACCCTGAGCAGAAAAATGATTACACAACAAAGACGAGCTGGGTAGAGAGACGCAGTTCCCTTTAATGCATAAAACCTATCTTTTTTTGATTGTTCTCAAATGTGCATAAGTGTGAGAAAGAAGAATGGGTATCTGGTCAATATGCTTGTAGTTGCCTTGTTCCCTCTATGCTTCCTTTGTTCATTTTTCAGTTGCTGTAGTCCTTGAGGCACTCACTTGCTCAACAAGCAGCAAATGCCACATACTAAAACAAACACAAGCGTATTTATGATATCCCTCTGACTTTCTCCAAGATGTTCAAGCTTTGCCTTAACTCTTGCCTACTGGAGATACTAATAAATCAAAGGAAATAAGATGCTTAGTGAAACCTTGCAGAATGGCTGGAAATCTCTAGGTGAATGCATGTGGGACTGAGGCATTTGAGAAAAAAATTGTTGAAGCTGTGACTGTTGAAGTTCAATGTTGAAAGTGAGTCCTTACGCTTAACTTTGATGTTCACTTATTCAGTGTTCAGTATCTCAGTAGCATCAATCCATTCCAAATCATCCATTTTGGGCCATTAGGCACCACTGATACAAACTTTAAAGAGCCCATCTATGCTTCAGCAAAATTCAGTGGGAGCAAAGATCCTCAATCCCCGTTATCAGTGCGATTAATAAGTATTGGTGCAAATATGTGCTGGCAGGATTTACAGAGTTCTGTAATTCTACCCAAGGAAGTTACCTAACTACTTCTGAAATCAATGGGGGATTATATATTCATGTTCTTCAATTCTTTTTGGAGACTGACAAGATCTCTTCCTGTATCTATGGATATCTAAGTGTCTCTGAAAGTCTTTGAATCAAGTTCTTAAAACTGTAATGAGTGCATATAGGCTCTCTCACAAATATTTAGCGACTGTATTTCCTGCCACATCCACAGGAGGTTTACAGTTTAAATGTGTTATCACTGCTTTTGCAAATATCAGGGGAACGAAGAAAATGAGTGAAACCTGTAGTGCCAGACACCATCCCTGGCGGGTCTTACTCTTCTCTAGAGTCAAATAAAATTGAAATCGTGCACAAGTCTGTGTGTATCTATAAACAACTTGGCTTCTTGGATCCCACCGTTCAGGGAGAGGCAGGAAGCTGACAAGCAAGAGAATTTAGTGAGGATGGAGTTGTTCACTTTTATAGAGAGGGTAAAAACTGCTACTTGAGCGTTTCTCCTCAAATTTAACCTAAACTGAGACTCGAATGTGCTCCCATTGATGTCAGCGAGTGTTTTATCTTTGGCTTCTCTGGGAGCAGGATAGTGTCTCCTCTTTGTGAAGTGTGGAGTTTTTTCTCATTGTTGATAAGGTTTCTTTGTGGTCCTTACCATAGCGGTCTGAGCACCTCCATCAATGAGAATGGAGTGATTCCTGTGCTGTGCCTGTGAGTCAGATGTGGTGGTCTGCCACTTCAGAAGATGTGAAGTGAGGCACAGAAGGTTTGTGATACTGTCTTCAGTAGATTGCACAGAAGGAGTCTGGCTGGCTCCACTTCCCTTTTTGCAGATTGAAATTGGCAGACGATTGCAGTTAACCTCAGTAGAATTCAAATGAAAGCTGTACTTAGAGGTGAGAAGCCCTGAATATGTGTGGTAAACTCTGGACTGTTTACTTCATTGCTTAACTGTTGACTTCATTGCTTAAGAAACTCAAAGCTCCTACTCACTCCAGCAGAACCAGGATTTCTCCCTAAAGATTTCATTCAAAGCCCATTGAAAGAGATTTCTGGTCTGTTCAATTAAATATGGGTCCAAAAACCGCAGTTCATTCATCAACTGGTTATGCTGTTTGTGCTGCGGCTGACATTTGCTTCAGCTCTTTCCTAGTGTATATTAAATTGAAAAGCAGCCCATAATTTGACCTTTCCTTGAGGCACCTAATTAAGATAACTGAGTCCTGGTGTCTTGGATAGGTGAGTGAGAATTGGAAGACCTGGGCTTTGGTTTTAGGTTTTGCTGCTTTTTTTTAGACCTATAGAGAAGTTAACTTCAGTTTGGTTTCTCTCCTGTGAACGTTGTAAGGTGAGTGTTGATATTACATTGAGTGTTGTTTTGATGGCATTTCCTTTCTCCCTGATCATTTACTTTTGTTGTGATCTTCTCAGTAGGAAAGAGCACTTGGCTCTTTTCAAGTTCAGATCCTTGCAAAGCATTTAGCAAGACCCAAAGGCCTAATATCAAATCCCAGAAAATGGTTGTTGAAGTGTGCATTCATGGGAAGATTCAGACCACAGAAGATGGTAACATTTTTAGGTGCTTTGTGGAGTTCCAGATCTTAAGAGACCAACCCATAGTGTGAATATTTCAGCATTTCCTCATTTATATACAGTCAACAACACAAGGGGCAGTATTTTTTGTGATTTATTTATACTTCAACTTCTGGGGCAAAACAGTAATCCACAAACACTTGAAAATGGCTGGAAAAGATGAACAAGCTACTTTGGTGTTTGGGGGATTTTGAGAACAAAGAAGGAGATATCTTGGATTTCCTTTGGTTGCTAGATGAATTCTTTATCCTACTTACTTATTTTGGATGAAGTGTCTATAATTTTTTATTTGTTTATTACTTTTAACACCTTGGAAAGCACTGTGACAGGACTTAGTGCTCATTCGATGCATGCTTGAATAGAGTGCTTACATGGCAATGCTTTACAGCTCCTTTGTGTATATCTTGATGGGAAACATTTATGACCTTTATTTACAGCTCCTTGCTATTTAGTGTTCCAGAATTGTAATTCAATTTATCTGAGTCTGAATCATAAAGTAATACTCACCACTGTTCAGTTCTTCTTGCTTGGTTTTTCCTTTGCCAGGTAAAGTCATTGCTGAATGGCCTTTGCCAAACCCTGGTATTTGCAGAGAAGCTGTTTGGGTCACTTGAAGGGTTCTCTGTTATAATCTCGGTTGAGGGTTTTTTGTGTGTGCACATTGTTTTTTTTGCTGTTGTTGTTGCTTTGTTTGTTTTGCCTGCGAACTAAAAATATTTGAAATTGATACAACTGATATTCTTAACTATTTAGGGTTTTTTTCAGTATAAAATGGGTGAATGGAGGCCTTATAAATTCGTTGCCCTTTTATATGGTCTTTGAATGCTTTACAGTCCACATGGGATAGTAAAAAGTGTTAAGATATAAGGATAGTAAAAAGTATTCAGACAAAATATCCAGTTGCCGTCCAGCCCTTCCATGAAGGAAATATTGTGGCTTTCCATCTGAACGTGAGATTTTTCAGCTACTATAGACTACCAAGAATGTCAACACTTATGTGTTTGTGAGGGGAGAAAAAAAATAATTCAGTGCAAGTGTAATTTATAAATTACTTTGAAGCATCAAACAACAGACACTCCTGCCTATCCCAACCCAATACCACTATTGACTTTACCAGGGAATTCTTTGGTTTATTTCTTTAAATAATTTTTTATTTTTAACCAGAGAACAGCCTCACCTATCCTAATCTTGGCTTTTTTGACATGTTGGCTAATTAATCTCTTAATTGAAAAAAGACATTACACAGAATTCATCTGTTTTTTACATTATATACACATAATTTATAACATATGTTGAATTCATAACAGCTACGAGTGAACACTTTCAACTCTTAAAAACATTTGACACTTAAATTAACAGTGTCTCAAATATAATCCTGCCTTACCCACAGTATTAGATGTTTTGCTTACAAAACACATACTCTGTTTAAGACAGAGACATCATCTGTGGTCTAATCTAGGTGGAGTAACTTTTAAAATAAGGAATTACTTTATTAACATGGACTTTATATGAAAGAAAAAATATCTATATATTTGTCTGTGTTCTTGAAGAAAAGGGATTTTCTCCATGTTCTGAAGCTGATATCGTATTTACTGCACTATGGAATAAATCCACAAATATTGGTCAAACTGTCTCAATATAAAGTTGGTGCAGGACTCAGACTGGACCTTAACTGTTAAAATTCGGATGTTTCATCCCAAACCAGAAGATAAGTTTTAGAAGTCATTTAAGTCATATGTGGTGAGGAAAGGCTCAAGTACCTTTTTTTTTTTTTTTTAACTTAGAACTGTTCTGTGTCGTAAATGTCAGCTGAGCTGAAATACACTTTTTTTTTTGTCATTATTCCCAAAATAAACACCAAAAGATCATGAAATATAGCCTTAAATGAGTTTTCCTCAGGCTTAATAAAACCGTGAATGCTCACTATCAAAATCCAAGGTGAACTGAAATGTCATTGCCATCTGTAGCTGAGGTCTTCACAAGGAATAGGAGAGAGGGATTTTCCTAATGGAGGGTGGCTGGTTCCCAAAAAATGATTCTGAAAGATGAGCAATCAGACAAAACGATGAGAACTTGCAAAGATGCTGGGTACAGATGTTGATGGTGCTAGTTATGTAATGTTTGTAGTTCTTGTTGCCTACCTTTGAGAGCTGGTTTCTTGAAAGCTGTATCACTACAAACACTCAAGGGTAAATCTCAGTATAACTAGGAAGGAAATTCTGCAGATGAATGTTTTGGCTGAATGCCTTATGAAGAAGGCATTAGCTGAAATACTAGTCTATAGAACTTCCTTTCCTCAGCTGCGTTCAACCTGTTAAAGTCCCTGTTCAGAACGTATCCAACCCACGATTTGCTGAAATCAGATCTGGAGACCTGGTGGTTCTATCTGACTTGGAAGGGGGAAAGCTTTAAAGACTTGAGGAAAATGGAGGATCATGTTGACTTGCTTAAGAAAAATGAGTTTTCCACAATGAAGAGCAAACTCGGGTTACTTAAAGGAAGCCAGAAGCATTTACATAACGAGATGTTTTCAAAACATACTGCAAAAGTAATAACTGAAGACTGACCCAGTCATAAAACAGAACCTAGGAATAATGGTAACATTTACTATTTAGGTGTTTACTTTGCAGCATTTTATTTTGTTGATAGTTAATGCAGAGCCTCAGAAAACAAAAAGTTACCAAATTTCCAAGAAAATGCTGTGACATTGTAAGATTGTTTTGTTTCTTTGTTTGTTTGTTTTCCTCCAAAAGAACCAGTTTACTAAATAGTGTGTGAATAGTAGTGGAATAGTAGCGACCTTGGGGGCTATTTTTTGCTCCCAGTTCTGACAGCATGCATCATCACTGTTCTTATTATACAGTTGGGTTTCTGAAGGGTCAGACAAAAGAATTAGAGGAATAACTGATTGCTGGTTAGGTTCAGAGGTTAACTTGCAGGATCATACCATTTCCTTAACCATAAGAGAAATTATTAGTATGGAATGCTTCTCAAATGAGCCTCCCCTTTATGTCTGTAACAACACATGCTTCTTTGGTACTTTCTGCATGGTATTTAGTCCAAGACTCCTCCAGATTATCTGTTAATAGCCTGTCTTTAAATCCAGTGAATACCAAGCTAATTATTTTACTGCACCCATGGCCCACTCAATCTGAAGGATAAAGGGCAAAGGAAAAGCAGGAAAAAAGACCTCCAAACACAACAGAAAAAAAAAAAAAAATCTTACCAGTATTGTGAGTATAAGAATGTTTGGAAAGATCTTAATAACTGTACTGACATAAAGCATTCTCTCTGCACTCACTGCAGGTGCAGTATTCCTGCTCCCTGGAGAAGCCTGCCTTTAAGTCTTTTCTCCTTGAGTCTTTCCACTCAAGTGAGAGGTGGGAGGCAAAGATTGAAAGTGTTTTCCCTTAAGATTACCCTCCAAGGTACGAAAAATGTTATGTCTTTGGTTTGTCAGATGTTTTCCTTGGGCTCTTCTTTAGCAAGTTTACCGTAAGGTAGGACACCTGTTATTGTGTAGAATAGCAATATATCAGAAGGTACACCAAGTGTAATGGAAAGAGGAAGGAAATAAAGGAAGATTTGATCTGTCATCCTGGATAACTGATGGAGCAGTAAGTTGATTTGCCTCTTTAGAAACAGGGCTTTCTGTGGGAGAGGGACTATTTGTTCCTATAAACTCTGACTTTCTAAACTTCCTGTACTAGGTGAACTTCACCAGATCTTGGCACTCTCCTGCCAATCTACTCTTTTCTTTTCTTTTTTTTCCTCCCACTCACCCCTCTTAGTACTAGAAAGTAACAGAAATTTTCTTACTCTAGGAAAAGAAATGGGTATGGAAGAACTTGTAAAAAGGAGTACTATATCTTACAAGAACCCAGAGTTCTTATGATGACTTCTTAATGACAGTTTTTTACTCCTGATTATTCCTTGTGTATCACAACACTACCCCCTCTGTGAGAGGATTTTTTACAGTGAATCTTAATGCATTTTTCCCCTTTAATAATAATAATAATAATAATAATAATAGTACAGGACTGCAGAAAAAATTTGTCCAAAACCCAAGAGTTCCTATGTGTTTGCAGAGGCCTACCTTAGTGTGATAAATTAATGGAGAAAGATAAATTAGCACAGAAGATTTTCTGCAACCTTTGGTCACTGCAGACATGAGAAGAGAAAAAGAGGCTTAAAGATTAATCCAGTAAATCAACAGTTTCACAACAGACATTGCCTATCTTTACAAAAGTTCTGATGTTTGGTGATGAGATTAGATCACTGGGGAGTCTGCCATGGGGAATTTACTCCTAATTTCTATAAGGCAGTCATTAAACTCTGCCTTCAAGGAATAGACTTCATACCTTTCATCTGTTTTATTTATCTCTCGGTAGAATATAAATGATTTCACTGTCCACTTGCATGTTTAATCCCTCTTTCAGCTTTATCAAGCTTTAGATCCCTTTTTAAAATGTTATTAGTTAACTTCTATTTTGAAAGAATATCCTGGATTCTTGTGCTTTGTATCCTGAATAACCTGACTATGAATATAGTCCTCAATACCAAGCTAATTGCAGTTCTGAATGTTTCTCTAATCTTTCCATAAATGTGGTAGTGGAAAACCGCAGAGAAGGATTCAGGAAAGCCTCATTAAAGAATGAGACATAATAGGCAACATTTTGGAAACTGTCTATGTGATTCCATAGGCAGTAACTTGTTCTGCGTGGTATGCATGTGTATATTTTTAAGAAAAATTCCTTGCATGAAATGTACTGGTTTCCTGCATGGTGTGTATCAGTGTCTCCAGTAGAATATGACTGTGCAGGTAAAAATCTGCCAGGGTGATCATTCTGCTGTGGGAAACTTTGTAGTGGTATGAACTTATTAGCTGTGGTTTTCCTCCCTTGGGGAAGTAAAGCACAGAGAGTAAGAAAGGCATTTACCTCCCTTCCCTGGTCTGACTGATACTCATGCTCTGTTGCCATTGGCAGCTATCATAAACTACAGAAAGAGGTTTAACCTTGAAGTACATCTCCGTGCTACTTGAGCAGCAACCTTTCTCTTTGCTATCATTTGGCAAGTTACTTTGTAGTCTTGCAGGCTAGAGGGTTTTGCTACCCATTCTGTGGTATCTAGACTTGGAAATCAAAGTACTTTGAACACTTCAGCTTAGAATGTTTAAGTCTCGGAGATATTTGTATACTGATTCTTAAAGATTCCAGGAAAATAGATGCAAACAATGATGAAAGCACTTGCAGATTTGGTAGGAACTCCAAATAGACAACAGTTACGTTAAATTTCAGCTGGGATGGATTTCTCACAAGTGTGGAAATATCAGATGAGGATAATCTTTCACTGTACTATTAATCATTTGCTTGCTTTCCTGTGTCATAGACGGCAACACCTCATTTGTTTCAACTCACTTAACTTATCCTTGCCAGGATACATGTACTCTGTGTATCTGCTACCCGATACGCGTTAGATAGCTTTAGGACTTCTTTTGAAAGGTGACAAGAAGTGGACAGGTGAAAAGTTAAATAGTTAATGAGTGCTATTGTCCCTGGAAAACAGGATAGTGAGCACAGCTCCCATAAGTTTTATCCAATAAAAGCTCTGCGTGGCCTTCTGAGCTACTTACATCCCTAGAGGCTGCAGATGCAGGTTCCCTGGCCAGACACACAGTGCAGGGAGGTTAGGCTGCTGTGCAGCCAAGCCTCCCTCACTGCTCATCCTGGCTCTGCTGACTGGCTTAGAGCTGCCTGAATTTGTGCTGGCTTTCATTTTTACAGCTTCAGACTGATAGGGAATGAAGGATTTTAAAACACTGCCAGCCTGTTTTTCTTCTTTGCGTTCAGCCTTATTTTTTATCTCCTGGTATAACAATAGCTCCACACAGCTGATGCTCATAAAGTATATCACACTGACATTAGAGTGAGTCTCTTTCAGGGCTCCTACATCTCTACATCAAACTGAAGACAAGGGTGACAGGTCTTCAGGATGCTGTGACAGAGACTTCAGGTCTTGCTCACCATCCGTGTGTGTGTGCAGCACCACTAGTTTCTAGGCCATTAGAGCCCTGCACTGAAGTCCATGCTGCTGAGTAGTCAGTGTTGCTTCTATCTAGATTAAGTTATTACACCACCAGATTCTATAATCATCCTTCTTTTTGTCTGTATATGGAGTGGAAAATAATATTCAAGAGAGACACAGCATGG
Source organism: Athene cunicularia (assembly GCF_003259725.1). Classification (NCBI taxonomy): domain Eukaryota; kingdom Metazoa; phylum Chordata; class Aves; order Strigiformes; family Strigidae; genus Athene; species Athene cunicularia. The sequence goes on along the minus strand of NW_020799099.1, from coordinate 16,769,620 downwards.
TATCCTGTGTTTATGACAGTACTTCCTTCCTACCAGTGACGCTTCACTTCCAAATTTGATATCCTACTGCAAAGAGTTGCAATAGTCTCAGCAAATCCTTAGAATATCTGTAAAAGTTTTTTAGCATAGACAATAATACAAAGAAGTCATCTTCCAATGCTGAAGCAGACATTTTGAATAAATTGATGCCACAATAGCCTAGCTGTTTCCAAAAGTTATTTACAAGGGGAAAAACAAAACAAAACAACAATAAACTTTGAGTGTTTGCAAAATGGAGTAAAATTTATGGCTTGTGTTCAATTATCCTGGGTTTTTTTCTGTGTACCTAGATAAAATTATCTTTTTGAAGGAAAGAGGAAGTTGCTTCATTAATACTGCATGTGATTTTTATTGCTGATTATATTCCTATATTACATGGGCTTTTCTTGCGTGACTGACAACCTTGTAAACTATGCCCACCCTGACTTCTTCAGGCTTTTCATTCTTAAGGTAAATGTTAATGCTTTGTTTATCTAATGCTTTAATTTTCCCTTTATGCCAACGATATAACTCATATAATATTCCATGTATTTGGAAACATGTTGTGCTTCAATTTCTGCCTTAAAAGTGATATTGCTTGCACTCTTGGAGCAGAATAAAAGTTTATAGTAGGGGGCTGTATGCATGACATTTTGAGGTGCAGGGCTGGAGCATAGTTTTCTAGATGTCTTAAAGAAAGATGTAATTCAGAGCAAAGCAAGTAGGTCTTTTAAAAATAAAAGCCAAAAAGTGCATATTAAACTTTATTCTTGCCTCAGTGAGCTCTCAGCACTGTAGCAAGTGATTAATTTCTCTAGATGCTGAACGCTGTCTACCACTACTCTCAGGTCTGTGCCCCGTGTTGAGTCTCAGCCACTTCTTACCTGTTGCACATGCGCACCATCAGCAGCTCAGCACTACTCATAATAGAAAGCATGTGGTATTGGTTGTGTCTGTCTTGCCTGGCTCATTATACTTGCTCACAACAGTTAAGGTGGGCACGTTGTGCTCTGACCATCGTTGGTTCAGCCTCTTTATTGCTGTAAAAACAAACAAAGAGGAAGAGCAGCTAATAACCCTGTTCCTGAGCCTGGCACCAACTGATGTTTCTGGATGATTTCTTTGCTGTTCCTTGGCCACTGGGGACCTCCAAGGTTGTGTTCTCCTATTTATTGTGTACATGTGCCAGAACGGTGGAAACCTGGGAAGTTACATGTTTATGGCAGGAGGTGTTTGACCACAAACACCTGAGCCTTCAGAAAGGCTGTTGGGAGCTTTGTGCTTTCAGACTCCTGAGAGTTGTGCCATATGAGAGGATGTGCCAGCATAGTCATCATATCTGATGTTGCTCTATAAACTTTATCAAGGGCTAGGGAACTATAAGTTAACAAAATGCCTATGCTTACTGTTGTGCATCCCCAAAAAGTTCAAAAAGAGGATTCTCACCCCCAACTTCCCTGCCCCCTAGACAGTCTGAACTAAGGTGCTTGCCTAGCAACACAAATTTGAAGTGACAACTTATTTTTCATTTTTACTTTTGACATGTGGAACTTTCACTCCAGAGCTTAAAAACACATCATTCTGAAGTCACATAGGTATCCTTTCCAAAAATATCTCTTACTAACATTAATACTTCTACCCACATTTTTGGAGTCTCAGGACGCTTCCATTATTTATTAATTAATGTTGTACTGGAATGTGGTGCTTCTTGTGTATCTCCCTGGCTTTCTCTCCTCCCCAAGTTTGTGTAAATCTTGATGTTTTATAACTGGGGAGAATTAAATCTGCTATTGAAATGGGCTTCCATCCATCCCTAGGAGTGCCATAAAACTTTAATGTCTTTGTTATTTAGTGTGCTGTACAAGTCAGGAATAATTTTCTGGTTTTCACAACACTGGACAACTTCTCTAGCTCTGTAGGATTCTTACTCCCTGCAGTGTTCCCATCTCCCCTAAATAAACTAATGCTGTCTTGTGGCTACAAAACTATTCTGCTGGAGACAGAGTTTCACATAGTACACAGTGTGTGTGGTTAATATTCATGGCACATACTTAATTCATAATTTATCATTAACTTATTAATTTTAATTTCTTCCCAGTGGAGTCTGTAACACACCAGTGTTATCCAGTTTCTTTCCCCTACAGCTCTGGCCATCTGGAACAGTCTTGCTGCATGTCTTCACCTCACCTACGCTTTCCTATTTTTTAAAACATGTAAATAAAAATTATCAGATCTAGAGTCCTAAAATTAGATAGCCAGTAAAAATGGCTTAGTTTTCAGAGTGAAGGCACTCCTGAAGTTACCACTGAAGTCCATGGCCACAGTGGCCAGTAATCAGTGAAGAATAAAGATGCATATCTTGTGGCTTGGAGATTTAAAGTCCTAAAGAAGTCTTAGGTTGTTGCTCCTCTGTGTTTAACATTTCTATTACTGTGTTAGTGAGCTTTGAAACTCATCACCTGCTCATCCATGCATAAAATGCATTGGTGCACTTTGTGGAGCAGTCTGACAGCATGTGAACTGGATTTCATTCAGCTGCAACTAAACCAAAATCTATACTCCAATGTGCTAGTGGGCATTCAGCCCACAGGACCAGACAGCAACAAGTCAAAAGTAAAAGCCGCTGAATGTCCAGCAGTATGGCTATCTCATCTTCACCACTAGCCACTTCCTTCTGAATGTATTTCTACTGTGCTGCACCACTTGCTAATTTATGCTTAGTCTGTATTCTTATTCCTATTAGTTCCCATCTAGTGAAGACCTTTCGATGTTCCTTTGAACTTTAGAAGAAGACTTGGAGAAAAAGATTTAACTCCCCCCATGCTCATCTAGATGAAATAATTCATGTTGGTACCAACAGTGTTTAGCTTTAAAGCACTATAATCTTTGCTTGCCTTCAGAGCACATCTGCTCAGCACACCTTACCTGATTTTTCTGTCAGCAGGACTAATTAGAGGACACTTGATTTCTTCTCAGCTGGTAAAATGACCAGTCTGATGACAGTGTTTTAAGACCATAAGACTGTTTTCCTGTAGAAGCATTAGTCCTCATGCCTGGCAATGGACCTAGAACAAAAAAAAAGGCACAGCAGACACATGAAGGAAACCCTTATTTTAGCTTTGGCTTAGCAAGATCTGTGACAAGATGCTGCACTTCACCATCTGTAAAGCATATCTGGTTATGTAATTATGTGTCTCTGAGCAGAGTCTTCCTCTACACTATTTCATAATTAAATTTGGTTCCTCAAGATCTTCCTAGCTACGCATGCATAAATCCTACTAGGAATCGATGCCACCACACCTGTGCTAGTTCAAAACACACCAATGGCTGCTTTCTTTTCCTGCGCAGCTCACTCTGCTTGGGTTTCCTTCCAGCCTTCGTGTCTTTCCTCCCCAGCTTTGCAAAACAAAAGGTTTTTACAGGCATCATGTCGCTGAAAGTCCTGTAGTGGGACCTGAAGAGGCACAGTCACAGTGCTTCCTCAAGATGAAATAAAAACTTGTTTGGATGTGTTTGGGAATGCTATTACAATATCGGCCAGGAGATTTCATTCTCAAAGCCTGGGCTCTCCTTCAGTGGCTAGTAACTGTATTCATAAGTTGTACATAACTACCTTTTGTTTCCTCTTGCTGGTTATAATTTTGTCAGTATAGAATCTCTTTTTTAGGGCTGTTTTTTGCACACATGGAACTTTATTGGATGATGACACATCTGGGGCACACTTCACAATGTTTCTTTATTTTTCTGTAAAAATCAAGGCAAAACCAGCAGTTTCTATAAATGGGAAAAGGAGACTTTTCCTCTTCTACCTAATTGGTTGTAGAAAAAAAAAGGACTTTTAATTAAAAATTTGGCATGACTGTTTTTTGAAGCATGATGTATTTAAGTACTAAGGTGCTTATGGATAAAATATGATGTTGCAAAGGTACAGAAGAAAACTGCACGGAGTCTATTTGCAAAGGATATTTCAGCCAACACAGGCATGGTAATGCTTCAGGGACACCTAGTAATTATGGACCTTGGAGCAGCCAGTATTTTACAAGCAGCACCTTACACACAAGTTTCATTTAAAATTATTCTTAGTCTGATTGAACAAGTGAAGGAGGTTGTCCCAGGGAGTGACCACTCACTGCTGTGTGAAGACACCCAAATGATCTCATTTACTTAACACAGTTTAGTTGGAACAGGACCAGAGTACCTAAGGAGGAAGAGGATGAGAACAGAGATGGAAAATTTGGGGAGAAAACAGCATTGGGAAGAAGATTAATCAACTGTTGTTGATGGTGCACAAATAGAGGAGAAAACGGATGGTCTACAAATGCCAAGTTGTAGCAAGAGGGGGTCCTCGGAGACTAGTAGTAAGAGCAGTTGGGACAGTATAAGGAAGAGCTATACTGGAGTTGCTCTTCTCACATTTCAGCCAGCTAGTAACAACGGTGTGTTTGGTTAGTCTGCAGAGGAAAGCATGAGCCTCTGCAAGTGGGATCAGGACTGTTTTTTAAGAAGGAAAGCTATGGATGCAGCTGGAAGAGGAAGTGCGATGCTTACCGGTTGTTATCACGTCCTTCCTCCCAGAGGTTTTCATCCTCTCACAGCTGCCAGCTGAGTTGGTCATGTAGATGACCTCACACCTGGTTAAGCAAAAAGGATCTAGGCTAGGTTAATTAGTTCAAATAGTATGTCTTTGGTAATCTGTCTCATGTTGATTGAAAGTAGCTGAAGAATGCTCCTGCAGGCTGGTTGGTGGGAGGGTAACTTCTAGCAGCAGCAGGCTGTAGAAGATGGTAACCTCTTCAGGTACAGTGCTACTAAAAAAACCCAAGAAACTAAATGGATCAACAGGTGGGTGGATTTTTATAGACAAAGCAAAGGAAATGAGTAAGAGTTAGTGGGTCAAGCAGAATAGGAATGGGGTAGGAAAAGTCATTAGAGGAGGAAAATAGAGGTTAATACTATGGAAACTAATCCACATTCTATCAGGGTGGGCTTTTGATGTGTCCTCTGTAGGGACAGCTCCTGAGCCTGTGAGAATTAGGATGTTCTTGTGACTTATTGTAGACATGTATATAATATATTTTCTTTTTCAAATTTGGTATGTTAATGTTGTCTATATTAGCATGACAGTTGAAAACACTTAAGAGACTTATTTGGAAGTGCAATAAGATTTCATTTCTGTCATAATCTGAAAACTCAAATTTCAGATCAACTTCTTGGCATTTGAATGTGGTCAGGAGTTACATTACTGTCTATCTGCTCCCTCTGCTACTTGTGGGAAGCTGTTTCTCATTCTTAGCCTGTCCTGCAAAGCTCCCCCCCATTCTAAAAAGGCATGTAATGTAGTCAGTCACTTATCTAGTCATGGCTGCTCAAGAGTTCCTCTCGAATATAATGAGCCAAAAGAAAGGGGAACGAGCACCGCTTTTCTCCAAGTGTACACCTTGGTGGGTTGGAATTATTATAGTGTATAACAGGAAACAAGCAGAGAACTGAAAGAACCTTTTCTCTAAAGATACGAATCTTTTTCAAAGTTTTAATCAATTTCTACTCTGTATTTTTCCCCTCTAAATACCTTATGCACTAATGGGACCTATTGTATTTATTCATGTTGGACATTTTTACAAGAAAAGCTATTAAGAGGAAGGACTCAAACTCAGTCCAATTTACCATGTATCCGGAGGCTTAACCAAAACTATTATTACATGAAAGAATGGAGGAAATTAAGAACAGGACCTTCCGATTACCAAATGCCAGAACATTTTTTTTTCTTAATTTTCTTTCTGTCTAATTAACTCTGTCGGGAGTTTGAAAACAATTAGGACCTAGAAAGGAAAAAGGGTAAAATAGTCATACCTAACTCTTTTGTGCATGTTAAATGCTTCCATGCTGTGTTGCAGGCATCTTCTGGACTGAAAAAAAGTGTAAGAAAATACCTAACAGGAATTCTAGTAGTGCTTCTGGAAAAATCCCATCCTCAGTTACTAAAAAGTGTGATGAGAACCTCTTAGATAATAACATAGAGGGCTGTAAAGGTTAAGGAATGATCTAGTCTAGATGATACTACTCAGAAAAATATGACCTTAAAAAAGAAATAATTGTTTGGGTGATTTTTTAATTTTTTTTTTTAAAAGGCAAAAAATGGTGAGAAATGTTTTTGAGAGACCTAGAATATTCTTTTCTGTAAGATTAATTAAGAGTAAATTAAATTATATGGAAATGATAGTATCTTGAGAGTAGATAACCTCTTTGTGTTAGGTTTGGTTACTAATAACCTGGTTTATTTGGTAGTGCTGTTCCTCTCTTTTTTGCGGTCTGTGCCTGTCCCGATCCAATGTTGGGGGAGGTTTCAATATGATCCCAAGAGAGAGATTAAGTCACAAACGAGGTCAAATGCCGTATACTCAGAATAGGTTTCTATTATTAAAAAAGTGAAGAGGGATAGCTATAGGACAGAATGGAAGGAAAAGGCAGAAATGACGCAAGGGTGAGGGATAAGGCCTCAAGAATAGTCACCACCATGGATCCAGCGGCGTTCCATTGGTCCTCAGTCTTCAGTTCTTCGGTGGTGGGTGCACATGGATCTGGCTTCGATGGTAGATGCATAAAGAGCAAGATTTTTCTGCTGCCTTTTTAAATTCATCGTACCAGCTGATCAGCGTATCCACTCGCCTTTAGTCTTTTTTTCCTCTGGGCCAACAGGTTTTGTTGCATCCAGCTTCGAGGCCAGGAACGTCTGCCTCTTATCAGTTCATTGGCAATGCAGGCATGGGGTCTGGCCTCCAAATGGAGCCACAAACGGCTTCAGGATGGGGCCAGCTCAGTCCATGTCTGCCCCTTTGAAGCTTATGTAAAGAGTCCGGACAATGCAACAGCAAAAAAGTGGGGGGTGCATCTTTCAATACACTCCCGCTTCCCTGGGCAGCATCCCCCAGACCAATTCACAGGCCACCAGCACCTTCTCTTGGAGGTCTGCACAGACACAAGCAAGCTTTGAGACAGCCATAGGACATTTCAGTCTCTCACAGTGCCTCATACAATCTCAACATCTGCACCTACTTTGATCATAGCACAAAGATCATGGACTTAATCTAATTGAATGATAATTGTAGGGGACTTCTTCATGGATAACGATGAGAGCTGGTAGAAGAGAAGACTCTATGTTATCCAAGAGTCAAAACCATGCAGTCTCTTTGAATGCCTCTGCTTTTAAGCTTGGTGAAGTATGTGAAAATTCTAATTTCTAGCAAGATTTTAATTACGCCATGAAAATCTGCCTCTTTGTATGAAGTTCCAGTTGGACATTGAAAAGCAGAAGAGCCTCGAACCTGCCAGCACAGTCATGACTGTGAAGTTAGAAGGCAGTGAGTTTAAATTTGCATGCAACCCTGTGCTTATTTCTTCACTGCAGGAGCAACTGAGTATTTCCATCAAGACATACACGTCCCTCTTCTAAATAAGCCACAGTGACCTCTGATGCGACAGAATGCGTGAGGTTCTGGTATGTGGCCTTTAGGGCAGAGGGAAATGTCAGAAGTATTAATGTTCACCCACCAACAGAACATCTCTTTTCCTCTCTGAATTAACTAAGCATCTTGAGTACACTTGATGCAAATATGAAACTTTATTTTTTGTTGCTTAGAAGCTCTGGTTCTTTTGCCTTTGGCTGTTAATTCAGAGTACTGCTAGTTTTCTATTCTGTCTGGGTTCAGCCTGCTGTTCCCAGGCATAGTGGTTTGCAGGCTTCCTGTGAAAAATTCTAGGAAAAATAGGAAAGACTACAGATTGCCTCAGCTGGCAATGTGACAAGAGAAAGATTAACGTGATGGTAAGTCTTAGCTGCAGTGCCACCGTGTGTTGAGGGCAATCATTTTTGTCTCACTGGATGTCTTTTTCTACATGCGTGATTTTCTAGTGTCAGAAAAGGCTGTAAGGATTCCTTATAAAGGGGAATGAGCTCTTTAAGGCTCATTTCTACAAGCTTATTTTTAAGTTATAGACTGAGAACATGTCCTCAATAGATGATGCACTATGAAACAAAACTGAGACCTGCAATACCATGAGGATCACCTTGTGGACCCAGTCTCTTTGACAGGTTAGCTGCAAAGGTATTGACCCCTGAAGTTTTTTCTCTGTTGTAAAAGAGTCTTTAGTTTGTTTCTTAATGACTGCTGCGGCATCCTGGTGGTGATCTGCCTAATGGCATGCCAGAGTTGTGAATTTTGCCAAGTTGTTCATAAAATTAGGAGGAAGGCATTCGTTCTATTCTCTGAAGATTTTACAGCCTAAGTGGGAGAGACAAACAGGCAAATGGAAGGATAAGAGATACAAGTTAAAAGTAGATTCATTGACAATCACAGGAACTCCACAATTATTCTTTTATTTTTTCAGTTTTCAAGTTTTGTACATTTTGTGTGTTAGGGTGAGGGCTACTGCAAAAAAGGGGGAAAAAAAATTAAAAAAAAAAAAAAAAAAGAGCCAAGAATATGGGAGAGGTGAAGTGCTCAGTTCTAATAATTTATTTTTTAGTTGAGACCTGCTGAGAAAGGCTCTCCAGCTAATTAAACAGCTAATGAGAAACATAGCTCCTGTGTCTCCACTTTGAAGCAAATAAGAAATTATCCATTTGCCTATGTTAGACTTGTAAATCTACTTCAGGCTTGTGATTACAGCAAGGTTATAGATCTTCATAACAACAGGCCATCACTGCTTACACTTGCTTTGACTGTGGAGTCCTGAAAAAACCTCTGCCAAGAATGGATTCACAGTGGTGCACGTAGTAGAATATAGTTTCTGAAAAAAAATAAAATTCAATCCACAGTGAAACAAAAATATCAAACTTGGGGTATATGGACATGGAGTGTTTAAATACATTACCTCAAAATGATTATCTACAGCTACATACCTTCCATGAACTCACAACTAGAACTTGGTAGTAGAACAAAGAATGGAGATTAAATGGAGCATCTTATAAGCAAATTCCTTTTAAACTGAATTGTAACATGGCCTTTGACAGTAAGCAGTTTTCTTTCTGTTTTGGTAGAATCTTTGTTTTCATTAATCAAACAAGCTTAATGAAACACTATTTCTTCATCTTGTTCTTGTCTGACAAATAGAGTGCAAGTACGTTATTTATATGAGAAAGTTCTTTTTACTGTAACAGAATAAACGTAATCCTGAGTTAACGTTGCTGTCTAGATGTCAACAATCTTCATCTAAGTGTGAATAATAAAAGAAAGACTCTGACAACTTTTAATTGGCTGGTAATGTGTACATTTTCTTTTAATGTCCAGTAACATTTTTATAGCTGTTTTAGTGATCAGTTTATAACTCTTTACTACTACAAACTGTCAAACTGACAGCAGTTCTTTACTCACTGCTGACTCAAAAGCAGAGCCTCCTAACAGATTTTCCCACTCTTCTCCCTTTCCTCCATGTTGTTTGGGCATTGGCCTTTGAAGTTTCAGCTGTAGGTATTAGTAGCCCCTGTGTAAAACAGGTTAATCTGTTGGGGATTTTTAATAAGGAAAAATGATAAATATAAACAAGCAAATAGGCCCAAGAATTAAGAAAGTCTGTTGTGGACCCCTAGTGCTTCTCATCTGATGAACTTGGTTGTTACTATCCTTTAACTGTTAAACTGTCTGTGTTTCATGGAAAGAAAAAAGTTTGTTATCTTGAGGTATTTGCACATCTGCATAATATTTGAATTATCAAAGTCTATTGCTGACTTTACAGTGTACCTCCAATGTCTGTTTCAAAACTGTCACAAAAATCTTTGCTCTTATGGCTAGTATCCAAAGAAAAAGTGTGGTGACGTTTAACACCAAACTGTTGCTGTTTTCATATTCTATAATACTCTCGATTAAGGTGATTTAAAATTTGTAGAAAAAGGTTTTAATTGTTATGGCTTCTACAGTAAAGACATTTATTGCATGAATTCCTAGATCTGACTATTAAAAGCTTTTAGAAACTTGCAAAATCACCTTGGGGAAAACGCAACTTTTTTTTAACCATCCAACTACATCAGTGAAAACTGACAGCTGTGGGTCAAAGAACAGAGGGACACCCAGGATCAATTATTGATGTTTGAATTTGATTTTAATCAGCTTTGCATGTGAGTGGGGACTAATTTATTTGTCCTCTGTACAGATGTTTTCCTTGGCTGCTAAAGAATACTGGTTTGATTTATGAAAGGTCATAACAAATTGTTGCAAAGAATTTGCAAGATGTTTCTGCAGCTAACTGAATCAGAAATTTTCTTTCTCAAGGTGTATCTGGGAAAGGTATGCCACAACATTTCATCTTTAAAAAGTATATGAATATACTGTGTCCAGTAGTGTTCATTGTGAAAATGTTCCTACTTCCACTTAGCATAAGCGATTCAGATGACTTAGCTATGTACGTGATGTTATGTAGATGGATGTGTGAGCTCAATAAAGGGTTATAAAGGGATAAAGTGGAACTCACAACAGCCTAAAGTCTTCCTGAGTTGTTATGTGTTGAGCCACGTTCAACAGACTTCCTTTTGCTAAGTTTCATCACCAGTATTTTTAACAAAGTAGACGAAAGACAAGTAAATTATACCAGTGAAGATGAATTTGGGGTATTTGCCTTCGAATTAAATCAGACAGGTATTTCTCAAGAATAGGGATTGTTCCAACCTGTAGGCAGGAAAATGTGTTTTCTGTAAAGTCCTCAAATTTTTTGTTTTCCTCCCAGTTCTGCATGATGGATTACTCTTGCATATTTTGTACCTCCTTTCTCTAAAGACTCTTCACTGCCATCAATACATTTATTCAATAAAAGCAAATCAGGAGAACCTAGGTCAGTGAACTGCATGATTAACGCCATTTTTTTTCAGAGCCGGCACAGGTTACTAATCAAGTACTATAAAATTACGCTCAGTAACTCAATTTCGCTTTTCGCTTTGTCCCCATACAGAGAAAAAGAATGTAGATAGGGGTCTAATAAATCTGTACAGATATTTTTACAGTGGTCTGATTGCCAAGGACCCTAGTAAAAATCTGAAATATAGAAACCCATCCTGATCCATGAATCAGTACCTAGATAAATAACTTTTTTTTTCTTTTTTTTTCCTGGTAGAAAACACATAGCAGGGCTGCCATATAGAATTATATAAATTATTTCAAATTTTTCTCTAGCAATTTTCTAAGAACATTTTGTTTGTTTTTTCTCATCAAGCAGAGTTCAGGGCTTTATATTGCATTAAATTTATAGTGTAAAACATTGATGTGGTACTGTATTTTTGAAAAATTGAGAAGTTATGCCAAGTATAGGGATGAGGGACAGAAATCTCTTCAATCTGAATTCATCAACTGGAAAATAAACTGTATCTGAGCAGCTCTGATAGAGAAACAATCCTCAAAAATGGAAAATAGTCTTTGTTCTTTTATTGCATTTAGTTTACAAGATGAACAAGAACCAACAGGGTAAATAGCAGCTTTTAAATGATTCAGTTTGCTTTCTATTTATAGCTCTACAAAAGAGCACAAATCCCTTCCTTCGGGAGGATTTATATAGCTTCTTATCATCCCTAGAACAGCTATATTATGCAGGATCTTACCCTTTCTTGGCAAAATTTGCTGTGCCTTAGTCCAAAAATAAAACAAAATGTAAAAGCAAAACGATTGATTTCTAGAAAATTTGATTCTGCAATTAATAAAATCTTATTCTAAAAAAAACCCTCCAAAGTTTAGAACTCCCACTCTGACATCAGAATGAAAACTCATGTTAGATATTGCTTTACACTGAAGTTATATTTTATTGTTTCTGGGGTTTATAGATCTGTATTTTCCATTTTTTCAACAAACTTATGGATTCACCTTCTTTACTCATATATATATATATATATATATATAATGTGCTTATTCATATAACACTCTTTTGAGACTTTTTAATTGGCAACACCTGATGTGCGGTATAAAATCCTGGCAAGATGGCAAACCTCCCTTGACTTTACTGAGCAGGGTCTCAGTTTTGAGGTGCTAGGTGTGGTCAAATTCTCTTGCTGAAATAACTTCACAGGTGGTTTGTGGGATGACTGCCCACCCTGTTTGAATAAGACGGGAGGATGAAAAAAATCTAGTAATGATGTTCAGCCCCAAACAAAGCAAAAGTGATGCAAATAAAAATCCATGGGTAGGGTATAAGGCTGACCTCTCCCTTTCAGGTGGTGACATTTGTTCAGTCTTGAGAATTCATGGGGCCCTTCCTGTTGTAGCTTGAATGTGTTGGAAACAGCATTATTCCTTTACCATTGCTCACAATCAAAGCTGGCCAGGAGACCAGTGGTTTTTCTTTTCTTACTGTGATCCATGTGTATGATACCTTAAGATGAGATAATTCCATGTAGAAGATAACCATAAACCTCTTCAAATATGAGCTTGTAGTAGTACAGTTTATGAGCACCATATGTTAATGTCATATGCCTGGGACTTCAGTGCTGTTTGAGTTGGTGCTTTGTATTGATTTGAAATCCGTCACTTTTGAAATACCACCATTTCAGAGGCTGTAAAGCTGCAAAAAATTTGGTGTCAATAGTTTTAGTCCATATCATGTTCTTTGTACCATTGCCTGACTCTTCAAAAACACTCTTGCTCCTTCTCCAAGGCAGAATTAATCTGAATTTGATGAACAGTGAGCATGTTACTGCTAGGAAATTGTTGCATCCCAGAATAGGCTCCTTGAATTCCCACCAATTTGTCACATTCAAGATCTTGTTACAGGCAAAAAGAACACACCTTATATGCAAAACCAAGATTTTAACATTAGTATAATTAAAATCTTAATTGTCTAATCAAAGGTTTATTATTATTCCTGTTACAATAATACTGACACTTATATTTTGAAGTACCCCTTTCTCTAATGTTCTAATTGCCCTTCCGTTGGCATTCTGAGTCTGAAGATCAATGTTTTCAACCTTGGTGGAAGGGTAAGTTTCTGGTGAGCTGTCTGTATCATGAATCCATCCTTGGGAGAAGTCTCACTTTAGGATCTGCCTGCAGGCATTTTTATGTTTGTTAACATGCTATGCACCTATCTCATTCTTCACTGGTCTGTAATTCCACATTACATTTGAATTCACTATATATGGTGGTTTTGACATATGTTTGAGCCTTATTCTTTTCTCTCTTGGTTACCCCTAGAGCTGGTTTTACCCAGCTTCCAAGGACTCATCCCTCTCCTGGCTAGTCACTGACCACTGGTTGCCAGTAGCTTATAGCCCTGGGATCTCTGGGATCATCCTGTGTCTGTACTGACAATGCTATGCTGCTCTCCTATGCCTCCCCATGTTACTTTTTGGTTTAGGATCCCAAGTACTACTTGTTATTGCCATCTGCTACTTAAAAGTAAGCCTTGCACCATACAGTTATACAGAGCTAAGCTAAAGGTAAATTAGGCAATAGTCACCTGATAGTTGCTAGATAATTGCTCTTACAACTGAACAGGCTCAAACAAGAGCTTCAGGCAGCCCCAGACTGATGTGTCCTGAGACCTCTACTGGCAGCATAATGCAAAACCAAGGATAACACTTGGCCTGTGACAAGCAATGGTAACACTTTATTTACTGGGCATCAGGGCTACAATAGAGAGTTGACAAATGGCAGAAACCATAGTGTTTGGGACTACTGAGAGGGAAATCTGTGGGGGGTAAGGAAGGAGAAGTGTGTGGCTCATTCAACACATGAGGGGCGAGCATGGCATGAGTAAAGAAATACAACATTGACTTCAGTTTACGTTTGTATGTCTTCAGATGTGAAAGTGTAAGTATGTAAGTGAGAGTCACCTTAGTATAGAATCTTTTCTAGTATGATCTCAGTTTTGGAAAACAGGGTGTTTGCTATGTCTCAGTTACAGGACTGTGGCTTAGCAGCATATAGACCAAATACTAAAGAACAGCCAGTTCCAGAAGTTTTTAAAGACTGTCTTCAGCACACCTTGCTGATACCCAATGCCTCTTAGAGTGCCTCCTCTGTGTATTAACTGTAGGAGACAATAGTAGGTTTCTGGTCTGCTGAGAATTCCTTCCATCTGGGTGAGAGGATTGATCCCTATGGGTTCTGTCCCACCAGTTACACCAAAAAAGCATGCTTTGCTTAAGTGAAATGTTTTAACCAAAGCAATCACCGAGTGGACAAGTGAGACTTTAAAAAGCACTGCAGGTCTGTATAACCTTTGAGTATTATTTCTCATCTATTTTTTAAAAAAATGTATTATATTTTGAACAAAATGCTTATTCCATTGAAAACTTGATTAATATTTGTAGCAAATTTAAATACTTCCCCTTGAAGTAGCTTGTCTACCATCTCTCTTGGGGGAGAAAAATCTGAAAGCTAGATAACCATGCTGGTCAGGGAAATCTCTTCAGCAATGTTTCCACTGGTTTAATCAGTCTGGTTTCCAACACAGCTTCAGTCAGAATGTGGTTAGCCTGAAGTTATTGCATCTGCTGTTTGAGAACAGCAATAAGAAAGGATTGTCAGTAGTCTGAAGACCAGCTTGGTATTTTGGAGAGCAGGCTAAAGCTCCCAGTTCTGCCACAGACTTCCAAAGTGCCTCAGTCCCCTATCTGTAAAATGTGAGCAATAGTAACATATTAACAAGCAATGTTTTGTGAGGAAAAATAAAATTATTAAATATCCTGAAAATCTGAGTGGGAAAAGAAACCATAAAACATATTTGACTGGAAAAATGTTTCCTTTATTTTCTGGGAAAAAAAAACCCCAACTTTTTATGAACATAGCAGTGTGTCTTTATGTTGGTTTTTATCCTCCCTCTCAACCAGTCATTACGTCAGTAGAGTTATGACCAAACTTGTACCCACTATGAAGAACCTAGTAGGACAGTGGAGTTCAAAAATTTTAAGAAATCCAGGACCTGGAATTCATCGCCACTAAATTATAACTCTTTCAAGAAATACTTTGAGAAACATGGGAACTGGTGAGACTGTTCTTTAATGAAGAAAATCAAAGATGATGAGTTCTATAGGCAGTATTGAGCTAGTTGTCAGTAATTAGCTTCAGATGAGATTGTTGTCTTTAATGTTTCTCGACTATTCTGGGATGAGTTGGAACATACGATGAAAGTGTAATTACAGCCTTTGATATTTGGTAAATGTCTCGATGCTTCCTGGAAGTAGTCCAACAGGTTGTTTGGCCAAGTGGTTTGTGGGGTAGCCAGTTGCCTATACAAATAAAGGAAGAAAGAGAAACTGTTTAATTGTTCATGCAGTAAATGGTCTCCTCACATACATTTTATGATGTGGTATTTTAAATGCATCTAAGGAAAAGTCAATCTAATGAAAGAACAAATGCTTTTTGTCTTTTATGTGGATTGTGTTACTTGTATGCTTATTGTATTTTTTTAAAGTTCAGGCTTTTTAATGCTAATTATTAAAACAGTAAGTTCAGTGCATCTGGGGTGGGGAAAATGAACACTTTAAAGAATACAGTGTGTGAAAGTGGATTCTGATAGGATGTATATTGGTTTTGTGCTGGTGTAAGTACTGCTACTCTGGGGTTATATCAGTGCATTGCAAATGCAAATCAGGGCTTTAGTGTTTTAAAAACAATTGTATATCATTTCAGTCTGAATGTTTACAGTTTAGTGAAGTGGTAAGCAGTTTTAAAACAAGGTCTTGAGTTTAGAGGTGCTTATAATTTCAGAGTTCTCTGTCAGATTCACATCTAATAAGATTTCAAGTAGGATATAACTTGGAAAGTATGGACTAGGTGTCTAGTTAGTTGTAGAAATAGAAAAAAATAATTTTGGAAACTAGGAAAGATAGGGAACACAAGTAGCCTTATACCTGCTGTGATCAGGTGGAAATGGAGCATAGAGTATTATCCCAGATTTTCTTCTACAGAAGTTCTACAAAGACAGGGAAGAGATAAGAAATGTCTCCCCTGGGTAAGGTACCTTAGAACAGCATCAGAATGTCTGGGAGGTAGATTTCCCCACTGAAGCACTGAGTCTGCAATCATCACCTTGTGAAGGGAAGCTTTGGCTCTTTGGAGGGTCAACAAATGAAGATCTGGAGAAGAACCGCAAACTTGGTTTTAATGCAGGTACAGTAAGTGGGAACTATGAACCTACCAGATGCCAACAAGTTTAAACCAGCATTTTGGGGACCTTTGCCCATTAGATGTTTTCTTTGTGCTTAGTTGAACGTCTAATGGAGGAAGATGGAATGGAGGCTGTCTGCTGCAAGCTGCCTCAGGACTTTCACTGGTATGCTTCTTGTAACACTTAGCATATAGACACAGGTGTGCCCTGATGTTGATCTCTCCTCGGCTTCTCCGATAGCCGCACCTTACATCTCTTCTCGCTTGTACAAAAAGTAATTTGTTTAATCAGAGTTGTGTAATGGCAATTTCTGCTCCTTGTTGCAATAAGCAGCTTAATCTTTGTGATAAATCCCTTGACAATAGAGTCAGTGTTGCTGTTTTGAATTACACTTGTTTAAAACGTCCCATAATACTTGAAGTCCACGACAATAAGTTATGGAGGTATTTCAGAATGATATTTACAATATAGCTAGACAATTTGTCTTTGTCAATTTAAGCAAAATAGGATGACCTCATGGGAATCAGTCATAAGCCTTCATTTCATCTGTGATTAATTGGAGGGTTTTTTTCATAGTACCTTTTGATAATTGTCATGCCTGAGCTATTTGGAACAGCAGATACCTTCCCACAGAAACTTGCACTTTCAT
This sequence comes from Athene cunicularia, assembly GCF_003259725.1. Taxonomy (NCBI): domain Eukaryota; kingdom Metazoa; phylum Chordata; class Aves; order Strigiformes; family Strigidae; genus Athene; species Athene cunicularia. The sequence goes on along the minus strand of NW_020799099.1, from coordinate 16,752,870 downwards.
CTTACAATTTCATGTGGACTTAAGCTCAGTACATTAGGAAGTCTTTCAGTATTAGCATATAAAATTACCATCTGTTATGTAACTGTGGCTTTAGTCTAATGAATTATCTATAGATTCAAAACATACCTGGTTAATTAGAGTTACCAGCTTTAATTAAGATAAATTAAAGTTAGAACTCTATTTCCTGCCCTTAGGTGACAATCCATGGCCTTCTCTTCCTCCCCCTCCCTCCTTTACCTCTTCTTTTTCAGATAAGTTTTGAATACAGTGTTTTGGAAAACACTGTGCACAGTAAGTGGATAGCTCTGAAGTGAATTATCTTTGGGTTTATCTTCCTTAGATATTTCAAATTATCTCAAATGGATCCCAGATCTGAAGCTTTTTGTCTGTGGGTGACAATAACAAATGTAGAAGCATTCAGGTGAGAAGCAGAGGGAAGAATTAGGGAAAACAATCTGCAAGTCATTGTTGTCTGTAGAAACTGCATCGCTGAAACATGTCAAATGTCACTTGTATAGGAAGAAATTCATAAAGTTGTAGAAAACTTCTGAGATGTCATTTTCAAGCACTGCATTTCAATCAGCGTGGAGAATGAGGTTAAAAATGAAAATGAAATTAATAATTGTAAGATTTTTGTAAATGTTTCAGCTAATGAAAATAGGAATCCTTTTTGCTACTGTTTTGCCGAGTAAGCTCATTGGATCTTTTGCTTAATAAATTTGTGTAATTGAGGATAAATGTGTGGTATTGTATTTTTATTTGCTTATAACATTACTCTTCCCATACAAGTGAAACTATTTTTTTCAGTACAAAAGTGAGTTTGCTGTTGAACGAAGGACCTCAAAACTCAAATTAGTAATGAAGTAAAACAGAATACAATTTAAAAGATGAGGCCTTAACAGAATGCTTACAGTATGTATAATAATTAAATTAATAGCAAAAAGAAAATCTTACAGTAGGTGCAATCACCAACATTAAATTTCTCTTTGTATGGGACTGGGAGGTTTAATAAACAGCTAATTCTGTTATTTCTTAGCCATGTATATGGTGGTGTCTGTGCTGGATGCCTTTCAGTTTTCTTGCCTCTGGAGGGGAAAATAATAAATAATGCACCCTCTGGTATGAATTTCTATTCTATTTCTATTCCTGTGTATTTGGCTTAACACAGGAATCTTAGAAATGAGTGACCATTTCTCTTGCATCTGGAACATGTCTAAATTATCACCAGTAATGTCTCCACTACAAATGGCTGAACAAGACAGTGTGGTGCTGTCAGATTTAGTCCAATTCCTTCTGCCGTGAAATGAACCACCAAAAAACTGAAGTCATTACTGTTCCTAAAGTCCTTTTAAAAGCAAAGCAATCAACTTTAGAATAATGGCTAGTTTTTAGCTATGAGTTGGTTTGATTTTAAATTGGTTTCAAGAGAGCCTTATCCCCTGTGCTTAAACCCATACATAATAGATTACGTATTCTGTAATAACAGCAGCGTTTACACTCTGGTGATGTTCTACTAAAATGTGCCTGAGATCTTATGGCTGTGCTTAGTTAAAGCCATTCATTCCGTGGACTTGCTTAGCATCTGAAAAATATTCCCCTCTCAAGATCCACAGAACCATGCCTAGCATTTCTCCTATCCTGTGAGCAGGTGGCTGGCACATTGGTGCAAAATGTCCAGCCATGCTGCTGGCTTCAATTAGGATTCCACTCAAAGCTGGCTCATCTGTTACTATGGGGCTCTTGTCAACCTGGCTGCTTTCAACCCCTAAGTGTTAATGTGTATTTACCACAGTGCAGTTGTCAGTCATTCACACCAACACCCTCATGGCAAGGATTTGTTCCATAGGGTTAACAGTGGTGCTGTGAGGATGGGACTGCCTTGTCCAACCTGCAAAACTGAGGACCATGGTTTTGCTTTGTGCATCTGTTCCTTTTATTTTCCATGGACTGAGTAACAATTTACCACCCAAAGAGATGAAGGGGTATATCCCACGCCTGTTGTGATTGGATACCAGCACAAAGATGAGATGGTCTGTGGTGAAGTCTTGTGGTTTAGGAAATTATACTGCCTATTTTATTTTTCCAGCAGGGTAAATCAAAGAAATAAATAGAAAATAAGCGATTATTTTAAAAAAATAATTTTCCGTAACCAAGGTTGTACTCAGCATGCCTTTATACTGTGCCCTCCACCCCACCCCCTGTGTGGTTTGCTGCTCTCTCGTATTCTTAAGGAGGAGAAATGGGACTGGTTGATTTTGTGGACTTTAAACCGTTCTCTGGAAGCCTTTTTACTACTCCTAGCACCCTTTCTTTTTTTTTTCTTTTGTGTGTGTGTGTGTGTGTGTGTGTGTGTGTGTAGATTCATCACAGCTGTTTGTGGCACAGCATCAGCCGCTGTTCAGACCCTGTAGTTGAAAACATGCCCTTCTGCAGCCCAAAGGCAAATCAGTCCATTAACTTAATGCTTATGGGATTGTGGCTCTTGATTACTGGGCTCCTGCCACAGAGGTGATTTAATATCTTCCAAGACTATGCGGACTAGGATTGATGGAAGGTCATATCCCAGCTCAGTGAGAAACATTCAAGTTTTCATTTTGTTTTTTTCCCAGTTTAGGCTCTGGCGACACTGATGCAATCCTCACCTTTTATTTTCCTTTCCTGTTCCCCACTTCTGGCTCTAGTAGCTTTGTCTCAACTACAGATATGGATGGTGTGGGAATAATGGGCAAGTGTGCATGTACGTGCACACACACATTTTGTGTCTTATAAACTTTGTATTACCTATGTGAAGAACTCCTGCCTGAATGGAGTTAAATCAAAACAGGCTGTGAGAGAGGAGCAAAAGGAAATGGAAGGACAGCTTAAGATAAGGTATTCAGCTGCATCGACTGACTTAATAAAAATGGCACTGGTACCTCTCTCCATATATGCTTTGCCTTGTTTATATCCTAAGCTCATCACAGCTAGAACAATGTGGTGACTACAAGGCACAGTGGGAGGTAGATTTAGGGGTAGAGGCTTGCAGTGAAGGAAATGTTACCTGAGCAACTATCCCAGAAACTATTCAGAAACACCAAGGCCTGTGGTTGCCTGCTGTGCCTTTATGTCCAGGTGTCATTTTACTGCTGCTCAAGTGCTCATTATGGCATGGAGGGGAATGAACTTACTACAGGCAAAGTGAAAGGGCCTGTGGACCATCACTGTGTGCTCTGTACTGCCACAAGGATTGCTGAGAGTGCAGGCACTGGCCTATTGATGCATCAAGATTATTCATGTGCTGAAAGCAACCATCAGTGTTTCTGATGGCTTTGAGCATCTGTCTGTAGCCCTGGTTTCATTTCTATGACACCTTTCCTTTACTGGCTTCATGAAAAATAGCATTCAGATCTTTTCTGTCTTGTTAGATCACTTGCACACATGCACGCACAGAAAATATTGTCTTCTTGTTGTTTTCTTGATCAGTATCTGGCATGCTTACGTCCCTGGAGGTCTAGGTCTGTCAGAGATATAGAAGGGGAGATAACCTAGTGACCCCCAAGTAAACAGACAAGCAGTTTTAAAAAAGTTTTAAAAAACAAAATTTGTATTTAGGTTAGGGCATGTGCTTCACATATCCTTTCACGGGAACATAAAACTTTCATAAGTCTCTGCATTTCTGCTGCCAAGTTAAAATACATTTCTTCAGCTGGCTTTGTATTCTGCATTGAGTGCAAGGGTGAGAAAACCCGCATCCTGACAACATAAAATATACCGCGCACACTCACTTGTTCCCTGGCAGCAAGATGAGAGAGGGATGAACTGCATATGACTGGTATTAGTCACATTGATTACTATGTCCTAATGGAAGGTATTTTGCTCTGAAGAGACCATTACAGGGAATTGCACCTGTATAGAACAGGGCTGCTCACCCCAAAATACAAGGAACTTTCTCTGCCTGGTCTAAGAGAAATCTCAAGCCCTAGTTTAGTAGAATGAGGCTTGCAAGAACAGAGTATTTAGGAATAATGGACAAAAATAAAGATGTTTGTAAGTCTTACTAGGTGCTTATTCTGGGCTTCCTTTAGTTTCCTTCTCCACCTCTTCTGTTTTCCTTTCAGCAGAGCATCTCTTTTTCTTTCTACAGCCTCTTCTTTCTTCTGCATCACAAACACACACAGGTCTATGGGACCAGACAGGATACACCCGAGGGTGCTGAAGGAGCTGGCTGGGGTGTTCGCCAGGCCGCTTTCCATCATTTACCAGCAGTCCTGGCTGACTGGGGAGGTCCCGACTGATTGGAAATTGGCGAATGTGACGCCCACCTATAAGAAGGGTTGGAAGGATGATCCGGGAAATTACAGACCTGTCAGTGTGACTTCAGTGCCCGGGAAGCTGATGGAGCAGCTCATCCTGAGTACCATCACGCAACACATGGGGGACAACCAGATGCTCAGGCCCAGTCAGCATGGGTTTATGAAAGGCAGGTCCTGCTTGACAAACCTGATCTCCTTCTGCGACAGGGCGACCTGCTTATTGGGTGAGGGAAAGGCTGTGGATATTGTCTACCTTGACTTTAGCAAGGCCTTTGACACCGTTTCCCACAGCATTCTCCTGGCAAAACTGGCTGCTCAAGGCTTGGATGGGCACACGCTTCACTGGGTAAAAAAATGGCTGGATGTCCGGGCCCAAAGAGTTGTGGTGAACGGAGTTAAACCCAGTTGGCGGCTGGTCATAAGTGGTGTCCCCCAGGGCTCGGTGTTGGGGCCACTCCTGTTTAACATCTTTATTGATGATCTGGACGGGGGGATCGAGTGCACCCTCAGTGAGTTTGCAGATGACACCCAGTTGGGTGGGAGTGTTGATCTGCTCGAGGGTAGGGAGGCTCTGCAGAGAGACCTGGACAGGCTGGAGCCATGGGCTGAGCCCAACTGGAGGAGTTTCAATAAGGCCAAATGCCGGGGGCTGCCCTTGGGCCACAACAACCCCCAGCAGCACTACAGGCTTGGGGAGGAGTGGCTGGAGAGCTGCCAGTCAGAGGGACCTGGGGGTGCTGATTGACAGCCCGATGAACATGAGCCAGCAGTGTGCCCAGGTGGCCAAGAAGGCCAATGGCATCCTGGCTTGTGTCAGCAATAGCGTGGCCAGCAGGGACAGGGAAGGGATCTTACCCTGTACTCAGCACTGGTGAGGCCGCCCCTCGATTCCTGTGTTCAGTTTTGGGCCCCTCACTACAAAAAGGACATTGAATGACTCGAGCATGTCCAGAAAAGGGCAACGGAGCTGGTGCAGGGTCTGGAGCACAGGTCGTACGGGGAGCGGCTGAGAGAACTGGAGGTGTTTAGTCTGGAGAAGAGGAGGCTGAGGGGAGACCTCATCGCCCTCTACAGCTCCCTGAAAGGAGGTTGCAGAGAGCTGGGGATGAGTCTCTTGAACCAAGTAATAAGTGATAGTGCAAGAGGGAATGGCCTCAAGTTGTGTCAGGGAAGGTTTAGACTGGATATTAGGAAGCATTTCTTTCCAGAAGGGGTTGTTGGGTGTTGGAATGGGCTGCCCAGGGAGGTGGTGGAGTCCCCATCCCTGGAGGTGTTCAAGAGTCGGGTCAACATAGCACTGAGGGATCTGGTGTAGTTGGGAACTGTCAGTGTTAGGTTAATGGTTGGACTAGTTCATCTTCGAGGTCTTTTCCAACCTAGATGAATCTGTAATTCCTTGCTTGTTCTTTTCTTTAGTTTGCCTCATCCCAATGTAAATTGTTACTGTTTAACTGTCATCTCTGGTTTTCTGCAGAGCGCTGTTTTCTGTCCAGAGCTGGTTTTACTCTTGTTAGTAGAATGCCTTGCACGGTGAGGTCCTCTCTAGTGGTGGGGCTTCAGGGCTCAGTGGTAATGAAAATAATAAAATCGTGATACTCCATCATTACTTGCTTTTATGTTGTTGTTAGTAACAGGGTGGTATAGTGAGCAAAAAAAGTAGACCAGTTGCCATGTTTTGATAGTTTGAGTCTGGTTTGTAACAAATATCTGGCAAAAGAGCTTTCTTAATGCAGGTTATGTGGAAACCACTTGGCTGACAATATAATCAGGCCCAAAGAAGTCAACCTAACAGCACCCAGATGCTCCAGAAATTTACTGGGTGATCTGAGTATGATTATACATTTCTTCCATCTTAACTAGCCTGTGACCAAATATATTCCTTGGTGAACTCCCTTACTGCATAGCTATGTAAAAATTCCCAGAGCTGCAAAAGCTTTTTCCCTTGGTGTAGGAATAAATCGTGCACAAGCATGGCATTGTCATGTTATAGGAGAGGCTGCCAGGCTGGATTCTTTACTGTAGTATGGCTAACTTGCCACAGCTCAGTGTTGTGAAATCAGCTAAGGTGAGCTAAGAGCAGTTTATGGCTGCCTTGTGTTCCCAAAGTCCTATAAATCAGTCATGGTGAATTAATATATTACTGAATCTAACCCACAACTTTAAAGTGACCATAAAACGCATTTTGTTATGTTGCGGGGTTTGGGGTATATTTTTGGTGAAACATAACCATGTTGGCATTTGTTCTCATCTGATAGGTTATAGTATAATCAACACCTATAGTGGTGTAAGCTTGGTATTCTTATGCAGTTAAATAAAAAACCTGAACTCAGTTCTGAGCAGGTAGAACAAAAGGTGAATTGATTTTAATTATAAGGCTTTTCAGTTTCATTTAAGTGCCACCCCTTAGTCTTTATTTGCTGTCCTCTAGGTTGAATTTAGATTTTTAAACAGCTAATCTAGAATAGTTGATTAGTCAGAGGTCTAAATTCATTTCAGGTTTACTTCTAGTATTTAAAAATCTCTTAATCTCTGTGGCACTGCAATCTGGAGAAATTTGATTTTAAAGTTAAATTATATGTACCGTCTGAGTTAAAACAAACTTTGTTTTAGACAACTATGAAAACGTATGAATGCATTAGTGACTTGAAAATGTGCATTAGTTAGGCATGTCTTTACACCATTCTGCACTGGTATCTCCCAGTGACTTAACTGGAATGTTGAGATCTCCACTGACTCACTACATTTTTGTTCTCATGAGTGCTTAAACTGCCAGTGTTTATATTAAAACTGTTTACTTAATCATTTGGGTAAAAGCTCAAAGCATAATTTGTTGTAGTTGTTCTGTTTTGAAAATAAGGAAGAAAAATCCGTTTCAGAAGCGGTATAAAAAACCATCATATACTTTGAATTGCTTCTGCATCCTTTTGGGCACCTCAACCTGCTATTGACTGAGCAGAGTATTGACAAAGGACTGCAAGATTAAATTCCATGTATTTGGGTTAGATAGATAGAATAAGAATAAAACATAGTGAATATAAAAATAAATGGAAGAGGGTAGGATGTGATGAGCAAAAAAAGGCTTAGGGCTTGACAGGATAACCTTTCCTGAGCCTAAAATGTGGAATGATAGAAAAATGATGAAAGTAGGACAGATTTGTTTGTCCCTAGCCATGTTAGCTGGATGTGAGAAGGACTGAACATGATGAGACCTCAGAAGACTTCCTGAAGATGTACAGTTTTCTTCTCAGCAGGAACACTACCACTTTCTTACCTGAACTATGACTATGTAGTCAAGTTTTTTACAATGAGGATGGTGAGACACTGGAACAGGTTACCCAGAGAAGTTGTGGCTGCCCCCTCCCTGGAAGTGTTTGAGGCCAGGTTGGATGGGTCTTGGAGCAACCTGGTCTGGTGGAGGGTGTCCCTGCCCATGGGACATTTGTTTCTTCTATAAATACGATGGCACTGGTAAATACCAGGTACAAGGCAAGAGGTTCTTCAAGAGCCTGCTTTGCAGAGGGACTGTGAAAATGCATTTTTCCCTTTTTTCAGTGAGCTATTCTTAGTATTCAGCAGCCTGATGGTGATGTGAGTAGATGAGTCCTCCCTGCACCTATGAAGGATGTGGGCTAACTCTTTTGAATGGGTGAGTCTGGGTGTGCCAGCACAGTGCTGGCCTGTGGGAGCTGGTGGAGACATGTTCACATGGGAATGGGAGGAATATGAACTGGGAGAAGATTGTTTGCGCCTTTGTGCCTATACCAACAGACTCGCCCCTGCTAGTGCTAATCACTCTGACTGCTTGCTGAGGAAAATTGAAGTCCCTTAAGTCCCTTTAAACATTTATCTTTTTTTTTTTTCTTTTTTTTTTTTTTTTAAAAGGAAACAAAAGAGAGATGAGGCAGGAAGAAGAGGAGCTACACCTCCTCCTTTCACTTAAATAAATTAGAAATTTCTATTCCAGATACAAAAAGCCTTGTTCAGTATGCTTTTATTATAATAAACTTTTTATAGAAACACAGAACAGCAAAATATACTACATGGAACAGATATTTCTTGACTCAGAGACTCAGCTAAAAGCTAGCAAAATACTTACACCTGTGTAACAAATACCACAGAATCACA
>NW_020799099.1:16659095-16744403 GCF_003259725.1 Athene cunicularia | reverse complement strand
TTTTTTTTTTTTTTTTTTTTTTTTTTTTTTTTTTTTTTTAAATAGGATCAATATGCCATTCTGTTTTTTAACATCCTGACTCTCTGTTCTCTTATTTGTTCTGGTAGTTCTGTTCTGGTTTAAATAATTTTTTTATGAGCTTGGCTGACTGTAAGTGTTTCAAAAGAGGGCTTTCTGATGTTTTGTACCCAGACAAAAATATTTGTCCCTGATGGAAATTCCTCAAGGTACATCCAGAGTTAGATGGCATAAACATGTGAGAGTTTGGAAAATGTATCCAGATCATTCTGTCCTCTGCTGTTTCCATCTGTGGAGCTGTCACAGTAATCCTGTTCCTGGTTTTCTGCTTTTTTTGCATCATTTTTTGGGGTGTATCATGTCTAACCCTACATGATTTTATTTTTCCTATAGGATATTCCAGCCCTCCATTGCATTGATGCTACTGGCAAACTCACTAGTGAATTATTCCTGCTTGTGAAAATCAGCTCCGAGACTGAGACGAGTAACCTCCTTCTAGCCTCATAGTTTCAGTACTTCCCCACAATTACTCATGTCCATTACCCCTTTTACAGTCCTGGTGCTAATCTCCACTTTTACCAGGTGAATGAAAACTTCCCATATGGCACCATATCAAATGCTTCAGTGAAGTCCAGTGGATTAGATTTTCTGTGTTTCTTTTGCCTACAAAAGGAATTACCTTATCAGATAAGATAAAGTATGCTGTCTGAAACATGTTTATGAGCTTGGCTGAGGAGCCAAAGGGAAGGTGCTACCATCTGTGGGATTATGACCAATGATTTTGGAGAGCTCTCACTGATTATGGATAAGAACTGTGCTCAAGTAGAATAATGTGCATTTTTGTTGTTGCTATTGCCTAAATGTTACCTGTAATCTGCTTTTATTTTATTGTTAAACTTTTACCCTTACTAACTTCGGTTGACCACTTGAGTTCATTTTCATGGAGTTTCATCTACTCAGTATTAAACTTGAATATCAAATGACAATATGATAGTAACTACTGCATGAGTGGAGGAAAAATACGCAAAATGTTTGAAAGGGTTTCCTCTAGTTTAGTGTGTAGTAGGAAAATGTCTCTATTATTATTACTTAGACTATAAAATCACTACTAAAACCCACTTGGCTCCATTCTCCTATTGGCTTTCTCTGATACCCTTTTTAAAAATAAGACCTGCATCATCTGGTCTAGTCATCATACCTCACAATTCACTACTTAGTGAAGGTAGGGATGCAGATGTATTAAGGGGCACAGATGTCATTTGTCCTAAGGCTGCACGGTCTTTGCTCCCACTCTTTTAACAGGGTGTTTGAACAGAGAATATCAGTCTGCTAAGTCTCAGAAACAGAAACAAATGTCTAATGAAAAATTAAAATATGTTACTTCCATTGTGTATCTGGGATTCTTTAGTAGTTGTCTGCAATTATCAGTTTAGCAGTAACCAATTATCACGCTGCACATTCTTTGAAAAACAAGTGTTTATTCACAAAGGTCTGAACAGAGTTGCATCAGTGTAATGCACGCAAATAAAGGAAATACTTCAAGTATATTGATTCTTCCTTCCAGGCATTGATAAAATGAAAAACCCAGAAAGTATCCTATGACATTTCAAGTGAACAAAGAAAGAATTCTTGTAAATAAATGGTCAACAAGTAAATTACGTCTTATAGCAATAAAACCACAAATTGAAATCACCTCTGTCACTATAAACAATTTTCAGTGACAAATATAATAATGCTCTTGCTTGTTAACACCACTGGGATACTGTTAATGTTCAAGACTCAGTGATTTTTTTGAAGAATGGAGCCCATTGTTATATTGGTGAAAATTAGTCTGGATAAATTAGATATCAGTGATCATCTGTCATTTTTTTCATCGACGATTAAGTGGTATAGGGTTGTCCAATCTGCCAAATCCCATTTCAAAATATGTCAGATTTTCCAACAACTTTACAATTTTTTTGACTAACATTCTCATTTTCATGGGAAAACACTAATGATTTGTGCAGAGAACTAAAACTGGATGCAATAGAATTATTCTTGCAAATACAGTGTTTAACTCTCCGTGTACATCAACTTCAACAATGGGAGCATTGAAAGGTCCTTGTGTAAGTGTTAAGTCTGAAAACCTATTTGGCTTTTTCAGAAGGTTCCGCCTACATCCACCTCCTGAGATTCAGAAGCTGACATCTGTTTTGGTTCCTTGACCGAGTGTATGGTTGAGATACAATCAGTAAAGGATATCATTCTTTATCATTTATTCCTAGTGGTAGTTTGCTGAATACAAAAGCACATGCACTTGTCCATATGACTAAATGCTAAAATAGTTAAATATTGAACCACAGAGAATTGTTAAACATGAGCAGATGTAATACTTAGAGGTAGACTTGCGTATTTGAGGCTGGAAGGTATCTTCTTCTGTGTATGTGTACTTATGTTTGTTATGGGGAGGCAAATTGTACTTCTCTGGACAGGTTCCTTGCCAGATGTTTCTTACTACATCAGATGATTGAGGAACCAAAGTACATCTGGCTATTAAAATATCTTTATATGGTTACATGATTTATTTGGAAAGCATGGTTGAAACTAGTAAGTTTACAACTATGTGAATAGCTCTTACCAGTATCTGGATAGAGATAGTAAGCTTTGGAACTTAAATTAGACAACAGTGCTGTTCTGTGGTTATTTACGAGGTGTGTTTATTTATTTTTAAGATTATTACATTCAGGCAGCCTTCTATTTACTTTGTGCTATTTTTGTATTTTTGCTGAAAGTCAAGAGACTTAAATAAACCCAGAGTCTCTATGGATTATAGTTATGTACTGTTTTATACATGTTGGAAAGCCATAAGCCTTCAGGCTGAGATAACTGCATAATAAACATATATTTTATGAAATAATACCTTTAACACATGTTGCTTAAAAAAAAAAAAAAAAAGAGGGGGAAGACAGTTCATCTCTGTCTGCCACAACAGACTACTAGCAAAAATAAATTTAGAAGAGCTCCAGTTGTTCTCCCAATTTTGGAAAAAAGATGATTTTGCTTGAGGTTTCCATAAGGTAGCAAGGAGCACTTTTGAATATGTTCAGTGAGCCTAATGACACTGTGAGTTCCAAATTCTAACAAGCTGGCACTCAAAGATGAAATAAGAGGTATCACTGGGAACACAGAAAGGATGCTTTTCATTTAAGACTCTGCATTTTGCTTGTCAGTGATTTCTACTGATGAAGCATGAGATATTACTGCGTTTGATGTTTGCAAGGATGTACTGTAATTCCATATTCTGGTGCAATTATTAGGCAAGTATTTGATAATATTAATAGAGGGGCTGAATAGGCGGTTCAGTGTTCCATTCTCTCTGAAACACCTACTGCTTCAGGTGCTGACTCTGGACTTGCAGGTCCTCAGCTTTGCTCAGTCCAATAGAAAAAAAATGCCATGTCATTGTCACTTCCTCTGAGCAATTTCTGATTACTGTTCCCTTTCTGATATCTGGATACTATCAACAAAATATTCTATAGTGGCACAGTAACTATATATGGCATATAACATCTTGTGTGGCCTCATAAATAACAGCATTGTTACAACTGCAAGGGTGTTTTTTTGTCTTGCCTCAGTAAAGGATTAAATAAAAATGTTGACTTTTTAAGTTATTGGTCATTTTAGCTAAAATTCATCAAAATAAGTAGCTAAACATTGTTTTTCAGAGCTCAGTTTCTTCTACAGAATCAGGTAAATCTCAGTGCAGCTGGCCAAATAGAGATTTTCCATTAAAGTACTTCTTCATGAAAATAAAGGTTTGCAGCTGCTTCTTTTCTAGATGCTGGCTTAAATATTGAAGGAAAAAACCAACCTCTTTCTGATATTATTTGCTTTTGATATTATATTTAGCCTTTAGCATTAATATTCACTTGCATTTCTTTCCTGTTCTCCTCTTACTTTGATATAGCTCTAATTCTAAATTTTGAAACACATTTCTGGTTCCACAGATTAAATTCTTACAAGTAACTTACAAGGTAACGTTTTCTTGAAAGAAAGGTGAAATTTTATTCTGAATCAAAATCTCCTTCAGCTCACATATCATGGTCTCCATCACAGTCAGTCTAGAACTATGAAAAGTAATTCAAACTGTCCAAAAATTTACATTTGTAATTTTATAAAAAAAAAAAAAAAAAAAAAAAAAAAAAAAAATTAGCTGAGAATATTTCATGTTTTGACTATTTTTTTTTTCTGTAATAATGCTCAACGTGCAAGTTTGGCTGTCTCATGCTCTCCTTCTCCTCTATGGAGTTTCTTGGTCATACTACAATATTCATGATAAATCATGGCTTTGCTTCTTGGTGAGAAGAACAGATAAGTCATGAGAGATGCAGCCCATCCTGGAGAGGAGTGTGGTTGGTAACTTCCACAAGGCACCTTTGCATATATATGAACAAGCTAATATTTTACCAGTATAGATTTGCTTCTAGGTTTTAATTTGTTATGCTTTCTAGCAACCTATCAGCATTTTCCCATGGAAAGCTGATAGTTTTTGCAGAAATATGTCTGTTATTTGGAAAAACAAATATCTGTCAGTGAGAGTTTTAAGGCTCAATGAATGTTTTCCCGTGGGAAAGGTTGGTCTTCAGGAGTCGGTTACCAAAGTAGATAGCTACATTTTATGCCGGCTGGAGCTTCTGTACACAAGTAGTTCCAATGAAGGCATAAGGACAACAAAAATTCATACACATCCATCTTGATCTGTAGCTCACACAACCCTCTCCAACTAACAGAACATTTAATTTGATATAAAATTTTCTTAGTTTTAGGGAATGTTATACTTTCCTGATTTTTTTTTTTTTAAAGTGACTTTTCATGGTCTTATTATTTTGTTTGGTTTATCTGGATATACAAGTTTCTGTTAGTTTGAGTTAGAAACCAAGATGTATTTTTAACAAAACCAGAACTTGAGATGCATAGAAAACCTGTGGCTAGATGGTATTGAGAAATCCAAAATTGTGTACATTGCCGTTGCATCTCTGTGGCTTTTTGGCAAGGTGATTTCAGAGAGGAAAACACTTTAGGCTACAATCTAGGCTTTATAATCTGTCATTTTTTTCTAAAAATGCACTTTCATTTATACAAGGAAAATAGACACGACGACCTATTAGTTTCTACTTGGGTTTTTTTTTTTTTTTTTTTTTTTCTCTCCTTAATGATTACCATTTTTGATTTGGTTGCTTTTATGGGAGGAAAAGGAAGGACTGACTGGCCTTATACAGACATTTGTTCAGGAAAGCATCAAAAAAGTCAGTCTCCAAATTTGTGTAGCTACATATATCCCAACGCCCCTGATGTATGAATATATTTATGCATGCTTACTGAACATTTGGCTTTTTTTTTTTGTTTGTTTTTTTGCACAAGAGCAAGCATTTGCTGCCAGTGCCAGCACTGTATCTTAAAAAGTTATTTCAGCTATACTGGTGAAGAGCAACATGATTGACAGTATCGTTCACTGCTGGCAAAATACATCCCTAAAGTCATTGACTTTGATTGGAAAACGTTTTATATAGACCATGTTTCAGATATGTAAACATTTTGTGGTTGTGTTTCAAGCATAGAAAAAACACACTTGCAGTTTAAGATGTATTCAAATAGCTGTAAAAATGCAAAGTACGAATGAGTGCTAGGTAGTGTTATAACAATGTTCAAATTATTTAGTAAAGTACAAATTCTGCAAAGCTGGTTTAGTTCCTCTTACAGTATTTATATCCATGCGGGGTGGCTACTTACTCAAATACTTCGAAAAAGTGACAGGTTTGTATGGACTGGCAGTAGCCACAGGAAGTATTTGCACATCAGCCCTGCAATGATGGCTTTGCCAGGGAGGCCTGGATGGTGACAGTTGACTCCCTTTTACCCACTGCTACCCTGTTAGAAAGGACCCCAGCTGTCAGTGTCCAATTACCACCTTTGCAAGTGCAGCATTGTCTTCCTTGCTCTGACTTTTAATCTCTCAGGACTGGAAAAGCATCACACGGCACGCAGGCGTGGGCTCAGTTTAAACAGTCCATTCATTTCACTTTGTAATAACCTGCTCGTGCCCTTGACGTTTCCAGTGAATAGAGAATTGGGACATTATCAGTGACTAGTAAGGATGAAAGGAAATACTTCACCTCAGCTGTGGAAGCACCAGCATCTGTTATATTTTAGCTGTTATCTTTGGCCGAGGACCTATAACTGATCTCACAGCTGAGACAGGAACCACATGCATAAAGAAACTCTTTTTAACCCTCTCCTCACCCATCACTTATGGGTGCTTGCACATGTGTTAATGTGAGAGCCATTAACACTTCCTCATCAGGAAATGCCACCTAATAGGCAAAGGGTTAATGACTAACTACAATATTTCTGGTGATGATACAGAAAGAGATGCTTTCTAATGTGTGATCTAATAGCAGTAATAGGACCAAAAGATCTTATGCGAATTAGTCAGGTACCTGACATACACTATATGTAGCTATGCCTGCTTCTTACCAGCTCTATCTGTGGTTTCACTTGATGTTTTACCTACTCTGAGGACATTTTTATGTACCAATAGTATCCAATGAATTGACCTATTTAAGGGAAATTTGGGTGGAAGGTGATTTGTTAGTTTTAATGCTGTGTTGGTGGTTTAGCAGGTGACATGCAATTAAAGTTGATAAACTGGTCATCGAAGTTCTTTAAAAAATAAGAAAATCCATGATTTTCCAAGAGACACAGAATTAGCAACATGTTGATGTCATTAATAATTTCTGAATGCTGTGACTGTCAAATGGGTTGTAGAATTAAAAAATGAAAGCAAAACATCAAAATGCTTCAGTGAGAGAGACCCAGATGAATGTTTCATGTCATACTCCCATTCTGTTTATCATTTTCCACACCATATTAGCTAACAAACAAAATCTACTCACCTTAAAATCACCTTATAATTGTCAGTCAAGGAATTTTCTTTAGCTTTAACGTCTTAGTATGTAGCTGAAGCTAACAACCAGCTGTACCATAAGAGCTCCCAAAAATTCATTTGGGAGAATGAAGAGAGAAAAAGCAGAGGAAAAAAAAAACCCAAAACCTGAAAGCTTCTTGCAAGGCAAACCCAATTATCTTTGGGTTTTTTTTTTTTCCATTGTAGCTTAGGACCAGCATTGCATGGTGGCTTGAGGTGACTCTGTACAAGTCTGTCTTAAATGATCAGGGAAAAAATAAAACCAAAAGCCTAAGGCAAGCCAAAGCAAATATTAATTTTTAAACTATGAACTGATATCCACAATGAAGTAACTGCTTTGGCAAACACCTGCAGTTTTGCTTATAGTGTTCATGCTTATAGTGAATAGGGAAAGGAAGGATTTCTGATAATTGGGATGAGAATCAGTGATATGAAACACTTTAAAGAGGTTTCATGTGCAGTGAATTAAAAAGTAAATGTGTTATGCTTCCAGTGTTATGATTGACACATTCTTTGGCTTGACTATGTAATCTCTATTTGTACAATGCCAAATTAGGTACCTTATTTTTGAATGTTTGTAGCCTTTTGCTAGCTCTTGCAGCTTCAAGAAAAACTTGCAATGCCAATAAAGTTGTTTCATTTGTAGGGTAATGCTAAGCATTGCCGTTATATTGCTTCTTCATGTAGTTCTAGAAAATATCGTTAAAATTTTAAACATTGAACAGCCTATGAAACTAGTGCTAGATAAAACATTAGCCTATGCATTGCACTGATTTAAGTTAAAGCTTAAGGCAAATTGTACTTTCCACGTATGTCCCTAGCAAAGCAATGGAACACACTGTGTGGCATGCTAGATTGCATTTTGATGATTAAATTTAATGACTGGTTCCTAGAATTTAGGAAATAAATTAGGCAGTTTCAAATGGTTAAAAGAATTCTACTCCTGACACTCCTAGTGTGATGTTAACAGTAGTAGGGAGATGTACCTGCCTTTCAAATAGTCTGTTTGTAGCCAGTTTCTGCTCAAGTCAAGTAACCACATGAGAAAATTTAATTTGGCATAGGTAAAGAGGAAATAGAATCTTCTGTTTAATGTTGCCTAATGCTTCCTGTTAGAAGATCCTTTTAGTTATTCTTTGCTAAAATTAAGACATGAGTTTAAGTTCCCAGCCTTATCCTCATTTCTTGCCTTCCACACTCCTTGCTCAAGAAGAAAATTTCAGGAACATTAATTAATTTTTTCCAGAACTTAATTCAAGATTTTCAGGGTTGAAAAATGAAACAGAACTAGCAAACATTTTATTTGCTGACACCCAGGCAGTTTGGCAGAGAAGATGGAAACGTCTGTACTGAAGCCCAGACAAGCTGAGGGGGACAGAGATATTAGATAGTAAGAATATTCTCTCTATTCCTCCTAATGATTATTTTTAAATGGCAGGAAATTTTAATGTGCATTTGTAATTCAGTAAGGGAAAGGGGCGGGCTGCTGTGTAGAGGTATCAGTGTAACAACATGTTATTGAAAACTTTTGCTATCCTTGCCATTATAAATTACTTTTATAAATAGATCTAATGTAATTAAAAAGATACTCTGAGATACTGAGCAGGAAAGCTCAGGATGAATTGTAAAAGGTACCTAATACCCTTTGAAATCAATGACAGGTATTTACAATATCTTCCAATTCACAATTGTGTCTCACCCTGATTAGTCCTGAAATTATATCAAGGGAACAGACAGACAAGGATTTAATTTCAGCTTATATTAAAACTAAATAAATAGCATAACTACTATTTTCAGATATGTTTGTTCCCTTTCTTCACTGTGCCAATATATAGCTCAGCTAAGCCTTAGGATTAAAATAAGTGATCCATGATACTAATTAAGAGATTTATAAATCATTCTGCATGATCAAGCCATTCATAATTTTCCTGTCATATATGGCAAGGTGTGTGCTGTTGCCAGAAATATATTACAAGTGTAATGAAAACAAATAGTCCAAAATGCTGAGAAATCAAAGTCTTAGACTTCAGTAATGGATCCAAAAAAGTAATTATTTGCACAGTTCCTGTACCCCATAACACCTGAAAATTAGGTAATGTTTAACATATGTCAGATTGTAGGCCCAAACCCAAAGTCAATTGTTGAAGTCTGCCCTGAAGGAAAACCATAAATCAGGCAGGATATGGGAAATGGTGACTGACTCTGGCTGCTCAAGGATCTGGAGAGTCGGAGGTGCTTCTAGCTGGTAAGCTTGGCAAAGTTCATGCAAGTTGGTCAAAAGTGCACTGTAAAAGTAGCTCTGCCACTCATGGCATAGCTGCCATGGTACATATGAGTGCTGGCATACAGAGAAACAAGCAGGCTTTAGAGCAAGGTTTGGATGTCTTTTTTTTAAAAAAAAAGAATTATTCACTCCGAATAATATCTTGCTGAAATTCAGCCTATTGAGTTTGAAAGAGTTCTCCAGGGGCAAGTTCATTAAAGGGCTGAAATATTTTAAACTCTTTCAGTGGGATTTTTTTTTTTTTGCAGTTGTTCTCTGTGATTCTTACTTTGAAGCTAGTGGCCATGGATGTTGGAAACGTTAGATTGCTTTTGAGGCAAAGATTGAAAGAGAAAACTTTACTCAGCACTCATTAGTCCACATCTGGAGTACTGTGTCCTGCTTTGGGGCTTCAGGACAAGAAAGATGTTAATAGACTAGAACAAGTTCATCTGAGGGCCACCAGGATTATCAGGGCACTGGGACAGGTGCCTGGAAGTGGCGCCAGGTGGAACCTGGGCTTGTTTGGTCTGGAAGACCACATAGCAACCAATACCTACAAGGAAGCTACTGAGAAAACACCACAAGCCTCCTTAAAGAGGTGCATGGCAGAAGGAGAAGAGACAGTGGGCATGAAGGGAAACAGGGCAGGTTCCCATTTGACACAGAAAAATGGTTTTTACTATGGCAGTCAAGCATTGGATCAGAGATGCTGCATGGTCTCCATCCTTGGAGACTGAGTTAGAGAAAGCCTTGGGCAATGTGGTGTGAATTCAAAGTTGGGAGTGCTTTGTGTGGGAGGACATGCTGTGTGGATGACCTCCCAAAGTCCTTTCCAGCCTAAAAGGCTCTCTGATCCTGAAAGAGTGACAGCAAGTAAGGGGTGAATAAAATGACCAGTAAAACTTATGTACCTTGCTAAAAACAGTTTGATCTGTTTATTTTACTTAGTAACCAAAAATATAGAGTGACATAATTGATTCTGACCACGACAGTCCCCAGGCTACCACTAAAATTGTAGCTCAACAAAGTTTTGCAGTATGTAATGTTGTAACGCCTTGCACTTGTGCATAACTCCTATCCAGTGATCTCTAACCCTGTAAAAACTTGACTAACGAAGACTCAGCTCAGTCCTTTGAGGCAAAGGATATATTGCTGCTAATTTCATTTCTGCAGATGCAGCTTGCAGAAAGTTATTTTGACTGAAGTTGTGCGGGGTTTGACTGTAAATTTCTGTGGGGTCAGGGGAACTGGAACAGATCAGGTGTACTGAGAGCACAAAATGATGGTCAGCTCTCCTCTGAGCAGGCATGGAATAAATTTATTTTTCTGCCTATCCTTAAGCAGCTGATACATTGATATTGAGCCCTGCTTTACTGGTGACTGAGTAGTGGATAAAGTGTGGGTCTCAGCTTCCTGCCCACTGTCCTTGCAGTTGGAAATAATGGGCATAACCTCAGTTTAGTCCCCACTGATGCTTGACACAGCCTGGCAGTGCTGCGTGGAAGAGAAAGAATTAAGTCTTCTTTTCCTTTGGAGTCACAGAAAGAAATTGGGGCAGTTTAGTTTACAGAAAGTTAACGCCAGACCTAGATGTGGGCTTCGACTATAAGAACAGCTTGCTCATTGCTCAGGCAACAACAGGTGAATGTTCTTTTCCTTGCCTTATTACAATTATGCCATTATTCACACACAGTCTCTGTCCACACCTTCTGTATAACAAAGAAATCTACTTCAGATATCAGTAGTTTAAGGATTTATAATCTCATAATCTGTGGTTTTATTTATCAAATTACTGTAGCATCTCTTTACATCATGACAGATTGCTTAACCATTTTCAGAAATCTTTTGGTTGCCTAGGTCTCAGACCGGTAACTCATCTCCACACACACACACAAAAAGAAGACAGTATTGTGAAAAAAAGCATAAAATACTTATGAAATATCTTCTGTTTAGCTATGAAAAGCCTTTAGGTACTTTATTAATATTTGCCTGATAAATACAACAATCTGAAACTCATCTTGCTTGGCTTTCTGGTTAGGTTTAAAGAAAAAGTCAAGGAAAAAAGAAGATAGTGAAACAACTTGTTGCAAAGAAATATTAGGACTGGAAAAAGACACCTGTAGGGAAAGGCTTGAAAAAGAATTTATTTTTTTTACATACTGAGTTACAATTTGAAAGAGATATTCCTGATTCATTCCCTGCAGAAGCAATGGGTGCATCATCACAGGTTTTTCTCTGCTGGCAGTCTCAGCCCCTATGTATCTACCAAAATTAAAAGAAGCACAACCCAAGCAGGTGTTTTCCACCATTCACAGATCCCTGCAGACAGCCATGTGAGTTCACCTAAGAGAGCACTGAGGTCTGAGTTTGGTTTAGTATTTGCCTTTTAGCAAGTCTGACTTTATTAGGGGGAGGTATTGTTGGATGAGCTAATAAGGTTGGAAGAAACAGTTCTCCTGGGTGCACAGTCTGTTCTCAAGGCCAAGGTTGATGATAGAAAAGTGAAATGTGACTGTCCAAAAAGCAATTTTTTTTGGATCCTGATTTAAAAATGCGCAGAAGGCAATAACAGCCTTGGCATTTGCTTGAGTTAAGGATGCAGTGCTATTTGCTTCTCCTCTTGCCCCAAGCTGGAGAAAACATGGACCGTGTTTTAGCTTAGATTTCATGGACAGGATTGCTAAACCTGATTTCAGAGTCTGGGTGATTCTGAACTTGTTAAAATTAACTTGTGCTCAAATTTCAGCTTTGTCAACCATTAAAATTATCTTGATAATTTGCCTGGAAATGACTTAGATGAACACAGAATATATTGGCTTTATTTTTTGAAGCGTAAGACTGACTTTAAATGTGTAGCTGTGTAGATACAGGGTGAACATAGCTCTCCTTCTGGCTAACTTCAGGCAGATTGCTTCTTCTGAAGCTGGATCAACCTGAAGTAGGCAGGGCATGGAGCTGAAATTCGCTATTCCACACCTCAAGTTCGTATCCTGACCACCAGCCTGTTTCTTCCACACATACTAGAATATAAAACCTCAAATGAGCGATGTCCAATTTGTCTGCGACTGAATGAAATTTAATTAGAAATGTTCCAGCTAGTGGTATTCATTGAACGATAATGCTGTGTAACCTAATTGTGAAATCATGAAATGCTTTCTGTCTTCCTAAACTGACAATGGAAAGGTGAATAAAATCTGTTAATTGCTCTTTGATTTCCCCAGTCAACTTCCATTTCCTAAAAGCTGCTAAGTGGTTTGTGCAAGTTAGTTTCTCTTAGGTCTGTAACTATCTTTTTAGAATTTAGCATATGTGCTTGTTTTTCTGAGTTAGTTTTGTAGTCCTCCTAGAGTAGGGACGGAAATCAAGCATTTCATACACTTTAAAATTTTCTTTTTTTTTTTATTTTATAGATGTGTTGTGATTTGCCTCAATTTTTTTTTTTTTTTACACGGAAGTGTGTAATCCACTGAAACCCATGTAACAGCCCTCAAGTCTTATAAAATAGTCTTAGGCCCAGGTAAAACCAGGCTGGTGGTTTCTGTGGGTGGGCTGGCTGGGAGCCTGTGCTGGTGCAACGGGGCCAAAGTCTTTGGGGCTGCCCCAGCCAAGAGCTGTAGTCATGCTCCCATCTCATCCTTTCCTTCCTCTTCCTTGCCTGATTATTAGGCTTAGCCTCAGGGCCTTGAGAAAAACCCTTATTCTCAGCACGAGATCATGGCGCGGTACTCTCACAGGGAACATTACCATCTGGTGTCAGCAATTCTTGTTGTCCCAACTCTTGGCGCAATTCATGTTTTCCGGACGCATGGGTGGCAGGATCTTCTGTGGCTGATTTCTTTTGTCTCTTTAAACACTCATTCTTCATTGTGAGCCTCATGGGCAGCAAGCTCTCCAGCCAAAGCGCATAAACATGGAGGGGGGCTTTTCCACTAGTAAGCTTTTACAATAGATGTCTATTATTCAAAATAAGGAAGGCAGTTTTATAAGGCCTGTGAGTGCATATTTCCCAGTCTGCTGCTTCTTAAATTACCAGGAATGCAAAAATAACCAATAGTTTGACCTCTTAAATCACAAATTGGATAGGCTTACCATTAAAGGACATTGTAAATGTGTTTCCCATTATTTAGTTAATTTCATGTGTTCAGCAGTGAGTTTTTGGATGTTTTGGGTTTATTTTAATTCTTTACAGAAATAATTTGATAACTTTCTTTCCCTGAGTTTGATTAGGTCCTCTGGACCTACAGCAAGAAAAACTGAAGACTTTATAATGAAGGTTGGGTGGAGTTATAATCATAATATTCTTGCTACAAAAACTAATGGGTATATATTATAAAGCAGGGGTATAATTAATATAGTGACCTTCATAAAGAAGATTATCCATCTTTTGTATTTGGTGACTTGACAGAAAAATTATGCCAGATAACTGTCCCAAACTGAGACATGGTGTATACAGTTTACCAGAGATAACTTTTCTGCCTAGGAAGTAAAAAAATTTCTGGGAATTTTTTTCAGAGGATAGGATCTGTACAAATTCTGCATGTTGGTCTGATCTTGTACCCATCTAAATAGATTATAACCTTGTGCACTCTTTGTGGAAGTCCTGTCTGAGCAATGTATCACGTATCTTTTTTATTGCATCCTGTAAAGTTCCTATTTGTTATCCTTGTTTGTCTTCTAATTTTTTATTCATTGATAAAGTTTTATCTTTTACTAGATCTTCATAACTCCTGATTAGCTTTTTAAGAAGAAGAGGTACATTTATTGCAGACATTTCAGTGTAGAAGTAATGGAACTGAGGGCAATGCTCTGGTTTTGCAAAGTTTTTATAAGATCATTTACAAAATTTTTCTGTTTGGCACTGGGCTTGTTTGGAAATAGTTTATTTTTATATTTTAAATATTTTTTTCTACTTTTATTTAGAATTTTCATACCTACAACTGTAATAAATTTCAAATGGAACAGGAAGGAGTTTTACTGGAACAAAAAAATTTCAAATATGTTATTAAAATAAAATTCCTGTACTTAATTTCAGATTAGTCAGGCTCTATGTAAGAAGAGAACATGTGTGTCTTCTAAGTCATATCTCTATTTGGAGTATGCCCGGAGAAATTAAGTGGCTGCGTATTGTTCAAATTGTGGTAGACCTGGACCTGTGCACACTGCCCTTGGGTGGACTGTGTTTGCATTTTCGCTGTAATCATCTAGGCTCTGTTCCTGCAAAAACTTGATTAGTTGCCTTTACTTAGTTTGACATGTGCTAAAGCATTTGCAAAGTTAGAGCCTACTGTTATACTTGCCTTCCTTGCATTTTTGTGTTGGTTGGGAGTGCAAGTATAAGATTTCCAACTGACGAGGACAGTCACCTTCCTTACCATTGCATTTTTCATATAGGGAAGATGGGGTCAGCAGATCTGTGGCTGACAGGCTTGGAAGGAGATAGGTGGCTTCCTCATAGCCATGGCTGTGCTTTAAAAATGTTTAACTCGTACAGCTTGGTTGCTACCCAGTCGGCTAGGGCATCAGTACAAAAGGCAACCTTCTGTTAGCGGACCAGGCTTTGGAAGTCCAGTGCGTAGGAGCATATGCAAAATTAAGTCCTGCTCTCAGAGGATGAGAACAGTTTACCTTTATTTTTCATCTGGGGGGCATATAAAGTGGCCTGCTGTCAGGCAGAGGAAATGAAAGAGGAATGAGATAGACAACTGGAAGTGCAGGTGGTTTTACTGCTTTCGTGATGAAACTGTCTTCTGCCTTTGATTCCTTTAAGGGGAGCATGCAGTACAGCAAACCCCTACTTTATTTCAGTGCACACGAAGGTAAAATGTGTTTCATTAAAATGAGCTTCTAAATGTGTTTCATTAAAATAAGATTTTGAAAAATACTTAGAAGATGACGACTAGATTCTCAAAGATAGTTTAAAGAAATGTGCATAGCATTCTGTGAACAGATAAAATGTCATCTGTAATTATTTGGATATATTGCTTGTAATATGCACTGTCATCCTCTGTTTAAAGTCTTATCAGTAAAGCATACAGAATAAAATTGTTATCAGTAACAGAACATTGCTCTAAAATGGCTTTGTTGAATGAAAGGCAGGACCAGAAATAGATAGTATTTAACAGTGCAGCTGCTTTTAATGGAGATATGCAAGCAAAACTCTCATAATGAATGTTGCTAAAATTTTGTTGGGCTGTTTCTAACTTTTTTTAAGCGAACATATTTATAGAAGTTGTAGAGTAGATAAACCTAAAGGTTCAGGATTCCACTTTAAGTGGTTCCATAGGTTGAAAGGCTACTGATATCTCACGGAGTAGACAATTTCCATGTGATCAGTCTGTGACCAATTCCGTCTAAGATACTGCATAGAGGAGGCAAATCTCTGAGGCACATTGAGGAAAGAAGCGGGTTACATACATATATAACACAGTGTTTTTCTGTCACATTTTCACTGGCTTTTCTCTGTGTTTTTAGTCAAGTAATTTGAAATTTCTATTAGTAATTTATTTGGCCTGTACACCCTAGCTACTCAGTGTTCCCATTGCTTTAAGTACAGCAAAATGAAGAACAAAAAAACCAGTCTGTGACCCTAAGAATTTATCATCTTTGCATGAGACAAGGAAAAATGTATGTACACAGTAAAGGAGAATAATAAAAGGATATTTGTCTACAGGACAGCAAGTGGTCTCAGCATGCAGGCAACTTAACCATTGTCAGATTATTTTGGAAAAGCCATCTGTAAAATAGGGATATGAGCCTTATGATATACATACACTGAAATCCTGTGTAAATACCAAGGTTGCAGTGCAGCCTGCCTAGTCAGGAAATATATCTTATGGGAACACATTTTTTTGGCCTGTAATAGCTCAGCCAATGCATAGAACTAGTTTGCTGGCAGCTGCTGAGGACAGGGTCTGTTGAAACTAATGACATATGGTTAATGCCAGGTCTATGCGTTGATTCAGCGTCATCACACAAGTCCATACCTGTATTTATATTCAGATGTATTTATTATTTTGGAACTATTTTCTCTGGATAGGATCATTGCCTATGCAAGCTTGTCACATACCTGTCTGTACCCACTTATATCATGTTCCAACGAAGAAGGGAAGTTATGCATCAGGGTCCTCACCAGGCTGGTTTCCACACTGAAGGAAAATGGCAAGCAGTGGAAAAAACAAATGTGAATGTGTTGTTAAAATAAGATTTCACTAGGGTATTGGCTAAACACCTACAGACATGTTTCTTCTTTTTATGAAAAAAATTTTTAAAAAAAAAAAAAAAAAAAAAAAAAAAGCACTGGGGCAGATGTTGCAAAAATAAGCAGTAAGGGGGTGGGAGAAGGACCAGGACTTGAATTTACAGTGGGAAGCCTTAAATAAGGGCATCAGGAATTAGGATATTTCAGCATCGAAAAGAAGAACAACTGGAAATAATTTTTTAGGGTCACAATGGGTAAGTGCACTTCAAAGCATGGCACTTATTACATGGAAAGAGTAAAACAGGCAGGCTGAGGGTTATCTGCTGAAGTAAGGAATTCCTGTTTTGGCCTGAGGAGATAATTTCTGATAATATCCCTGGTGACCTGTGAAGTTTCTCCATCAGTGGAAATGACAAGAGTGGGTGAATGATCTATAACATCACCTGCCTTTGCTTTCAGTAACAGCTGCTAATGCACAGCATCTTCATGCATAGAAAGAAGTAGAGGGAGGTGTAACTCACACTTTTTGCCTCCCAAAGTGCTTCCAGCCAAATGTCTGTCATTATCAATACAGCTGTCACACTGATCCTTGTGGGTAAGAGCTAATGGTGGGTGTTCGTTTACTTTATGAAACTTCTGGGGGTTTTATTGCCTTTTTTGTTTTTTTGGTAGTTTGGGGTTTTTTTTGTGTGTGTGTGGTTTTTTTTGTTTTAAATAAACTACTCAACAGTTCCCTTTATAGCCAGGCAGCACATTAGTGCATAGAGTAATAGTGCAATCAAATCCTTCCGTGAGGCAAAGGAAAGCAATGCTTCTTTTTTTCTAGGAATTTAGCAGCATCCAGTAATCACAGTGATATATGCTAGGTTCATATGTTCTCCCAGGGAGAGAAGACAAGGGAATAATAACAGATGCTAGGCTGGGTATCGGTCTCTTGTGATAATAAAAACAACATTGAAGGTTTCAAGTGGGGAAGGCCTAAATGCAGAAAGTGTTGGAAGATCTGGTTGAAGATTAGTCTTAAACCTCACGTGGGGGAAAGGGAGGTGAACTCTTTTCCATAAATCATCCAGATACTTAATTTGATATCAAACATGAACCTTAACATGTGTCATATAATCTGGTTTAATACACATGGGTCTTATTAAAATAGTGTGAGCCAAGGATTGTGCTGATTTACACAAGTTTGAGCAAGTCCTTTGCAAGGCAGAAAATATACCTTAATTTAGAGTACTTTCATTTGAAAATAGAACTTAGGATGTGTTTAACAATTCTAGTATTTCCTCATTAAGGGGCTGATCCAGTGCATGTTGGTGGTGTTGGAAACATTCCTTTTGCTTTGCAAAAGGAGATTCATCCTCTGAGGCATGGGTGGTTATCTGAGGCATGGTGATTAGGCAGAGAGAGAAGCACTGCTGGAGGAGCAACTGTGACCCTGAGTCCAAATCTGGAGCTGCTTCGGACTGGGATATAAAGTGTGACACTCTCTCGTGGTTTGTTTTTGGGTTTGTTTGGTGGTTTGTTTTTTTTTTTTAATGACTAGTACTTCTTAGTGGGCTGACTGTTTCAGACCAGATGTGAAGTCTTTGGTTCTGAGTGGGGAGAAATAGTTCATGTTTGGAGTAACCACACCAGTTAAGTTGTAGCTTTGTGACTGGTACTGAAAATCAGCAGGTTCAGCAGTTCAGTGCCATTGAATGATGCTCCCTCAGTCAGGATTAGCAGCCCTGCTTCTCCCACTTGTGCACTCATTGTGGACTCCAGGCTCTGCTTCATCAGTACATCATTAGTCACCAAAGCACACTCAAAAGATACTGGTAACTACAGGGTTCTTAATAAGCTGACAGAGGAATTAAAACGCACAACAAAAGCAAGTAAAGGAGGCAGGATGGTATCTTGAAAGACAAGTCAGCAGCAAAGTATGATTTGAACCATCAGCTGACAGGCAAGCCTTAAAAGCAAGCGAGTAACTAAAAATATACGAAGACAGTCCTAACAGAATTTATATTGGTTTCACGGCAGTAATTTTGGTATCATTATCCATGATTTATATGATGTGAGTTAGGCCATAGTCTAGTTCATTGTGAGGTGTGGTATTTGGGTTTTTTTCCCAGTTAAATAGCTCGAAAGTGTATTTATTTGGGAAGCTAAACAACTAGATGTGCGAGAAGAGGTGAGAAACTTCTGAGACTGGATGAAAGTGGAGGATTCAATCCGCCAAATAATTTGAAGCACAAAATGCATGTAAAATATTTGTGAAGATACATCAGTTCATAAAATATTATCTGTAACAGCTTAAAAATGAAGTGAAATCAAGGAATATGGGAACTGCAGGAAAAGAATTTCTAGTTGCGGTTGAATTTAGGAATTTTCAAACTGCCCTGCTCCAGTCAAAGACAGAAATAAACTTTTTTATACACTGACATTTTACAGAATTCCTACAGGAATGGTCATTTAAACAAACAAACAAAAAAAGATGATTATTCTGGCACACTAGAAACATCTTAATCTGACCTATGAGAAAAGAGTCCTGAAGGAAGCTGGAAATGACAAAGATCTTAATTTAAATGCAGGAAAATTCTGAACTTACGTGACCGAGGCACAGGGAACTCAACACTTCTAAAAACCAATTCTCTGTTAAAAATAGGGATGATTTATTACCATTGTTAGACATGAGGAAACTTTAATCTTCTGGGATATCAGATCAGTATGTCTGACTAATCAAAACAAATGCATAAAAATAAGGTTTTATCTGTATGATATACTTGATCCAACAGTATTTTTTGTCCTGCTTGAAGCTTGATTTTTTATTTTACTTCTTACATTTTTTTTTTTTTTTTTTTTTTTTTTTTTTTTTTTGTGATACTAAGAGCTCTGTTCCTCAAGTGCTAATCATAGTGAATAATTTGTCTTGTGATGGTATATGATCCAACACTTAACCGAAGGAAGGGGTACAATTTCATTGAATTTAGCTCCAACTGATTCAGGCTCAAGGTGCTGCAAAACTGAACCTTCAGTAAACACTTTACAGTGTCTTCAAACTGGAAGACAAGGTATATTCTGATATCTCCTCCGGCAGAACAGTCTTCCTTCTTCCATGAAAAGAGACTTTAATGGGACTTTCCATAAAGTGAGGTATTAACATCAGGAATACAACAATGTCTCATAAATTTGATCAAAACTTACACATGAAGCAAAGGGTTTGGGTTTTTTTGTTTTGTTTTTTTTGGGGTTTTTTTTTGTTTGTTTGTTTGTTTTGTTTTGTTTTTTGTTTTTTTTTTTTCAGTGTTATAACCAAGACTTTAATTGTTGTAGGGTTTGGAACTGCTTTAATCATATCACTTATTGTTGCAAGGAGTGTCGCAAACATCAATCGCAGGATTTGTGGGGTAACAACTTAGTGTGGTTCAAAAAGGCCTGAATGGTAATATTTGGGTATAGCTAATTTTTCATAGTTTCTTTCTGTTCAGGTATTTCCATTGAAATGGTAACAAAAATAAGAATATTGTACTTAGCTGGAAGGTCACTGTCTCAAAGAGTTGATTAAAAGATCAGTATTTTCCACTGAAGGGACTGAAAATTAAAATGTCAGAACATGAGTGTAATATATTAGGACACATCAATTTTAGACACTTCATTTCTTTTGAGTTAACAAAAAGTAGGAGGAATTACAGGTTGCCCTAAGTAGGGGAGAATATTCAGATAGTGGGTTGACCTTTGAAGCAACACTGATGATTTAGAACAAATGTAGAATACATAGTTTCTTCGACTAAAGTAGAAATCAAGCCAGTGACTTTTCCTTAGGTCTATGGCTCTTTCATTCACCATAGTGTGCTGCCTGCTGTCTTTTTCTGTCTGCATTCTTCATACCTTGTCCAAAAGATGTGCAATCTCATTTTCTTTAATTCCTTCTGAAATACTCTATTCGGTGTTACTGTATGTAACTTCTCCCCCTCTAAATCTGTTTACCTGAGTGGCATTGCCAACACCTTTTTTTTATGTATTGTGTGTATTTCAGCTGACTATAATTTTAAGCAGTCAAATATTGCTCAGAAATCCTTTATTTCAATAACTCAGGAAAAATGTGATCTGTAGGAAAATATTTTAACTAGTTTACATATGGAGTATCTATAAGTCATTATGTTACAACTGTCACCACCCTAAACATGCTGTTATGAAACTCGATAAAAACAGCAGAGAACAGTCCAGTCTTTAAAGATGTTCATTGTCATGAGTGTAAATATTTTCTGTTTATAAATCCACACAATTACCATTTTGTATTTATTTCACAACAGTGAAGATTCAAATATAAAACTTTCAGGCCTTGCAATTCTTATTTCTTCTCAGTTAAGAAATCTTTGGGTACAAAACGCATTAAATGCAAACATAAAATGTAGGATTATTTTTATAGAGATTTTTTATTTCTTGCTTTTTTGAGCAATATGGATAGTTCTGTATTCTCAGGCATTCTTAAGTCAACATCTTCCTTACCTCACGTTTTCCATGGATGTATTAATGCTGTTTATATACTTTAGATTTTTATGTGTAAAAAGCGCTACAAACACCACACACTCACACAATGACAGTAATGCACAATCTGGGGAGTCATACTGTGGAAGCAATTAAAAAATGTAGATTCTTTTGAAAAAAATTTAGGTACAGAATTTGCTAAAAATTAAAGAAATACACTGGAAGTCTAAGTTATAGAAAGTGGGAGTAGAGAAACTGATCCTTGTGGATTTTTTTTCTCAGTCTGTATTTACAGTTTTGAAATATTTATCAAGCATAAAATCTAGGTAACTCAGAAATTTTATAGCAGAGTAGTAATCTCATTGAATTTTTAAAAATAATATTTCTTAAAAATGAAATGAAATGAAATGAAATGAAGGCATCCTAATGTTGACTTAGTAAAATCCTGCATATGGCATTTTAACTGAGCAAATACATGCTAAATACAAATCTAAATAATTTGGTTTATTTTAATATTTTGTTACACGTAATCAAAATTTCCCCCCATAATTATACTCAAACAATTCTCTTCTTGTATATGGTTAAATGGTTGCTAGTTAGAGATATTTAGATTTGTAACTTATACTCTACATGCTTTTTCTGAATTGTTTGTCTAAATTATATTAGATGCAGTTTTATATTTTCAGTGGGGTAAGCCATGGCATACATATATCATCAGTTCAGTAAAGTTAACAGTTATTGGGTTCAGAATTATTCAGCATGCAGACTAGAGAATGTTAGATTAATGCATAATTTTACTGTGCATGCGAGTGGCTAAAGTCTTTATCTCATAAATCCACTGCACGCTAAAACGGTCCTTCTGTCTCTTTTCCTTCTCCAGCAACAATTTTATTCCTGTTTCTAATCCTAAACGGAATCTCTGTTGATGACTCATCGCTGATGGAATTTTTATTTTGCTTAAAATTATCATGTTGGGGAAATGTTGTCAATTGACATGAGCTTAAATTTTGACCTGTGGTTTATGTCCCAGTATTACTACTTTTGCTTGAGAAGTAGAAAGGCCTCAACTGTGTCAGGGGTGTGTGTGGGGGAACATTCCTATGATAATTTGGACAAATAGCTTGTCCATCTTTCTGCTTCCTTTGTTTAACTTAAAAAAATGTGATTGGGTATAGCCCTTAACTATCTAACTACTTTTTTTTTTTTTTATTTTCAAACAGCACTGTATTAGAACATTAATTTTAAAAATGCAGCATTTAATCCATTTGGCTTCTGGATGTAGAGGGAGCTAGCAGCTCTGCTACCAGGTCTTTCTTATGAAGCCTTCCTTTATGTACATCATGTTGAACAACAAATGAGGCTTTGCATAACCGTCTATTGGCATATATAGTGAGCTCACAGCACAGAGCACTAAAATAATCTTTTCTTTAAACTTGGTAGGGCAGTAAAAATTATTTTTCCTGTAGTTGCTTCTGCATTGGACACATTTGCAAATTTGGAACAAAAAGCTTCTTTAGGATTTGTTCCAAACAGATAACAGATTATAATGTGGCTTAAAAAACAAAAAAAACATTTGTAACACAGTTGCCAAGTTTGAGAAAGAGCCCAGTTAAATCTATTTAAGTCCTTTCTCATATATCATTAGAGATTTCCCATTCAGAATATCTCCATTAAAGTTATTTATGGACCATTCAAAGTAATATTATTTTATATTTGGGGGAAATAAAACTTTGGGGATTAAATATTTTACTTGTCAATGTTCATTCCAGTAAATGTATTTTTCCCTAGCTAAATCCTAGAGTTCTTAAGATAATAGCTTGCACTTGTAAATACTTGTATCTGCGACCCTGATCTCTCTTTTCTCATCAAAACCGAAATAATTATGTTTCAGAAATGGGTCAGCCAGCCAACATTTGCTACATTGTCTCACCAGTTCTATTTCAGTTTTTCTGTAACCTGAAGTTGACATTTTATAGTAAAATTAAGAACACAGTTATGAAGAATTGACTCCTGCTAGAAAGATACTGCCTATGACTTCATGAAAGCAGGTTAAATCACGCAACTCGCATCTGATCAAATCCTGTTGGAGCACACAGGTTCGCTCATGGGTGCAATAGTAGTACTGAAAAAAATTTCTCTTGGTATTCATTGTGGTTTTTTGTCTGTAATGAATAATTATTTTATATTTCTGTCAGAGACATCCTGAACAGAAATGCGGGCACTTGTGGTATGTGGAACGTGAACAGCAACCTTTGTGTATCTGATGTATGTAAGAGTTATTGCATATGCATGACACAGCCTTTGTACGTGTAAATTGTCCCTGCAAGGTGGTTCTAATGAGTCCAACAAATCCAGCCTGGGACTGAGTCTATTGCACACCATGTAGGGTTGATTTTGGTGTACTGAGGAAGCTTAGCACAGCTGGTGTACGCTGCGCTCCTCACAAGTGGCAGGTTGTCTGTGCATGAGCAGCGGTGCTGGTCTGTATGTGAGCAGTAGTGGTTTCTGTAGGGATGAGTCTGACAGCCAAGACCTAGTCACTCACCAGTGTGCCTCCAGTTTCAAGCTTAATTTTTTGTCCATTCTGTAGTACTACACATTTATCAAATAAAAAGTAATAGATGGGTCAGAAAAGCATTTCCAAGCTATATGTGTAAGTGGAGGAAGAAGACAGTTTCTGGTTGATACTCATGACTAACCATATAATGCAAATACCCTGTGTTCAAAACCCAGCAAATAGTGGGTTGCCTCATGGACGTGAAGCACACCTGTGACAGTGCACGGTGCAGGAACAGAGGAATATAAATTCTAGATTGTTTTTATATTATGCAGGTTACTGGAAGAAAAAAAATGTACTTGAGCTGGATAGTGATCTTTCATCTGTTATGTTACTATAAGACTTTTTTTGCCTTTGCATACTATGAATGTATTTTGCATCATGACATAATACATTTGTGTTGCTGTGGAAACACAATAATGTTATTTTCGTTGTCCTAGGAAACACAGAAACAACACCTAGTGGCTGTCATACCAGTTTGAATGGATGATGTTTTTCTCTTCTGTCCAAGAAAATTTTCCATTCCCTACTGTACCTGAAATAGCGGAGGTTCTTGTTGTTATTATCATTATCTTTAAGTATCCATTCACACAAAATGGGACAGGCATTCCATGCATGAAAAATTCAGTCTTGTGGTAAGGACTTTTCAGTCTATGGCACTGGTCCAGCAAGTCATTTTTGCCCTTGCTTAACATCAAACCTGTGAGAAGTCCCACTGAAATCAACGGGACTGCTCATGCGCTTAAAGGTAAATACATGTGTAAGTACTTTGCTGGACTGATGCCAAACTAAATGACCAGCCCATGGTTCAGAACGAGCGTTTGAGAACTTGAGAAAATTTGTGGCTATTGACTTTTAGTTTTAAAATCAGAGAGGATGTATTAGCTATCTGTGAATTTCCATGTTTCCAGCAACTCAGTTGTGAAGGGAAGTTTTAACATTTGGAGGAAAAAGGTTTGAGAGTAAAGTCGAGGGGCAGTTGTACACAGGGGAACTGAATGCCTTATACCATGGGAATGTGTGTGTGTTTGTGGGTTGTTTTAGTTGTTTTCTGGGTGTTTCAGCAAATGTTTGGGGTTTGTCTCTTCTGTGAAAAGGGAAGCAACAGGCTAACATCATTATTATGTTATTTTATTATCAGCAAAGCCCCATGTGTAATTTCTAGCTTTCTGACCATGTGAACAGTTACAGAGATTTGATTTTTGTCCACTGTGTCTCTATAAAATGTGTTTTCGCAGAATCCTATGGCTGAATAATTATCTTTATTTTATAAAGAGACTTAGATTAATAATACTGCATGCAAATGTCAAGTATGTAAATATAACTTTACAGTAAAATCAGGTTCATGCTGTTACACATGATTAAAAAAGCATTTATTTTCATAGATTTTGTGTGTTATACACTCTTGCTCATATGTCCATATATACTTACTTATGTTCATTCTGTTATGACCATATTTGAATGCCTGTGGCAAAACCAAAAGCCAAGCATGTAAGACTATCTTTAGTCTATATTTATATATGACCAAAGTTCCGGGAAGAAAAAGTTGATAGGTTAAAACACGAGTCCAGTATAATGATAAATTTTGACTCCCTATAGATTGCTTAGCACTGAAAGAAAAAATAGCCTGGAATCCTGGCTGACCTTTTTCCCAAAGGGCCTGACCCCAGTTACTCCCAGTTACTGGCTCAATATAGTACTGTCACTACGAATAACTGCTTTTTTATTCTCTGCAAAGCTTTGCAATTTACCGAGTGTACAGTGTGTGTGTGTGTGAAGCAGGCAGGGAGAGAGAGTGAGCGAAGAGAAGTGGTTGGATTTGTACTTCAATAAATGGTTTCTTTTTCTTTCTGGAAGTCACTTTTACCTTATTATTGTTCTAGCAAATGCTGTCATTTCTTGCTTACCCTAAGATGAGCCGTGTGTGCAACAGAAGGTGGACTATGCAGTAGCCCAAGTGTAATTTTTAGAAAAAATACTAAGTGTTTCTGAGAAGAAATATTTTTCTTTAGAAACAGTGTTCACTGGGACCTTCATTCAGGCAAACAGGCTGACAGGGAAGAAAGGAGAAAATGAAGAAAGCAGTTAATAAAATCATTCTTACATGTTTTATCTGTTGACGAAAGGGCATAGTTGTCTAATTCTTCAGAGATGGCTTGGGTGTGGTAGATATTTCTGTCTTCATTCTCGGATGCAGCGTTGGGTGTCAATGGCACGCAGAGCAGCACATCTGCATTTTCTGGCCTGGAATAGTTTATTTCATTACTACATCTGTTTGAGGGGAATAGAGAGAGAGTGAATCTTCTCCTTAGGGGAGGAAATCCAATGAAACATTTGTGCCAGAGTTGTTCTGTACTCAGTGCACAAGCTACATAACACTCAAACCATATAATTGAGAGCTGACTGCAGTTTTCTTCCATATTAAATAAATTTATGCAGGTTTCTTCATTAATGCTTTTTAATTTTATGGTTTGAGAGTGAGAAAGTAATCTTCAGAGGAAAAGCAAAGGCATTCAGTAAAACCTGAGGATCCATGCAATGCTCTGCTACCTCCGCGGCGGTGCAGAGGGCATTCCGAGGACACAGTGGAGGGGCTGCCCAGCTTCGGGGCTGGTGCTCCCTGCAGACTGGGGGGACCTGCCAGGGGATGATTCAGACCACCTGATTTAAGGGCTTCGCTTCCTCTAGGGCTGTCAGGAGCCCAGCTTCCTAATCTAAGCGCTTGGTTTAGATGCTGTGTAGGAAGCATGGATTCCTCTAATATTTCTGAGCTGAATATTTGTGTCTGAAACTGGTGGATCTATGCATGCTGTGAATCAGCGTAGTTCAGTATCAAGCTTGATTCTGGATGATGTTCCCTAGTGTGGGCTGAGCAGTTTACCACCAAGGTTAAATTTATTGTCAGGCTTATGACACATAGACGTAAGTGGAAATCCTGACAGCACTGAAGCTAAAGGCAAAATTACCGGGCTTCAGTCTGGGCTTCAGTTACACAAAGATGAATTAAATCTCCTGTTAACTTCACGGGGCTTGGGGCTCACATCCCTACAGAGTATTTACCCTTCCCTGCTGACTGTCAATAACTTCTTTCTGATTTGTTTTTTCTTTCATAGCTAAACATATTTACTGTGCCATCCCATTTTCAATTTATCAAGCACTAAGGAACTCACTTTGTGTCATTCAAACCTCTCCTTGAAAGAACTTTCTTCTGTGGAAAACTCACAGTAAAACTGTTTTCATTTGTGGTCTTATGCTCCTACCTCTTTGGGGTTTTTTTCATGTTTACCTAGTGAGTGAGATGTGACAGTAGCTTAGATTGTAGTGTCTTGAGACATAAATCTTTATCTTGCCTCTTGTTGAAATACTAGACATAGTTACATTTCTCTGGTCCTTTTATTTCTTGTTTCTTTGATTTTCCTTAAAAGAAACCCCCAGTGTTGAATAATGATGAAAATGAACACATAGTCTATAAAGAAATATTTATCCTAAGAAAGGATTGATTTCCATTGCAATCAAAGGAAATCTTTTGTGTGATGTATGGGCACGAATCAAGATTTTTATGATCTCTAATCTTTGCAGTAGTAATAGATGGGATCAAAAATACCATTTCATCCTCTATAACATTTCACTTTTGTTTTTCTTTTCAAGTGGATGACAAAGATTATAACATTGAAGACAATTTAAGCACAAAACTGAAAAAAAATTTTAATGGATAGACAAAACATGATCCATAGTTCTGAGTTACACTTCTGAGCTTAGGTCAGGAAAGTTTGGTATCCATATTTTGTTCACCAAAATTATTGTACATCTATATCTTACTGAATACTGGTATGTCCTTTGTCTTCATTAAAAGGTGTGCTGCTTTTGTGGATATTTATTTGTCCTTGAAATAGTGGAAATGAACAATGCCTCTTGGGTAACTGATTTTAACCCAACTGCTACCTTACTCCCTCGCAAGGTTTCTCCCATATCTGTTTCTTTCCACACTGTTAAGTAGTGCATCCGGTAGAAGTGGACTTGTAGAACAAAAAGGTGCTGAGAATCTGATGGCCACATTTCAGGGGGCACAGAGTTACTCTGGATGAGCTCTAATTTGCTCCTATAGACTGACTGCCCATTAGCTGTTGGAGCACATCTGTCACCTTAGTGTCATCTAAAAGGAGTCCAGGTTGTTCTCAAATGTGAACTGAAGCCCAGGTAACAGCTTCAAAGGCCCACTCCTGAACCAGACCTTGTAGCATATGTGTATATGAAATCTATGCAGACAAACCCCTTTTTGCCTTAGAAAAGTAACTTCTGGTAGGATTTCTTCTGTCTTTTTTTTTTTTTTTTTCCCCCCAATTACTGTCATCTTACTCTCCTCTCATAATTTTGTCTTTGATCTGTGATATTTTCTCTTTTCTGCTTCTGTGTAATTCCCTCACTGGTTTTTCCTCAACCCATTTCTGTAAGAACCTTATAATTTATCGTAAAGCAAAAAAGGAGGCATTTGTTTGTAACGTATGTCAGAAGATACATGATTTGTTACATCACTGCCAATTATGCAAACAAATATTTCTAGTCTGTAAATTAGACTTCTCAGTTATAGTTATTAAAAGCATCTGTTTCCATTTTCACATGTTCACTGTTTATTTCTTTTCTTGTTATTAAGACCACCGTTAATGTGTACCAGAACTTGATTATTGATGAAATACAATCAATTACATGCACTTAAGTCTCACTGGGACTTGTTGAGGACCAGGTTTTGTTATTATGATAAAGCTTTATGGGTTTTCTAGGCAAACAGATATGAACACAAGAGACCCTAAAATTTTGTATATTTGTTAAAACTAATGTAGCTTGAATAGTCTATAGTTTAACATGGTTTATTAAACTGTAGTATATTTTATGTAATTTATGTAGTCTAAATGTGAGCACAATACTGAGCAAAAAGCAGACCTGCAATAAAATTTAATGGTGGTAACTAAAGGTACAGTTTAAGATCAAGGAAAATGTTATGATTTGCACATATAAAAGTGACATCATATGATCAATGATCAGAGAATATGAAGGACACCTCAAGAAAGAGCTGTTGCTGAAAGAAAATTTAAGCAAACCAGTAGACCCTAGTGTCTCATGCCTGAGACCAACAGAAGAGATGCAGATTGTCTTCAAGTTTTCTCTGGATGCCTCTGTCTTCTACAAGCTCATGTTGTCTTCTGTCCTTCCCACAAACTGGGAGATAGTAAACAAAGTATTATCTCACCCAAGGGAGAAGCAACTCGATGTTATCTAAAATGAAGAAGGGGGGAGCCTGAATGAATTAACAGTGATAAGCTGAAGGCATGGTACTTGCAAATGAGTTTAACATGTGGGTTACTTTACAGCGTAGATGTGTTTTTATAGCAATGCAGCTATAGAGGTATGGTCACCTGGGGATTTAATGAGTTTTTACTCATAGAAGTTTGCACTGGCAATAGGTTAGTCTGGATCAAGTATTTGTCTTGCAGATAATACAGACTGTCACTGGTAACTTATTAGAGTGACAATGATGAGGCTTGCTAATTTGAGAGAAAATTTAGAATATGTTGAAGTGCATGAAGGCACATGTCTGCCATCCCCACATCTCAGGGTACCTATCTTCACGCTTGTGCTACCTCGCTGTACTCCAACTAATAGCCAGGAAGCAGCTATTAGCTTATCATTATAACTAAAATTAATATGGGATGAGAATAAGCAATACACTGTGGGACTCATTATCTGTCTTCCAGATGCAGGGGGTGAAGAAAATAGGGGAGTTATTGTTTACCTTACAATACTCCTATTCTGATGGCCACAGGCCAGGCCCTGACTAATGGTTTTGAAATGATGAGGACAGAAGTTAAACAGGCATCTAGATCCTGGATTCCACTAGGGAAGCCCTGATTAGCGCATGGAGGGTGAAAAGCAAGGGAAGTGCTGAAACTTGAAACCTGGCCAAGAGCATAAAACCCACAGGGCTTGTGGCTATTGCAGGTAATAACAAAGGGACAGTGTCCATAGGAGAGTAAAAGAGACAGTTCAGGGAAGGGCAAGTCAAGAAACCAGAAGGTGAGTCGGGTGGAGTGGTCTGGCATGAGAGGGTTTGCTGCACGTTTCAGTCATGGCTTAGGGAAGGCACAGTGATTGAGTAATGGATCCACGCTGAGACTTGCCGATACAGGCACCTCGGTCATTGCTGAATAGGACCATGAAGAGGAATGATGGTCGGTGCAAATGGAAACCCTGAAAAGCCATAAGTGCCTGTTCAGAAAGCTAATGGGTAAGAACATTACAAAACCTGGCACACAGTGCTGGGAGTTTGTTTTATAGCTTTAATGAAGGATGTTTCCCAGGTTTCCAGAATGCTGTGCTCTTCTCATACTCTCTAATTTTTCATTATGTATCTTTCTTTTTTTTTAAAAAAAAAACCTTATAAAATTAACATAAACCAGAGATTTCTCCAATAGTCTGGCAAATTCTGGTGACTCTGTAGCATTCTCTAGTGATCTTTGACTTTATCCCACATATCTTAAAAAGTTAGTTATTTTTTACATTTCTGTAGTAGAAATATATGCCGATAAGCATATCCCTGGCACAGCTGAGATCATCTGAGGTGTTGCTATATTTCTATTACAAATACTATCTGGATCTTGATGTAATTATTCAGTTTAAAAACACCATAGAGCAACAACATGCAGGGGTTTGGGACAAATGGAAGTCTGGGTTGTATTCTATTTTTTAGGTTTGTAAGAAACCAAGTATTGTAACTATACTATGAGTAGTAAGGAGAAATTCAAGGAGAAAAGGTAGTAAACATCAGAAATGGGAGCATCTTATTAGGCCATGAGTGAAGAATTATAGCCTGTGTGAGTATAGACAGCTCTCCCATTTAAGTCAAATGACTAATGATGTGAATTTTCTACATGGGGACACCATGGTACTTTCTGTCAGAGTTCAGCTTGAGAAAATATCACTCTCAAAAGTCCTGGAGAGGAAATTTCCTTGCTTTTCTTCTCAGAGAGAAGAGAAAATCAGATATTTTGCTGATTGTGTTATTTATGAGAGGTGAACCAAAGTTAGGCACAATTTGCTGGACACTGTACAAATGGTAGGGTTAGAGATAGTCTCCCTGCCTTGAAGACATAGTATATAAAGAGACAAAATGGGAAGGGAGAGGGGTAGCACACAGCTATCAATGTTGTGATAATAAATGACATGTTAATTCTCCCTTTTTGGCAGAGGAATATTATTCAGGTATTAGAAAGACAAGGAAAATGGGGGGTTTGTGGGAAAAAATAAGGGAGGAGAGGAAGAGAAGAAGGGCAGCTTTGGAGCACAGCAGGGGTGAAGGGACTGAGGTGAGAGTGGCGTAAGCTTGGATCAAGCAGCCCATCGTCAAGGGAAATTTAAGTCCGGTCAGAATAAAAAAAATACTTTCAGTATCAGCAGTCCCTGCTTTAGCTTTTTCTTTGGCTGCTTTGCTGGCTTCACTGCCTGGTTGTTGCCTCCTTTCAGTTTCTTTTGAAAAGCTCATGTGGCTTGAGTCAGAGGAGATCACCTCTGCAGGACACACTTTGCCAGAGCATTGTCCAAGCTGCTGGCACAGCATGCTGCAGTGCAGGGAACAGGCTGTGGCACCTTCTCCTTTCCTCCAGGACTCCTGCTCTCTCCTTTCCTCCAGGACTCCTGCCATCTCTTTTCCTCTGGGTTGAAGTCTTGAGGAGCTGTACTCGCAGTTTGAGTGAAAGTTCAAGGCTTTTAAGTGTGCAGAAAGTATCCCACACTTGCGTAAAAAGTGTGGCATGGTATGTGTGATTTATAAGTGGTACAAAAGTAAATGGATTATTTTTATATCCAGTGTGTTACAAGTTTATCGATAAGATTTCAATTCAAATTGCAATTCTGGAAGTATGTCCACTAATGATGTGACAGGTGCGAGTGTCACAAGAGCAACACAATAATTACAGCAGTCATAAGAAGAATTTATTTAATGAAAATTGTTGAAAAGTTCAACTCAAAAGTTAGGAAAATTGCTAAAAAGTCAGTGCCTTTGAAAATCTCGTTTTATTTGTCCTCATTAAACATTCCAGTTAAATGACAATTCAAAAGTGCCCCCCATTTCAGTACTGATAGCTTTGGGCTTCTGAATACATATTCCTAAATTAAGTGATTTTTCTCTGCCAAGCATTTATCATGTAGAAACAAATACTGGGAGGTTTGTTTATATTCCTAGAACTGTAAATTCCGTTAAATCATTATAGTCATTTTAATGTGATCTCATTCAGAGGTAAGAAGATTAGTTCTACTT
Organism: Athene cunicularia; assembly: GCF_003259725.1. NCBI lineage: Eukaryota > Metazoa > Chordata > Aves > Strigiformes > Strigidae > Athene > Athene cunicularia. The sequence goes on along the minus strand of NW_020799099.1, from coordinate 16,712,622 downwards.
ACTGCAGATACACCAAAAAATACAGTATAAATCTAGCCCTGACATTTGATATATAAGGTTAAATTAATTTAAATGCTTAAGATTTTTTGTTAAGTTCAAAATATGGATTTTAGACTGTTGGATCTGCATTTTTAGATTCTGGTTAAGAATGTGCCTTGCTTGAGAACAGCTAAGTAGCATAAAGATCTTTTTTTAATCCTGTGCATTGTCTAGTATATTCCAAAAACTTTTTTATATATTGTGTTAAAGTGGCTGTCTTTCTCTTCACTCCCTTCACCAATCAAAACCAATTCCAAATTATTGTTTCACAATTTGTGTCACTAAATACAGATTTTTGAAATTTGTCCTTGGTTTTCCTAGCTCAGATGCATTTGAAAAACAATGAAAAGGGCTCTAAGGGACAAAACGAATACAAGTAGAACTATACTTTTTTGTTAGAAATGCGATTTCAATGTTTGAAAACTTTCAAAAGCAGTTGAAAACTGCTTATATGGAAGCATGGTCCTGAAGACTTTTTTTTTTTTTTTTTTTAAGGCAAACGGGCAAGCAAATAAAATAGGGAAAGTGATTTTTAGGTTTTTCAGTGGAAAAAGTGATACAAACAGACATATGATGGTACAGCTAGTTAAAAAAACCACATGTTTTTATCTTGGAAACTGGGTGAATTACCTCAAGATTTGAAGTGAACCGTAGATTTTGCTCCTCTGTATATCTCTATAGCTTGGCTGCAAAGAGTAGGGATGCTTCCAGATAAATTCTGTTATGTTACTGATCTCACATTCTTCTGATACATAGACTTCTGCTAAGTGCCCTTAAAAAGGGAAAGTTTTGTAAATTCAGGACTGGATAAAGGATAATATGCAAAAGCTCAGTCTCCTGTTACCACCCAAGCACAGTTGGGTCCAGTGTTTGGCCCAGAGCTCCAGACTTGGTCAGTAAATACCATCAGATGCAATCTGACTTCCTTGAAAACACCTGGAATACTTTCTACCCCCAGTACTGATCTTCCAGTTTGTGAGTCTAAACACCCCTTCCCTTCCCGCTGCAAAATCAAACCAAACAGCAGAGAAAAAAACTGTTCTGAGGCAAAGCAACTTTCCAAATGTTAAAAATAAAGCAATTTCAAGGAAAAAGATCCAAGAAACTTACCCTGAAGAGAAATCTGGCCCCTTCAGGGGAAGGAGTGATGTGATAGTTCTTTGAGACTTCTCTGGTTTTAATGATTTGGTATTGGCTAGTGAAGACTGATAATATGTAGAAAGATGGCAGTGAAGAAGGAGGGTTTTTTTCTAAGTTCTACTTAGGGGGAAAAAAAAAAAAAAAAGCATGAAAGTCATATGCAAAAGGTGTCCATGTCCAATTTGCCATTTTGAAGGCTGTCATTATTTTATGATCAAATGCTATATAGTGCTCACTTAATTTATGGGTGAAAAGTATTGATTTCCTTTAGATTTCATTATATTTCATATAATGTCATGAGTTCCTGTATTACAAAGGTTAGTTTGAACTCTTTCTTCTTCCTGATTTGGTAGATGGCTCTTAATAACCACATGAATCAGCCTGGAGTGCAGAGCACCAAATAGGTGTCATGACGTTGGTCAACAGGGCCTGACGTGCCCAACATCCATGGGGTCATGCAGAATCACTCTCATATGGGGGTTGTCCCTTTGTCTGAGCAAGGACACACACATCCATGACATCTTCTACATATGGCCAGCATTGCTCTTCCACCAGGAGTAGTGAACAGCTCCACTGGACTGCACCCCTCAGCTTATCCATCACGTCTCCTTGAGGACTGCCTTGTGCTGGCTATCAATGAAATCACTCCACCTTTCCATGTGGGACACACTGTGCTCCTAAGGGGCCTGGTCAGGGTTTTTATAAAGCCACTGTTGCACATGGCCTCTTCCTTTCCTCACGGGCCATGCGATGGCCAGACTGTGTCACCTTGCTCAGCATGGTGTGGCTCAAGCTGATTTCTATGGACCAACTCATGTGTGAGCAGTTCCTTGGAGAGGCAACTGTCAGGAGGACATCAAGAATGTGCCTCTTCAGCTTATTTTCATCTTGGGCCTCATTATAACAAAATAAGGATTGCCAGTTGGAACAAAGTTGAGGCAAGCTGGGAACTCTACTTCTCTGGGAACAGGTCCAAGACCACCAGCCACTGTGTGTGCAGAGCTTTTATGATCACATCATCAGAACAAGCTGGAGTCCCTTGGTTATGCCTGGACTTGGACCAGTGTGCTTCAGGTTAAAGGTCATGGGTTTTAAAATTGGCTTGACAAAGCACCCTGTTCTTTGCCCCCTTCCAAATTAATGGCCTTGTCTAGACTCTTCTCACAATCAACTCTTCCACCTCTTTAGCTAGCCAAAGTCTACACCTGTCCTCACTCCCCCAAGCAGGCTGCTTTTAATTCACAGCCCTGAAGTCTCCTCTCCATCAGTCCAGGGTTAGGTTGCTGCATTTTCCAGGCAATAGATAAATAAGATTGACAAATTAGTTTAGCATATGACTGTCACGCATCATTCATTTAAAAAAAAAAAAACCCAAACAAAAAACAAAAACAAAAGACTAACTTGAAGGTTCATCTACTGCTTGCTTGCCTTGCCTGTCTGGGAAATGGAATTTAAATTACCACATTGCTTTAGGAGTACTTTGTAATCCCAGTATAGCAAAGTCATGTTTTTCATGGGATGGGAACAGCAGATAAAGAGAGTTTCTGCAGTTAGCATGATATCAAGTATTGTATTCATGGATAGAAACATACCACCACAGAAGCACCAGTTCTGCAATCCTGGGAGAAGACACTGAAGCACTGACATCAGCTTGCTTGCATTTGCAGGGAGTACGTCTTCCCAGATACCTACAGCTTGAGTCACAATCTCTCCAAAAAGATGGAATAACTTCCCAGAACCTTTAACAGGCTCATGTTTATGGGGAGTATGAGGTTTCTCACTCTTGGTTTAGTTCAGTATTTTTCAAGCCTCTTTTTGATTTGCAAACTCCAAAATTTTTTCCAACCTAACAACAGGCGTGCTTTCTAGTTTAAGTTCTCTGAACATGGGAGCTTCATGGACCACAAGTTTAAAACTATTGTATTGTGAGGCAGGATGGTGCTGTGGTTTTGTTTTGCTTTAGGAATTGTTAACAGAATAATCCCTTCTGCTGTTTGTGTTTCCAGTTATATATGGTAGTAAAGGTAATAGACATTTACTTGTAGGGCCATTTACAGTAGGGCCATGCTGGTGATCCAACTGCTGTCAAAGATACTTGTGAGTGTCCTGGTTGTTTACAGGGATTCTCTTCCAGAATCAAAGGGTTAATGAGAGTGAAAACTCTGGTTGAAAATTTAATGAGCAGCCAATGAGAAGGGGCATCATCAGACAGGGTGCCGGAGCCAGAGGGAGGGAGAGGTGCTCAGGGGGGCATGAGGTGTTCCCCAAGAACCAAGGCAGCTCTGTACTCTGTTAGAGGTATGAAGAACAGTGAACCAGATGAGATGAGAGGCGGTTTGTGAAGTGTTGGTTAGAGGAGTACAAAAACTGCACCATGTTAGGATTAGCTATGGGAAGCTTAAATTATGGATAGTGATAGATCTAAACCCACTGATTTTAGGCCGTATTTGTCCCACTCTTCCTGCTGTCCATACACTGCTTAAACCCATCTCTTCTGTGAACCAAGGGTACAATTCATCTTCTCTGTCCTTGCCCATCTGAAAGCTATAGGTCTGGTATGAACTCAGTGTTGAAGCTCTGCCTTTGCTCAGTGGAGAAACAGAGGCAAGCAGTGGGCAGTCACCTACAGCAGCAGGATCTAAGGTGGGGCGGGTGAATTATTTTCTCAGCATCTCTTGTCTGTATGACTAACTGTGTCATGACATCTAACCTTCAGACAGTTAAAATTAGCTGGAAGGAACCCTGTGCCAGGTCTCACCTTTGACTAAACTTCTTACTAAGTACCTATACATTTCTGATGCATTAGAAATAACAACTTTAAAAATGTAGCAAACTTCAGGTTCCCATGGATACTCAACACTACTGTTTCTAGAGAATGTATTTTATGACACTTGTATCAAACAGAAGAAGGAAAGTTATGACCTATTTCTCATTGCCAGTGTTATCCTCTTAAGAACTGGAAACGATTTCTGTGATGGGAGCTTAGAGAGGGAGGGCTGAAGTCTACGGTTCTTGCTATGACCTGAGAAAATTTTCTGAATAACAATTTTGCAGTATTATTTTTTGCAAAAAAAGATGCAGCACTGATAACAAACACTTTGTTAGTGTAAAATGTAGTTTTATCTAGAGCTGGCCAAATCCATGATCAAAAATGTTTTTTATCCCCAAATGGAAGCAGTGGAAAAAAAAAAAAAAAATCAAAAGTCTTTTCCATAGGTTTTTCCACCAGTTCTAGTTCTGATGAGCTTTAAACTACAGCATTTATTTGAGTGGCTCCACAAGTACTAATTTAAATGTCAACAAAGTTGATATGAGCATTTAACTGCTGATCACTCTAGTAGTTATGCTTATCCCAAAATCCCAGTCTCCCCATTTTCCCTAGATGCAAAAGCCTCAGATGTCCCCAGTACAGCTGTCAAAACTCTCCTGCTATTTCTCTTCAGGTATTCTATAATGCTAACACGTGCTTTCAGCAAAAAGGACCATGATACAAAGGCTGACAAGAAGGTTGAAAAGTGAGTGGCTTTCAGTGTAGAAGTAGATCCATGAGGAGAAATTAGTAGGTATTAGATGTCTCCTTCATCTGGTAGGAAAAAAAAAAAAATCCAAATAAAAACAAATGGGAATAAGCCAGATGTATTTAAATATGGAACAAGAAACCTCCTCTCTTGGTGACTTCAAATTGAGATGACTTTGAGGGAAATGTTATTTGACATCATGTGGAAGTTGTGCTTTAGAAAGTCATTCATGACTGTTTGAAAGGGCTAAAATACAGTAGCTTACTATGCATAGGAATATTATAATGACCTACTTTTTCTTTCTGACATGAAGAATTTTAAATTCTTGCATCAGATTACCTTCTCTCAATCTCTCGTTACTTTATAGCGCTTCATCATCATCTTCACAGTAATTTTCTTTCTAAAATAGTCAATAAACCCTCAACCCCTGAACCAATCCTCCTTATTCTCCTCTGTGAATCTTTTCCTGCAAAAAGGAAAGTTTTCCATTCCTGCAATGTTGTTAATGCTGATCTCTGACGTCTTTTCAGTTCTTCACTGAGTGCTTACTGGTTGTGCTTTTATTTTTCAGGAAAGATGACCTGTGCTACACGGTGACACAAGGGCATTTGGTAACACTACTGAGGTGCTGCACATCAGCTGCTGCCACTGACTTCTATGGAATTTTTTGCCTATTGGATCATTGGTAAATCAGCCCCTATATACACAAAGTGTTTTTGTTTCAGAGATGTATTTTAGGAAATGCTTAGGCTGTACTGAAAGAAATGGGAATTTTAACATTTAATTCAAGCCGTTTCAAAGTTCATCTCATGTTTCCTTGACAGTTTGTCTACTTGATTTGTTAGTGCTCAGTAGATATTAGAAACAACCATTCAACTCTGTTTTCTTCTACATTTCTTACAATTACTTTGATATAAATTCTGCAGTTGGGCAGTTAGAGATGGAATATTCCTGAAAGAGTCTGCAAATTTCTAGCAGTCTATTTTTTTAAAAAAAGGCAGAACTGTGAATTAATAACCAAAAATAAAATTAGATTTGAATGCAGATGAGAACTGATTTCTTGTGTTGTTTCTAGGAGGCATAAAATTACTCAATAGCACAGCTGAGGAGCTCATTAATTATGTGTTTGTTCATAGACAAATGAACCTCTTTGTTCAGATGAGGAAGGCAACAATAGGGAAGTTGACCCTTATTAAAGGTAAGATGCAATTTAAGTAATTCTGTCTTTTGTTAAAATGTTTGCATGCAAAGGAAGATTTCCTCATATGAGTGTCTTCACTTATTCAGAGAGGCTTTGTCACCAACATTGATCATGACTGTCAATACATAAATTATCTGGCCAGATTTATGGCACTGTGATGGGAATTGCCTGTTTATAACCAATTATATTCAATTAGTAATTATCACAACCCACACAGGGTTAAATCCTATTGCTGTAAATGCTGAAAGGTATATAGCAGTGCAATGTGTACCTGATGACGATATTATAGTCTTGGTGTCACTCAAGCATTCAGGTGAGTCGTACTAAAGCAGTTATGTATTTTTAGTTTGAATCATTAAGATAGTCCCTGCAGAACACAAGTGCTAAATGATTGCACTCTGTCGTGGGTGATTTTTAGTCTTCAGCATTAAACATTAGAGGGAAAATTTCTTCATTTGATTTCTTCTGCTTTTTTGAAAACGTACTTATTTCATGCATTGCACAAAATGGCATGTAATTGCAATTGTATAACCATGCATTTCTAAAAGAGCTTTTAGTAAGAAAAAAATCTCAAAAATTTTTGAATAAACATAAAGAATTCTGGATTCCACTCCAAAGCTTCTGAACATTTTGAATATATGTTTTCAGCTGTAAATCTCATGAAAACAGGTTCTGCACTGGGATTGATTATTGTAAGTTTCTATTTATTGTGAGGCTGTAGATACTATGAGAATTGCATTTTGGTGTTTTCACATCTGACTACGCCAGAACTAAAAATTCAGAAGTGAAGAGAAATGAAAATTAATCTGATCACCTCATACGTTTTAAGGTCTCACTGGATGCTGTGGTAGCAGATGGAAGACCTTTTGCTTCACAGTTATTTACAGTCATTCTGATGAATTTCTAATGGAGCTCATTTATGACTTTCAGACTGTTCCTCCCATAAATGTTGATTTCCACACAGGGTCGAATGAAGCTCCAGGATAAAGAGCACTGGCTTTCAAGTAATTAAAAAGTTGTATTAACTTAATCCAGTAGTTCTCCAAACCTAACACAATATTGCCAGTTAACAGTGTGCTGCATTGGGAAAGGCAGTACCAGCCTCTTCTGAACTTAATGCCACAGACTTAAATGTTATTTGAAAGACAACTGTTCTTGAGAGCACATACTTGTGGTTTTTCTTTTATCATCTGTTGTTCTAAAGCAGCATTGTAACAATATCCATAACAAAGTGGGATAGTGTTATGAGACAAAGTGACAGTGAGACAAAGACATTGCCCAAATAATTTTGAGGTGGATTTTCCTAAAGCTTTGGGTGGTCGTTGGATTCATTAATGTGATGCATTCCAAAATTCCTGGCAATTTTCTTCCAGAAGCATGTCATTCATTACTTAACATGTACCTATATAAACCTTAATGATTCCATTAAAAATTACTGTCATTAAGGAGAGAAACCATATCCGTGAGCCCTACCCTTACAGTTCTACAGAATTATTGAATGTTTGATTAATAGTTGATTTTTTAAAAAGTTTGCAAGTCTATTGAGTAAGTACTGATGAATAACATACTCTCAGAAATAAGGAATAGCTTACAAAGAAAGAATAGCTTATAAGGAATAGAAAACAGGAATATACATGCCATTGCAGCCACACAGGTATACATTTTTTATTTCTTGACTACTGTTCGGCCAACTTTGATAATAGCAGTGGAGAATTAGAGTATGAGTTTTGTCAAAGACTAAGATTTGTGTCAGGAAATCTTTTTGTGTTAAGTATATGTTTTTCCTCCTCTTATTCTAGATATTTTTTTCCTAAAAAAACCCCAACCAAACAAAACCCACCAAAAAAATGTTTCTTAAAACATTAATTTTCTCTAAAAGATTATTTCCTTTGCTTCAGGAAGTTGGCATGCAGCAAACCACTTTTAAATCAAGCTGCAAGCCGGTACTGTAAAAAACAAAGAGTTTATTGGTACCAGACATTTGTAAATAAGTAATTGACACTCATTCTTAACAATAAACAATTCCAAAAAAAACAGGGAGCTGCCAGAATAAACAAGTTTGCAATGAGCATCATCCAATGCTGTATATCCATCAGGGTCAGTCCCAGCAGTGGTGGTCAGAATAACAGCTCTGGGACCAGCAGGAGCTCTGCAGTGCAACAGCCATCTCCTGCTTTTGTCTCTTCCTTCCTTCTCCACAGTCTTTTAGCGGAATCCCTAGGCATGGGCAGGCTGCAAGCTGTAGCAGTTGTCCAAACAATGTGTCTGAAGGTTGGTCACAAATCCAAAGCCTCTGGAATTATTAGGATTTGGGTACATAGTAGAACCAAGGTGAGAGGCATGCTGCTACCAGGGGGACACAGGCTCAACACTTCAGCTTCTGAGGGACTAGAATCACTCTGTCAGGCCTCCCCACTTTGGGTCGGTGCTGTGGGGACGCAGCTCAGAAACAGCGAGATGTTTGTCCATCCTCTGTTCTTGGTAATTGGGTGGGATACAATGAGCAATTTTTGCAGTAGCACCTAATTAAATTTTGAGATAGAGTTCCCCCTCTCCCTGTCATTTCAAGCTTCTGGGCTGGATCTCTCCAGTCTACCCTCCCTCTGACCACCATTTTCTTCTGTGCTTTCTCCTTGTCTCCTGCATTGCTGCCTTAATGAGGTCTGTAAAAAGCTGGCAGAGCAGTAAGGTAAGAGGGGGCTGCAGCAGACTTTGCCTCATTTCAGCAACTGACAACAGTCATACAAAGGTGCAAGCAAAACATAAGGTAAGAAAGGGTTATAGGGTCTGTAAGCACTCTTTGGTAGCAGTGAGCATGTTAAAAACTGTATTAGATAATAAGGCACTTGGGCAGAAAGTTTCTGTTCATCTTAGTGAAACATTATGGTTGAAATGATGGAGCACAGACCTCTGGACTAACTGTTCCTTCTGTCTAATGCAGCATCAGAAAGATGCCATACATCGGACTAGTGATCTAGGTGAGAAAGCATGACTGTATTATTAGTGTGATGATTATTAGTGCAAGTTGTTTTCCAGACACTTGACTGACACTCCAAAGAGCTGTTTTCTTTATTTTTTGTAAATGAAGGTCTTATCAATCACCTACATAACTCCCTTATCAATTAAGTTTTTGAAAGTTAGATCTCAAGACTCCTAAAAGCCTTTGCTTAGAGTATCTGGCTATATGAGTTTCTGCTGGCTTTGGCCTTCAGGTTATCTTTTTTTCAAGTGGCTTTCCTAGAAGGAAAGGGAAGTGGAAGGAATGAAAAATACAAATTCCCTCTGATAGCATTTATGTTTCCTATTGGCAGTCATGATGCAGGGCTCTGAAGTGAAAGTTTAGGAATATCTCCTCTCAGCCTCTGCCCAAGACAGTTCATGGTGTTTGGAGAGGTTATTTTGCTGTTGTTGAGACAATGAGCAGGTGTTTTAGGTATCAGGTGCTGGATGTATGCTGTTGAAAATGTTGTTATTCAAGTGCATAAATCTATTTTAATTGCTTTCATTAAAAAAATGTTTAAAATTATAAATACTATAGATCGCAAACAAGACAAAGCAAGTAGTACAGTAATAGGTACACACCCACATTTATATTGTAAATCAAATATATGCCATTATAGAGTAGAAATCCATTACTTTTAGGAAAGTTAAGTATTTCCAGAGATGTTGCACTGCTGAGGCTATTCTAGGCTAATACGAAGAGTATTTGAATTGTTCAGCAATAATCTTTTCAGTACTTGTGTCATGACAGCAGATTTCTGAAATTTACTGAGCCAAAGTCACTCTTAATTCCCTTGATGAGTGACACAGTGAGTGAGAGCAATTATCCCCAAATTTAGCTGTTCTTTTGTTCTCAAACTGATGTATATTTTCCCAAAATATTAACTGAATGGCTTCTAAACAATCAAATTTCAGTCTTGCGAAACTGCTCGAATGCTATTCATTTCAGCTATGTTGCTCAGTATTTGTGGTGCGCAATAAACAGCCTGTGTCTATTGTTTTTGTTCTCAGATTAAATCTCTGAAGGCTTTGGCAGTCTCAAACTCTACTGAAGTCATTGGGCTCTGAAGATGCTCACATCTTTATTATGTTGTTGTTAAAAGAGTTAGGATTTTCAAAGGCCTACACACCAAATACTGCAAATAATAGTAGCAAAACCTTTTCATTTTGTACAAACACTAATGTGACTTGGAGACCATTCCATCCTCCAAATGTACATCTGTTTGAGCAAAGGGTTACCAGAAACAAGTAACAAGGATATTGAGACCATTGCTCAACAACCACAGCCATTATTTTGCAATATTTATTGAGCTCTGCAGGCATTTTCCTGGGATCGGAACTTAGCTGGTTTTACTAGCAATATTTTCAGTTCTGTCATATGGATTGTTTCATGTTATTAGAGGTGAATGCTGTTATCTGCCATACCAAAACTGCTAGTTACAGACATTACAGCAGGGCATTTGTATGCTGTAACCTATAACAAAATGCCACAAAATTTGAATACCAGCTTTACCCACCATGACTCCCTGGTGTGTATCACTATCCAAGGAATGTGTCTGGGCACCTTTCCTATTTAAACCAGATGATTGAACATTATGCATCCAGGTGCATTATTTTCAAAACTATTCTGGAATGTTTAGGTGTAAACTGTCCCAAGAGAAGCATATAGATAGTTGCCACTTAAACCAGTTTTGTAGAAAAGACGCATGGGGATTTTAAGATGACCTTTAAGTGTTTTGCGAAAACTCAATCTACATAGTGCTTTGAGACACAAGTACAATCAGATGCTTTTTCTTGTACAGCTAAAATACACAGTCTGTTTTTTTTTTTCCAATAGATTTGTATATCTTTCCAGAAAGAACTACTCTTCTTAAGCAGCAGGTAGGGAAAAGAATATGGGTAAAATATTTGGGGAGGAATGGGAAAGGACATTTAATATATTTAATCTTATTATACATTTTTCTACATTAAAGTCAACAGGCTGCAAATATATTCTGCTACAAAGCTTTGTGTAAGAAATATCTCTATAAGAAAATACATCTCATTAAACATTTCCTGTAAATAAATTATCCCAAATAACTACGTTTTGCAAGAGGAAAAGGGGGGTAGGCCAATGACAAGAGCTAAAAATTGCTGAGACCCCACTTCTGCAACCCCCCTGCTCACACTGGGTATCATTTTCTTTTATATGTAGTCACAACAAGAGCAATAGAGCTCCTCTGCTGAGTACGTGCTTGGATGTGTTTCTTGTGAGTTGTTTCTTGCATGTGTGCTTGCGAGTATGTGTTTCTGTACTTTCTTAATATCTTGAAACTATACTACTTTTGAGTCTTATTCTGTTGCAGTTACACTGGAAAAACTCTGAAATAAGCAGAGTTGTAATGACAGGACTGAAAGATAAAACTCTGACTGGACTATTAACAAACAGAAGACCCTGTCTCTGAGCAGTCCCTCTAGATCAATAAAAACTAACTCTAGTAGAGAAAGAGGCATGTGAAATAATCTTCTTATTTAGACTCTTATGAAAGATAAAGGCAATGTAGCTGAGATCTGTGTTCTAATTATGAAGTCTGAATCGGGTGGTGTAGTTAAGCTGTAGTGTTAAAACAACCACTGGTAGAAAAACATGTCAGGTACAGGTGACAGTCTTCAAAGTTAAACTTCATACTTGTCTACCCATGTTGTTCAGAATTGATTAAACATAAAGGTCCCTTGTATTACAAAACATTAAAATGGGTAATTATAAATGGGTAATTAGAACTTTGCAGTAGGTCAGTTGTAGAATCAGATTTCTTTCAAGAAATATCAGTCTCTTTACCAATATCTATATAAAGGAATACTTGTAGATAAGTAAAATGAAAAAAAATTGAAAAGACCTGGGAGACAAGTCAAGGGATAGAGACTGTCCTTTTTTTAACCAGTACACAAATAATGTAGAGTTGTCATCTGCTCCCACAGTCCATGTACTTCCATCATTCCTGGCAGAACAGTCCAGACTGAGAGGACATCAAGTTCAGGCTGAATACATGCTGGAGGCTGCTATGCTGTGACATCACATGATGTTTAACAAGTCATTTGTGGTCATACCATCTTCTTACATCTTTTTCTGCAGGAGAGGAGGTGCTCACAAGAGCCAACTCCTTTTTCTTTGCTGCCTCTAATCTGTTTTACTTCTGCAGAGTGCCTTCAGTAGCATATTGCTACTAACAATATGTAAAAATTTGAGTTTGTAGTGCTCTAAAGACCTCAACAAATGTCTACATCATCTGTTATAACATCAACAGTGAAACAACTTCATAGCTCTTAGTGTTAGGCACTTCAACATTTCGCTATTTCTTTTGGAAATATCTATAATGCAAGTACGCTTAGGCAAGGGAAGTATATTTAGGACTAATGAGCAACTGTCTGTATATAATTCTGGATTCAACATGCACGTATTTGCTTCATCTGTTCAACCCCACGTATACTAGCAGTAAACTGAGGCAAATACAAGCGATTAAGTGCCATACTATGACATTGAACTACATAAAGCATTTCAATTTACCTAAGTATAGGAAACAAAACCAGTTTAAACGCCTCCTCTTAGAGAAACTGCTGCACTCTTGAAATTGTGAGATGGCAAGTTTTCACCTCTTTCAGGCTGCAAAACATAGCACTCTTGTCCTGCAGGAGTGCCGCCTTTGCTGAAGTGTCTGCCCTGCATGACAAGGGCATGTGGACATTCACAGTAACTTTATTTCCATTTCTCACACCTGCAATGTGGCCAATAATATGTTGACAGATGAGTCTTCCTGGCATGCACTGCTTCCTATAGGAGTATAATGTATACAATTTATTTAACAGTCATTACCATGCTGGAAACCCACCATAGCCCTAACACTTAACCCCTGAAACATCATGGGACAACACAGCAAGGTAAGTGACAATAATTTCCATTGTACTTGTTTGCATACTAGCATTTCCCACAAACAGATGAAGTTATTTACAGAAGAGCTGCACAGTAGGAGAACTCCAGCTGCGCTTGTGTTTACCACCAGCTCAAAAAGAAATGCATTTGGTATGACTTCTACTCCTACCCTAACTGTTACTTTAGCCATTCTGCTTTCATTTGCAGTCCTCATTTCCCACCATGCCATAATGCATTAAATACATAAAGCCACAGTCACTTAATACTGTCTTCTCAGTCCTCATTCAGATTTTCTGGCACACGTGAAGTCTTGATTTAGAAGAGGAGGTCGCATCTTTCCATACTTTGCAAGACAGCCCCTTGGCACAGTCACATCGTTGGAAAATCTCCAGTCCATGGGATCCCTTCTTGCGCTGTTTGGTGCACACCTCCCCCTGATGCAACACAGGTTTGCAAATTTTGGTCCAGAAATGGCGAGCACAGCAGTGTCCCTCAATACAGTCTGATGACCGTAGGCAGGGATCGCCTTCATGTCCTAAAAAGAGCAATGAAACTATTTTACCTCATGGGAAAACATGGAAGTATAGATTCGTGTAGACTGATGAAAATGAAGCTCAGAAAAAGGAGAGATGATATTTCTACCTGTGGCTATTTGAAGGATGTAAACACAAGGGAAGATATGAATGAGGAAGGTTCCAGGGGGTCATTAATGAGACCTGCCACAAGACCTAGTAAGTTCAGCTATAGGATTGTAAGTAGAATTACAAGTGCTTAGTTACATGACTGTTACAAGAGGAGGATGTATGCAATCTTGCACAACTGAAAAATCGATTGTTAGTCCACCTCTGATACAGAGAAGAAAGTAGATGCTATTTGAATCACAGGAGCTGTTGGTTGATGTTGCATTGCTTTTTGAGTCATGCTGTGAATTCTCATGATGGATATTCACTCCCTGTGAAATTACTGCCTATATTTCTGGTTTGCATTGCTGTATTTTAACAGCAATAACATAATTCATGACATGAAGAAACAAAGCAGTGTAGTGCAAATGTGAGCCTACCTTTTATGTGTGACAGCTTGGAGCGTGGCCTCCCTAGGTTTTGCCATCCCAAATCCTTGCTAGCATAATGACCATTCTTCTTGTGGCGTGGCCCTTCTAGAGCAGGGATGTGAGGTGTAATGATGCTTTCAGTTACTGGTATGCAAATACCTGCGAGTAAAAGACAGCCAGTCAGAGATTTGAACAAAAGGACATACAGAGACCAGGACCAGCACCTGGACCATGAAAGTGCTGGGGCTTGGCCGCAGCGATGCTCAGTTCTAATCACACCCCTGTCCCTGATTCCTGGCACCTAACTTCACCACAGCTCTGCTTCACTCGCTGTCAGTCTTGCTGATGGTTTTATGGTCTGATCATCTGGACGCTGCCTCGTAGACATCTCTCTCCAGTCTCCAGAGGAGAGTATGGGAATGCAAACAGTACAGTTATAACCCTACCCAGGGACAGTCAAGGATTCATTAAGTCTCTCTTGCTTCCTTAAAAATACGGGTTCTGTACAGTCTTTCAGTGAATCAAACCACATCGAATGTAATGTGATTTCAGTCAGCAGCAGCATAATTTTTGGGTTTCCCCACCCTAAAATGGGAACAATTCAGGTAGCACACAAGCCTTAAACATAGAAATACTATTAAAGAGAGTGGGCTGAAGTAGAAAACGAAGTTCTCTTGGTTTAGAAATAGAAGCACAGACACCCAGAAAAGAATACTGTTGCTGGGAACATTCAGGGAAACAGATGTTATCAAAATGCTGATTTTATGGAGGAAAACCAAGAAACGACTGATATACCATTGTTGCAGCGGTTCCCAGGGCAGCACATGCCGTCTCTGTGGCAACGCTTCTTCTTCCTCCGGCACATCATGCATGCAGACGTTGCTTGATGAGGACTGTGACAGTATCGCCCAACTTCACATTCCTTATCATTGGTACAAGGATAGGCCTGGTGGGTAAAAGAAAGGTTTACAGTGAAACACTCCTTTGTACAAACATGTATGCAGCCTATTTAAAAAACAAAACGGGAAGGGGAAGGGAAAAAACACCACCAAAACCCCCAAACAAATGAAGAAACCAGCAGTTGAGATACCATTCTCTGGGGCCAGGAGATGCAGGTAGGGGTGCTTCAGTGAAGACATATAGCAATCTTTAAACTCACACTGCTTAAAGAATCAGCCCCCTGCTGGTGTCATCTTTTCTTGCCTCAAGCATAGGTTGGCACAAGATAACTCATTTTTGTGGGTTCAGGCCTTTGATTGATAAACAAGAGCTTAAAACTCCACAGTGAAGAATAAACAGAGCCATAAAACTTCTCTCAGTCAGTAATAATCCTGAAACACACCCTCCAGTAGTTAACATTTTAATTTAAACTCCAAGGAGGCATCTTCCTTTGGTAGCTGTCAAACATCCTGATGGATAGTAAGTACATTCACTGTTCTCACAGTGAACATCTACACCACATTGGCACCGGCTCCTCTGCAATGTGCCATTGCCCACTGGCCCACACGAGTTGTACTCTGGAAGTGAACAAACATCTCTGGTCAGCATTTCACTTTGATAACTTTACTCATGGGCTTAGTATACTCCCTTAAACATGCCACCTGCTAAACAACAGCCTATGGTATGCAGCATGGAATATATTACAGAGCACAAACTGTCTTGCACATATAATTCCCTGCAAGAAGAGACACACGTATACAATTTTCCTATATTCATCAAACCCAGCATTATCTTACAGGAAACAGACTTTTAAAAGAAAGGTGTGAAAGCACTGTAGTCTCCCATGAAAAGAGAGGAAGAAAAGTTTATTCCTACAAAAGGAAAAGACACGATACTTTAAGGAGACGTAACAAAACACACTGTCACATTCCAGGATTCTTTCTGCTGACTCCCACACAGCTACAACTATGCTCTCTGTCTGCATCTAATTTTACCGCCTATTAAGTTAATCATAGCTTTTTTTGATTCCTCAAAATTATACTTCAGGCATTTGTTTAGATAAAAAGATGAGAATAAATTTTGGGCACTTTCTGGAAAATTATGTTTACACTTCCTCAACTAATTTCCTCCAGCATTTTAAATAAATCAGACTATTGCTTTTACTGTTTTCAGAATGACTCTTGTAATTAATTATTCACCACAAACAAAAAGCTCAACTGACTGGTTTTCAGTTTAGGCTGATTACTTTTCTAGTAATATTTTAAATCAAGGCTTGATTACATTGTTCTCAGAAAAGA
This sequence comes from Athene cunicularia, assembly GCF_003259725.1. Classification (NCBI taxonomy): domain Eukaryota; kingdom Metazoa; phylum Chordata; class Aves; order Strigiformes; family Strigidae; genus Athene; species Athene cunicularia. The sequence continues at coordinate 16,696,529 of NW_020799099.1, read as the reverse complement.
AAAACTTGGAGGCTGTTGAGAATTTGCTATGAAAATTGTTCTTTTAGATGGAGAATTTCTTGTTTCTCTGTCTTTGTGCCATTCTGTGTTGAGAATTACAGGAGAAACAAGGTCTGATAATGAAACCAAGCAAGTTTCTCTAGTGCTGCTAGTGGGAGGGGGAACCATGCCATTTCCCATGTGATTTCGTTAGTTGCTTTCTTTGTCAAAATTTACTTTACAGTACCAAAAGTGCTGGCTGGATATTTCCCAAGTGCTGCTGCCCCGTTACTTCTGCCCTCTGGATATGTGTCTTTGAATAATGATTCCAGAGTACAGCTGTTTGGAGTAACCTGACGTATGTGTAAGTCTTTCTCTCTTAAGAATAAACATTTCCTCTTGAGTTCATCCTCGAGAGGATGAACATCAAAGGCGGCCAGATTTTTTAGCTAGGAGTAGCAATAAGAGACAAATGCAAGCACCCCCCTGTTTTGTACTCTTAAGGCATAAGTGGATTCTAGCTATTCTAGCAAAGAGGAACTGAAGTGCTCTCCCTTCAATCTCATTGCTCCTTCCCCTCGTTTTTCCGGAAAGAAATAATTAACACTGACTTACAATTTGTGATATAGTTACCATAAAAGTAAGGCTTCCCTGACATAAATGAGATCTTACCAAACTAAAGATCTTACAGTGAAGAAAAGTGATTTTATGTAGACCTGTGCATGGTTATACTGAGTTTGGAAAATACTAACACTGCTAGCTGGAGGAAATGCAAATAAAAACCAGATGGGCTAGCTGAAACCTGGAGATGAAGGCATTTTAGACCCTTGTCTGTCATCAAGACCTTCATAACCGCATCTTTTTTCCAATATGGGCATGTGGTATACACCTGCAACTTGTCAGCAAGAAGCCTACTTGCAGTTCTCTTTTGGTTCCTCAAATAACTTTTAAAAAAAGAGTTCCCTGATCCTGAATGGTGCTAATGAATGCTCTCACATACCATATCTAGTGACTGTTTTACTTCTGGCTTTTAGGCCGAGTGACATGTAAAAGATATTTTAAGATATGCATCTAATTGCCAAATCTCAGCTCTGTCTTTAAGAATGGTAAAAGTAACAAAATATAATTTTGACATTAGAAATTGCCAAGGAAAGAGCTATAGTCCCAGTCAGCCTTTAGTCCCACTCTAGAGTGCTATCCTAAATTAAGATGACACTTCTGAAATTAAAAAAAAAAAAGCCGAAACATTGTCCTACCGAAGACAAATTACTACAGCACATCAAAAAATAATTTTGTGTTACATATAGCTCTCAAGTGGCAAGTCCATTCAAAACCCTAGAAGACCAGCTCACAACAAGAGGCAAGTCCATTCAAAACCCCAAAAGACCAGCTGCCAGCCAGCTATCTGCAAAACCCTCTTTCAGATGCCTGATGCCATCAATTGCCTTGATCTTTCTTCCAAAACCACCATCCATTTGATATACTAGCTATCAATCACAGGAAGCTTGAAATAAAAGCCTAAGTAGCCTTGTGTCTATCTCCTAGTCACTAGACATTCATTGGAATAACTCCTGGTCCCAGCAAAGTAATTTCTATTGCTGTGCAGCACTCAGTATTAAAACACAAAAATAAAATAATATCGTGTGTACATAGCCTTGGCTAACAGGAGGGAAAATGTGTTCATAATTGTCCCATTGTTGGTGGTAGTTGAGCCAATCTAGGTATAAATATGTGGGTTTTTTTTTAAATACAGGGTAAAGAAAACATACTTACAAAAATGTGCATGCTAACAATTGTCTATGCATGAATCAAGTTTTTCAAAATCTCCTACACCACATTGCCTGAAACACAGTCTTTACGTTTAGAGAATTGCAGAGAACATTTCCTATATACAACGCAAAGACACAGATCAGTCCCAGATGGAGAGGGAAAAAGCAAGCTGTAAACCAGCTCTGCTTCCCCAGCAATGATAACTAATTCTACAAGGCACATCACCCCTTCACATTCTTCAACTATACATATCATTTTCTGGTCGTAAATCTCTATACACTAAATACAGCTTTGATATTATGGGAAACCAGATGAAACCAAGATAAAATATGTAGCACTCCCTGAAGCTGCATTTAAAGAATCTTTTTTTTTTTTTTTTTTTTTTTTTTTTTTTTTTTTTTTTAAACCCAGATTACAGGCAATCAAGCTGCCCATAGCATGACATAAACTAGATTTGCCTGTGATAATGAGTCACATTTTGAGAAAATGTTGTCTGACTCAGAGCATTGTTGCTGAGATGTTTTGTCCTCACAGTCATTCCAATTGCTTTTGTATCCATGTATAAAAGATACTGTTGAGTGCATGTCCAAAAATGTACAGCAAAGATGTACTGGATTATTTGCAGTGTTAGAGGATTCAGGCTAATTATTTAAATGGATGCTGCTAATGCTGTGCCAGGATATCCTCTGTATCAGTCTGCCATGACTAACCTTTGCCAGCCAGGTCATAGCAAGATGTAAATCTTAAACTTTTCTTCTTGAGAAAGAGAATATGACATCTTCATTCCTGTCCTTCCTGAATTTATATTTAAAATGTCAAGACCTCACGCTACAAATACTTAAATAAAACAATGATAGAGGAGAGAAATAGGGGATTTTTATAGTTGATCAAGTCCTCCCAGTCTACTGAGGCTATTTCTTTTGTATTAACTTCACAGTGAGGCTGAGGAAGGGACTGACTAGCTGTTGTGACTAACACCATTCTCTTGTTATGAGGAGCGTGCAGGAGTGACATTTATTTCTACCTTTGTCCTCCCCTTTTGGCAGGGGAAATCTAACTTTGCACCTTTTCTCAGTGCAGTGAGGTTTTCTTGATATTTTTCTGGAGTCATGTGCTATCCCGAGTATTTTATATGGTTATCCTGAACCACAGAGTTACACTGCAAGCTGGAGTAATACTAAGTGGTGAGACTGTTGTGCTATGGAGTCAGTCAGTCCAAGTCTCTCTGTCTGGCACTATAAAACGAAATGGAGAAGCACTCCAGGGGGAGAGTAAGACAGGCGCTGTAATGTGCTGAAGGGTGAGTGAGTAGACTGATGGCAGACACACTTTATTGAGCTTTGGGAGATAAGGGCTTGAATTTCAGCATGGCCTCCAGCAAATATTTGAAGACAATATTCCCAGCCAGTACCTTAGTCACCAGACTCTCATCTGCTCATAATATGATGTCTCATTCATTTTTATGTTGAAGCTACTTCGCTCTGTACTAGCTAACTATGTCAGAGAAAGGCAGGAAGAGCCACTGGCATTTTTACCTAGGCTGTGTCATCACTTATCCCGCACAAGCAGTCCTAGACACTGCTGGCTTCAGACCCACCTTCAACACTGAGAGGAGCTGTGCCTAAATAAGTGATTTGGTGGAACAGATATCAGTAGTGACTCCCACAGAAGCAGTTAACTTTTTTTTTTTTTTTAAAACACATCATAAAGTCCACGTGCAGAGTCAGTCCTGGCAGATGATCATGGCTACTACCACTCCCAGTAGAAGAAACAGCATAGCGGTTATTCATTACCCTTTTAATGTGGAGGCTGAGCAACACTGAAGAAGAGGTCTAAAGTCTCACTTAAGTGACCATATCACTGTGGTTACTGTACTGGACGCTCATCCAGCTTCTGTCTCATACAATCATCCCATGATGGTACTGGTGAATGAGCTGAAGAACAGGACAAAAGCCACAGCCAGTTGTGCAGCCGGAAAGAGCGAGCACCATAGAGCTTCCAGTTCAATCCTTCATCACTTTCTCACCTGGCAAAGAGGCAGTAGCTATTGCAGAGGTGAGACAAGTAGCTCAAGAAAACAGACCATACGTTATCCCAGGAATGGTCTTGCTTCCTAGGTACCAGTGTGTTAGAAATCAAATTTAGGCTACTACTTACGGTCTTGTATATACAGAATCCCTAGTTATTAATACCCTATGCAAATACCTGTGGCATTTGGTTATGCTATCACATCCAGCAGAAATGTCTTTTTCTGCTGTCAAAAGACTTCTCTTTTATATCACACCTACATCATCTTTTATATTCGCCTCATTCCTGCAAGACAGATTACCATAAATGAATGGGTAACACAACTCAGTCTATTACTCACTTGTTACTTAAGGAAACAAGTTTATTTTCTCTATTTCAATCGATTATACTTTTATAAATTTTAAAATAATTACCTTGAAGGAGGTGGAAGCTGACTTCTCTACAGCCAGTGTGCTAACTAGATGATCAAAACTGTTCTAAACTATAGGCAAGAGGACAGAGTTTCCACCCTCCACATAAGAGATGAACAATAGAGCTTGTTTGCCCTTTAGTCTCGGGTCTGTGCATATTGCTTAATATTCCACAGCCATCAGGCACGATGAAGCAATGAACTGGCTCAATCACGGTGACAGCCTCTCCTTCCTGTCCTGCTTTGGAACTATCTTTCTGAGCAAGGACTTGGTCCCCATTGAGCAAACATATGAAATAGTCACAGGGGTCCAGGTCTGCTTCTTGCTTTTCTCTCTCTCTAAAGAATTAGTTAATCCAAAGTAAAAGCATGCCAATAAATTAGGAAATGCAAACATATGCTTTAACCAAATAGCCTGCTGTCAAGAGTAATTGCAAAGAATGCAAGTCATTGTTTGGTTCCTCAGCTGGGCCTGATTCTGAGTTGCGATCTCAAATTCGATTTAGCTTTTAGCAGATCAACATTGGTGGGACAGTTGCATACAACATGTGGCCTGTAAAGCTAAATGAATACATCACACATGGGATTTGTCCCACCCGCCCCTTTGGAGACAGCATGAAGATTGTCTCTATGAAAGTCAAGGAGAAGACCTAACACGATCTCAAAGGATACAAACTTCAGTAACCATAGAAATAAGAGCTCTTCATTCAGATTCACATAAATGTGATAAAGCAAAATGGAGGGGGGAAGGGAGGAAGTCTTTTTAACAAAGGAAAAAACCAACCAACCAAACTCCCAACTCTTTGTGAGTTGGGTTTTTTTTTTCTGAAAGGCAATTAAACTACTTTCTCTATATCTTCTCACGTGTATTCAGAAAAATCCACATCTAACTGACAAACTTCAGTCTAGCTTCTCCTAGCTGCTAAGCAAACACATACATTAAGATGTGGATGAGAAATGACTGTCATTCACTACTGCTTTTTTTTAATCCCAAATGAGAAAAGAGTTTATCAGCAGCCATCTGGAGCGATGCAGTTTTCCCACAGCATTGCTGATGTTGCTTTTTTCTATTCTTAGCTCAACACAAGCAAAGATGATAGCGAGGGATCTCACTGTGCACAAGCAGAAAGCCATGGTTAATTTATCCCATGGAGGAAATCATGCTGTGCTCTCAGACAGCTCCAGACATGGTTCCTGTCTCAGACTGATCTCACCAGAAACTCTCAACTCCCAGTGACTGCTGTGGCACAGACCATTCCTGAAAGCAAAACTCACAGTAGTTGCAATGAAACAGATTTACTCCATTCAGTTGCCATGACAAGTTTAACAATTCAATTTTTCTCATCAAACCTCCTTCTTGTTAAAACAATACATCTCTGACCTGCTTCTCTGTCAGTCCCAGAGAGAAAACACCCTCTTCCACCTCTAGATTAAGCACAGGCACTTTCTTCTAGCAATAACTTTTTTTTAACTCTTCAATTTAAAAGAACACTGCTGTTCATGAGGTCTGATTAACAGAGTGCTACATCATGGATACATACACTGCAGCCTCCAAAGATCATTCCTTCAAACTGTGTGGCTAATGGCCCCAGAAGCCTGCATTATTAAGAGGATAAATATTCATGTTTCAAAGTAATACTCAATCCATTGCTAGACCACCAGGGGAAGAACATTTCTAAAACATGCAGTAGTCCAGCTCTCGTGATTTGCTAGAGCCAAAGAAAACTCAGATCTTAACAACCAGAAACCAAACTTCACTGAGGTCTCTCTGAGCCAACAAGGCTGCAGGACTCACGTGGGTCCTGACTCAGGCTTTTCTCACCCCAACAAAAATGTCATGGAAAACAACTTCCTGTTCTGAAACCAGTAGGCAGTTGTGTGGGGAGCTGCGCTTAGGGGAAGCGTGTAGCTGCATGTGGTGAAAGAGTCAAACACCTTAAAATAAACACAGAAGATGTGTTGCCCTGTTGCACGCAGAGCCAGCCAGTGCGAGTAGTGCCTCTTCCAGTGCAGACAGAAAACCTCCGAAGACTTTTCCTGCATGAAATCTCATTCACACTGTGATTCCTATGTGACCTCCTGGCCCACATGGTGGATTTCAACAAGCATTTTGGGTCCACAAGCAGAACCTCTTATTCAACAGCTTACAATTCAACACCTTTTCTTACAGAACTACCTACATTTTGTGTCCTACCAGAAGGAGGTAGTATCTGCTTAAAGATGGCCTTGGCTTCAGGAGGACATACAGAGAATGTAATCTGAAAGACTGCAAGAGGATCAATTAAATTCCTGGGTAAATACTACTATCTGAATTAAATTTGCCATAATTTAGTGCGTTTTACATGAGTTATAAAAGTGTAAAAAGTGTTTAAAGCACTTAAAGCAATCCACCTTACAAGTTTATTCAACTTGATTCACCTTCAAAGTAAAACCTGAAATAAGTTATATTTCCAAATGACTTAAAGGGCAGGACACTATGCCTGAAATATGCACAGATGTATGTTGTTTATACCACAGAACAGCATAAAACTGTCACCAGGACACAGCATACACCATAGTTCCCAAGACAGCACAGCTACAGATCTTCTACCACACCTTTAAGGCAAATTATCAACCTTAGATCCATATTGATGTCACTCTGCTGAACCCTGCCACTTCAAAGGAAACATACTGTTTCCTGCCCCACGCACAGTGTGCATACACAGGTGCTCATTTTCCCTCCCTCCCTTGTGTCATGACCATGGGATTGCATAGCAGTGCTTCCTTCTCAACATTTGGAGAGACCATGAGCCTCCTACCCAGCTTGATTTTGAACAAGGCTTCCTGCTCCATAGAACTGGTACCTTACAGAAGACATGGTTAAAGAAGGTTGAAAAGTTTGGAGAACAGTCAGTTTGACCCCAAATTTTATGGACTTTGTCTCAATGTGTACAATTCATATTGTCTGGTGAACTACCAGCAGCAGCATTATAACAGAAAGCATCAAAACAATATTAGGTAAACTTTAAAGTCAACAATGTAGTACTAAATCAATGTGACAAGAAACCTCTAGGCCTTGATTTTATGTCATTTTTGAATGCATCACCAAAGACTGCTTGAAGAATAAAGGTTTGTTAACACACACTTTGTTCTATGTCCAGCCTTTTCATCAGACTGTTCTTGCCCTTTTATCTCTGTTTTTCCCCCCACCCCTTTTCTGATGGTTTAGCTTTTTAGTTTTGTCTCTAATTGGCTATTTATCATCTGTTCCAGAGTGACATTCTTCTGTCTTTTTGATCAACATGTTTACTGCAATGGATGAACAGTGGGTTGCCAAAAACAGTTTTCCCTCTGGATCTATTAACTCTAGAAGTATGGAGGTTTTTATTAATCTAAGAACACTATCCAGATGGAAACAACTAGCAGATCCTACGGCTCACAAAGCACCAAGCATTAAACCACAGGTAGAAACTCAGATATTGTGGTTGGGAGTAGAATAACACTGCTGGGAACTGGCAGTAAGTTACTGTTCTAACACCTGGGTCTGAACATCCCCAAATCATGCCACACATTCAATGTGGAGCTTTTACTGGGAATCATCACTGCAAGGATGTATTCCCAGCAAGAAAAGTTAGATGATAGCTTTACCTTCTGTAGAGTAGCTACTAAGGAAGTTAACTTCCTTTGTTTTTAAACATTCACAAAATCTAGAAAAAGCAAGGGGAAAACCCTGTCTTATTGAAGTCAGCACAAAAACTCCCTTTGTCTGCTACAGCGCCTTGAGAGAGAATGCTTCCAGGTTATAAACATTTGTACAGCATCTGCAGTCCTCACCTTGGAGATTACTCTTAGGTATTCCTCTCAGAACACACTTTGCTTTGCAGAATACAAAGCATTTAGGACGTTTTCCAAATGCAAGTTTAGGACAAGTTTTCAAAATGCACTTTCTCTGGCCCTCATATTTAAAAGGACAGCCCTGAAAACATGAGTTCGTGTCAGCTGGAGAGACAGCCAGATGCCATATGTCTGAGAAGGACGAACCACAGTCTCCACCTCAGCAGACTGCTGACTGCAGTCTAACATTGTTACTGAATGTCAGCATTATTGTTTGTCTCCCTGATGGTCATTTATGTGAGAACACCTGGCTCATACTCCTCTTTCAATCCCCAGTTCTTTCTCTATGCATCAGAAACCACTATTGTCATCTGATATTCAAAACACCTTCCCTCTTTTCCTGCTCTACATGAGCCCCTCTGCAACATGATGGCTGTGACTGCTCCATTGCAAGGGGAACCGAGAGGGACCGAGTCCTTTGAATTCCAAGGCACCTACACAGAATTGAAATCAGACATCAAAAATCAGTCAGCCCAGCTTTAATATCAGAACAAACAAGAAATGCCAGGGCACCTGCACCAGCCCCTACTCTCCAGTCTCATGACACAGCCACATAATTTCATGAGTTTTAAGGATAGGAAAAGAAAAAAATAAATTTAAAAAAGGGTGCTATTTTTCACTTCTTACATTTAGAATGCATGAGTGAGATTGAGAAACAGGACAAGTCAATAATGAAACTTGGGGCTTTCCCCTTCATAATAACAAGAAGAATTACAATACAAGAGCATGTCTCCTCCTCATCACCATTCTAGGAGCAGTTATGCTTGTACAAGGAGCCAGCATTGCTCAGGCAGTGGGACTACCTGCAAAAGAGCAGCTGTCCTGGGAAAGGGCTTGGTCACAGTACCCTAAGGGCACTGGCAACATCTGTGAAGTGCTTAGACTCATACTGCTGTTCAGCTGACTCCTCAGTAGAAGGAAAAATTATTATAGTAGGCTATTAAGGCAAATTATCACACTTTACTCAAAGGAGGCCAAAGATGGCAGAAAAGGAAAGGACCCCTAACAACATCATTAAAAAGATCATTGTACTCTTATTATACGATTAAGTTAGAGCCGCCTACCCAACTTCAGCCTGCGGTAAATAACATAGCAATCAAGGTTTCAACACTATTTACCCTTTTTTCCCTTTTCTTTTAAAATGTCCCTGGTTAGTTTTGCACAAACAAGAAAACAGGAACAACACAGCAAGTCAAGAATAACTTGTGAGTAAAACCAGATGAACACTAACATATTTGCATAGTGTAATGACTTCACTATTAATTCAGACAAACCCAGGTCCCAATTCTCAGGAGAAAAAGCTGAGCACATGAAGTCTAGAAGGCAAGAACAGGGTGGCTTCAGACTACATTTGTGTCTGCAGCCCCTGACTTAGTAGGGACTGCTCTTAGTTTCAGTCTGCAATAGCCACTAAGGGACTGTCTTTCATTCCAGATATTGTACTTTAACTATACCCTCTTCTCAATCTTATGGGCCCATTTCCATTTTCAAGCAAGACTTCTTTCAGTGCTAGGGACCATAAAACAGAAGAGACAGGACAACAGGATTTAAAAAAAAAAAAAAAAAAAAAAAAAAAGTCCAAAGAAGTAGTAATAATCCTGTGCAATTTCAGAATCAAGCCAAAAGGAACATTGTCCTATTTCAGTTGTTGTCAGCATGCAATTACCTAGGATTCTGGCATTTAACACTGAATTAACTATAAATCTGTTCTTTACTCTCAAAATAAGCTGCTGTTCTGCAGCTGAAACTCATATTTATCCTCTTCCTTTCTATGTTCTACCATATCTTCTGAACTTAAGTTTTCAAGCACTTTTCTTGTCTGAAAATAATATTCTTTATGTGGAGTTACGGAATCTCTTCTTTGTTCCTAGATGTCTTGGATGTTGATCAACAAAAATTCATTAAAAAGTTTAATCCTCTATGCTTGGCACTACATCAGACTCAGAGCAGTTTCTTTGTAACAGCCTTTGGAATAAATATCCATTAAAGATTTTTTTTTTTCCTTATACTGGTCACCCACACTTTATAGTGGGTGGCCCTTTCGTTTATCCTGTTACTATATTTCCACTTCTAAAGCTAAGCCAGATGCAGCAACCTGATACTATTTTTTAGTTCACACAACTTTATTGTAATGAAAACTTCCATGTATATCTGATACTTGTTAGGAAAGCCAAAGAAACAGGAACCATGGTAATATTGCACCACCTTCTTGACAACTTTTATTCTGCATGAGTTAGATTCTCCAGGGTACTGCATGCTTCGTTAGCAAGCATTTTTCACATTTGGATGCCCCAGAGTCAACCCATATCTGAACTCCTCTTGTCGGTGTTATTTGAGTTATAACCATGCCCAGAGGCAGTGTCTAGGTGCCATGCTTTCTTATAACTCTACGTGATCAGTTCTTTAACTGCTAGTCTACATAAGCAAGACCAAACAATGGCAGAAAAGATTTTGAGGGTTTTGGTTGGTTGGTTTTGTTCACCTGTGGGTTTTTGTTTTTTTTTCTTTCTTCTTTCTTTTAAACAGATAAACCCAAGGTAGTGGAGATTAAACAGCTTGGCTATGCCAAGGCCACATAAGAAGTACACAGTACACAAGTAATTTTCTGCAACCCTCATCCATTTAACTATATAATTCTTTCCTTTTTCTGAACTTGTGCCCTTCCCTTCTGATGTGCTAAATATAAGTAACTGTGTCTTTAACAATTATCTCTTCTACACAGGGATACAAACACAAATCATGATGGCCACATACATTTACCAGCCAAGTATGAAAAAATGCAGTCCTACTTTGTAGTGTAAGTAAGCATATTTTACAGATGAACTTACTCAGCCTATTTAACAACTGCCAAACATTTCTTAGAGAATGGATGCGCAACCTGATCTAGTGGAAGGTGTCCATGAACATGGCAGGGGGGTTGGAACTAGATGATCTTTAAGGTCCCTTCCAATTCAAACCATTCCATGATTCTATGACACATGCAGAGCTCTCCCTAAACTCCATGTTGAAACCAACCATTGACCATGGCTATGTGATTATGGCAAAGGAAGATTTCCTTCCTTACCTTCTTGATAGTTTGATGAAATATGTAAAGGAGATGTGATTTATTGTTTTCCCTGTAGTTCATATGCCACTCCAGAAGAAAAAAAAAAAAAAGAAAAAAAGGAAGTTCTAATCAGGTAGATAAGAATACTTCTAACTAAATCTTGTGAAGTTCAACTAGCAGCAGTGGAATTATTCAAATGCTTGACGTTGTTTATATGTTTATACTTGTGAGAACATAAGCATATCTGTAACAGTTTACCGTACACGAAGAATGATTTACCTCTCAGGCAACAGATTATTTTCCTAGTTACATCGCAAGAAGGAAGAAAAGTAGACTAGGCTGACATGAATGAAAAGTACTTCAGCACAGAAAAGGAATGAAGTAACACTAGATGGCTTTCCTCAGTCATGAGGAGGGTATTTCCCAAGTCGATCAATTCCCTTTCACTTTCCTGCTCTTCTAATTCTCCAGGAGACAGGAGTACACAGAATGCTAAGCACTTGGACCAAGTGAGAAAGCACATTTCCTTGGCAAGGTGCCCTTTGCACTGTCTGCAGCACTGTGCTCTGACAAGCAATTGGGTTTGATTTCTCTCCACCTGCACTGAACCAACAGTTAAGTCAGTGATGATTATACACCTATTCTGCTGAAGGAGCTGCAAAAACTACTAGGCAACTATTTGCATATCCAAGTGTCTAAATTCACTTGAATGTTTGCACGTTTTGTGAAAACATGAAGAAAAAAAAAGCAGAAAATGTGCCCTTTCCCCCACGCCACTGAGTCCCAAACCTAGCACAATTCCCACTGGCTTCTGAAGTAGGAAAATCAGCCGATAATGTAACAAAGTATCACTGTTAAAATGTTAGAACATCTCCTAAATTTGGTGTATTTTCCTTGAAACCAAGTCAAAAGTTCATATGTGATAGGACCAAATGGCACTTTGCCTACTAAGAGGATCTCTCAACACTGAGGCACTGGGACACAGCCTTGCAGCTACTTGCTGCCTCATTAATTCAGGAATTTAGTTTCCTGGGGGTTATGCAAAATAGTCACAAAGAATACAGTGGGTAAGGGCTAAACATCTGGTTTTGCCATCATTTCCTAAGACAGTCTCTTGCCAGCCTTTCTACATGCGTAGGAAGGGAAGAGAGGAGACAGTACAAGACCTTTGTAGTTCTTTGCCACTACAACTTCACATTTTGACCCCTGTCCAGAGAAGTATGAGTAGAAATACCCCTCTCTGGAAATGCTGAAAAACATTTCCATTGCTATTGGTTTTCACTTCTATCAGTGGCATGGAAGCTATGAGCTTCTACTGGGTTAAAAAGTAGGCTATATGCTGTAGAGAGGCAAGCTTTGTCACTAAATGAAAAGCATACATTTTCATCAGTATAATTTAAAGGATCAGTCAAAATTCTTGGTTTGAGCATGTCAGGCTCTCTTGAGCTGCAACAACAGGGCATACAACTTAATACTTAGCTGAAGTTTTAGATAGCACAGCTGAAGTTTTAGATAGCACATAGTGTACATACAAAGATTTAATCTAATTTAACTATCTTCATGCAGGTTTATTCAACAGATGAGATTTTTTTTCTCAATTAAACCAATGCAATCATGCTGAAGCCTACATGTTGAATGTGTAAAAGAGCATTGGGATCACTGATATCAGTGTAGATACCAAGACAAGTCCCTCGATATGCTGTATCATACAAGTACCGCTCATCAGTTAGGCCTCTGTATACTTCAGAATATTACTTGAATGCACATTGTACAACTGCATTGCTATTTTCACGTTTTTCTAGAACATTCTAGAAGAACATAATCACTCTGCTCCAATACATCCCTCTCCAAATATTTTTTCATTTTTCCTCATGTTAACAAGATTTACTATGCTTGAAAATGAGATCTGGAAAAATGAAGGAAGAAGTACATGCAAATGCAGTTAGCCCACTTTGCTTTAAACAGAGGACGTCTACACACACACCCCTTTGCAATCCTTCACCTCACTATTTCTCTCCTGTATTTTTAAGTCCTCATTATAAAATTAAGTGAAGGGAAATTGAAGGCACTGACAAATACCAGCATTAGCAGCAGTGCAACAATAAAACTCAGCTGTTTGCAGAGTGATGGCCAGCAGGGACTCTGTGCTAGAAGCAAAATACAAATGCCTGGATCCTCCCCAGCACCCCTTCCAGGTGTTTATACAAACATTTCCGACCTTCTTTCCTAGTTTCTTTTCAGTATCAGCTGCTTCTTGCTCATGGATAAGCCACAGTTTTTTACGATATACCAAAAAACCCAAGTTAATAATCTTAAAGTCTTCAAGTCAAAGTACATCTGGTTTGGAAATGAGAGTCTGTCTTAGGCCCATCTTTCATGTAAATACACACACACATCTGAATGGAAAAATGCCAGCATGTCACAGATTTGCTGAGGAACGTGCAGTAGTACCCTTATCATTCTTATCGGGTGTAACTCAAGAAAGACTTTTGAAAAGTTCAAAACAAAAGCAGCAAACTGTTGTTTTAATGACTCCATTAGGCAGAACTCTGTTCATGACTCTCCCAGGTCATTGCTTTCATTAGCAAGCTACATGAATAACAGCAAAGCTATTTGTACAGTACTCGTTGCTCGGGTGCAGACTCCCACTCTGCCAGAGTGCTATCTTTTAGATGTTCAATCCAGCACTGCTGTTATCTGCTCTGTGAGAAAAAAAAAAAAAAAAAGATGCAAACAAATGGAAATTTTGTGGCTGGCCAACAAAGGGGCCTTCCCAGCCAAAATCAGAACAAAGGTTTTAATCTATTTAGGAAATCAAAAGGCTAAAAAGGCATGATCTTGCAATCTCTCCCTACTGCAAGTAGTCCTTGCTGTGATTTATAATCCCATGGCTTCACTGGGCTTCACAATAGATTTACTCATTAAAGATTTATAACATGACTAAAGATTTGAAGAGCAGATCATCAATATATAACAGCATAAAAATATTATTAAATATAAATTATATGTTAGTTGGAAGCATTCACTTTATTTTAGAGCAACTTGGACAAACCCTCAAAAAGAGGCATATTCAAACATTCTGGTTTGTTCAGAGAAAAGCTATGACTGTGTCAATTTTTCTGAAACACCACATCCACTCATCTATGCATAGAGTAATGTCATTATCTGACAAAAATCCATTTTGTACATCTGAAACGAAACTCTTTCAAAGCTTAAATAATTTGCTTTTGTAGACTAACCAAGTCTATAAATATTTAAGTCATTAGACACATTTTCAAATCTAAAAATAGTTTAAAAACCATTACTACATTTAGAAAAAGCAGCTGTAGAGCACTCCATAAATAATCTTCTGCTTCCTCTGAGCAAAACCTGTTCCAATTTCAGAGTTAAAACTCCAATTCTACAGAACAAACAAATGTGAGAGAATAAACCAGATTACTTTAGGATCCTAAGCCTTTCTCCATGGGTAATTATGGCTAAGACAGCACTCACCTTTAGGCTGCTTCATACAGCCACCAAACCTGCTCTAAAAAATTACCTGAGTACCTACAAAGTGTCCAGTACACACATGACCCCATCGATTCTGATGGGTTTACTGACTGAGGATTTTGCCCTAAATGAGAGAATACAGGAGCTCTGTACTTTGAATATCAGGCTGTTTGCAGCAAAATACAAAAGACACAAGTTTGTCGTCAAGCCCCAGCTGAGAAGGGTAGTGGGTCTCTACTATCTACTGTCAGCTCTAGCTTCAGGGCATAGTGTTTCTGCTTCACGGGCTGGATGCCGTCTCAAGGATCAAACAGGAAGTCTGGACCACAAGCCTTTTAGTTCTCCAGATTCTGCCTAAATTTTGTCTGAAAAAACGGGGGCCTACAATGACTGGTAAACTTTTACCACTGTTTGGGAGGAGTTAAACCTATCCATGTCACCCAGCAGGGCACCTGCCACCAAGGGAGCTCTGGATCTGCCCTAGAGCAGGGTGCCAGGAGACAAGGCTACACAGGCATGGGGCTTGCACTGGCAGGTGGCACTTCCCAAGCACACACACAGAGCAAACACTGCTAATAACACCTCACCTCCCAGAAGTGCAAACTGTATGTAAAGTACCGTGACACTTCATTTGCTGACTTTCAGTTAACTGTTGAATCTCATTTTCAAAATTCAGGAACTAACAAATTTCAGAAAACAAACGTTATTTCAAAATGCCCCCCCCCCCCACTTTTTACCAAAGAGTTTACAGGAAGCGGTACTACCAACAGTTTGATATGGACTCTCAGAGGAGAATCAATAAGCAGCACAAGCAGGAAAAAACATTCTTTTTTAAAAAAAAAAAATCTGTTTTTTGTTTTGTTTTGTTTTTTATAACAGCCTTGGGAATAATATATTGGCAAAAGGAAAAACAGCAACAAAAAGTGAAAGAAGCAGATATAAGTACCATTTAGAGACTAGTCTCCATCCATAACCAGCACTGGTGACTACCACAAGCCAGGCTATCACGGGTTCTACATGAACGCTACCATGTTCAGAATTTCAAGGGAGGGAGACATACGTATGCTTTCATGCTTGAAAAATGTACTGTCTACCTATACCTCATGCATATGCTGGAATCTATACAGAAATGCATTGACCATTTCATTTTTTAAATTCCCTCACTTACCTAGACACGTCACATGAATATATAGCAGAAATATAACATGGGACCATACTGGTGTATGGCAAATGATAACAGAATATAACAAATAACTAGATAAATTGCAAGTATCATTATAACAATGTTATATATGATTATATTTTTTATTCTACTGAGAGGCAGCAGATGCACCTTAGTTAGAGACAAGACCTGCATTGTTCTAAGCAAAGTAGAAATAGGAATTCCAGTGTAAATGCCAGAAGGGTTCAAATCTAGCTCTGTAGTGGATTTACAAAGAGCTGAATGAGGTCCAAAGTCTTTTAGGATATGTCAACAAATCAAATTGAAAGCACAGCTATTCCAACAAGGGATCTGTACGTACTTACATACTGCAATATTGGTATACCTGCCATGTCAGAATTGGGTTTAGTTAACGTAGTTAGGAAACTCTTCATTTAAGTTTTATTTGCTTCTCCCTTTTGAAAGCAGCTTACTATTTTCTTTTTTTCATTTATGGGCCACCAAATTACATGCGACCAAATGTACCTATTTAGTGAAAATGGGTTCCATTAGTATGTAATCTTATCCTTGCATTGTTTTCTTCTGAAGGAAAATAATGGAGAACAGGTGGTGATGCTTAGCATCAGGCTCCTGTTTCTAGAATTACAATCTACTGGGAGCCACCAGCAATCTCTGAAAGCTGTCATAAGTGCTCGGGAACTAGTATGATCCAGAGCACACTCAATACATTAAAGCGTCTTTTTGAAAATTTAAGTAGGTGTGACAGGAGAAACCTGGCTGAATGGTGCAGGGATTCTAACGTGTCCCTGAAAAGGGTCATGATTTCCTTCTGCATCCCACAATAAATAACTCAATCTGGCCTCCATTTTCACAGCAGAAATTAGACATTTAAAAAATTCAAATAGGTACCATATGACTATAAACCTTTCTGGTTTAGTGTTCAAATGCAGCCGCATTCATCTTGTTGGAAACTATGAGATTTGAATTCTCCTAGAAGAACTTTAAAAAGCTCTTGCTTTACACTTATTTATTCTTTTCTCAGTGCCACAAAACCGGCAGTGCTGATAACTATCTCCTTGATGTAGTTCAAAAACCTATTGATGTCACACCTCACAAATAGGTTTACCCAGTGAGTCACAACACCTTATGTCAAATGAACATTTCTTTGTTTTATCAATCTCATCCTTATTTTACCAAGTAGGAAGTTGTTTAGAAATATTTCTATATAACCAACAACAGTTTCCCAATGTGTTCTCGTGATGAACATGAGACAGAAATAACACCAGCTAATAGATCTATATAAGCAAACAAGCATTATAGCCATGTTTTAAAAGCTGACCCTGAAGCTAAGGAGTGGGACAAAGACAACACATTTATATGGCAGTTTCAACTGACATACAATTTTCAAAACCAGGCATGGAAGGCTGGATGATATCCCTGACTACTGTTCTGTGCTAGATATGCCCAGATACACACTTACGTGAGGAAACAGTTAATGCAGATTTATCTTGTGGCATTGTAATCCAGGAATGACAGGAATTAAAAGAAGATAAAGTTGCAGGGCCAGATTTTCTGTTGGTGGAAACTGGCAAACTCCCACTGGTGTCCACAGCAGCATGTGAAATTGCACCAAGTAGTTAGATTGGACTTCACATTCAAGATTTGTTGCATAGCTGTACGAGATCAATGTTACATTTATTATTGCTGTGGTTATTTCTGTTGGGAGACCTCAGTCAAAGGAAGGTGAAATCAGTTGACACTAGGCTACCCTCAACAGGCTTTGGGGCAGAGTGTATATATTTTAGCCATCTTCAGTCTCATCTGTGTTAGCTTTCCTCTAAAATAGGAGGCAGTGTGATGAGCTATAGAAATCATATACTGATTCAACAGTGCTCAGGAAATTCTTATACTGTTTCTGGTTTTCCTCAAAGTATTAATGCAGAGAGAATGCCCTGTTCTATGAGTCCCAAGTAAGTGTCTTTCTACTTAAAGACCTATGGCTGATCAGAAGAAAATTAAAAGGTGTCCATTGCTTTGAAGATACTACAGAAGGAACTCCACCTTAAAGAAGACGGACAAGCCCATCCCACAAAACTGAGAGAGACGGCATAAAGATAAAAGTATTAGGGGAAAGAGGATGGCAGATAATTTGCAGACAAAATGCACTGCCCTGTATTTGCCACAGTTGTTCATCCTTCTCAGTTTGTAAAATCTGGATCCAATTTTCAAATAAAAGATCACTTTGCTGAACATTTATTTTTCCTGTGGAATCACTTTACCAATGTTTGGTGAATAGGCTTTTTTCAACCTTGGAAGTTATTTATTTAGATTTTTATTCTCTTCAAAATGTTGGTGGAAAATGTTAGTTTGCTGGAAGGGCACCACATGCTTCTGGTCTGAAGACTGAGTGACTTCTGCCTAAAAAGCAAGTCAGCAAGTACAAATACAGGCAGGAGGTTAAATGATAGTTAAATATCTAAATGAATTACAGCCCCAGGTTCAAAAGTCTGGCAGATGAATTGAGTTCCAGTCTAACTCAGAGTCCTGGTAACTTAGATTTCTATGCACCCAAGAATTTACTAGACTGAACAATATAATATCACAAAGAGGTGGATGAATGAGCATGAAAACTGGGAAGGATGGAAAATGAATGCAGCAGCAACCTGCCGATTCAATAGCAAATGCAGGTTCCCAAAGCAAATACTTTTCCTATCTGCAATAAAAATTGTGAATACAGCACATCTCTTTCATTGAACGATTAAAAGGAAAAAAGCTGCTTTTTATTACAAGAATTTTTATAGGAAAATGGAGCAGTCCTGGTGAAGTCTTGAAGTTTCCATTACTTTTTTTTTCTGTTTCCTCTTAAAAACTGAAAGCACTCACTAAGTTCTGATGTTTCCAGGAATTCTGGAACCAGAATATTTTGTCCAAAAAATGGAGTTCCAAAAGTAGAAAATATGTTAGGTATACATCTTTTAAAAACAAATATTTCCAAGGCAAGTTTAGAAAAACTAGTGTTTAAAGGAATATTGATTTGACAGTATCATTTTCAACCTGTGTACTTCCTATTAAACTGCATGACATTTAACATCATTCTTTATTAATTTCAGCTGTGTCTGTCTTTTCTGAAAATACTTCCCGTTGTATAAATGTTTGGATTGGTCATCTATGTTATCTTTGTTCCTTAAAATATTATATATTTGTTTCAGAGAAGAGCATTGTTACATGATGGGAAAATTCAGACTTCATACAATGACAAGTTTTTGGAATCAATGCCTTAAAAAGTTAAATGTAACTGATGAGTGACTGCTTAAAATGATAGGCTTCCACTCACGGGTGAATCAAGAGGTCCCTTTACACTTTTGAATTAGAAGGTCATCTATTGAATATAGCGCTCAGAGCGATTTTCACTGTATTCAGTTTAATTTACACTCACATAACAGTAGACCATCCTGGGAAGATAATTCCACTCTTTCTCCAATACTTTCTGCACTTAGAACAGTTTGGATGACTTAGCTCTTCTATTGCAGTTTAACTTCTGCTTATGTACCCTTTAACACTAATACTACAATGCTTTGAAGGTAATACAACATTGAAGTTAAAATATTTCTTTTTACCTATGCAGGAAGTCTTGCTGATTCACAAGAAGACTTGGGCCTGGATAGATATCTCTGGGAAAAGGAGAGGTGGGATTCTTCTCCAAAACCAGGGAATTTTAGTGCCTACTTCTTATTTCAAATTCTGTGTCATAAAAACAATTTCTAAATTATCTTTTTTTTTTTTTTTTTACAAACCAAAAATCTGTATTGGTGTCACCAGTGCCTTTCTATCAGCAACAGTAATGCTGTGGCATCAAGAAGCAAGTTTTAAAAACCAATGGTTTTATTACCATGTCACACAGACCTGTATTGGCTTGGGTGCCTGACAGTGCATAGGCTAGACAGGACTTGGGAACATCTCCATTTATGAGCCCATCAATACAGAGGAGATAGACATCTAATCAAAAATAATGTAATACCAATTCTATTTTTTTCCCGAATGCATTTGTGCAATGTTGGTCCACACAGTCTAATTTTATAACTGTTCAACAACAATTTTTTGCTTTTAAATATACCATCTTGCAAAGGCATTATACCACTGCCTTGAGAGGAAGACACGAGGGAAGAATTTGGAGGTGTTGATTCATTTTTGAAAATGCTGAAATGAGAACTGACACAGCTGTAAGGCCAGGCTTTCTCTAGACATCCATATAAACGGTCTAATTTTCAAAAATGACTAAGCACCCAGTGCCTTCCAGCTACAACCTGTAAGTATTGCTGGAAGCTCAATTTGAAAAATCAGACTATGTACCTAAAACTGTAAAAGAGACCTGACAGCTCCACATTAGTTTGAAAAAACCAAAACCAACCAAACATTTGTGGCTCTTGTAAATACTACATCACATGCCCATTAAAACCAGTGTTCTCAGATAACAAATATGCTATATGCACAAAACCAGCAGAATGAACAAATACACACAATTAGTTGGGATTTTTTTCCAAGTAAAACCAGAGATTTTAACAAGCAGTCAAATTCAAGAGAGCAAGTTCCTTTCCATTTCTGCTTTAAAGAAGGAAGCAGACTGCACTTGGTCACATCTATCAAAGATCAAGTACTGCATCATCCACAAATGTGACAAAACTCATCACGTCAATTGATTACTCAATCACAGGATGTCACATCTTGCTCTCAAGTGCAGTGGAGATGCAGCAGCTCTGCCAAGCTCTTTATTGAACTCGGGTGTTTGGAATCCAGGTTTGAATGCCAAAGTATTTTAAACATATGTGTTGACCACGGCTCTTAATTGGTTTGCAGGTGGAGGAGGAGATTAAAGGAGGGGGGTTAATTTTTTTTTTACTATACTATTGATATCCATTAAGTCAGAGATGGTAACCAGAGACTGCAGCTAGGGGGAGCAGTAGAATAAACACAATATTTTGAGACTGCAAATTCCCATTTACGCCTGCTGTGGAGGGAGATCTGGTGAAAGCAGGGAAAGACACACACACCCCACACCCTGTCTCGCACCAGCACTTATGACACCATGACTTTTATTTAGGGTCCTTAAAATCTCTGGTCAAATAGATTTGAAAGATAAAGTAGGAGATTATTGTGTCATTTTACTGTAATCCTGAGTTGCTCTTTATCCTCAGCTGTTTGTATTTATTTGTAGGTGGAGCGAACAACCACGTACTTCCCTGGCATAAGAGCAGTTTCCATCAAAACTGTAGCAACTTTCAAAACGTTAGACTTTTCAAAGAGCTGTAAGGTTGTTGCAACAGCAGAAGTGATAAATATAATTTGCACTAGTAAAGCATTCTATTGATGCATCACTGAAACACAGAACGTATTTAAAGGAGAAAAAAATCTCACTTTTGTCTTCCAGAGTTGCGTACTTTGATCAGTTTAGAATATACTCCACCAAGAGGCAAGAGGAAGTATTGACTGCTTCTGCCATGAGCTCGTGACGAAGTGACACCTACTCCGCCGTCAGGTCCAAGTTTGCTGACCTTGCCTACAGCAAACTGTCTTCAAAGATAACTGTGCCTACAGAAGGGCTGCAAGGTCTGAGCAGAAAAATAGAAGGTGGATTCTGAAGGTAAATTTAAGTTAATTCACTAAGTTATACAGAGTTTACTGCAGAAGCTCACTACAAAATTACAGGATGTATTTATGAAGGTCCTATAAAGTATGAAGATACTCAGTCCTATGTATAATGATAATTTAGGAGGGAAGAATTTACTCGTGAGCAAAAAAACTTTAGGAAGTAACAAAGGAAAGCAAGAAGACCCCCTCCAAAACAAAAACCCTTCATTCTGAGTGATGTCTGACTTAAAAATCTGACCCTTTTTTGAAAGAATTTACTTCCATGAGTGACTAAATGGTAGCAAAATTTTTTGAGAACTCTCCTGACTTGTGCGTGCTACATACTTTGTAAATCTGTCCTAAGCCTCTTTGTCTATTTCTTCGTTTTTCCATTTCCTTTTCATTATAATCATGTTTTCCACTTGCCATGCAGTCTCTTTGGAGTATTTAACATTTTGCCTAGAAGTCTCCCTGGATAACGAACCCACACTGAAGTTTATGGGAGTATTCACACTGATGTCCACGGGCATTGGAAAGGATATGAAAATCAATGCTCACTGTCATAGACCCAAAGATCAAGTCCAGCAAAGAAGTTCATATTTGCCTAATATTTACATATGCATATCCTGAGGTAAGCAACACAAATTTGACATTGTACCACATATGTTTAAGTTTCCTGATAAACTGAGGTAGCAAGCTGGGTTATTTATGATACTGATAAATTATAAATTGATATTGATTTATTAAGTTAATAAATGTAATAAATTATTGACAAACTATACAAGTACATGAAAGTTGCCATAACAGAGCAAAGTGGTCAGGCTAGTGTCCTAGTTGCAAATACTCCATGGAGTAAAAGCATAGGCAAGTACGGAAGGATTTTTCACAGATGCATTCTCCAACCTTCAGCCAACAGCAGCTTAGACACATCTGAAGCTGAAAGTTTTACCACTGTGTTTAGTACCTACTGGTGCAATCTCTTGTCTCTGTGTCTGTCTCATCTCTTTGAGCAGTTCCATATGGCTCCCACAGCATCATGTGGCAATGAGCTATACAATATGAAATAGGTCCTAGCTGTCTGATAATTTCACACTGTTTGCTCTGGGTCCTTCTTCTAGGGTGAATACTTAGTGATTGCTCCCCACCCACCTTTTCCTCACTCTTCATTATGCTATATGCCATGGGCATCCCTTTTCCAAACTGGAGCACTGTGTCCTATTTAATTTCTCCTGAGTTAAAGCAGTTCTGCTGCTCTGATCATCCCTGCTGTGCTCCTCCCCATCTAATCCTGACTGCTTCTATAACCTTTTAACTGTTATTTAACACCATGAACTTTGAAATAGTGTAAAAATGCCCTTTGTTTTGTTCCTGGTATTCTGCTTGGTTTTTTGTTGGGTTGGTGTTGTTTTTTTTTTTTAATATTTAATTTTTGTCTCTCTCTGCTGCTGCTTTCACCATTAACAGATAGCTAAAGTGACTCTAATTTAGAAGTTACCACACTATGTGCCTAACTGCCATCACATTATGCCATGTACATTTCTTTATACCTATAGAAAAGGAACTTTACCTGTGGGTTTTATTTCTCAGATGCTCACTATACTGACATCTACTGCAACTCTTTGTGGTCCATTTAAGTTCCTACAGTTCTGAATACATTTCATTAAAATCTTCTGTGCCTCACTAATCCTCCATTTTCCAGACAATTTACCAATAAGTTGAAGAGCATTAGTCTCTAAAATATCTGTGTGAAACATTGCTTATAGCCTCCCCACATTGTGAAAGCTGGCCATTTAGTCCTGCTTATTTTTTCATCTACTGATCAGTTAGTAGTTATTCAAATCAGTTATAAAATGCATTATCCCTTAGCAATTCAGTTTCTTTACAGTTTTTGTACTTGAGCTATAGCTCCACTCACACAAGTATTTGAAGAGCAGCAGTAAATTACTTGCCAGAAATGGTGTTGTTTGATTTTGATCTGTCAAATCAAAACTGGTATGAGAGTGCTATTTTGAAACATGAATCTTATCTTTATAAATGTATTTAAGGCTAACTATTAAGGCAGTGTTTTGTAAGGTAGTCTGGAAGGAATAGGGAAGCCTCAGCCTCGCACATGTTATCAGGACAGCAGAGCATTTTGAGTTTTTGTGTTCTGGAAAATACTCAGGTGAAACATACTGTGAAAATGAATTTTAGAAGAAGCAAACATTCACAAAATGTCTTCTAGCAGCTACTGTTTACATTAATTTCCTGCCAATAGGGTCATTTAGGACAGAAGGGGATCAAAAGTAAAAACAGTGTGATATTTTACTAACAAGTGGTCAAAGCATAAGAGCACAAAGACTTCCAGTGAAGTCAACAGCAGCAGAAGCAGCCAAGCTCCCTGTCCTGCAGTAACACAGACAGCGCAGGAACCATGTTCATGGCTGGTCTTGTCTGCTCATGCTGTTTCTGCAGCATGGGTCACCCTGGCTGAAATTCAGCCCTGTGCCACCAAAGCAGCCCTTGTTCAAACCCTCCAGCTGGTATCTCACAGAAATTGGTCTGCTCTTTTGTCAAGGAGTAAAACTCAAATTTAAAGTGCTACATCACAAAAGTCTTGCACTAAAAAACCAAACCAAACCCCAAACAAACCAAACACAACCACCTCAAACAAAAAAATGACACACACATAGACTCTACAACTTGAGAGCAGAATACTGACCAACAGCCAGAAGGAGCACTGGAGGTCAAACCAGGGAAAGAGGAAATCAAATCCAGAAACTGAGTGTCAGTCTCTGTTGTGCAATCTGTTTTCACAGAATCAGCTAAATCTGAATTAGTGAATTCCACTTCAGCTTTTGCTCCTACCACTGCTATATCCATGGTATCTGGGAAATGACTTAGATGCATCTCTGGAGAACATCATGGGCCTGGTTCTTCCAAAAGGCCAAAGCCAGTGTGTTCATGTGTCAGATACATGTGCCTGGGTAGTTGTCCCAGCTGCACAACACGTCATGTGTCAGCTGCTTTACATAGGGTGGGTCAGGAAGAGGTTCATTAAAGAGAAACACTACAGCTCTGCTTGCAACATCTCTGCATCCTTGTCCAGTTTTACACCCCCCAAAAAATGACACTGCTTTAAGGAAAGGGTTACTCTGGATGGAGATCAAAACCCATACAGAAAGACCAGAGGAAACACGTTTGTTACACTAGATACAGATCTGTTACTGATCTTTCATATTATTATTTCATCACTGAGGGAACAGAGTAAATTATTCTGATTACCTTTTTCTGTAATAATAACAAATTATTCTGACGACCAAATTCAGACTTTCTTACATAGGTGATAAAAGGCAAGAGAGCTCCTTGTCCCTGAGCATGCTTTGCTGTGAGGGAGTCTTGGCCAGATGATTTCCTCCAAGCTGAATTTCTCCCTTGTGTGAAAAATGTCACGATCCTGCTCCCTTAAAGCATGGCAAACCTGATTCTCCTGAAAACATTCAGGGAGTTAGGTACATAGATACCCCTCAGATTCTTCCTATTTATAAACAGGGCCTGACCTTTGAGATGGCTTTCTGCACAGAAATGCATGGCAGCTCTTGAATAAGATGGGCAATGAGACAGCACTTTTTTCAGAGTAAGGAGCTGAAGTGTGGCATTTCTGGGCAGCTTGAATTTGTGTCTGTAAGTCACATTTTTTTGGCAATATCTGCTGGGAAACAGTGCTGGAGGGGAGTGAGTTACATCACTTCTTTGGGTACTGAATTGTGACCACCATTTCAGGCATTCCCCTCAGTGGACCTGAAAGCTCTTCCTGAACAAATGAAGATACCAACACGTAGATGTCATGGAAGATAACAAGTTTTCTCTCATTCTCCCCATCCCTGACCCTTCTGTTCTGACCCTTTAGCTGTAAACCAGACTTCAGTCCCACCAAATTCAAGAGTGACAATTGCACCCCAGACCTAGAACTCAAGTACTACTATCATACTTTTTGGTACAATGTATTCACTAGCTTCTATTCATCTAAAAGCTTTAAAACAGAGTTAAGACAGTGCTATCCTACTCTTGATCTGTTTGTTCCTATCAGAGGGGTTTTTTGTAGATTACTCACTGAGACAAGAGCCTAAAAAGGGATACCCCCTCCAGTGTCAAATGGTGTCTCAGCTAGCTGGGTCTGTCTGTGGTACACGCCTGTTCAGAAAAAAATGAAAGATTTTCAGTGTTAATCCCTGTTACACAGACAATCTGCAGCCCATTTGCTATTCTTTTTTGGCTTTATTTTTAACAGGGCCTTAAAACATATTTTTCCTTAAAACGACAACATTTTTTTCT
This sequence comes from Athene cunicularia, assembly GCF_003259725.1. Lineage (NCBI taxonomy): Eukaryota > Metazoa > Chordata > Aves > Strigiformes > Strigidae > Athene > Athene cunicularia. The sequence continues at coordinate 16,670,834 of NW_020799099.1, read as the reverse complement.
GCCCTCTTTGTTCGTGGGGCTTTGTGTGCTCATAAACAGTTTAAGCGTTCCCTTCACACCTGCGGTGCACATGTGTGCTGCAATAAAGACTCTCTTATCTATCCTTCACTGATAAGAGGGACAGTGTTTAAGAAAAGGCATCATCCTTGCAACTGCAATGAACAAAACCAAATCCAAATCCCAAACCTACAGCAGTGACAGTAAGATCAGCAGGCCTGGGGAGAGAGGGAACCTGACCCAGAAAGCTCATTAGAAATCTGCTTTCCCAGGGACTGCTCAGTGTCTCCAGTTTTGCTGTTCGGTATTTAAACCATCCGTAACCTGAGTTCATTAAAGTGCACCGATAACAAACATTGCATTTCAAATTAACATCTTCTGCCTATCAGGCATCTCCATGCATGAAGGTCTTTAAACATTTTATAAATGTTTTATAATAAAGGCACCCAAAATTCCTGTCAAGCACAGGGCCAAAGCAAGCAGAGAAAAGCTAAACATGAAACTTTGACTTTCAAACTCATTCTTCCAATCACCCGATAACTGTCCCTGTTCAGTGCTCCAACCCATTGTTTCTTCTACACTCCCAGTGAAATCCAAAGATTAAAAAAGCTCTTGCATTTTAATAATATTAATAATAATAATAATAATAATGCATTTTAATTTATGATTTATCTCTGTCTACCACTGTTGTTTATCTAATACTTAAACCAGGACTTTCATATGCATATAGACAAACACATAGGCTAAGAAAGTCTGAGTTGCTAGCTCTGAAATCCTTGGAAAATTCTGCACTATCTAGCACATTTTATATATTTGTGCAATACCAAAACTTAGAACCTCCTATTTCTCATGTAATAAAAGATGGATCTCTTTCCCATTCTAATCACTTCTCTAGATAAATGAAGGGACAGTCTTCCTTATCCTCCCTGCTGGCTCTGAAGTTGGAGCAGAGAGGCTGAGGGGAAGGCAAGCAAACCTGTGACTCCTTTCCAGCTGGCAAACCCTGCTCAGAGACACAAGGAAGCAGCCTGTAGCATCCCAAAGTTTTGCTCCATCCTTCCTTGACCTCCCTGGACTCCGTGTTGCTTATTTGAAAAATTGTGCTAAAAATTATTCCCAATTAGCATAATCTGAGCTATGCTAAAACTATGCTGCTATTCAAAACCAACTTGCTCAGAAAATACCCCCTGGAGACTTGTTTACACAGCGGGGAGCGGATCAGCATGCATTAGACTGCAGTGCCGTGACTTCTCTTTTCGGCTGCCTCATACTGGTTATACTCTGCTTGCACTGACATCACTGACGGGGCCCCAGCCCCGGTGCCAAGGTCTCATTGGAAGGAAAACCCGAAGTTGGCCTAACCACAGGACAGTTTGGGATCAGCAAGACTTTCTCAGCCTCTTTTATCTTAAACACTGGTACAAAGTCTGACAGAAATTTCTCTCCACAGAGAAAACCTTAATCTTCTGGTTAGACCATACCACACACTACAATTTGATACTTAATAAATTGTCGTGAAGCTATAATACAAGCATTCACTTGGTCACTTATCCTTTTAGCAATAAAAAACAATTGGGACTTAAGTTCAGTTGCAATTTGTTGCAGCTGCTGTGGCAAAGACCCCCTCAGAAAGTAATTTCCAAAGGATTCTTCTTGTTAAAAAGCCATTTCCTTGGCGAGGAGTGGGATGTCTGGAAGATAGCAACAGGGACAAAACCAAGCACGTGAGTTTACAAGCATTCCTGAAGTGCATTTAAAAAACACCGTATTTATTCAAACAATTATGAAATCACTTTATGCAGCTAAGCAGTTTATCCCCCTCTACCAAAATATAAAGTAGACTTTTAAGCCTAACTTTTGATAGGCAGCTTTCCTCAGTACCCCTAGGATGACACATGAGGCAGCATCAACACTTGGCTCCACCCTGGAGATGTGGAGAGAGGATGGCAATCTCCTGGTTTCCCAGTCCTTCCACAGCTCCCAGGATTTCCAGTCTTCAGTTCTGACCCACATCCCACCAGAGGAGTGGGTTGAACAACTTGGTTATGAATAGTATACATTGCAAATTTAGCTTTGTTGGCAGTAACAGGAACTGAGAAGGTCTGGAAAAACAACTTCCAGTCTTGCTGGGCAATCCTATAGGGTTCAGCGCACACATTATGGCATGTGGTTGGTTATGTGGGTAAGATGGTATCATTATTACTACCTGAGAGGATGACAAACTGAAATTTATGAATGACAAGTCCGGTAAAACCTTCAGGCTATGCTAAATACACAAAACAGTCTTCACATTTACTTGATGGCTCCTGTCATCCCAGAGAGTTAATGAGATAATCTCCCTGCAAAGAGAAGACTAATGACACCAAGCTGTTTATCTCTGTAAATACTCATGAATTTATCATCAAATCACATAACACACCAGTCCATACCACCTTCTCTAACCTGCCAAATGGTCACCCTGTTTCCTGATGCAAACACAGGAGAGCAGCAAGCTTTTTCTTCCCTTCTGCTTCTTCCATTATTATTACCCCTTCATGTTACCATATGGTCTCTCTCTATGTGAAAGCTGTATGTTAACTATTTAATTACAATTTGTAATTCTTTCTTTGGTAAAGAATGCCGTTGTCCTGTCTACCTCTAAAAGAGGAAATGGCCATTTGATATCTCTCTCCTTCCCTCCCACGTGAAGAATGACAGGGGAGGTGATGTTTGAAAAAGAAAGTAAGTATCCACCCAGTACTCCTAACAAAGAAGAGAAATAGGAGACTCACAGCTCAGTGTCTGTGTTCTGGACAACCTAATGACCCACAATGCAGAGAGAAACACAGACTTTTCTTTATTAAAACAGAAAACAGTATCCCGTCTCCCAGGAAATCCACAAAGCACTGGATGGGAGGCAGGCTCTGCACTCCAATTTTCAGGCCAAAAGGGAAGAAACAAAGAAATATGGCAAGTCCTGCAGTCTGTACTAGCCCTGCCAGGTCAGGCCAACGGAAGCCTCATTTGGCCATTTTTCACTCAGCTGCTACTGAAGACACACTGCAGAGACAAACTGTCTGCCAAGCCTGAGGCTCCTTAACACCATCTCTTACTTGCAGGTCTGTGTCATATTGGACAGTGGTTTTTCTCTTTTTAAACCCATGTTCTATAAAAACTCACCCTGAACAGAGGCTGTATGAACATACCCACGGTAAAGAAACCAGGGAAAGATCTCGAGCACACCAGTATATCTAGCTGTAAGAGCAGGTGGCAGGTGAAGTCTTCCTTAGAACTTGCAGCATTAGGAAACCCAAAATCTAGTTCCAGTAGTGACTTCAGAAAACCGTCTAAGCTATTTGAGATGGGACCTCAGCCCCAATTAAACACAGGACCTAGATTTCTATGACTTTTGAGTTGATAAAAGTACTCGACACTGGCCATCCAGAGCATTGTGGTTGTACTTCATGAAATACTAGTTTTGCTGTAAAAAACCCACAAATCCAAACACTAAAAGGAGGGCAGAAAGTCATATGAAAGCAAAAAGGTTAAATACAAAATGGTAACAAATCAGTCAGTACTTTTTTTTTTTTTTTTTTATTACAGTCTAAATCATTCTGATACTTCTGAAAATTAATTGAACTAAATTAACACAAACTAGATTAGTTAGGCTTAGCAATTTGCATTTGTTAGTGGTTTTACAAACAGTTCTCTCTCCCAATTCCAGAGACCTTGTTTTACAGAGAAATGTCCAGCTTTAGTACCTTTGCGGGCTGTCAAGAAGAGGTGCACCATTTTCTGTAGGAATACATAGCAAGAGAAACAATTCTGGAAACAACCCTGCTCTGTGCAAAAGCAAAAATAAAGGAGCTTTTCCCCCATCAGATGCATGTTCTAGGTAAGAAGGAGATTCCAAGAATGAAAGTTTTCTGCTGCAACATATTCTGTTTGCAATTCCTTTTAAGAGATCTCTACTTCAGGCATTTCAGACTTGCAGGAAAGAGATCACACTGACAGCAACTCACTGCTTCACTCGACACAAGCTGCCAAAACGTGTAGAACTGAACCCTGTCCTTCACCGGACCCATAAATAGGCTTTTAAAACCATGCACAGCCTGGTTCACACTTACATGACTCACAGAGAATGAGGCAGAGGGCTGCAGAATGAAGCAACACCTCATTCCCAAGCACGTGCAGAACAGTCCACCTTCACTTACTGCTAAAAATGCTAAACCAGTACCATTTGCACTACATATGTGCAACATGCATGTCTCCAAGATTCATTACTGTGCATATGAAAATTCAATCATATCAAAGCTTAGTTTTAAGAAAGTCCCAAGGGGCTGAACCACGTGCTTATGCTCTTTGAGAGGGGAAAAAACCCCCAACTCTTAAACTTTTTTTTTTTCTAGCATTGCCCCCATCTTTCCATTAATAAGAACAAAATAGTTGCTAAATTAGTGAACTCCACATTCCCACCGTGTGTTTATATGCATTAATTTTCATAATTCAAGTTCTGTTTGTGTGAACACAAATGTATAAGTCATACATGGATTTAGGGCCAATCCCAATAAAATTGTAACTAAGATGAACAAAACATTATTTTATTTGAAAACTGCTATGCTTTGGTCATTTAGTATAACCATATGCATCCTTCATGCCATCTCTCTCTCTAACACTACTTTCTGTAGCTCATTCTAGAGCAAAGGATTCAGCAACAAGCTTGGAAGTATCACATATTCACCTATTTGCACATTCCTTGGCAGTTTGAAAATTGCTTCGTGTTCATGAAATTTTCTATTAAAATATATCTGCTCTTTAATCAAAAAGCGAAAAATTATACTGAAGAAAAGTGACAGTTTGGGGACACGCATGGTCCTTGCACACCCTATACTTGATCAAAAAAGAAGAAATTAATGTTTATGTTCTCTAATGAAAATAAAGAGTATTGCAAGCAAAATAAATTTTTAAAAAGTATCAAACCAAACATTCTGATCTTCTTGGCTTTTGTATGGGCCTTTCACATCCATGGATATGAAGCTCACAGAAGCTGGTTTCAACCTAAAGGTACTAGAAACACAGCCCAGAACATAACACTGAAAGACAAGGATTTCCAAAGAATTATCCTGAGTTCTCTAAAGATATGCAAAAAATCAAAATACAGTTGGAGTTTTACTGATGCAGGAAAGGCAGAGAGGTGGCTTCTGTTTTTCTTCCCCATTTCTGTAGTGTCGTACAAACTTCAACTCCTCAAATCTGTCATAAATATCTAATGGCTGCAACGCCAACATTGACACAAAGTTCCCCAGCATGACGGCAGGACATGGTGACAAGCCACATGTCCTGCTGGTTCATTGCACCCTGACTCTTGCCAGCCATGACCAGTGTGTGCGTGTGGGGGCAGCATGAGCTTGGCAGGAACTTCAGCAAGCCCAAGCAGGAAGGGAGGTCCCCGCTTTGAAGGCGTTCTCCCAATTAACATTTTTACATACGTATAAAACTTGTTTGGGTAAATTTTTAAAAGGTCTCAGATACACAAAACCTGAAGAGGAAAGCAATGCTCAAAAACAAAACAAAACAAAAAACCCAAACCAAAAAAAACAGAAGCAGGAGCTTTATGGGACTCCTCCTTTGCAGAGTTAAATTCCTCCTAAACAATATTTCTAGGGTGAGGCATTTGTAAGTACAACTGTAAAAGGACCAAAGGCTCAACTGACAAACTATGAGATATGAAGTGCTTGCAAGATACATCTGGTGTCGAGATAATTAAAATCAAAATTAAACATATGCTATATTTGCATCTGCAAAACATCAGTTAATCAAACATAATGAGTTAATCAGACTCATTCTTCTGAGGGCAAAATGTAATCATGCTTCATCATCTTTTCTATTGTCCTCAGACTGACAGACTTTCCAGTCAGAAACTAACTCTTCCTAAGTATTAGCACACCCAATTTCACATGAGGGTCCTCGAAGTTTTCTACGCATTGTTGCAACATTAATAGGAAATAGTTGTAATAAAGCCACTTTATAGGAGCTTTTGCTCTATATTAAGAAGTCAAATGCTAATAACAAATTGAAGGGGACACCAAGCATGACCCGGGAAGGAGATAATACTCTGCATCCCATTTCTGCAATCAAGAGACAAGCCACTCGGCTATTTAGCAAGACTGCTGCCAGTAAACCAGTATGTCTCCCAGATTCCTAACAGCAAACAGCAAGAGCAACGAATACATTCTCTGGTGACCTCTGCAGATTTAGCAATTCTGTATTTATTTTTTCATAAAAAAAAAAAAAAAAAAAAAAAAAAAAAGGCAGCTGTTGCTGGATGTAATTTCTAGGTATTGTAATTAATTTATTTTTAATTCAATGGAGCAATAATTTATACTGTCTTGGTTGCTAGCTATTCACGATATTGTGGTTACATTTTTGGTGTCCCTGGTACATTTTATTGTAACATTCTCAGGGCACTGCAGTCAATTACTACATCTCATGCTGTTTTACTTGCTACAAAGCGTCATCCAAGCATTTTCTAGCAAGTCCTTTTGCATAACTACGTCTTGTTCAAGAAACACATGTATGCCCATGCGCTGATAGGTATGAGACCAGTGTCAATTTAGCCATTTGGATTAATGCCTTTTTGGTTTGGCTTCTGTGGCTTCCTGGCCACAAGCCTCTTAGCTTAAGCTGTGATATAGCTTAAAAACAAACACATTTTAAAAAGAATACAAAGGCTTATCTGATAGCTGCCTATTGTGCCTCTGCAATGTTAAAACTTGTCCCAGCTTTTCACTCCCCTGCCCCTTTTCCAGACTTCATTATCTCTTATTCAGCCCCACAGTTGTGCCGGTTCCCTCTCTTGGCTGTCTCAGTTCTTCCCTTCGTTGCTGCTGCTCCCGTCGTGCGCATGGGGGAAGTGGGTGGGACAGTCCCAGCGGGAAGCACAAACCCAACCAGCTATGCAGCAGCAAAGGGAATGAGACACACATCTTGCTGGAGAAAGAGCCGAAACAATGGCTTATGGCCAGGACTTGGAAAGGGCAGAAGATAATAGCGCCCACGGATTAAAGGAAAATGGCTGGAAATAAGTTTGGTAGGTCTCAGTCTACCAGATCATTAAAGACAGTTGAGTGCAAAGGAATGCAAAACCGAGCACTGATGGAGGGGACAAGCCACAGAGAAAAGAGGGGACTGTAACCCAGAGGCAAGTGGTCAAAAAAATTGTAAAGTGGATTAAAGAGGCAACGGAGTCATAATCCAGGAATCTATGGAACGACTATGGCTTCCAATCACAGCTACAATACATGGGATTTTCCCTTTTGAGTTGCATCTCTACAGTTGAGCGAGAGCACTCACATGGGAGAGCTTGCCCTAACGCAGTGGAAGCTATAGCTGACATGCAGAAAAATTAATCTACTGTCATTGCTAATCTGGCCTTTTTCATATATGACTCTATTCATTGTATTTATTTAGAGAGATGATATATCCAGAACAATTTCCCCAAGAGGCTACAGTATTGAGGTGTTAGCTGTTCTCTAAATCAATATTTTTGGCCCCCCAAAAGTAACCTAGTCTAACATGCACTGTACGGTCCTGTTTCTGAGCATATTTTTCCCTTGTGCAAATGCTGCAGGTACTTTCCAATTCTCTGTGAAATTCGGAAAAACTGAAGAGTTTGCAGAAAGGGGAAAACAGTAGTCAGTGAAGAACAGTGAAGACAGTGAAATCTCACTGATTTAGCACATCAGTGCTTCTCATTCTCTGCTGATCCAAGGCAGTAAAGGTAATAGGAATAGAAAATAAATAATATTCCTCAGAAAGACATAAAAAAATAAGTCTTACTAAAATCCACAATTGCCCTGCCAGTCCCTCCAGCAAGCTGGATCAGCTTGCTTTGCTCATGTGAATATTTTCATTAATTTGAACTGGAACTTTGCCTGACAGAGGAGCACTAGATCTTCCCTTTCTGGGCAAAAGCACGGTAACTACCAGCTGAAATACATCAACACTCTAGATAAGCCATGAACTATTGTGTCTGTTGATTTAATGCTGATAAAGAGTCCCAAGTTATTTGTTCCTAGTCCTGAGAATTAACATAATTGAAAATGTTATATTAACATATTAGAGAAACATTCTGAAAGTGTGTTAGTCTACCAAGTAAACAAGCAAATAGGTTGCTGGCTGATGGTCCTTCCATCAGTTTTTGAGAGAGTCCTCTGACTCCCACTTCATGCATCTGCAGAGAGTTAAATGCATGGTCCAGAGCTGTCACAACAGCAAAATTCTATTAATTTTCCTTTAAGTTGCATATTCTTGGTCCTTACTAAAACTATATCCTAGTTGTAAACAAGACCATGTAAACTCACCATTTAAAGTTACCAAGATATAAAAGATACCTCTACTTTTGAGACATTATAAATTTCACCAATGTTAACAGGTTCTTTTAGAAAGAAAAGCATTAGGCCTGTTCTTTTAGCAAATAACATGCAAAACTTCAGCACAAAGTCCCATAAACTAAACAAATCAAGTAGTAACCTAATAAGAGAGTACTTAGAAAAATTATGAAAGTGTCATATCTTAATTGATTGACATGTGTGACACCACTGTTAAAACATGCAGCTGGAAGTATCACCAAAGATACTTTTTTTCTTTTCTTCTTTTTGTTGCAATTCTATGTTAATTGTGTTGCTTCAGGCGGATGACCGAAAGTATCATCTACAATTACGAGTAGCAAATCTGAGTCCTTATCACAGACAACTTCTGCATGAGACCACGCAGTAGCTGGGGATGGAGTCCCAGGGAAAGAGGGCAAAATCAGCACCGACAGCCCTTGACAGGAGGTCAGGCTTTGCTCCCTGGGAGCCATAGTCACTGATTCTCCAGTGGTCGGTCTTTGTGCTACGAACAGGATATCATAAAGTGAATGACACCTTTTCTACCATTACAGATACTTACAGTGCTGTCTCTGACTTGATGAGTACCTTGTGAGTTCATGCCAGTAACTAGAAGTTCCCAGCAAACAATCTGTGTTGGCAAGTAAGTGGCAAAACTTGCAAATGCAACGGGTGGGCAGTGCAACTTGTTTTTGAGGAACTGGGTGAATTATAATCAGTCATTCTCCACATTGTGTTGAATACACACTGAAGTGCTAAGGATGTTGTACATAAAAGTGTACAACTTTTACAGGAAGGGAAAAGTGGCAAGAATTCCCTCAAAGACAAAAATTATATATCATGTTTGGGGATGTACAGCACAGCCCCACAAGTACTCATGCTGAAACTCATGAGACTGAGATAATACTCAGTGGGAAAATAGGTCCTATATGTTGACTTTTTGTCAATACACAGAAAACAAAAGAAAACTCAAGAAGAATGTATAAAAATGTGTATCGTGCTCCTGTATTTCCTCAAGGTGATTTAACATAATAATTATTACAATGTGCACTAGGAAAGAGCACAGTACTTTAGTAATATGAAACTTCAGCACAGCATCTGTTACTAAACTTTGCTCAGAGGTAAGGAGAGGCTACCAAATTCTGGGTAAATTATAAAACAATTGAGTGGCTAGGGAAAGAAAGCTTCGAGGAGTTTGAAAATGAATTTCTCACAAACAAAAACCAAAACTACCATCACTGTTATTACTCCTGCACACAAACCCAAATGATAACATTCAATTATTAGGAAGCTGATGTGAAACACTTTAGAAAATTCAGTGGATTGCTAGAATTTGCAGCTTCTCTGCTGCTTTAAGGAAAATGTAGGCAAGATACAGACCCTTCAGGCATTGAGTATTTTGCCTTTTTAGTGATGAATGTTGGCAGCTCCCTTGCTGCTACACTGTTTGTTCCTTATGAAAAGCAGCTGTATTTGGAGATATTAATAATACCCAAAAAATGTAAAATCTGTATTTTCTGAAGAAGTCTACCTCCTTCAACATCACAAGGCACAACATTCTTAGCATCCAAGTTGAGACTTGATAGGGAAGTAGAGGACTGATGGCTTAAACTGCTGTTTTATAGTTTACTGCAAAGATAGTTGAATGAAGATAATTTTCTATCAGACTTCCAAGTTAACAAGCAGGGTAGAGAGGAAAGAAGACTGCACAAACAAGTCAGGATCTTTTTTTCATAAAGTTTCTATAAGCTTTTCTTTCTTCCTTACACTCAAACTTCATATTCAGGGCTGTCACTCCCTGCTTATCTCAACGGGACATTACCAGACAAAACTTCCACAACCACTGGAGTGCATTCTAGACAAGAATCTAGAATTTATTTTCTGTTATATTAAGCAAATGAATGTGCCTTAAACTATACCACTGGGACAGCATGCTTTTTTATTCTCACCATGGAGAAAGATATTGGAGATCAACTTGCTGGGTGTAATTTTTAAAATCAAGTTTGCTTCACCAGTGTAAACACAGTTTTCACTTCATGCCCCAATTTTTCTCACCTCTTCAAAGTCAATTCATTTAGTGTCTGAGACTTAACAAGAAACATCTTCCTTTACTTCTAGCAGCCCTTTGAAGGAGTGAAAGAAAGAACTGCTGAAGATGATATTTTTTTAGATTACTCTTTCTTCCATCAGTTATTAATTCTACAGAGAAAAATGAAAGGTTTAAAACCTTCCAAATCCTACTTGCACAGTCCTTAACACAAATTATGAGCTGATATTGTCCCAGACAACCCAATGAAGTATATTAATTAATTTAACACAGTAAAGCTTTGAAAACGATGTGAGGGGAAGGCTAGCAAATATTTGCATATAGCACACAGACAGACAGACACTCAAGCAATGTCCTACCTCTCCTTGCCGGTGATAGTGCTTGGGAGGTTTTCCCATCTGCTCTAGAATTTTGCCCTTCTTACTGCTAGCAAGCGTCAGTCCCTGGTGGATGCCTGCAGATCTGTTGGTTGCCTGAGTTGGAGCCTCCCCCATCAGGGTGGACTTGATGGAGTTCACCTTGGAGCTGGAGCTGTCTAGCTGGGAGCTCTCCACGATCAGGACCGCGGCTAGTAAGAGGAGACAGCAGGAGCACTTATTCCACATCAGCACGATCATCTCCCCTCCCCCCAAAAGGATTATCTTTTTTTTTTTTTTTTTTTTAATTTTTTTTTAAGGCAAAGAAAACAAAAGAGAGGAACAAAAAAAAAAAAAAAAAAAGTTTTTAAAAATATCTCCCAAAGTTGTTAACAGAGCAATGGATTTCAATGCCACACATTCAAGGAACTGCTGTCCTGAGAGACTTGGGAGAAAAATAATTAAAAGAAGAATCCCCTAGGAAAAAAAAGTGTCAGGTCTATAGGCACTGAGCAACTATCGGGTCTGTGAAGTGATGCCTTTTCCTCCAGGTCCTCGAGAAGTCCAGGCAATTCTTTGGTAACTGAGAGCAATAAGCTCCGAGGCAACTGCAGCCAGGGCAGCTCCCCACCAATGCAGGCACCAGCACACGTTTGCTTAAGCTTCAGGGGAAGAGTGAGCGAGTTACTTCCCCCCACTCCTCCTCTCTTGCTGCACAAGCCAGCGGAGAGGAAACTCAAACCAGATCCAATCCAAGCAGCACCGGCAAAAGCTGGGCTTAGTTTTCTTTCGCTCTCTCTCCCCCTCTTTACTTTTTATTCCCCTCCTCCTTTTTCTGTCTTTTGCCACAGCCTCTGCAGCCAGCAGGAGTGAAAGCGCCCCGTCTCCTCCTCCTCCTCCTCCCTCCTCCTCCTCCTCCAGCCCGGCCGGTGCGGGGCGAGGGGCTCTGGGCATCCGGGGCAGGGAGCGC